>NC_133935.1:21263829-21911797 GCF_031877795.1 Strix aluco
AGCCCATCGCTCCAGCCTGTCCAGATCTCTCTGCAGAGCCTCCCTACCCTCGAGCAGATCAACACTCCCACCCAACTTGGTGTCATCTGCAAACTTACTGAGGGTGCACTCGATCCCCTCGTCTAGATCATCAATAAAGACATGAAACAGGAGTGGCCCCAAAACCAAGCCCTGGGGGACACCACTCGTGACTGGCCGCCAACTGGATTTAACTCCGTTCACCACAACTCTTTGGGCCCGGCCATCCAGCCAGTTTTTTACTCAGCAAAGCGTGTGCCCATCCAAGCCATGAGCAGCCAGTTTTGCCAGGAGAATGCTGTGGGAAACAGTGTCAAAGGCCTTATTAAAGCCAAGGTAGACTACATCCACAGGCTTTCTCTCATCCAGTAAGCAGGTCACCCTGTCGTAGAAGGAGATCAGGTTTGTCAAGCAGGACCTGCCTTTCATAAACCCATGCTGACTGGGCCTGATCATCTGGTTGTCCCACATGTGTTGTGTGATGGTACTCAGGATGAGCTGCTTCATCAGCTTCCCAGGCACCAAAGTTAATCTGATAAGCCTGTAATTTCCCAGGTCATCCTTCCGACCCTTTTTGTATGTGGGCGTCACATTGGCGGATTTCCAATCTGTTGGGACCTCTCCGGTCAGCCAGGACTGCTGGTAAATGATGGAAAGCGGCTTGGCGAGCACCCCAGCCAGCTCCTTCAGCACCCTCGGGTGTATCCCATCTGGTCCCATAGACTTGTGTGTGTCTATGTGATGCAGTAGGTCACTGACTGTCTCCTCCTGGATTGTGGGGGAGTCATTCTCTCAGTCTCTGTCTTCTGGCTGAGGAGGCTGGATTCCCTCAGTACAACTAGTCTTGTTATTAAAGGCTGAGGCAAAGAAGGAATTAAGTGCCTCAGCCTTTTCCTCATCACTCATTTCCATGTTTCCTCCTGTGCCTAGCAGGGGATGGAGTCTCTCCCTGGTCTTTGTTTTGTTGTTGACGTACTGATAGACACATTTCTTTTTATCCTTGACTGCTGAAGCCAGATTAATTTCCAGCTGGGCTTTAGACCTCCTGATTTCCGCCCTGCATAGCCTCACAGCATCTTTGTAATCACTGTGAGTGGCTAGTCCCTTCTTCCAAAGGCTGTAAACTCTCCTTTTCTCCCTGTGTTGCAGCCAAAGCTCCCTGTTTAGCCAGGGTGGTTTTCTCTGTCACCGGCTTCTCTTACAGCACCTGGGGACAGCCTGCTCCTGTGCCATTAAGACTTCCTTCTTAAAGAGTGTCCAGCCTTCCTGGATCCCTATACCCTTCAGGACTGTCTTCCAAGGGATTCTGTCAAGCAGTTGCCTAAACAAGACAAAGTCAGCCCATTGGAAGACCAGGATGTCAGTTCTGCTGCCCCCTTTCCTGGCCTCTCTAAGAATAGAGAACTCTATTATTTCATGATCTCTGTGTCCTAGTCGGCCTCCAATGGCCACATCATCCACCAGTCCTTCTCTGTTCACAAAGAGGAGGCCCAGCAGGGCACCTTCTCTAGTCAGTTCAGTCACCAGCTGTGTCAGGAAGTTGTCCCCCACACATTCTAGGAATCTCCGGGACCGGTCCCGCTCTGCTGTGTTGTATTTCCAGCAGATGTCTGGGAAGTTAAATTCTCCCACAAGAACAAGGGCAAGCGATCGTGAGATTTCTCCTAAGTGCCTATAGAATATTTCATCCACCTCTCTGTCCTTGGTGGGTGGCCTATAGTAGACTCCTACTACAACATCTGCCCTGTTGGCCTTTCCCCTGATTCTAACACAAAGACACTCCACCCTGTCTTCACTGCACTTGTATTCAAAGCAATCATAACAGTCCCTAACACACAGCGCCACCCCGCTGCCTCTCCTTCCTTGTCTATCCCTTCTAAAGAGCTTGTAGCCATCAATTGATGCAGTCCAGCCATGGGAGACATCCCACCATGATGGTGGAAAAGACCTGTTAGCTGAATATTTCATAGGTATGAGATAAAATCCCACTTGTTCTATTTATTTTAAGGCAACTTTTAGGTCTGAGTTTTATTTTTTTTTTCACTACTGAAGGTCACTCAGAACGCAAAAGCAGTTGTCCAACAATCTCTGTTAACAAGAGGAATTGCTCCAATCTCCTTGCGAATTAACTCTCAAGTGTTTTATCACTAGGGTCAGTAATAAACTCCTAACAAACCTGGAAAATCTGATAGTCTTAGAAATGGTATAAGGCATCAGGAATGCTGTACTGAGCACTTTCAAATATAGGTATTGAATGTGAAGTGTATAAAGGATTTAAATCCACTTTAACATTGTTATGCAGTCTGACTGCTGGTGACTTTGAGTGAAGGCTGCTTTATGTTTGTCTATCTGAATAGAGGATCCTAACTCAGCTCAGAAAGTGCCTGAGCTGGACACAGTAGTGCTTTGTAACCAGTCAGTATAAGATGGATATGGTTGCAACAGCACAGTGTTTGAATACTGCTGAAGACACGTATGTTCTTAAAGCAGAGTACATCTTGTTTCAGGAAGGATCTTTTATGGATTCTTCCAAAATATAAAATCAGCTGACTGTACAAAATGGTTGAAATCCTGTGACATAAGTGAATAAATTCTGTGGTCAGACTGCAGAATAACTAGTGATTGCAGCAGAGACGGGGGCGATGCAGCCAGAGTGAAAACCATCAAGAGATGCCTCAAACTGGTTTCTGCTTTCCTGTCACGAGTCTTGACAATTTTGTTGTTACAAGGTAAGGTTCCAGATGAGTCCCTGTGGCAGTACACACTGCAAATACTAGGTCCACAGTAAGAACTGTAACCATGTCTGACCTTAGCCGTCAACATTTGTGTTAGCTATACTGTCACTTAGCATAGCAATCCTATGGGACCATGTGTGATCAAATCTCCATGATTTACAAACTCACTAACTTTGATTGGCCCAAAATGAAAGGGTTTTTAGTTAATTCACACTCCCTTGCACTTTGAACAGACAAAGGGATACAAATAAATAGTTGCTATGGCTCAGTTTACATGGGGAAACTAGATGTTAACAGAATGATGAATCAGAGCCCTTAGCTTAGGCGAGCATTATAACATTATAGCTTGTTTTCTACTATATCTGTTAAGCATGATTAAATCTTGATGTAACCAATTCAATTACTGACAGAAACAGATAAATGTTTCAGAATAAGCTAGTCCAATGTGTGAAATATTTCTTTTACTACTGATCAAAATAAGGTGTATGTTCAACACAGTGATTTTACTGGATAGCTAATATTAAGGCTCTGATAGTGAAAAATAATGATAATAGAGAAGTTGATATATACATAAGAAGGACTAACTTAATGAATAAATAAGACCGTAATGGTTTAAGAACTGTCCTCAGTTACCTAAGGAATTCAGGAGATTCTTTCTAGATTGAAGTTTCTGCCTCTGAATATAGATGTTAATATAAAAATAATGTGGGTAAAACTGTAATCAGAAATGAGATTTCAAATTTGTAATTAGAAAACTTTTTATGCTGTAGATATCTCAAACAGCAGCAGAATTGGCAGAAAATAGAGATAAAACCATGTTATCTGGTATAGACTTGACTTTTGGTCATTTGGTTGAAGAATGTAAGTCAGAAATATTAGATGCATGTTTTGAATGCCTAGGCCATGTAGTTTGTCTGAGCCAAGGATGCTCAGAGCATTCAGGAATCTTTCTGTGTATTAAGGAGATAATGTCAACACTAAATTCAGACCAGTTTACCCAGGGCTATGTCAGTTGAATCTTAAAAACCTCCCAGAAACAGGCAACCTGTTTCAATATTTAATTATCCTCATAGTGAAGGGGTTTTTTTCTTATGGCCAGTCAGAACCTCAGCTGTTTCAATTTTCTCTCTTTTTCTTGCCTGGATCCATCTGTTTCATAATTTTCTATAGATACTAGAAGATTGTTGTTTGGTCTCCTGAAAACCTTCTCATCTCCTGGGTAAACAAACCGACCTTCTCAGCCTGTCCACACAGGGAAGTGCTCTAGCCTCCAAGCATCTTGGTGGCCCTCTGTTATATTTACTCCAGTTTAGCAACATCTTTCTTGTTTTGGCAGGGTATGGACTAGGAATTGCTAAGTAAAGGGCATCTACTGGCTACTCTCCCATGAATTCAGCCCAGGATGCTGTTAGCCTTCATTGCTTCCAGGGCTCATATTTGGCCCACCACTGGCTCACGCTTAGCTCATTGCCCATGACCTGGAGAGGCACAGTCAGTGAAGACTGAGGCAAAGAAGGCAATGAGTACCTCAACCTTGTCTGTGCTCCCATGTCACTAAATCACTAATAGGCATCACGTTCACACCTTCTTTGTTCATCCTTTGACTAATGATGTATCAGTAGAACTTCCTGTTGCACCTCATGTCCACCACCAGTTTTAACTCTAGTTGAGCTTTGGCTTTCCTAACACCCGGGCAGAGTTTGTGTATTTCTCCTTTGTAGCCAGTCCTTACTTCCACTTCCCATATATTCTTTTTTGCCTTGAAGCTTAGTCACGAGCTCCCTGTTTGGGCAAGCAACTCTCCATCTGTCTATTACTGGAAATAAAAGTTATTAAAAATACAATTGAGCGTAAATCCCTCAGGATAAATAAATTCTTGGTTTTTGGAAAGGTGTTTCAAATTTGCTAATTCACTTCTCTCTTCTATTCCTTTTCATAGCATTGTAATTACTGTTTGGTAATTGAAATTTAAACTGTCATTTTATTTAGATGTGGATGGATATATGTCAGGTCTGGGTGATTAGAGGAATAAAGTCTCAGCAAGAGGCTGTTTACACTTTTCAGGAGCAGACACATATCTGTGGAACTGTTAGAAAGGTTCCTTTGCTACAAGAAATAGAAAACAAATCAGAACATAGATTTGCTGGTAGCAACTGTCATTGAAGTCAATGGGAAAATGCTATCAAGTCCAGCAATTGAAGTATTTGTATTTTATACAAAGCTCAGAACTATTGTTCTATTATGAGGTCACTTAAAATATAGTCACATCATTTAGATTCTATGCTTGCTGAAGAGACTGTCATCTCCTATAACAGTGATCAGAAGAATAATAAGCACTGTAGAGTTCTCCTGGAGCATTCACCTTTCTTGAGTGGTTATTTTCTCCAGGAGAGGATCATTTTGTGAAATAGAGTTAATATACCTTTAGTAGAGCTCTTGTTACGTTCACAAATAACATTATCATCAGTTAAGAAGGCACTGCCTAGATGAAAATGTTGCAGTGCAGAACTGCTTTAACAACCGTTCATGGAAAGTACATACCTGTGTTTCAGTATCAAGATGGAAGGATACACCAAATGGCATACCATAAGTTTTGTGATGGGACTGATATCTTTCAATATTTTCATTAGTAACCGGTATGATGGGATAGAGAATATGTTTGTACATTTTTTAGCAGAGGCCTATTGTAAGAGTTTTTGACTGTGGTGAAAACTGGGATTAGCAGTGCTAGGCAGTATTTCAGAAAGGGATCTGAGAGTTGTACTACAGACAAGTTGAATATGATTTGATGATAGAATATTGAATTGGAAAGCATGAAATGTGAAGTAATCCTTTTGCTTCACATGACACTGGTAAAATTTCAGCTGGACTATTTTCAACATTTTACTTTTAGAAAGATGTGGATAAGGAGTCCAGAGAAATTACAAGGAGTCCAGAGAAAAGCAATTAAAATTATCAGACATCTGGAAAACAAGACTTATGAGAAAAGGTTGAAACAATTGTTTACAGAAAATTGAGGAAAGACATAATAACAGTCTGCAAATACATTAGAGGCTGCTGTAAAGAAGATGGGATCTTCATGTTCCCTTAGGAAAGAATAAGAATTAATAGGATGCAACACAGCAAGGTGAGATTAGGCATTAAGGAAAAAAACTCTGTGAGGGGCAGATGCTGGAACAGAAATTTGATAGGGAGATTCTAGAAGATCTCTATCGCTAAAAATCTTTGAGAATGGGCTAAATAAGCATCTCAAAAGCATGTTTATGGTTGATCTTGTCCTGCTAAGCAGAAAGATGGAGTATCTCTTGTGGTGCCCTTTCCAGGCATATTTTTTTATGACTCTTTATGTGGTTGCTTGAGATGTATTGTGCAGTTTTTCACTGTTTCATTCTTTAATATATGAAAGGAATACAATTGCTTGTGGTTTTTTCTGTGTCTACAAATATATATGATTAGTATGATTAGATATTTTCACTTGGCTTAGAGAAATGAGCACTCGTTCATTTATTTTGTGTGAGTGTGTTCTTCAATAAGCTTTGGCTTTTGCTGCAGAGCAAAGGCTATCAGCTTTCAAACACTCCCTAAAAGTTTTTCCTATTTACTGTATATGTCTAAATGCCACATAGTTATGTTGAATACTATCAGTCACTCTTGACTCAGCCAAAATGGTTTTAAAGCAGTCAGGGAATATATTGGGGGGCATATGCTGCTGAGCAGCTGATTTTTAAATTTCAAACAGTTCTGTATGGTTTCTCATGCACTGTCTCCTATGTTCATATGACAATTTGGGCTACAACTGTTTTGATCTCATTGTATCACTGTGTGTGACTTGAACTTTTCCATAACTACACTACTAGGAATTTTAGATTCGATCAGAGTAAAGGTCATTTGTTGTTGATTATCTCATATGCTTTTTCCTCTTAATATAAAAGTAAGTCAATGTATCATTCTTAAATGTTCTGTACTGTGAGATTCATAGTAGGAAAAACAAACCATTGTTGATCTTACAAGCTTTGTTAATCAGTTTACATCTAGTGTTTCATAACAAATCCTGATGATCTTACTGGTCTTCTAGGAATGCAGCATATTTCTAGCCTACAGTGATGTCCCAGTAAATGTTCCCATCACCCCAGACCAAGTTTGTTTTTGCATGATGATCTCTTCAGTTGCTTGAGGTTTCCTTTCTTTCTTCCCACTCATGACACATCATCCAAACATGCTTAATCTCCAGAGGAACTGCAAAACACATTCCCATGAAAATTTTAAATCTCTAAAAGCAGTACACAAGAAAAAAAAGAATAAAACCACCATAAAACTAGCCTTGCTTCCGACTGAATGACTTGAGTGAACTCTTTTGTCACAGCCATAGTAAAGTACGTCTTTAAGGTCCAGGACTACAATCAGACTGTCACAAACAGGGGTATTGCCTTTTTGACTGATTTCTATTATAAAACCAAAAGGCTCATTAATCTCATCTAGGGCTTTAGTGGGGAAAAAAAAAAGAAAGGAAAAAAAAAAAAAGAGTGAGCAAGCTGTGATACTGTAGTTTTAATGATTTTGGGAGACTTATTGGCTGTACATCTTTGGTGGTCTATCTCAAGCCACACCAGTTCTCTCAATGAGGCTTTTTTTTTTCTAGAAAAGATGGTACCCAACATTACCATCATACAGTAGTCATTCAAGAATGCTTCAATTCTGTATTTCGTCAGCATACTATAAAGAAAAAATATATCTTTTGGTCTTCTACAGAGATACGGTAAAAGGCTTTTACTTGGAAATAATTCATTGTACCAGTTTTGTTAAACTGATGCCTGTCATTTCACTAATTTGATGGAGGCAGCAAGTTGTAATAGATACAGATTTTAGGCCAAAGGATGCTGGATATAAGGTACTACAGGGCTTATACACAATCCTGGCAGTATGTTTTGGGGTAAGAAGTATTTCATGTTTATATCTTTTAGATAACTTTATGTGAGCAAGATATGTAGTAGATTTATGTTATTATTATCAGGCCTTTGGATGCATTGCATATATTCTGAATAAATGCTATCATTAATATGATCTTGGCTATGTGCCACAAAGAAGAATGTCAGTTAGAGATGTACTGGTTTAAATATAGACATACAGGCCGTGCACCAGGGTGAGGTTCATTTGCACGTGTGTGTATGATAAATTACAATGCTCATGCAACACCAGGGCATGCATTGCTTTTTTTCTTATGTAGGCTAAACCAGCCTGTATTGTTTGCTGATATAAATTTTCCCATGCATGATGGATGGTGACTTGACTTTGCTGCTTGTAATTTTGCTGGAGTAATTTTTAGACTATCCCCTTCTATGTTTTTATATTCCAAAGGAGTCTGTGAAAGCTGCAAGGAACATTTTGCATCTATATGCAGACATTTAGCCCTGTCAACAGGTTTTTCAGAATCCTTTATGCACTCTTCAGTGAGTAAGTGTCTCCTCCCACTGAAATTTTGCTTTTTAACATCACCGTGAGAAACGACTGTGTTGTTCCTTCTAGTGGGTCTTGTCTCCTATACTAAGTTGGTTTTATGTGTTTTTTTTTCATTTCAATTACAAAGTGTTCCCTTTATGAGAGTCGGCTTACCTCGATACATGCAGGAATGGAGATTCAGCATCTGGCTGGCTGTAGGGGTTACCTTATGGGAGAGGCTCTGATATCACAAGACCTTGAGCAAAACCAGGGAAAGAAAATTTCTACATGGTGTTTTGCAGATTAACAAGGGAGGACAGGCCTACCACCTTAGAAGACAGTCTTAAATGATACTGAGAAATTTAAGAACCTTGTAAAACTGCTTAAAATCATATTACAAGTAAAATTATCTATAAATAATATAAATACTAAAATATCAGTTAGGTGTTGAAATGGATCCTTTAGCAGCAACAGTAAGAGAATTGACTAATGTTGCAGTCATTGCATTATGTGGAAATTGGCCCACAGCCCAACCCAATGATGTTAAACACCCTATTTCTTTCAACAAAGTAATTTCTGATTGCAGGATCTGTTTTCAGCTAAAGTAGCTTAATGTGGGACACTTGGACTACCTCAGAAAGGGATATGTTTTCATAGTGTAATTGTGTCTCTTGATGCAGTAGGACATCAGAAACCAAATACTAATTTTGAATAAAATACATAATATGAGGCCTTTACAGTGGTAATTTTGACTTGGAATATTTTAGCCCAAAAATATAAATGCACTTGAGAAACAGATTTGGTTTTTAGACATTCTCAAGATGCTAAAATTCTTTCAAATCAGGATTTAGATTGGACTTCTGTCCACAGATAAGTGAAAATGTTAACAGTGCTAATTTTCTGGCTCTATCTCTCTTTCTTTCTTATTGGCTTCAACAAATTGACTTCCATGACCCTAATTGTATCAATTTTTTTAATACTTAATGTCTACTTTAAATACCACTGCTAAGCAAAAGATAAGCTAAAAGATGAAGGAATGAAAGAAAGTTCTGGGAAAATCTTGCTCTCTGAAATCAGTAATAGAGACAGTTTTGTAATTCTCTGAGAGTTACAGCACAAAACTACACAATAACATGTAACAGTCATACTGTAACATAACTGTCACAGTATGAACTCACATCTTGCATAATACTGAAAAATGTGGGAAGACAGAATTGCTATTGTGGACCCGCATTATTCCTAGTACTACCTAGCTGAAAATGAATAATATATTTTTAAAAAACCAAACCACCTTAGTGGCCTGGGCTGCTTTGAGGTGAACGACACCCATGGGAGCTCTGGTTTCAAAGTTAGCTTCAGTATAAACCAGGAAGAATTTCCAAACATAAGAATGGGAAGGCCACCTGGACATTTCTTGTGACATAGACTTCCATCTGCAGCCTAGAGTCTTATGGCAACTTGACTTTCTATGATAATACAAGGCAGGTGTTTTAATGGGAAAATGAGGAAAAGTCCTAGGAAAACTTCTCTGTCTCATTTAGGAATAAATCAGCAAGCCAAGTGGGTTCAGACTCAGTCCACATTTGAGGTTTTAGCATGAAACAGAGATCCTCAAATTTGTTTCTTCATTCAAGCTTCCCAAGAATATTTATTCAAGTTCATTTTGATTTAAGGGTTAACACACAATGTGTATTTCCTTGGAATATAGCCCTCTAATCTGTTTACATACCTCTGTGTATACAGTTGTGATGAGTAAATCACTGCAGTAGTTTTGTCTGTAAGAGGCCTTTCTGAAACTATCAAGTGATAGGATTGTTAGCAGAAGCCTGGCTAATCTGTTTTCTTCTGCAATAACATGCCATATAAATAAGAAAAAAGGCAAGACATGCCATCAGATTCTGCACCTCATCTACTCCAAGGTGAATACAGAGTAACTGTACAGAAAACAAGACAATGTATTTAGGTTTATTCTGTTGTAACTTGGGTCAGAAACATCCCTTCAAAATGGTGTATATTTAATGATAGCATCATATATTGTATTTTGTTGTTGTTGTTGGACTGTGGAGTTGTAGGAATTTTTCTTAAATTCACTTCTTGCCTAGTAGGGAGTTGATATTTATATCCCATCCTCTTCGAGAACTTCTAAATATTTCAGTACCAAGAGAGAACTTGTTTCCAGATTCACTTTCAGGCTAGAATCAAAAAATTAGAGCAGTGAGAGTTTAAAAAGAAAAGCAAAGAAGAGCCAGAAGAAAACATGTAAGCTTCAAACTTTTCCAGTGGTTGGATTTCTCACTAGGAAGCTCTTGCTGTGAAACCTGTCTCTGCCCCAATTAGTCAGCGACACCAGGCAAAGCAATAGAGCACATTGAGCAAGGGAGAGATGAAATAATGAGGAAGGTAATACTGAAAAAACAAATGTGAATAATGAGTCAGAAATATTAACTCTCTTGCATGATTTGCTATTTTTGGTGAAATTTCTCATGTAATTGTTCTCTTTTTGAGGGACCGAGCTCCCTTCATCTTCACATCAGAGATGGAGTATTTCATCACAGAAGGTGGAAAAAACCCACAGCATTTTCAAGAGTTTGTGGAGCTTTGCTGTCGAGCTTATAATATAGTCAGGAAACACAGCTAGTTACTCTTGAACCTGCTGGAAATGGTAAGAAGCTTGAGGATAAAACCAAAAATCAGTTTTCTCTGGTGTCCTCTTCCCTTTTACCACTTCTCTGCTGCCCCCAGTAGCACTGTAATTTGAAGAGGTATCAGCTGCACTGCTGGAAATGATAGTGTTGGCACTTCCTGTGCAAAGAAACTCGCCAATTTCAGTACTAATTTCTGAGAAAAGACAAGCTAAGCTGCTTGGGTTTTTTCCTTTTTTAATACATTATTTTTTACAAAATAGCAGAAAACTGCAAAAGAAGCTGGGTGCAGGTTTCACATTCAGGAATTTCACTCAGCCCTTTTTCTAAGTCTTCAAGAAACCATTTATCAATCCTATTCATGGTTACAACAAGACAAAGGAAACTAAATATTTCACAGAGTGAGTGATATGACAATACCTAGCAGCACTGCAGCTAACAGTGATGCCATTGAATGGGGTTGTGCACATTTCCATACTCCCTTCTTACGATGGCAAACTGGAAAGAAAAAGCACTAGCCATGTTGATACAGGTTTTACAATCCTTTTGTATAGGATTTTAAGATGTCTAGAAGTCTTTATCCCTTAGGTATTCCTACCGACTCATGTACTGTGGCACATTCCATAACTGCTTTATGTCTGTTTATTGTGTGTGAAACATTAATGATTTTTCCCTTTGCAGGCAGCATGAGAATATTAAATTAACTAATATTTACTAGGTTGCTTAGTTAAATATTAAATGAAAACTTATGTCCAGGGCCCTGTGCAAAACCTAGGTGACTGCTCTATGAGTGGAAAAATCTATACAACATTATAAACAGAACCCCTGCTGAGGTTGGACTACAGACAAGAAGTTGCTCTGTAAACACTACTTTATCATCTCCAACTTCTGCTATGGGGCGGGTAGAAATGACAAGGATTTGCTCATCCTGTTTTCTTCTGTCTTGTCATGCAATGATACGGTGAGTGATTTCCCAGTATGGAGCAGGAAGGATTGCCCCACATCTCAAAACCCTGCTTCTAAGGTCACAAAGGTACAGCAAAACTGCATTCTCATCATAAAGCATAATTGTGCACTGGAAGGAGTGCAGAGTGCAATTGTAGGAAATACTGTCTAAGTTAAAGTAAAGAGCCTCTGGAAAACTCAGGAGCATCCCTGCTCTCTCATCCACAGCAGTAATCCCTGCATTTCTGAAAAGGTTGCCTAAAACTGCATGCTGCAAATATAGCTACATCTTCTGCCTACCTCCTTGTCCCCAGTGCAGTCTCTTTTTCTGCAAGCAGCAGAGATAATGATGTTAGATTACTGTGGGATAATAGAGAGAGAGTGTTAGGAAAATGTTCCCGGCAGGAGCTCTGAAATAGAACTAGCTATCTCTGCTGGGGTATAGCTCGGGTTTGTCTATATTCAGGACATGCCACATCTTCTTTTGTTTCTGCTGATCTTTAAGGAAAGGTAATAGTGCTGAGCTAAAAGTCAGCATACAGATACCTTTTAATATTTGTCAATGGGCTGCAGTTCAGTCAATTGTGTTGCATGTCATATATGAAAAATAACTGGCAGTGTACTCACACCCCATCAATAAGCACTTCATATCAAACAAATTAAACAAACAAGGCAAGTTTGGGAATGCCTTGTTTTTTCCAGTGATGTTTGGAAGGGTGAGCCTGGTTCTGCACTTGAAATGAGGTGTTGGTCAGAAACTGCAAGTATTAAAATGTTTTAGTTGCATGGGTCATTTCCAGAAAGTAAATAGACTGTGAAAAATTTCCACTTTGAATTCATTTCCAAGCAAAATATCAGATATTATCCTGAAGGGGCAAGATAAAGTAACCACTGCTTATTTGTATCAATGACAGTCTAAGATTTCTCTCACTGTCTGGAAATCTGCATCATTAATCTTTCCTTCCCTTCCCATATTCTGTTTTCTGAATGCTATTTATAAAACATGGTTAAAAAATCTAAACAATAAGGCTATTTCCAAAAAGTACAATACTTGACAGGAGTAGTAAACTGTGCCCTGGATGGTCAGTAACTAGAGGTAGTTTCTAGCAAACCATGATAATGAACAATTTGGGGTTTTTGGCCCAGTTTGGGAATTAATGCTTTTTCTTGGTGGTGAGCCGCGTGTTTCTAGAGCTGTAATGACATTTGCTACTGGGAGTAAGAAATAATCCATGAAGTTTCCACCACTTTCAAAAGCAGAAACATCTGTGGGAGACCCAAGAGTCTGCTGGCAGAGTTCAGCTGCATAAATGTCTGTAGTTCCTCAGCTTTGCTCTCATTAAAGTTTCAGTGTGAACTATTATAAAGAGGGTGATCACAGGACACAAACAGCTTTTGACTAGTTTAAAGAAATGCAAAATCCATTATTGTTATAATGATTTTTCAGGCAGAAAATTATTTAAAGGGGCTTAGAGGTGGTGCTAGACAGCAAGTAATTGATCCACTTGCCTCTGTTGTGACAAGAAACAGGTTAACATAATAGTATAAAACAGGAGACAGTACCTAGACAGAGCAGATCTAAGACTCAAGAATCCTGTATCCCCAGGACACAGTGGAGTCAGAAGACCTGGGATAGCCAAGTGTGGTAGGTCATGACATATGTGTAGCCAAATGAGGGGAGCAATGCAGGCACTTAAACTTAGGCATCTAGTGACAGTTGAGTTGCCCTAGGTAACCTGTATTTGTTTTCTGCACAGTTGTTCCATGTATCATCTAGTATTGCTAGCCACAGTGTTCAGAAGCCTCCTCAGTCAGGGGACTGGAAACACAAAAGATGAGCTATATGAAGCAAAAGGGATGAAACAGTATAATAAGCTTCTTTGCAGCCACCAAAGCATTGTGTAGGTACTGCCCAGCTAAAGACTTTTTTTTTTCTTCAGCAAGTTGTTTTCCACCTTCTGCAATGCAGAGAAGCTTAAAAAAATCTGTTTTTTCAGTTGCACTAGAGATCACTCTGATTATGTTCATATCTGGCATTGTTCACTTTTCTAATGCAGGGCAAGAAGCTTGATTTACCTATGCAAAAACTACTTTTTTTTTTTTTTTTTAAAGGGGACAGGAGTTGTTATAATTTTTTATGAATGGGTTGAAGGCATACAGATAAATACCATTGTGTGTACTTAAGTGGTGTCATTGTCCCTGCTCTCAAGTCAAATAAATTCACCTCGCTGAGCTTTCTACCTCTCTGCTCCTTCCTAGCCTGAACTCTGTGAGACAGCAGTCTAACTGTCCAGTGGTAGTACAGATTGGGTCTGATATGAAGCAAGATTTTCCTCATAATGCCAAAAAGAAAATAATATTAAAACTTGACTAAAAATATTGAGAAGGTTTGAAGCAATAAAGAAAATACACCCCCCCATCTCTTTTACCCATACTCTATCTGTCTCTTAACCAAACCTTAAAATAAAAGCAGTGATTCCGTTTTCCTTTGCTGTTACTTGCAAAACACAGTGGGTCTTTCTGTCTGAGCTAGACACAAATATCAATGAAGAATGCACAGCAGTGACTGCAAATTCAGATACATTTCCTTCTAAGCAATGTGAAGGAGTGATTTTTTTTTTTTCTCCACTACTCACAAAGCATCACTCTCAACGTACTCTGATTATTGAGAAAAATCAGTAGGTTTTGAAGTGAGTAAAATTTTTTGTTGTGGTTGACATTTGAAAATGTCTGGAGAGAGCTGTATGGGCAATTGGACACACTCAGTTTTCTATCCTACTGGTGTTGTTACTTTGCAAGGGGAACATTTGCATTATTTGTCCTTTGAAACTAACTAGGCCAACTGACTAGAACAGCTCCATTCCTCATCTATGGAGAATGATACCCTCTCCAGAGGACGGTTCTCAGTACCCAGGTCAGGGCTCCTGTTATGAATCAACATCTAAAGAAACTTTTCTCCTCTGGTGACTGTAAAGGGAGTGAATCTATGATCCCTTTCAAGGAGTCCAGAGCAGTGATGGTGGAATCAGTAGTTATAAATGAGAAGGTGTTGCACTAAATTGGATTGGGACTAAGATAACACTGTGAGCATAAAAGAAATGTGGTTACTATTGTTCAGGTGACTGTATTTGGTCGCCTTCCCTTCATCACCATTAGAAGGCTATGAAGGAAGCTTAGCAATGCACACATTGAGATTATGATATCCGAAGAGAAAATACATAACTAAAACAGATTGGTGATTTTGACCCATGCTTCTTTCCTGTATGTCAGTGTGAAAGTTTACAATGCAATATATTCACACTCTAGCATTGCTCTAGCATCAGAACCTTTTTCAGATCAGCAAAACTTTGTGTTTTACAAGAAGACCTTTTGGTGTAAAAGCTTTCTTAGTTAGGCCCATTTCATTTAAATTTCTTTTCAGTAGACCAGTAGACTAACGATATTTCTTTACTTCAAGATGCTGCATGCAGGATTGCCTGAGCTAAACAGCATTCAGGATCTGAAGTACATGTATGATAACCTCTGTCCTCAGGACTCAGACCTCCAGGCTACAAGTTACTTTGCAACATAAAACCAGAAATACAATCCAGAAACCTCATCTCCTTCACGCATGAAGCAAAACTGTCAAATTAAAAAAAAAAAAAAAAAAAAAAGGCAGCAGCAGATTTTGTGTTATGTTAAGAGGTTGTAATCAGTGAAATTACACAAAAGGATAATTGGTCTTTACATGTTTACTTTTAAAAAGTCCATTCCTTACGCACGTTATAACCAATATCCTCAAATTTCTGGAAGAAACATTCGTGTATTTGTGGTACACTTGCAACAAGCCACTTAAGTGACTAGAGATTTCTTTGGTTTTCACAGTGAAACCATCCTGGTTTATATCTAGTCAGCTTTCCTTTCTGCTTTTAAATGCAGCAGCTATATGCCACAGGATTTGGACTGCATAAAAATCTTCAACTTGTTAATGCACTGAGTGAGGACCTGGGATTCCTGCATTTTAGTCCCTTTTCTGTTCTTTTGACCTATGTTGCCTCAGGCAAGTTACTTTCCCTCTGTCAGCTGTACTTTATCCATATGCAAAATGGTACTAATTCTTCCTTTTAAGCACTTAACAGATCAATCACCCAAAAGCATGGGGTGTGAATATAGGTATGTTTAAAACTTGATTTTTGTTAGGATAATGAAATCTTTCACTTGTTTGTGACAATAATTGGGGATTATTGAGGAGGAGCTGCAGATGGTGTGTATAAAATCAGTTTGAAGCCCTCAGTCCTGATCTTTCAGGTCAGACATCTGCATTACATATAATTCCAACCTTCGATGTGATGATGCTCTAGATGGAGCCAGTGGAGACTGGGTTTGGAAACTCACTTTCCCATTCTAGGCACAGCATGAGAAAAATATCTCCCTGTCAGAGTTTGTCCTGTGCAGCACCATCATTTCCCAAGGACAGTCTGTGACTTCACACACCCTGGACACTCATGTACACATGCAAAGCAAGGCAGACTCTTCTGACCTCCTCCTCTGGTGCAAGTGCAGGGCACATATCCAGTTTACAGCACTGGACTCTGAGTGAAGGGCTGCTTTCAAATTCAGAGCACTAAAGGACATTCCCACAAAGCAGTACAGTTCTCTGCAAGTGCAAACTGCCTTGAGGCAAGAGCAATCCCATTACCCCTCAATACAGCCAGAGGGCACATTGCAATAAATAACTGAGGTGAAAGCTTGAACTGGAGCCGCTGAGCCAGCCTCCTTCCTATTACAGAGGCCCATATGAAGGTTTTGGGCAATTTGAATTCTGTTATTTATATGTCTCCTTTTTGTGTATTAGAATTGGAAACTGAGGCAGCAGGTTCATAGAAGGCTGGAATAGAGACCTAGAGAGTTTAAGGAAGACTATTCTTTGACAAGAAAGAGAGGAACTTCGAAACAAAATTATTGTTCCATTACTTTTTACACAACACTTAGTTCCTTCTCCTTTAACACTTGTTTTTTCACATGCTTTCACTCTTGCCCCTTAGCAAGATTGTTTTATTTTAAAATTTAATTACAGCTTCACATTTACCAACTCCTACCTTATCATTTCCTTTTAAATTTTACATATTCCCAAATTACAGACTTATATTTCCTCTTCAAATAGGAGATATGCAGTTTCTAATTAAATTGTAAAAGTCTTGATTCTGTCAAATAGTTTGGGTGGGTATGTCTTGTCTCGCATGGGAAAACCCAGTTCATTTAATTAGTGAAAAAAGGCTAGGATATGCATAACAAATAGTCAAATGTGAGTCTTCAGAGTGAAAATTGCATTAGTGTCATGCAAGATTCAGAGCTAGTGCCCAGTGTTCTTCTGGAGGTGGAAAGGATCAATATGCTTTTCAGTTGGGTAGGACTAACGTTAAGATTAATAACACTGAAGTCTTGCTTAGCTGGTAGACAAAAGATGAAGGCTGGGTTCAGGACAGAGTTGTAGCTCCATGATATTTCTTGGAGTTAGGCAAGGTGGTTGTGGTGTTTTGAGTGTAAGGGGGAAGGAAGTGAGGGACTTCAGAGTGGGAATTCACCTGCAGTCTTTCGCAGCCAAAGCATGTGGAATAACAGCTGGCATTGGGAAGGAGATGTGGCTAAACACTGTTTTGAAAGTAAGAAGAGTTGGTGTGTATAGGTTATAGGGGCCCAGGAAGGCTGGACACTCTTTAAGAAAGAAATCTTAACGGCACAGGAGCAGGCTGTCCCCAGGTGCTGTAAGAGAAACCAGTGGGAGAGAAGACCACCCTGGCTGAACAAGGAGCTTTGGCTGCAACTCAGGGAGAAAAGGAGAGTTTACAGCCTTTGGAAGAAGGGGCTAGCCACTCACAGTGATTACAAAGATGCTGTGAGGCTATGCAGGGCAGAAATCAGGAGGTCTAAAGCCCAGCTTGAAATTAATCTGGCTTCAGCAGTCAAGGATAAAAAGAAATGTTTCTATAAGTACGTCATCAGCAAAAGAAAGACCAGGGAGAGACTCCATCCCCTGCTAGACACAGGAGGAAACATGGCAACGAGTGATGAGGAAAAGGCTGAGGTGCTTAATGCCTTCTTTGCCTCAGTCTTTAATAACAAGACTAGTTGTACTGAGGGAATCCAGCCTCCTCAGCCAGAAGACAGAGACTGAAAGAACGACCCCCCCACAATCCAGGAGGAGATAGTCAGTGACCTACTGCATCACATAGACACACACAAGTGTATGGGAACGGATGGGATACACCCGAGGGTGCTGAAGGAGCTGGCTGGGGTGCTCGTCAAGCTGCTTTCCATCATTTACCATCAGTCCTGGCTGACCGGGGAGGTCCCGACAGATTGGAAACTGGCCAATGTGACGCCCACATATAAGAAGGGTTGGAAGGATGACCTGGGAAATTCCAGGCCTGTCAGCTTGTCTTCAGTGCCCGGGAAGCTGATGGAGCAGCTCATCCTGAGTACCATCACACAACACATGCGGGACAACCAGATGATCAGGCCCAGTCAGCACGTGTTTATGAAAGGCAGGTCCTGCTTGACAAACCTCATCTCCTTCTACAACAAGGAGACCCACTTATTGGATGAGGGAAAGGCTGTGGATGTTGTCTACCTTGACTTCAGTAAGGCCTTTGACACCGTTTCCCACAGCATTCTCCTGACAAAACTGGCTGCTCATGGCTTGGATGGGCACACACTTCGCTGGGTGAAAAACTGGCTGGCTGGCCAGGCCCAGAGAGTTGTGGTGAACGGAGTTAAAACCAGTTGGTGGCCGGTCACGAGTGGTGTCGCCCAGGGCTCAGTTTTGGGGCCACTCCTGTTTAACATCTTTATTGATGATCTAGATGAGGGGATTGAGTGCACCCTCAGTAAGTTTGCAGACGACACCAAGTTGGGTGGGAGTGTTGATCAGCTCAAGGGTAGGGAGGCTCTGCAGAGAGATCTGGACAGGCTGGAGCGATGGGCTAAGGCCAACTGTAGGAGTTTCAATAAGACCAAATGCCGGGTGCTGCGCTTCGGCCACAACAACCCCGAGCAGCGCTACAGGCTTGGGGAGGAGTGGCTGGAGAGCTGCCAGTCAGAGAGGGACCTGGGGATGTTGATTGACAGCTGGCTGAACATGAGCCAGCAGTGTGCCCAGGTGGCCAAGAAGGCCAATGGCATCCTGGCTTGTATCAGCAATAGCGTGGCCAGCAGGGACAGGGAAGTGATCTTGCCACTGTATTCGGCACTGGTGAGGCCACACCTCGATTACTGTGTTCAGTTTTGGGCCCCTCACTACAAAAAGGACATTGAGTTACTCAAGTGTGTCCAAAGAAGGGCAACGAAGCTGGTGCAGGGTCTGGAGCACATGTCGTACGAGGAGCAGCTGAGGGAACTGGGGTTGTTTAGTCTGGAGAAGAGGAGGCTGAGGGGAGACCTCCTCACTCTCTACAACTACCTGAAAGGAGGTTGCAGAG
Organism: Strix aluco; assembly: GCF_031877795.1. NCBI lineage: Eukaryota > Metazoa > Chordata > Aves > Strigiformes > Strigidae > Strix > Strix aluco. The sequence continues at coordinate 21,283,063 of NC_133935.1, forward strand.
AGCTGGGGATGAGCCTCTTTAACCAAGTAACAAGTGATAGGACAAGAGGTAATGGCCTCAAGTTGCACCAGGGAAGGTTTAGACTGGATATTAGGAAGCATTTCTTTCCAGAAGGGATTGTTAGGCATTGGAATGGGCTGCCCAGGGCAGTGGTGGAGTCCCCATCCCTGGAGGTGTTTAAGAGTCGAGTTGACATAGCGCTTAGGGATATGATGTAGTTGGGAACTGTCAATGTTAGGTTAATGGTTGGTCTGGATGATCTTCAAGGTGTCTTCCAACCTAGATAATTCTATGATTCTGTCTTTTTTTCTTATTCAATTCATATCCGCTATGTAGGGAATTACTTATCTAGAAATTAGCAGTTAAAATTTAGAGCTGAGGCAGTACTGTGACTGTGATAGACTAAAGGGTTTAACAAGAAATGATAACACAACTTTCTGTATAACATATTTGTCAAACACATTTCACAACAAATATGTTGGAATCCAACAGTAATCCCTGTGCCACAAGAACAGACCTCATCTCTTCCCAATTTAAACTACTGATAAGTAGTAGTACCCTTTGTTTATAGGTGTTCAGCTAATTTTGAGCCCAAAAGAGAACATAGTCTAAGCTAATTTCCATCCATTTTCAAAATAAAAGCATTTTCTATGAATATAAAATTAAATCCAAATTCTTTATAAGCTAGAGTTAGTACAAGAGCTTTCTTTCCATGGCTTTTTATTCTGTTTTCCTGTGCCAGTCCAGGGAGAACTCCATCTGAATGTGTTACTTTTCTCCATCAGCCAAGCTGCTGATATCATTCTGTCACTGATACATTCTAAATAACTTTTGTTCAGGTCAGAGTGATTTTTTCCACTTGTTTTCCATCCCTGGATGGCTGACCAGGCTTGGCCTACCCATGCAACTTCTTCCCAATCTCTGCTGGCTGATCCATGGGCCACAGTAAAGAAAGCAGTATATATTAATAATATTCTGAAAGGATAATGTAGTTTTTTATTTACTTGGCAGGTATTGCATTGCTGGCAAGCAATATATTTTCCATTTAAATCTATATAATGATATTCATAAAGTGTAAAAGTTAGTGGGCCCATGAGAGGAATTATGGGAACCAACTCAGATTGAACAAAAATTCCCATTCCTTATGCACCCCAAGCTAGAGACAAAACTCAGCAAAGGCAGCGGATCATCTGCCTGAACTGCATGTGGCAACTTCCCTACAGCCCTAGAAATAGATTTCATCCCTATGGTTTAGGGAAAACTTGGCTCTCACCTTTCTTCCTAACACGTTTAAGCCATCATGTCTCACAAACGTTTTTGGAAGCAATTTGTACTCGGGTGGTGTAGGACACGAAATGGAAAGAGGCTGGATATCTCTGTAAGCCTAAAGCTGATTACTAATTTGTCACCCACATATCAGCTATCCCAGAATCATTAATCACCAAGAGTGGTTGTTACAGAGGTTCTCAAATAAACAAGCAACCACCAAAAATTAAAAATTTATTATTAACACAATTAACTAGCCCTCCGCAAACTACAGGTTCAAATGTCTGTGAGAGGAGAACAGAACAACTTCCTAGGGTTTAACGACAACCCAAAACACAGAACAAAGCACCACTCCCTAGGGTTTAATGACAACCCAAAACGCTCTATCACTCACCTAACAAATGAGGGCTCTCAACCTTGAGGACCTGCTCAGGACAGGGTTCGGACCCAAGTCACCTCAAGGAGTTTCTTTGGGCGTCATCCGGACCCAAGGGGAGAGTCCTCGACCACAGCATGCTGCCCCAGAGGACAAGCTCAAAATGGCTCCCCAGGGGACTCCATTTATACCCAGGCCAAATCTGACCTGTAGTCAATAGCGGCTTCCATTGGCCAAAGGCCCCAACTACCATAAAGCCCTGAGAGCAAAGGCAGTCAGGAGCTGCTACACTTCAGCAGACAAGAAGCCCTATTGACATCGGGCAGGTGCACCTGCCACAGTGGTACATGACAACTTCAGAGCTTTTATAAAGGGAAAGCTGGAAGTAGTTTTGGAAAGTACTGTAGGAGTTTATTTTTCTTCCAGCAAATTTTCCCCCTGTAAAATTGGTTCTGAATTCATCACCCACACACACTTCCCTGAATTCTAGTAACATTTTACATTTATTGGCATGAGGTTCAGGATAAGTTGGCTTTGTTTCTCCTCCACACTACCCCTGAGGAGTTATTCTGTCCACAAGAAGTAATGGGCAAAAATGTTTAGCAGTGAGAATTGAAAGTTTAGCTGCTTATCTAGAAAAACAGGGCATGCCTGAAGTCATGGCAATGAAGTTAGCAGACAAAGCAGACTTCCTTCCGAGCCAGAGCTGAACCACTGTTCCCTTCTGGTTCTCCGTGAAGCAAGAAAAGAAATATATAAGCCAATCTTTCGTGAACTTCAGAAATGGCTATTTCTTTTGCCTTTGAACAGATGAGCAAGCCCAGCAGTGCAGCAGCAGGTAGCCTGGTTGCTTCTGGCTGTGCAGGACTAAGCTAACCCATAGTCTGCTCTATGTAAGGTCTGGTATGGTCTTGATATCACTTATTCTCTGTGTTGGTTAATACAAATGAATGGAACTGCACTTGGGCATTTCAAGTTCAAAACCTATGTGTCTTTCAATTTTCATAAATCCACCTCCACAGCTTCTACACAGACCTAGGAGTCTACGTTATTAAGGTAGACTCTCAGACTTTCTTCCTAGCACTGCCCCTGTCCTCCTAATCGTGCCTGCTGCTGTTTTTCTGGGTATTGTGCTGCCACAACTGGACTGTTTTTGTTCTTAGCTAACAAGTCCTTTCACGTGCCAAAATAAACCTTCCCTGGGGCTCCTGTATCTTCCTCCTAAAAACACTTATTGCACTTTGCCAGGTACTGTGCTACTGTGTTCATGGAAGCCTGTCCTATCTCACCCACTCCAGCTGCCACATCCTCCATGACTCCAGAAACAAACTCTCCTGGTCTCTCCATATAACCTCTCAGGTTTTCATCCCTACACAAAGGTTTCCTTCTAGCTCACCTTCACTTTATTAAGGCAATTGCCTGTACAGCCTATGCATAAAGCGCCCAGTGTTCCACTCTGCATCTGAGTGGAGCAAGTAATGCCCCAAGAGGCTGACTTAAAATTATGTAATATACATGTTTGGCAAATTGCATTTTATTAGCATCATGGCTTCTGTATGTTTGAAAATTGTAATTAAAGTTTTTTTTTCCTCAGCAGTCATGGTGATGCCATTCAAATCATAAGTAGAAGCAGTGAGTCTGATGTGCGTCACCTCACAGAATCTCAGGATTCAGGTAAAATTATGAATTTCTGAGGGAAATCTTGAAACCAAAACATTGTTGGTATTTTATAAATATCTATTTAACAGACCGTGTCTTCATGTGTACCCACAGTCTTAAACTGCAGACAAACGTTTGCAACCAGCCTTACATCTCTCTGTTCAAACAGTTTCTCTATCTGCATTGCTGGTCTAGATGCAAGTATTTTCTCAATGAAAGAAAACAGCTTGTGCTTTACACGGGTTAGATTAGATTAATGTCCCTTTCCAGTCACAAAATCTATAAGGCTGTCCTTCTTCATTGCTGGCTTTTGAGACATTTTTATAGAGTTTTGTTCAAGCAGGACTGGCTTTTGTAACACATGACTGAAATGTTGATGAGAGGACAAGGGAGAGGACATTCTGAAGCAGATCTAGGGATGACTGACTTGTACATCTGCAGCAAATTTGGCACATGTGGATGCGTCAGATCAAAAGTGGAGTCCATGCATGCACCCACATAAGACAGTCCTCTGGCAGCTCTGAACCACACCAATGCTTTCTCAACCGCTATAGTGTTTTTTGTCTATGACATCTGACATGAATGGGGTTAGCTTCATGAAAAAAACCTGCAAAGCTATAACATTGCACTATTTCGACTTTGTCCTTTAAAAAACCTATGTGACACTTGACAATGGCTATAAAAAACAACACCTTCTTAGGGACTTCCTTGTGCACTGTATATTAATATAGGATTTGCACAACAGGATCTAGATCTCCTATTAAAACCCCTAGAAGTAAACCCACACAAATAGTAAATAAAATTTATTTACATGGATCAAAAGCCTCTATCACAATTCCTGTCAGTTCTGTGAAGCTACATTTAGGATGAATTTGGCCCACTACAATTATTTTCACATCTGAACACACCATAAAATCTCTATAAAGAGATAAATTAAATTGGAAAGAGCAGCACAAAAATTATTTACTATAAATTATGAAATAAAACAAGATAGCAAAGTAATCTTTGCACAGATGAACCACTAAAATATAATTAGTGAGACTCTGTGAATGACTGAATATACCTGAAATAGCTTTAACATGTCTTGAATAAGATATGATCTTGGCATACTTTTGAAATCCCTGTTCAGCTCAATCGGGAAAAAAAAAAAAAAAAAAAAAAGCAAAAGAAAGGAAAAAGAAAAGGGAGCATGTCAGAGAGATTGATCTATATGACAGGAAAGCTGAGAAGATTATTAATGGGTAAAGAACCTTTCTGTTATAGGTAACTAGTCTGAAGGCAGTCCAGTATCACAGTACCCCAAAGCACTACTATTTCATATTTCAGATCAGATAATGATGGATGGATGGATGGATGGATGGATGGATGGATGGATGGATGGATGGAAGGAAGGAATTGGAAGCCCAGGATTTAAAAACATGATTGACTAAATTAGGCTGCTAAAACAATGACCTTATTTTCAAGTCATGAATCATTGCTAGTCTTACTGGACTCCCAAGACTTCTCTGCAAACTCACTAAAATGGATTTAAGTCACCTACTTTCAAAAGATAAACAATAAGTTAAAGTTATATTGTCCCTTACTACAACAAAGTGAACTGAACCCCAGATTTTAGTTTTTACTATACACAGCTATCTATGCTGTAATTTATTTTCATTTAATTAAATGGCTGGAACTTTCTAAGTTAAAGAACAGTTAGGACCCTATACACTAAAAATTATGGAAACAAGGAGAAAGACTACTTCCAACATCTGTAGCTCTGTGTGCATCTCCACATCACCTGCCTGAATTCACAGTGACATCATCAGCACGGCAATCACTTAAATATACCCCTCCCACCAACTAGAACTTTACCAGAAGTGTATCAAAGTCACTTAGCTTTAAAAAGCACAATAGAAAAAATAAAGAGGGTCTTACACTATGTCTTGAAGGTAAAGTTTGTATAAATTGGACCTGTCAGTGGAGGCTGATCTCAGCTGTCAAGGTGGCACACAGAAAACAAAAGACAAGTCTCTTGGCACAGAGACTTATTGGATGTTATAGAACAAAATGAACATGCTTGAACTGCAAAACAAAAGCCAGAGCAGCCAACAGAGAACAGTTGGAGCTACATAAGTGTCATGTGTCTCATACAACTCATTAAACATTCAGCCTCATTTTATTACTGGCTGGTGCTCATATAAGCTCCTCAGTTTGGCCCTGTTTAAGGAACACAATTGCAATCCAGTTTGGGATGGAGGCGGCATCAGTGTATGCAAGGAGAACCTGCAATTGTTAATAAATGCTTTATTGTCCTAGTTAACAAAGGCAGTGAAAGATCTCTTTGCCATAGCCATTACTTGAGACTTGAGCAATTGGGAATTCAAGAGCACATCTAGGCAGCCAAACTCATTATGAAACAGCAGACAGGCTGCTTCAGCCGAGAGATCGCACACAGCACCAGCTAGACCTCTTGAGATATCCTCAGCAGCCAATTTCACCTGTCTTGTGCTGTGGGAGCACTGCCAGCTTCCCTCTCCCATAGTCTGGCTCCAGGAAAGCACAGCATTTACCAGTTAGCCTTGTGACAGACAGTGTGTTACAAGCTGAGCATCACCCCACCAAATGACATTGCTTCTTAAAATACAGCATACTCTGCTGAGCTCTTCCCTGTTCATAGACCAGTCATGTCAGACTTGAAAGAAATGTATGGATAATCAGTCAATAACACCAGGTTGACATACTACAAAAAGTCATGCCGCTGCATGATGCCTTATGTCTAACTGGTATCAAAATGCATCAGCTGAAATGGCCAAAACAGTCATAAAGATTGGTTTTCTATATGGCCTGGAAAAGGCCATTACCAGCCATTAAGGAAACCCAGTTTCTGTATCTGTCCCATACTTGTAACCATATTGACTGAGCTCAAAGGAAGAAAGCAAGTGTTAAATAATGCAGAACATCACCATTATTTTGAATTAAAATGAATTATTTTGAACTAATACATAAAAAGAACCTATTGCATGCATAAATCAGGGATGAAATTAGAAAACACAGGTAAGGAGTGAGATAGAAGAAAGTGGTCTGACATGCAGTGCTCATTTTCTTTCCTGTTTATACATTGACAGTGAGATGTTTTGTTTTCTAATTGCCATCAATCTGAATTTCAGTGGGAAATTTATCCTTGAGCAACAACTAATTGCAGGGCAGGCAATCATTGATGACACTAGTCAGTATTGGTGCAATTCTGTCTGGTTAAAAACATTGGACTTTTCTTTTTTTTTTTTTTTTTCAGTTCCCAGCAGAAAGGGAAAATAAAAAAGAAAAAAAGAGCAAGTTTCCAGACCAGTTCCAAAACAACTGTTACAGAAACAACATCTGATCTATCACATATATAAATTCTCCCTTCCCCATTCTGTATTTTTCCTGTTCCAGGATGGTTTTCATGCAATGCATTGCTTTCATTGATTTTTCTACTAAGATGCATTTACAGAGTTTGATTCCATTCCCACTGAAAAAAACATTTTTCAGTTTCCAAGCAAGAAGGATAAGTCTCATAATGTGGAAGAAATGACTAAGCATATCCTGTTCCTTCTTTTGGGTGGAGGCATTGAGCCAGCTGTCATCACTGCCAAAAAGGTGTGTCCTTGAATTTGGGTAAGTAATGCAGCTTACCTGTCCCACAGAGAGCGGAGAAAATATAGATGGGTTTTACCACAGTATACCAGGTAATGGCGAACACAACCACCTCTCCTCAATATCTATCTCACCTCATGATTTTGCAGTGGTAAGCCTGAGTGGGGTGGACACGAGCCATTTTGCACTACTTGGTCTGAGACCTGGGGTTCTCCCCTCGGGGTCATCATCAAAGACAGTCCAGACACTGCCTGTGTGAACTAGACTGGTTTTCTTATGCAAACAGGGCTTCATTTAATTAGACCAAACCTGTACTACAACCAGTATTATATATTTGCTATACTTGGAAAAATAAGAACTCAGTCCTGCTAACCTTATAACAAAACAGTGATCTCTCCTGAGGTGGGCTCTGTTCTGCCCGCCTCCTTGTTAAAGGAGTAGCTGACCTTGAGACCCCAGACAGAAAAGTCCTGCTCCCCTGCATGCACATTAGGATCTGTCACTGACACACCGGCCTTAAAACCACCACAGGGTGAGGAGATGACACGAGACAAAACAATATAGTTGTAATTAATTCTTTAAATAGAAACATATCTTTCAAGAAGCAGAAGGAATAAGAAAGGATGATGAGAATGAAAGATCTGTCATCACCCACGAGGGTTATGCACTAGGAAGAAGAGGCTTTTTAGAGAGTATGAGGACTGTTCATCCTTAATAGCAGGGAGGATTCCCACATCTTCCTCTCAGCCTCAGTAGTCACCTGTGCACTCTCTGTCACACTCTTGCTCTCTCTTTTCCACATGTGCACTAGAGCTCTTACAGACAGGGTTGCAAGAGCAGGAAATCAAACTCCCTGTCCTCAGCCTTTACTCTGTCGTTCAGCAGAGGAGGCAGCAGAGGGGAAGTTATAATGAATAAGCCATGTTAGCTGTATTTTTCTGAAGAAACCAAATGTGTAACCTCTAGAGTGAACAGGGGCTAAAATAACCACTAAGCAGACAAAATTACAGTGGTGTCAGGTACTATTGACAGCCAGAGAGCTAGTCCAATTGCCATTTATCCTAAGGAAAGGAATTCAAATGAATTAAAAAATAACAGAGTGTGTACATACAACTGCCATAATATAATTTTTCCAGGCAGCCTGGATACCAACACTTCTGAGTTTCTGATGTTTGGACTGGAATTTTAGAATACAAATCCATCTCCAATTTCTTCCCTTTAGAGACTACAAAAATGCATTTTTAATTACATCCTAATTAGAGAAGAGCCTGAAACAGACTCTTGAAGAATTGAGATCTTATGAAGAAATCACTAAGCTGGGACTGAGGTGCAGTTCTTCAGTTGTTATTCTCCTTTATGAACTTTGACAAATCACTTAGCCAGACTGTACCTCATTTCATTTCTTGTTGTATACAAATAAGGACAGGGAGGGATAGGGGATGAAAACGCCATGAACCAGTCAATGATGAGTTTTTTCCAGGGTTACAAAAAGCCCATAAAAATTGGTTCTTCCCTCCACCATGCAAAATAATTTTTAAGTTGTGGGGCCTTTTTCCTTTAAAGTTGCAACAGGGAAGGTAGAATCCTAGAGCATTAAAGACAGTGTAACACAAGGGGAGTTATGTTTTAAGGTAAGGGCACAATTCAGTTGTGGGGCTCTGTTAATTTTGTGAATTGCAGTGGGTCATCCTGAGAAGTTCAGCAAGAATGACAGATTTCAGAGGCTAAATTACATCACTAAAATTCATCTGAACACCATGTTTTTTCTCCCCTACCAGCACTACCAAGGCTTTTTTCTGCAGTACTTAAGTTTTATAGTGTGAGTGCTTATATTGAGTTGAGAAATTTCTCTGTGGGAGCTGGTGTTTTCATTTATAAAAAAACAAAAGTAAATAAGTTTCTAAGCAAGCTGAAAATAATGAAAAACATGGGAGGGGAAAATGCATTTCTAATTGAGTATGTAATATGAAGTCTGAAATAGACACTATGGGCATGGCTATTGCTAAAATATTTGCTCTTGCTATGTAATAAATTGAGCATTGATGGAAAAAATAAAATAAATAAAAGGAAGGTAAAGAAAAAAATAACAGAGTTCAGGGAGTCTGATAAACATGGAAGAAACTTCTATCACTTATATTTCATAATAAAAGACAGTTACTGTTAGCTATACTCAGCTGTTATATTTTAGGTTTTCCCACATTCAGTGCTAAATCATAGTCTCTTTGAAGTCTAGGTGATTTTAGCTTCAAATGATAATAAAATATACATACAGTAATTACTTCCAGTCTATCCAGCTTGGGCAGATGGACTTGAGCTCAGGCCCTGCACTTTTAGAAACTGTCATGCTCTACTTGCACTCTGTTGTAGGCAAAGACCAAATGGTGGTCTGTTGTAGATACAGGACAAAGCTGCACTGACTTCAGTTGAAGCAAGATTTCCCTCCAAAGATTGATTCTTCACTCACTGGTGTCAACACAGAAGCTGTCAAATACCAAGCAAGGACCCTGGAGAACTTGTAGCATTTTTCTATGCAACTTGTGCCTGTGTGTCCCAGCACTCTGCACTGGAAGTCAGCCACCAAACCCTACTGCAGAAAGACTCACTGTGCCAGTTTCTATTCTCTTTTATCAAGGAACATAATCACTAGAAAACTGTGGGTCCTTTCTTCTTTTTGAGTAACAAAATTAAGGCAATTAGTGTTCAAATTTCTACCGAAGGTGAAATGATTTTCAGAGTAGTCAAGTATGTAGCTATTTGCTTTACCTAGATGGTCTTTTCTAGCATGGTGGAGACTACCAGATCTATATTCTATCATTTGTGCAATGTTTTCATTAGCAGCACTTTAAAATAGGCTCTGCGTTACACTTTGCACAATGCATGAGAAATATAAACAGCAAGGAAGATGCTACACAGAAGACTGACAAAATCAATAGGGAAACTATAATTTAATAATACATTACATTTCACACGTGGACTGCAAAGCAATGTGAAAACACTAATTAACTGTCACAGCACTACTGTTAGGGAGTTAAGTATTAATCTGTATTCTGCACCCTCAGATTTTTCTTAGACCTTTCTTCTTGGTGACAGCCTGTTTTGATATCTGGCACCAAAGGGTACTGGAACCTGTCTGGTTTTCCAGGGCCAGGGTTGAATGCCCCAAGCCAACCATCTGCCTGCTTTAGCTACAGCTTGGGTTTTTGAGCCTGCAATGTACCCAACGTCAGATAGTCAGCTGTAAATACATTAACTGACTATCTCATTGGTTTTGTCCTGCAAGACAGGAAGAGGTGCTTATAGCTATCAAAGAGCCTAAATGCAACTAAAGTAGGAATGCAGCTTGTGGCAAAAGTTTTACATTGAGAATGAGCAACTGCAGCAGATCGAAACACTACGTAACATGAGCAAAATAGCCTACTCTCCAGAGGGACTATTCATGAGGACTGCGATTCTGCATGGAGAGGCGTACCATATGATAGTCTGTTTGGAAAGCTTCGATCTTCCTTTAGAAGAACAGAGAGCCAGTTTCTCTACTGCACTAAATGGACAGAAGCCCACTGAAATGCACGGAGCAGTAATCAAACATGCCAGAACTGGACCTCGGTTGTGCACTATTATAACCAATAGCAAATTGGTTATGATTTCGGAATTTTGGCAAAACAGCCTGAATTATTAATATTTTCAGGAGATATAAACTCAACAGAAGAAAAATAAACAAGATTGAAATAAAAATGTTTTTGATAGATTTTCTTTCTTCCTTTTTTTAAAAGGGTCTTTATAAAAGGATGTCTGTGAAATCATTTCTGATATCTGCTCTCACTCCCTTGTAGTGAGCTTGGTATAATGAAATGCCGACAACATTCAGTATAATTCAGAATTCACCCCACTGGGAGTACTGAATCAGTATTCATGTTAAAGTAAATTTAGCATTGATTTTTAATCTCTTCATTGCTAGGAGCACAGTACAAATTCATAAATTTTAATTTTTATTTTACTTTAGTAAGTGTAATTACCTACAACATTTATAAATTAAAGCAGTGTAAGAGAAAGATGCTGTCCTGATCAAAATTCATAACCTGCTTCTATTGGGCATTCATTTTATTTTATATTGATCCTAACTAAGAGACAGATGATTTGCTTGTGTAAAGGCTGAGAGAGAAATCACCATTCATAGAAAACTACAGCCCATATTAAACGTGAGTTATTCTTCAAAATACCAAAAATTAAGGCCCTTATAAGCTCATAAAACAATGAAAGCTGTGGGGGAAGGATGTATTCTTTTCATGGAAATTTCTTCTCTTCTGCAGGCTCAATGAACTTAATTCCTGCTCCAGACTGACTACAGCTTTACTACGGGGCTTACTTTCAAATCAAGAGTGTTTCAGGGCACCCTCAGCAAACAAGAGCCTCTAGGACCACTGTGCTCTTCCCAGCAACCCTTTGTTTGTTACTTGGCAGCTTGGCATGATCAGCCACCTCTCACCTCAGCTGGACTTGAGCATTCTCCTTCTGACAGGACGGATGATAATAGGGTGAATGCCATGAAGCAAAGATCTGAGTGAGCTGCCTAGGGTATGGCAGCAGCCTAACCCCAACAATGAGGGACAAAGCATAGACTAAAATATATGAAAATAATTTTTCAGGTGGGTAATTAGCACGTGCTTGGCTGGTCTTCCTCTGATAGCTGAGCTAGCTCATTTACAGCTAAGCTTGCCTATTTCCGCAGTTCACTGCAAACAACTGTCGACCAGGTGCATTCTCTTCCGTGCTGACCAGAAGTAGTGCATACTCAGAGCAACTCAGCTCATTATTCTTGTTCTCTGTTTTTACAGTCTAAACTCATTGGGTCCTGAATATGGACCTTATGTGCTACTGGTATTCTATAGTGATGAATTTTCTAGGCCAAAGGGAAGTGGGTTTTTTGTGGTTTATTTTTTTTCCTCCTGTGTTAAAAAAAGGTTTTGCCCTGAGTCTAGAACTGGTGTCCAAACTTTAAAAGGCAGAGTTCTTGAGCAGGAAAAAAATAATTCCTCTCTAACCATACTGTTTGAGGCCAGGTTGTGACCTTCGCCTCCACTAACTATAGTGAACCAGCTGATTGGGTTACCTGTCACATAGCTTTCATCAAACACCCAATAAACACATTCTTACCTCTGTTTCTTTATTGTCTTCTCTGATTTTGATGTCATTGACAACAGAAATAAAGGACTTGCCCTTCAGACTATATTGACTTGGGACACAACTGCAGGAATTATGAGGCGGTAATTTATTTCTAAACTTTATTACAGACTCAGTTCATGCTTTTGTATAAGACTTTTACACCGAGATTCTCTGCAATAATTAGGCACCTAAATATTAGTGAAATGTCAAAATCTTTCTAAAGACCTGGGATTTTAACTCCCTTATACATCAGCTCACTCTCACATGTCTGCATCTTTGGTTAAAGTCTGGTTTGGATTTTCTGTGACAAGATTTAGCCTTGTATATTCCTAACACCTAGGACATCTTTACATTTTCTCCTTGCTCCTTTGTAAAAGTTAGAGCAACCATTAGTAATTTCCAATAGTCGTAATGTTTTTAATATGATAATGGCATGTCTTAATCAAATAAACTCTACACGGGGAATCTTCCAAAGACTGAGAAGCCAGAATGGGATTTATCTTGTTCTGATGGATTAAAAAAGATGGTCCCAGCAAAAGAGATAATGAAGCCTCTGTCTGCAGAGAGATTAAATTAACTTAATGGACATGCAAACTAAATATGCAGAAATACTTGCACTCCTTTCTGAAATGTGGATAAGTGGTGATCTTGGAAACTAGCCTATCACTTGGGGCACATAACAACCAGCTGAACTGTTGTGGTGCAGAGTGCAGCTGCAGGCTTCTTTATGAGATTTTATTTTGTCTAAAAACTGACTACGGAAGATTATTTTCAGTGCAGAACTAGTGCAGTGGAAGACTGTAAACATTCATAGTATATATTTTATGGTTTATGCTCTGGCTCTTTATGCTGTAATGCCAGAAATTAGATTAAATTAGGCACTGGACAGAAAGGGAAATGGGTTCAGTATTTAGATAGGCTAAGTGAACAATGCAGAATCTCATTTAGTAGGAAGTGAATTACCACTATCATTAATAATGTATGCCTAGGCATTAACATAATGTTCTGTTATTTACCTGCTCCACTCATTGTGAAAATGACTTTAGAAGTCATCCCTAATTTTCTTTGCTTGTCCAAGCACACATTGTGCTTTATCATGACTCAGATCCTTTCCTCCAGATTCTTCTCCAAAGATTTTGTTTTGTAAAACAAGAAACCTGCCACAGTTTGTGTAAATAAAGTTTTACTTTGCATATAGGTATTTTTATTCAAAAAGAAATTAAGCAAGGCTTGGGAGAGTATGTCAAAGTGAAAGAAACCTACAGGTCACATTAATAACACATTTTTCAGAGACCTTGAGAAATCAGAAATAATTTGTTGGTATCTTTATATCTTAAAAAAAAAGCCACCTGAACACTTCAGACTCACCTTTGCATTATTCCATTTAACATTATTAAAGAAGTCCTTCTTAGAAAACAAGTAAGATTGGTAATCCACATACCTAAAGTCACAGATGATGAATCTTCTGCCAAGGTATTTTTGCACCGATTCAGGAAGAAGCCAAGTACAAGCTCATTCTGAAAGAAAATAAAAATATTTTAGGGAATATCACATGTTGTGCTCTGTGCCATAAATTACTCACCTTCAAGCAGATTGCTGCTAGCTTCTAATGTATATATTGGAGTTAGCGATAAAGGAGAGTGTTTCCCCTCTGATCATGGACAAAGATCCCAGGGAATGATTTCTACAGAGGCACTAGGAAAACAATGGTGCCCCTTACCATTGTCTCAGAGATGCTGCATTGGTACCTACCTGGCCCCTTTCTGTCAACGCACTTAGAAACAGCAGTGTGTCACGTGGACCATAGATTTGCATTCTTGCTTGATCTCCAGTGTCTCGAGATATGTATTAGCAGCTGCAACTACTTTTACAGAGCAGTCCATCTGTGAAACAAATGCAGGAGAACAACTTTACTGTGTATTGTGTAGTCAGCATGAAATTTGCCCTTGGCACAGGACTGACCCCAAGCATCTGACCTAATGTGTGCCTCCCTGAGGCTCAGATATTGTGCATACTTCCCTCACATGGTGGTTTAATGGACACTCACACTGAAAAGCTCCATACAGAGTTAACTTCTACCAGAAACCAACAGGGAGTGAAAAGGATGATCATATTTTGCCATCCTGTTATCCACCTTATGTACTGCACTATAACTTTTATTTTTATGTACTGACCTGTACTGCTCTAGTGAACATATATAACAGGTACTTACATTCAGCTGTAGAGAATTAAAACAATAAACCAAATTTCCAGATTTGGGTATTGTGCAAGGCAATAAAAATGTGAATTCTGAAATGGACTCTTATGATTCTGAATCAAAGGTAGGCAGTAATTGCATTTTATTAGCTTTTTCATAAAGCCATATTTCAGAATGGCTATTCTTCAAGACGGTTAGAATCGCTACATTCATACTGATGCTACTTGGACTGACACTGTAATGAATGGGTAGAACAAGAGACTTTTCAGATTCTAGCATTAAAATGTCACCATTGTTTTTTTCCAGGCAATGGAAAATAATGTGTCTCTTATCGGCAAGATGTACCTCATGCAGCATTTGTCTTGTTTCAATTTGACAAGATGTGGCATGATTTGTGCAAGGAAAAAAGAAAAGGCAGAGTTTAGTGACAAATGCAGCTAGTGAGGAGTTAACATGTTTACAGCAGACAGAGGAGCAAGATGTATATGTTCAGCATAGAGATAAGATTTAACAGTCCAGATTTATATTAGCAATTGCATTTTATTTTTCATTCTACTGTTTGTAGTTCTTTGTCCCACACTGATATTTTCCATAAAAGAAAAATCAGGTGGAAAAAAAAAGGATAAACCAACAGAATTGTTTTCTTTGAATTGAATGACAAATCCTTAAGCTATTAGCAGTGGACTGCCAATATACCTGTCTGTTCTGAGCATGACTAATTATTCTCTCATCTCATGAAGATAGCTCACAGGGGAAAGCCCATACACCTGCTTCAGCTTTCACTAGCTTTAAACAGCTGAGTTATTCCCTGTGGGACCTCCATTTGCTCTTTCAGCACAAGTCCCAAACGTAGGAAATCTCAGGGGTTGAAATAGTGTATTTTTGGCAGCTCAGCCTTTATATGACAGCATGAAAATTCACTGAGAAACTTAAGTATCCCTTTGAGTTCAAAGATCTTGAGAGAAGTGGGCAGGAGGTGGAAGGAAGGATACACTGACTGACTTGAAAGAGAAATAAAAAATTCTACGCTGAGCAGCCCGGTGTTCTGCTTCCTCTTACTCTTTCAGCAATAAATGGAAATATATGAAGTTTGTAAACGGGAGGTGCAAAGGCTGTTTCAGGTGATAGTTCCAAATTCTCATTTCTAAAGGAGACAACACTGGAAAAAATCATATTTGGTTTAAGTACAGAAGTGGAATTCATGTAGATCTTACATCAGGCATGAACACAACAGGCATGTAAGTTGTTGGTGCCACAGCACTGATTTCAAAGCTTTCCTTGCTGGCGAGTCCATTGTACTCAACAGGTATTGAAACATGTGGGAAAGCAGCAAGGCTGATGTTGGCAAATGGAATGCAAAATCATAACTGAACAGGTCATGTTGCAGGGGCAGATGTAGAATTCTATTCAGGGCAAAGTGCTTCAAAAGCAGTGAGGGAGATCTATATGGTTGTGGCAGTGAGCATTTTGCACATTGTTTTTCATAAGACAGAATTTCTCCCTGAGCTGTGTTAATCTGCCTACTGCAGGAGTCCACTGTTTACATTCCCATCAGCAAAGTGTGTAAGTACCTTCTTAAATTCACTGTTTGTCAGCAGACCACCAAAGCACACACTGAACTTTTAGACTATTCCTAAATCAATAGGACTTCAGCCAATTGGACCCCAGTCAATGGGACTGAAGTGTATGCTTAGAGTTAAGCATGCATCTAATTACACTGCTAAACAGAAACGGACACATCAAAGCTTTGAACATATGTATGATCAACAGCACACTGTATTTAAGTGGATAGAGTCCACTTTAAACAATTGCTGTGACCATAGGTAGGACTCTTAGAGACTCTGTGACAGTCTCAGCAGATAGGCAGGCACTAAGGATGACCACAAGCACTCACCTACCCTTTTTTCCCCTGGAATTCTTACCTCTAAATCAGTAAATGGAAATTCCCTAAAATACTGCCCATTTAGGAGTTTTTAGGAAAACCTTCTATCATTTGCCTAACCACTCTTGCCTATAAGACAACAATCTTTAATAGGTAATGTTGATATTTTTCCAAGTCACTCAATAACATTAGCCTATAGGGGAGCAGCCAAGTATGTATGGGTGCTTCAGTGTTAGTCTGGCTAGAACTCACACATGACCTTTTTTTCAGCCATTATACTCAAAAGGGACAAGTTCCACCCTCACTTAACCAGGATACAACTGAAATAACCAATTTCAGTGGCATCAAGGGAGCTGGCACAGCCCTTTAGCACAGTAGAATTTGTCTACTGCTCTCCATCAGACTGACTAGAAAAGTACTTTGCTGTTAGTGAAATACAGCCAGTTTTCAAGCCAGATTTAATTTCGTTAGAAAGAAAAACAGCCTCTCCTCTGCTTTCAGCTTTCTTTTAAGCTGTGTTGGAGTAGATTTGGGGTCAGAGAACACCCATGCACCTGTTATACTTTAACAGGATGGGGAATCAGCAGGAAAGAAAGAAACCAGAAAAACCTGACCTTGCTGTTGCTGTTATAACTTCAGGAAAGGACAGTGGAAAAGAGAGGACTTTGAACCCTCCCCATTTTAGCTCTGCTGGATGCCTTGCTGCAGGAGTACGAGAGTGGTGGAAGTTTAAGGGACCCACATACCTCGGATGCACTTTGTACCACCGTGTTATGTACCTCTATACAGGCACCACGGGAGCTATTTTCTCATCTCTGCAAATCCCAAGTAGCGCTAGTGAATAAAATACAAATGAAATATGGGAAGCTCTTATCAAACTTGATTACTTTTACAGTGTAAAACATTAGTCACTCTAGAACAACACTGCAGTCCTGGTTTTCACTGCATGCTTGAAAATGAGTGAACATAATTTACATCATTTCCATTTACATGCTCTTTAAAGTCCTTTTACACAGCCTATAAGTCACCATAAAGCTGTTTACAAAACCTATCCATAGCTGACACACTGTCACTGTTTGCTTACCTGCTTGCACTAGGTTTATCTTTTGCCCCAAAGTCCTTAGTTAACCTGGATAGTTAGAATTTTTTATAGAGTCAAAAGCCAATATACCTCATTTCTTTTCACTGATTAGCCTACTGTGCACCTGTACTTACTATTATGCTTGCCAACCCCGCCCCCACGATAAACAAACCCCTTCAAACATCCAAGCCCACTGAGATTGAACAAAAAACCAATCTATGTGAAAGATGTGGGACAAAGAACATAAGTTTATTTAAGGCTATGTAGTTTTGCAAGATTGGTATGTACATCTAGTGTTTGAGCTGTGTTATCAATACTATCCACAAGTTAAATGCCACTTTTAAATGATAAGAGATGGGAAGATTATCCATAGAACGTTACTATCTGGCTGATAGTACTAAATGCACATGGTTGCTATATAAAACATTGCTTTAGCTTCAGTTTTAGATTTTTCACTTGTAATGTCCAAGCCAGGTACAAGCTGTCTTTTCAAGATAAGCATGAAGACATTCAGCTTTGTCAATGATGCTGTTTGACACCAGGGCCAGGAGCAGAGTAAATTGATGGAGACTTACCTTGCTTTTTTGTCCCTAGGGAGTGTACAACCCTCCTACAATATAGCAGTAAAATGACAGGCCACTAGGGCAGGCTTAATTTATATGATATGTTATGAGATTTGGGGTTCAATCTCCATTCAGCCCATCACTCTGTTGGAGTTAAGAGTGAAATAGAGAAAAATGTAAAAGTGGTCAGCAGCAGCTGCCTTCTGTCACAGATTTGATTTGTACATTGTTAATGTATATTTTTGTCCTCCTCCATGTTACCAAGCTTCTATTTATTGTTTCTTGTTGCTTCACCTCTTATTGGTGGCACCACTTGGTTGTTTTGCCATTTAATGAAGCAAAATCCCAGAAGTGTAAGCACAGCTGAGATGTTGCCTTGCTGATGTAGAAGACCCAGGCATTTCAACTCATGCAGCTGATGAGCCAGTCAGTAATGGTGCAACTGGCACAAAACTAAATATTCTTACAGTATGATCACACATTGCCACTGGTTTGAGAGGAGTAGAAGGTGCTGAAACCTGTTTTTGATCCTGTATGACAATGAACGTGCATCAACTTTTGTATTTTAGTGACTGATGTAATGAATGTAGTTTGTTGTTTATGTATACAGTCTGGTGGTGCAGTTATTTATAACCAGGTGTTAACCTGAATTTAGGAAAAGCACTCCTATTTTAGGCAACTCTTCAACAAATGTCTAAGAAGTCAATGAATGAGGCTTATGCTGAAAGGAAACCACAGACTTAAAATCTGCTTTGAACAGGGATGGCCATGAACACATTTAAGCATTTAAACTGGCCCAATAGCAAGTATCTCCATCAGTTGATGTTTCTGCATTTATTGGATCTGATACTAAAATTCAGAGATACAGAAAAGTGGCTTGAAGTTTCTATTCTTTAAAGAAACATTTAATTCCATTTGAGCTACAGTGCAAATGAGAAGGCAGCTATTTTCCACCTCTCCTCCTTTATTCAAACCATTTAGCAGAAAAGGTCAGTGACATTCTGACATACTCTTAATTATAACACAATTTTCATAATCAGAACTTAGCCTGGACTAAAAAGCATGCACTTAAGGCATGACTGAGGAAGGAATTTGGATATAATCCAATTCTTTCTTTATTTCTAGGAATTTTATTTACTTAATTGGTAGAACCAAGCATGTAGTCAGTCCTGTGTGGACTGGACTAAACTTTTCAGAGTTGAAAATGGTGTCTAGTCAATCAGGGTAATGTGTTTACAGTGATAGCAGGAGTATTTTATAATGAAATAAAAGCTCTTCTCTCCATCTCAGACAATACTCCAACATACCATACAGCACAATACAGCTATGATACTGTACAGGTACAATTCAGCAGAAAGAAATGATTGTGTCAAGAAAGTAAAGGGAACCGTGTTCTACAGGTATCTGCTCTTACAAGATTTCTCCACAAATTTCTGAATTAATTATTTATTCCTTCATAGTTTTACTATTTCATAGGAATGACAGTTTGGTAATGCTTGAGAACACACAACTCACTAAATGGTTTCTGTCAGGCTCCCTAGCAATTTGAGAAAAAGGACAAATTTGACTGCAAAGTTGTCCAAGGCATGAAGAGAGACAAAATAATTGTATTTATTTTTATCAAGAAAGCGTCCCAGCGTGGCTTTCTGCTCAGAGTAAAACCAAGAAGACACCATGACACTTTTAAAAGACTCATACCAAAGGGAAAAGTAAAAAAGAAGCTTTCAGCTGGGAATACAAAGGAAATTACCCACTGACTGGTCTCCTTGTTCTAAGTGGGTCAAAACACACCAGTATTTTCTAAATTTCTCACATCTCCCAGCAGGAGAAGCATATTGAAATAAAAATAATGATTCAATGTTTATAGAGTATCAATAACTTTAAAGGTTATCATCTAGAATTGCAGGTTGGCTGCATGGTGATAAGCAAGATGATTTCCCACATGCAATAGCACTTTACAGATGGAAACAATCTGCTCATTACTTCATTTATTATTATGCCCTCCCAGTCCAGCACACCAGTGCAGCCCTCTTAAGGCTCAAAATTGTTTTCTTCTCGTCATGGTTTGGCACTATAGACTGTACCAGACTGGCACAGTTTTCAGCAACTGCATAGTCCAGAATGTCTGAATAGCCCCACTGGACTGGTTCAGAGCCACACGAGCTTACATCCCCAAGCAGATCTGTCCACAGTCCCCTCTGAATACCCTGTTCATGATTCTGTCCCAGTGTCCCAGCAGCAATGTGCTGGGAAAACTTACCCAGCTCTGTGGGTGCATGCTGCAGGACCATAAAGGGAGAGGGAAAAGCATTAGGAAGCCCATTGCAAGGCAGCATGCTGTGGCTGATTACTAGCCCATTCACAGACCACGGAGCAGGAGGCAGAAGAGACCTTCTGCGCGTGACCAGGAAATGTTTTTATTACTATCCCAGGGCTTTAAGCAGTCTAATTTTTCAGCTGTAGATTAGGCTTCTACACAGCAGTGCTTGGCCCAAATTGAAAATCCGTGTACCTTACTGCCCAGAGCACAGCAGAAGATACAGAGCTCTTCATTTCTAGGTCACTGGCTTATATCAGTTTTTCTTCAGCTGTGACCAAAAGGCGCTAATGTAAAATAAACCCATGACCCTAACCTGAGTGACAGAAATTGCACAACAATTAACCCCAACTTGTGCAGTTTATTTGGCAAGGTCAGTCAAGGCAGACAAGCACCCGTGTCAGCTGTCCATACCAAATGAAGTGTAGCTCTGTGAGCCAGATATTTATCCTCTTTGGAAATCTTTTCAGTTTCAACTCAGGGCACAGAATTTATATTCATATTAATAAGAAAACTTCTTTTTGTTTTACATATGGACAATTTCCTCTTTAATCTCCATTACACAGTCATGGATGGGAAAGTTATACAGTTAGGCAGCAAACATTTTTCTCCTCCTGCAAGATGTTTGAAATTTTGGAGAAAAAAACATCCTGTTGTATCCTCTTTTGGCATCCTAGACTGTCTATGCTATTAAACCAAACCAGCCCTAGTTTGTGCTATGGCCCTGAGGCCACAGGACATAGCATGGCTTACCTGGAAGAGGTCCAAGCTCTGCTAGAGAACGTGCCAACAGTGAAACAGCAGGGTCAATGCACGAGCTTGTGCCTTGGCTCCCTTGAATTTACCAGCCTCTACGTAAGCCTAGGATCTAATGTAAAACACTGTTTTTTCCTGCCTGTCTGACAGCTTTCCTGTCAATGGCTGGTCACTGGAGGTTGCTCTTTTCTCTCAGATCCTGGTGTCACTCTCAGTAATTGACCATTCAACTTCAGAAGCAATACAGCATAATGATTTAACATCCTCTTGGGGTGCATGGGGCCTGTTAGTTGCTCTTGACCCTGGCTTTTATGAAGCTAAGGTGCATAAGGCTTTGTCCTGGGCCTGAAGAGTCAGTTGTTTGTTACCATTTCTACTTGTCATTTTGAAGCAGGAGGAGAACATCAAATCTTAGAAAACAATAATGAACAAAAAATGAGAAAACACCAATTTTAATGGACACAATGTATCATTCTGATAATATTGAAACATATTGGTTTTGGTCTTATGTTTGCAAAGCAATTTCTTCTGCATGTTAACTAAATTTTGAAATTAAGATTATTTCTGGGATGAAAGAATGGAACTTTTCATTTAAAAACTGTCAGAATCAGACTTTTCAATATTTCAGAACTTACTCCTTTTTCAGACATTACATTCATCAGAACCTTCTCCTTACTGTCAAAAATTCACTACTTTTGGATGGCAGCAAAGGAAGAGAAGTTTTTTTGAAAAATGCCCTGCCAGGTCTAATAAACTGTTTTTCATTCTTTGTCTTAAGTTCTGATGAATGCTACAATGGCTTCATCTCAAAACAGCTGCATTAGAAGATGTGTCATTTATGTAATTTATTTTTTTCTTTCAAATGAGGCCATGGAAAGCTTCCTGAGTCTTTTGGTACTATGCTATTAAAAGTCATATGCAAATAAAATATACTGGAAGTGCTCACATTAGACAGTTTCCTGGATCCACTTAATAGCTGCTTCAGATAGAGATTCAAATCCTTCACTCTTTTATGTTCAAGATCTGTAAAAGGTAAATGCCATGAGTGGGGAAACCTGCAGAAGAAGAATATTCATAATTCTTGTACTGTATTTGCTGAAAATACTTCCAGTTCTACTTAACAGAAGAAAGTTAGCACTTTCTAAGAGTTTTTGCAGGTAGGGGAAGGGATGGGTACAGTGTCCAGAGGATCATTTATCCTCTGACTCTGATTCTTTTAGTAAGTGCTGATATTCTGTTTCATACTGTATCACTTTTTCTGTCTAATCATTAATTTAAAAGAAGCCCCAAAACCCCACAACCCTAGAATTCACTTATTTGCATTTTATGGTATCTAAATACCTCTAAAAATTGCCCCTTTATGATCCATTTTTTGCACTGTGAACAGCACAACAGGTCTCTGATCTCAGCCCAGGGCCTCATGCTTGCAAACCCTTACCATAGAATATTGAATACCAAAGCCTTACAGCAATGATATGACATTTTATGAATATATTATTGGTTGTTTTTTTACCTCAGTTTTTTAGAGTGTAGATAAGTTTTTCAGAGCAGGTTCTGATTACATATATAATTTCAGGCGCTAGTATAATAAAAGTAATATATGAAAGCAAATGTTTGTCATAATAACAAAATCAATCCCAACAAAAGCAATAACAATAATAATAGTAATGTTCTTGCTCAATTTTTATAAAGATTAATTTCATTTCAGTTTAGTAAATAAACCACGTATGGCCTTATGTCAATTTTCAAATGTTTGGTAATGGAAAATGTCAAAACCCCACATTTTTTTTACTTGAATCATCTTTGTGTTTTAGAGACAATGCACATTAGGTCAGTCTAAAGGTTAGATTTTTAACAATACACATAATCAAGTTACATTAACCTTGACCTGACAAGGACTATTTCTCTGCCAGGTTGAAGGAGCATTAGAAAAGCTATCTGTGCTAAATTGCATGTAATGGGTTTTATGATACGGATTGTTAATATTGGGATTCATAACTAGTATCATGCTATTATGCTCTCATGTATGTGATACAGAAAGGTAGAAGTTTTGATCTGGTTGTATTTCATGTTACACCACCACTGTAAATAGTTAACTGTTTCTGGTTTACAAACCTATTTTTTCTGGTACAACCTTGTTTATCCCCTAGATCTCAAGAGATATCTGAAGGCTTCAGACAAGTGACTAAAGAGCCATCTAGCAGTGCAACACACTGAAAAGAGACACTTGGCCGGTCTTTTGAAATGCAGCTGTGTAAAATACTGTGAGGACAAACTCAGCGCTGGTATAACTTAGTCTGCAATTAAAACAGCAAGGGGCCAGGATGATAGCATATTTATGACCTTTTGATTATTTTTGCCTATAGCACTGAAAGATCAGGGCTCAGTTCAGCACTGTAGAAATGAACAAGAAGAGGCGATTCTTGCCTCACGAAAGTACAGTGGCAGAACACATAATGAGGTGGCAGAAGTGATATGACCCAGGATCATGACATATATGAGCTGCACGGATAAAAATAGAGCCCAGGACATTTGGCACACATAGACAGGCTGTGAATGTTCTGGGTTCCTCCAGGGCACAAAAATGACTTCTTTCAAGAGATGGTAGGGAGGATCTGTTTAGAAGCAGCTTAAAATTAATTAGACTGTATAGCACAAAGAGAGGACTCTGGCTGTGAAATGTAGACATCCTAAGCACAGTGGCCAAACAGAAGACAGAGAAACTGCTGATTGATAGCACCAATAATTGCTGCAGTGAAGGACAATATGAACCTTGTGGTAGTACTGAACACTTCTTTAAAAGACCTTCATGCATTTGCTGAATTGTGCCTATGGCTGAAACTGACTTTGGACTTGTGAGCAGACTTGTGTTAGAAGAGGTTAACTTCCCAAGCTGATTTTGAGCTTTGCATCTACCATAAGTAGATCAGAAAAATATAAACTTGCACCATACACACACATCCTGCATAGTGGATTCCATTTCCTACTTATTAGCCTGAACAGCATCCTGTGTATAAATTATGTCACTTAAATGCTTTGTTGGGTGAAAAGATTTTTTGCCTTTTAAAAAACAGTAATTAAACACAAATAATACTCTGTCTGAAACTAAATAAGAGGGAATGTGCTAGAGTGCAAGGGCTTGCTTGGGGCATCTGTGCTTTGATTTATTAATATGGGGTGAATGTTTTCATGTCAATAGCAAAATTTCAGATGCTGAGAACTCTGAGCTTTTGCTATTAGTTTCTTGCAATCACAGTGAGTATTTAACACTTGTATGAAGCAGACTCATATTGCATTATTTCATCCTAATGAGACATGAATATACACAATTTCATGAATCAATACAGAGCAGTAACCAAGTCCTTTCTGTTAGCAGTTCCAATTATTTTAGCAATATTAGGCATTTTACTTTTAAAGCATACATTCTCAAACTGGTTATGTGGTTACATTATGGAACAAGACTTTTTCTTTCCTTTGAAGCATCTGGCATTGACCAGAGTTGGAGCTTTATAACACACAGACAGACAAATGGTCTAATATGGTATGGCAGTTTCCTATAAAGAAATAATTAGATTTTCGTTATTAGAATAAAATCTGGAATACATAAAAAGCCTCAAACTGATGAAGATCTGTTAGGAAAAAAAACCAGAATTTTAGCATTAAAGAACATACATATAAAGAAACATCATAAAATGAATTACTTTAACACAGTCTTGGGGAAAGATCATACAGTGACAGGTTACTGCTGTGACTGAATTATGACAGTAAAGCTCTGGACCTCTTAGATACAGCCTCAGTATAGGCAAATTAACCCTCTGTGAGTTCTGGAACTCTTTTTTGCAGTGAAAATGTTGTGAGGGATTTTATTAAAGGTAGATTTAGCTTAAAAAATGGCTAGCACTATTTTTGAAATTCACTTCAGGGTTTCAGATGTCTATGCGTTTCTAAAGAGAAATATATTTTCCTTCAAAGGGCTGTGCTCACCACAGGAGAATGTCATAAGTAGGTACTTGTTAAATATTTTATTTTACAACCTAATAGTTAACGTTCAAATATCTCCAAATCAAAACCATGATTCAAGCATTTTCAGCGTTTAGTGAAATTCCGATTCTCGTCCATTGCTGCAAACCAGTTCATGTGAGCCAGTCATAATGAGTCAAACTGGAGTCAGTTAAAATACTGTCAGGTAGCAGAAAGATTCTGTAGAATTAACTAACCTAAAGCCATTTAACTGAATGCCTCTCACAAGCTTGGGGGAATATCAAATTTGGATCTGAAATTCTTTTATCTTTTAGAGTCAAAACCATGTTGTTTGTAGCTATTTACTTCAGGTCAAACATCAAAGACCTTTCTATTTTTCAAGCATACCCTTTGAATCTCATCTTGGTTCAAGGAAACTGCTTGTCTTTTCAGTCACTTTATGTTTTGTAGTAGATCAAGCTTGAAGAGGGGTTTGCATCAGATGAGTCAGCATGAATGTTTAAGAGAGGACTACTTTGTTCTCAATGGTGTATACAGTATAATGTATATAATATTTGCAGAATACATAACTCCACTTGCATTACCAAAGCCATGGACAACCATTACATAAGGCAAAACTGCTCTACATAAGACAGAAATAAACCGTGGGACTCACTGTCCCAGGAAACTGTGAAGAAATAAGATTCAGAATATGAGAAGCAGGAACAGACGTGCACATGGATAAAAAGTAATATTCAGAATTATTGCTAAGAATGATAGCATATTTTTCAAGAGATATTAAACTGAATGATGCGAGGCATAAAGTATCAGTTTGTGGGGCCAGGATAATACATAAGATTATTGCATATTTCTCAGCTGGGGAGTATGTGCATCTTTTTTGTAAAAAGGTTGATCACGCCTGCCAGTGTCAGAGATTGGCTTGTTTCTGTTCTGACCCAGTGTGAACACTCCTACATGGATTTAATATATGGATTTTGCTATGAGTTTTGATCAGCATCATGTAGAAAATAAAAAATATTAAAGGCCCTATCAGGAAAAAAATATATAAAAGTTAGACTGTCACAATGTTACATGGATTCAGTTTCTTCTGGGGCCGTATAGAAGGCTTGACAGAATATGTTGCATTGTCCTCGCGTTTCTAAAAATATGTCTGCCATACATCTTCTCACATTTTTATCTGTGCACGGAGAGAACCATTTAACAGCAGAATAACATTCACTAACATGCTGCCTTACTCCAGGAGGGCATGTGATGGAAATTGCTTCTGGAGATGGCTGTGAAGTTTTGAGAGCTGGTTGAATGGTTTTTCCCCAAAAGTGACCACATTGCAGGTTTGCACCACCTGAACTAGATATAGCTGTATTGGGGAAAAGGGAGAGGCTGAAAAGAGAAATGATCAGAAAGTCACATTAAAAAAAAATGTACAAAAGAAAATATAGGGTGATTTTAACAAAGAAAAAACTTTCTTTAATGTAGTGCCAAGTGCCAGGGAATTCAGTTTGTAATTTACAGTCTTTGCTGCACAGAAAGAGAAACTTGCCTGGATAGCACACAACTCAAACACTGAAAGATCACTGCAGTGTGTGAAAACTAATAATGCACCATTATAGCATCATATAACAGCCTCTGATTTCTATTAGGCTTCCTAATTTTGTGGCATGCTTTCCTTCTGGATTCTTTAATTAGCTCTTGATTTATTTTTCACTATAGGGCATGAACTGTTCTTAATGGCTCCCTGCTAATAGCTGTCTGCCTGGTGTACTTTCTCTCGGGTAGCTCATTGCTTATGGCACTGCTGTTCATCCTGTGATCCTTTTAATTTGACACAAGCACATCTTCTATAAAGCAGGAGGAAGAGTATATAAGCTCATAGAAGAGTCATTAAAGATCAAAGCAAATTAAGGCAAGCAAAGAACATAATGAATACAGAGTCGGATATTTTGTTGAACCCCAAAATGGTGGCTCTTGTGATTGACTTCTCTGTATCCAGCACTGTCCACTCTTGGGGGACAGTCTCTGGAGCCGGAGGCTTTGCAGAGCCTGCCACTGACATCTGTACAAGCATGTGAATCAAATTATTGTGTTTAACAGGAAAGCACTCCAAACTTTCCTTTATTTTCCTGAAGAACAAACAAACAGAAGAGGTGCTATTTATGCATCTGGTTTGTTTCCATTTCTTGACCCTTGGTTTCATGGATGCAAGAACCAAAAAACCCCAGATCCTAAAACCTACCTTACATAAGCATGAACCCACATACACACCAGTCGCCGCTATTTGCAGCAATACAGCCTATCCAGCCCATGAAATCCAAAGCTTAAAGGAGTGCTCTTGCCATAGCCTGTCTCATGGTTTACCTTGAGGTAGTTATTCTTCATGAGCTGGATACCATCAGCCTTCTCTCAGATGATAGAGACAGGCAGAAAATTTCCATGTGTATTTTGAAGAATTCCAGGGTAGAATAACATGTGCTGTCTTCAACAGGTAGGGAAGAGTACCCTAGCACATTTTTTTGGTTATACTAATCTCATGTGGACTTGCATGTGCTTGCTCAAAGCTCTTGCATCCAATTCATTATTTAGCTGTGCATGATGTGTTGCTAAATCCTTTACTCAATTCTTAAAAGCTCTACCCCTGTGGAGCTGTTTAAGATGAAAAAAAGAAAGAAATTTTCTTCCCCTATCTCTCCCCATCTCATCCCTGTGCAAGGGGAGCCAGAACACACTTCTAATTTCCTAGAGTTTCAAGATTCTTCATCAGAAAAGAAAAAATAGATTAACACTGGTCTTTGAAGAGTAAGATGCAGTACTCATAAAAAACACTTGCCCTCTTGAATTCAATTGCTGGTTAAGATCTATTTAACTTGTGATGCTAATTTTTTTTTTTTTTTTTTTCTATTTCACTTACTTCTACAGCTCTCTGAAGATATTCTGGATAAGTTCTGGTGTTACAGAACAACAGCCCATTAGTTTCAGGCAATATGGCGGGAAACTTCTACCAAATTGTCAGGGGGTTTTGATTTTTGGCTTTTTCCCTCCAGTTTTGGACTATATCTAACCAGTTTACAAGGGCTGACAATACCCTTCACTTTCCTCATTCCCTGTTCAAAGCTGAGCAAATGCTTCACCTGTCGTTTTAAATTAAATTCTTATTCATGGGTTTCTGTGAGTGGATTGGATTGTGTACTGCAATCAATCGAAAGCAACTCCGCCCATTGCATTAGCCTAATTTTCATGATCTCAGACGTTCTGGCTAAAGTCTGTAGCTTAATAGTTGCAGCTATACCAGAAAGAACATTCTACCTGCAGATAGCTCCCAAGCTCGTCCCCCCCAGCTGAAATTTCATTCAAAATACTGTATGAATTTATCATACAACAATTAGGCATACTAAACTGAGGAAAGAAGATTTATGTGTTTTTCTTAATGTAATACAAGGAAAGGTATCTCTGAACTGATTTAGTTAATTATCTTAATTATTAATTACATTCTCCAGAAACAGATACATACAGACTATTTAATAAATGACACAAATTAACACTCAAATGGAAAACAAGACAACAAATCTAATTTCAAAATATTCGTACAAAATCAATTCAGTCCTGATTAATTAGTTTGCATCTGTAGTGAACTTTTCCTTTTTAACTCCTATGTATTTAATTTAATGCATAGTTCAAACACTTCCTAAATCACTGAGACATGATTTAGGTTATAGAATCAGTAACTGGGCCATTTTATAGCAAAGCAGTTAGGGATTTTGCAATATTAGTATGAGGCATATTAACTTTGCAGCTAAAATCAGCGCATTTTAATTCACATAAAGCAGGCCTATGCTTATAAACTAGTATTAATACAGACATCACTATGAAGAACAGCTGATACCAGAATACCACTCTTTAAACAATTCAATAGTTTAATGGCTTGTTGTTCTTTCCATGGGTCTATTAAGATTCTAAAATGCTTTTAACACCCAGATTGCTAATCACATACTTTAAACCTAAACAGAGGCTTTCATTGTCATTGTTGCAGATTTTCCCTGTGATTTATTTTAAATGATTACATTTAAAATAAAACAGAAGTATATATTGTTTTCTCCCTCTCCTGATATTCTGTTTTCTCTGTATTCAATCCTCTCTGTTAGAATAGAAAACTTTAAGCAATCCTTATGTCATGTTATCAACAAAGAATTGAAAAATCCTCTTTGCTATTCTGATGACATCTCTGAGAGTGTCTTTACAGCAAGGTAGAACAGCTCTGATTATGGTTCTCTGCACTTTCTTTCAAGGGCAAACTGGCTTAAGGAAACCCTCTTTCCCACGGCCTCCCAAAAGCTGGTTCCTAACTATGTATGAAGCAGTGGAGTACATCAAACCCATGTGTCTTATCTTTTTTAATTTTGCGGTTTATTTTTAGAGTGGATTAGTTCACTGACCTAGTTTATCACATGGTATCTGATTGCCCTTTCTGCTAGCATTTTTAAAGTTCATCCAAAGGATCTGTGGTGGAACTTTCTCCTTGAACTCTCCAAGATCCCCATACACCTTCTTTTCTCTACAGCCACATTATGTTTAGCAATAGGCAAAGAAGTTGTTAAGGTCATGGGTATTCATTGCGGAGATCCTCTTGCTACCTAGGCCATTACCATCTTTGCCTGTACCTAAAGCTGACTCTGCCTTCACAAAGATGACAAAAAGTTTCTCCATTAGTTCAGAGCTCTGGTACCCCAAGCTGCTTAGAGAATTAGTGCCTAATGGCCTACAGATGAGAAAACTGATGTGACTTATACAAAGGGCATCAAAAGCACAGGTTAATCAGAAGAAAACAGGAAACTGTCATTAACTAGAGTAACGTTAATTGTGAATCACACTATTGCTCACACACAGTTTTCAGGCAGAAAAATTATTTTTTTCCACGACAATATCCATTTATCACACAGATTGGTGTCTGACCTACTTCTCAGAAAAGTGAGTTAAATATCCAGGATTATTGAAAAGTAATGACTTTCTGCTTTCCACCTGCTGAACTGACTTTGAATTTCAGATTTGGCTCACAGTCTTTCTACAGAACTGTCAAATTACATTATCAGATAAAACATGTACAGACTGGTTGGCTGCTTGTGTAAATAGAGATGGATGAAAAGATTGGCTAACATTTCCAAGAGTGACTAGTGATGGTGCCTTGATTTTTAGGAAGTAGACATTTCTTATGGGACAGGTATTCTGAGGGCTGGTGCTTATATCTTTTTTGAACACATTAGCCTTTCTCCACAGCCTTTTAAGAGCACATACACTCATTATTACTGACCAGTTATCCAAGTCTTAGTCTTGGTATATATAATGATAAATATTCACCCCAAACTTCAGAATAATTTTCTTTAGCGGTCCTGATGGCATCCTCCTTCTCATTTCTCATTGGAGTATAATGAACAAAATTTATTCTCATGGGACTCTCCTATGTTAATGAACATAGTGTTTCATTTATATCAACTTTTCCATCCATGAATTTACCAGGCTCCATTTTAAAATAAATTGGGTAGTATGTCCCCAACAGGTTTTAACAGACTTTTCCAGAATACTACTGCTTAGAGGGATAGACCTTCTCTAATTTTCAGCAACATTTATTCATGGACAGTTGATATTGTTGTGAAGTGATAACCCTTCAGTTTAATACCTTATTTCCCACTGTGATAGCATACAGGCAATAATCATATTCTTTTTATCCCTTATTTTGCTAGGCTTTAAAATCCAGGTTTACTTTCAGACTAACTCTGATCCCATGGGCTGAGCACATCAGGTACTCTCCTGAAGTGCATCTTCCAGTCTAGTTTCCCTACTAGTCCTCCTATGCGCCTCTCCCAGAACAAAGGACATTCGTCTTCTCTGAGCTGGTGTCATGTGAGGTTTGTACAACAGTATGAATGCCTTAAACAACATAAATTCAAAGAGTAAGCCTGCCTTCTGTTCCTTTGAGGCACATACATCATGATCTTTACAAACTGCTTGAATGCCGCTGAAAGAAAGTTTAGTACTGATGTTTTGTCTATGCCCATTCAGAAGTCACCAGCTTTCACTCATGTTTCAGCTGTTTGGGAGATTTTTTGCTGGAATATCTGCAGCCACCTGAGAAACAGGGATTGGATAATCAGTTTGAGATTAGCATCATGTTTGGAAAGGAGCTACTCTCAATTGTCCAGTTTTTCAGCTGCTGGCATTTGTGATTTGGAAGTGCATATGCTCGACCTGGGCAATGACAGGTACTTAACAAATGCTTCAGGTAATAAATAAGGCAGCTGAATCAAGCAGTACTCCCCTCAATCTGGCTGCTGAAGATATGCAGTGGTGCTTTGCTGGTAATTTTCAGATCCACCATGCATCTCTTATCCATGGTTTCTATGAGTTGGTTAGATTGCATACTGCAATCAACTAAAATCAACTCCATTCGTTACATTGGGCTAACTTTAATCCCTTAAAAATAATTTTAATTGTCCATCCCTTTACAGGCACATTAAAAATGTCAGGCAGCATGCCATGCTATGCTGACATTTGAAGACATCTGCAGAAAACCAGAGGAAATTTATGTCCAGAGGTAAGATGGGTTTCCAGTTTCTAGTAAAAGTGTGTTGTCAGGAGAAGAGGAAAGGAGGGAGGGGAAAGGATCAAATTGAGTTTCAAGGATCAAACTGAGTTCAGGGCAGATGCTGAAGAGACAACAATGTTTCATTTGGCACTAGGTGCACAGAACTGACAAGCAAACACAGAAACTCTTGTTTAACTCTCAATTGGTGCCTTGTTTATCCATGATCTGAGGGTGTGACCTTCCAGAAGGCTGTAAACTGTGAGGCTTAACACTGCTGCTCATCAGCTCATAACAGTGAAATGAACCAATGTGAGAAGAATATGGTACATAAATGAGACCACAGATTGTTGAACATGTGTTAAATCAAGAATGAGAGCAAAGGAATTTGGTAAAACACAGAACGCTTTATGATCCTGAAAAGGGTCAGTACATTACAGTCCAAACTCCGGTAGCATTATTCTGTTGGCTAGAAAGGTGATGGTGAAGAACAAATGAACATTGTTTTGCCAGAAATATTTGTGACATCGTTCATCATTTCATGTTGTTTTTAAACAACAGTAGAGGCAATGTCAGTATTATTGCTCAAACCAAACTCAGACAATTGCTAAAAGCAACCTATTTCTACAGAAATACAGAGAAATACTGTTCTCCTGTTTCCACTAGCAGAAAATAGGGGTTTTCAGCAGATACATTATATGATTGAATCTGAAAGATTACAAAAACTACCTTGTACTTAGAATAAGAAATAACTTTCTGTTGGTAGTGTTTAACAGTCCAGTGACAACACTCCTTGCCTAGAAAAGAACTTTTTAAAAACAATAAAGTGTTTTTGGAAGTAGTTATGGAGAAAAAGGACTACAAATTGTGAAGGATTTGAGAGCTACTCAAAGTTATGCTAATCATCAGAACTTACAATTTCCTTGGCTTTCTAAGGACAGCTTGAAAAACAGATTACAGGAATAAGCTACAGAGTGACCATGAGAAGTGTGTAACTGGATTTTTTTTTCACCTGGGCTTTTTGTATAAAAAGGAAGTAGGGAAAAATTTTTCTGAAGGACAGGAATAAGGATGATGTAGGTAATGCAAAGCTCACAAGAATCTCAATATATTAACATTCCTGGGAGCAGATCAGAAAATGCTTATACAGAGAGGTAAGTTCTGCATGGATCCAGGTATCAGGCCATCTCAAAGTCTTTATTTTGAAAGTGTCTGGATACTCTTTTCAGAAGCTAAAATACTAATAGCCACGAAGCCTGATGTTCTGCCCATGTTTAAACACTTAGAAATGTTAGTTAATACATGTGTTGAATTAACACAAATTATGTTCAAACATGAATACAACTTAGAATAAAGCAAAAAAAAAAAAAAAGCTCAAAGAGAAATGAGATCCATGGAAATTCCTGAGCTAATGACAAGAGACTTTCTTCATACAAATGAACATATATAATACAAACATACCCTAAGAGTATTAAAGAACAAAATATGCACCGTAGCAACATCTGACTTTTCGACGTGATGTAATGATCTCTATGGACAATAAGAAATCTACATTTAAGCATTTTGAAGGAAATTGGAACAATAGCTCTGGAGTTCACTAAAAACATTTTAGCAGAAAATAGTTTCAAATAAGAACAGAAGCCACAGCACTGTACAGATCTGTACATAATGCTAGTTTTGTTGGTAAGCAGGACTTGAGTGGCATTTCCACTCTGAAGGCCTTTGTTTCCTTAACACTGATCCTAAAAAGAAATGTAATGTGAAGAAGGACATGCTGGCCTCTGAGTAATACCTATAGTTTCTCTGGGCTGAACAGGATTTCCTAACCCTACTATGAACCTCTATCAGGCAACAAAACAGAACCACAGAATCATCAAGGTTGGAAAAGACATTGGAGATCATCTAGTCCAACCATTAACATGACAATGACCGTTCTCAACTACACCATATGCCTCAGCGCTATGTCAACCCAACTCTTAAACACCCCCAGGGATGGGGAATCCACCACTGCCCTGGGCAGCTCATTCCAATGCCTAACAACCCATTCTGGAAAGAAATACTTCCTAATATCCAGTCTAAACCTTCCCTGGCACAACTTGAGGCCATTACCTCTTGTCCTATCACTTGTTACTTGGTTAAAGAGACTCATCCCCAGCTTTCTGCAACCTCCTTTCAGGTAGTTGTAGAGGGTGATGAGGTCTCCCCTCAGCCTCCTCTTCTCCAGACTAAACAACCCCAGTTCCCTCAGCCGCTCCTCGTACGACATGTGCTCCAGACCCTTCACCAGCTTCGTTGCCCTTCTCTGGACATGCTCGAGTAATTCAATGTCCTTTTTGTAGTGAGGGGCCCAAAACTGAACACAGTAATCGAGGTGCGGCCTCACCAGTGCTGAATACAGTGGCAAGATCACTTCCCTGTCCCTGCTGGCCACGCTATTTCTGATACAAGCCAGGATGCCATTGGCCTTCTTGGCCACCTGGGCACACTGCTGGCTCATGTTCAGCCAGCTGTCAATCAACATCCCCAGGTCCCTCTCTGACTGGCAGCTCTCCAGCCACTCCTCCCCAAGCCTGTAGCGCTGCTGGGGGTTGTTGTGGCCCAAGTGCAGCACCCGGCATTTGGTCTTATTGAAACTCCTACAGTTGGCCTTAGCCCATCGCTCCAGCCTGTCCAGATCTCTCTGCAGAGCCTCCCTACCCTTGAGCTGATCAACACTCCCACCCAACTTGGCGTCATCTGCAAATTTACTGAGGGTGCACTCTATCCCCTCGTCTAGATCATCAATAAAGATGTTAAACAGGAGTGGCCCCAAAACCGAGACCTGGGGGACACCACTCGTGACCAGCTGCCAACTGGATTTAACTCCATTCACCACAACTCTTTGGGCCCGGCCATCCAGCCAGTTTTTTACTCAGCAAAGCGTGTGATCATCCAAGAGAGTTTTGCCAGGAGAATGCTGTGGGAAACGGTGTCAAAGGCCTTACTGAAGTCAAGGTAGCCACAGCCTTTTCCTCATCCAATAAGTGGGTCTCCTTGTTGTGGAAGGAGATGAGGTTTGTCAAGCAGGACCTGCCTTTCATAAACACGTGCTGACTGGGCCTGATCATCTGGTTGTCCCTCATGTGTTGTATGATGGTACTCAGGATGAGCTGCTCCATCAGCTTCCCGGGCACTGAAGTCAAGCTGACAGGCCTGTAATTTCCTGGATCATCCTTCCAACCCTTCTTATATGTGGGTGTCACACTGGCCAGTTTCCAATCTGTCGGGACCTCCCCGGTCAGCCAGGACTGCTGGTAAATGATGGAAAGCAGCTTGACGAGCACCCCAGCCAGCTCCTTCAAGCACCCTCGGATGTATCCCATCTGGTCCCATAGACTTGTGTGTGTCTATGTGATGCAGTAGGTCACTGACTATCTCCTCCTGGATTGTGGAGGAGTCGTTCTCCCAGTCTCTGTCTTCTGGCTGAGGAGGCTGGATTCCCTCAGTACAACTAGTCTTGTTATTAAAGACTGAGGCAAAGAAGGCATTAAGCACCTCAGCCTTTTCCTCATCACTCGTTGCCATGTTTCCTCCTGTGTCTAGCAGGGGATGGAGGCTCTCCCTGGTCTTTCTTTTGCTGTTGACGTACTTATAGAAACATTTCTTTTTATCCTTGACTGCTGAAGCCAGATTAATTTCTAGCTGGGCTTTAGACCTCCTGATTTCCGCCCTACATAGCCTCACAGCATCTTTGTAATCACTGTGAGTGGCTAGCCCCTTCTTCCAAAGGCTGTAAACTCTCCTTTTCTCCCTGAGTTGCAGCCAAAGCTCGCTGTTTAGCCAGGGGGGTTTTCTCTGTCGCCGGCTTCTCTTACAGCACCTGGGGACAGCCTGCTCCTGTGCCATTAAGACTTCCTTCTTAAAGAGTGTCCAGCCTTCCTGGACCCCTATACCCTTCAGACCAACCAACCAAGAATAAACAGTGAGCTCTGTCTAATGATATGAGTGATCTGGGAGATGAAGTTGAACATAAATTAATTTTGCTGCTGGTTGCAAATGAAAAAAATATTAAAAATAATAGTGGAAACAGATCAAGATCAAGAGAATAAAAGTAATTTCCAGAACCCTACAACCATCTTGGACAAATGAAAAGTGTTTCCCCAGGGCCATATAGATCTATATCCCACAGTAATTTGAAGATAAAACAAGCAAACAGTTAGACATGAGGTTGCTATGAGAGATGCCAATGAGAAAGGACAGATCTTGGTGTCGTAGTGCAGAACGAAAGTAGTTCATCTTTATAAGGCTTTGATAGGAAAATATTTCTCTCAGGACATTTTTTAAAAGCTAGAATACAAGTTCAAAGAACAGTTCTCAGTAGGGGTACTTGGGAGTGATTTATTCGTCAGGAGTGATTTATGGTTACCAAAACTTAAGAACAGACTAAAAAAGACACAAGACAACTGTGTAAATATTTGAGGCAGAAGACAGCAAGGTTCAAGAGCAATTATTTAGGACATTGAGCAAGAGAGTAAGTAGAAGTAATGAGAGGTAATTAAGAAGCAGAAATTGCATGCATCAGATAATGAAATGCTTTCTTACAAAGGGAGATTGCAAGCTGTAGAATAATCTAAAGAAAAGTGGAGGGTGCTCTGTACAGTTTGAGAAATTAAAAATAGTCTGGATCAGGCATATACAGACTTTTTTAACAAATTAAGAAATTTAGAAGAAAAATAGTACAAGGTGAAGACACAGATAACAGTGTCACTATTTCTTCATGCGTTTTTATATTCACTTACTATCTGTTCCTAGACAAAGAGAGAAAATAACATGTATGTGACAAAAAGATAGAAACAGAACAACAGCATTTGCTTGTGCTTCTTTTCTCAAAGCCTGATTTTCTTTCATGTCCTCTAACAGACACCAATGGTGTTAACCCTGAGTGATTTCAAAAGAAAAGCAAAATGAGGATTTGTCTTAAGTGTTAGTTCTCCTCTGTTCTTTATTCAAGAGAGAAGAAATTCTGGGATCTATGTTTCTAAGAGTCCAAACTAGATCAGTCTTATCTCAGCCAGTGTCATGGACTCTGCAACGAAATATTCATCTGAAAATTAAATGTTCCGAGCACAACAACAACAGGGTTGAAAGCAATGGAATTTTGCTTCTTTACAGGCTTGGTGGTAATTCTGGAATAAAAGTTTCAGAGACTTGTTCATGAAATTTGCTCTCTGCATTCTATGCACCAACATTGCTTATCTGTAGAATAATATAATTATAAAGCATGACTGAACCATGATTTCTTTCATCTATGCAAAAAAATGGAATGTAAACGACTTAAACATAGTAAGTAATACATCATGTGGTTCAGGAATCTAGAACGTATCTTGTCACCTCCTTCTCTTTCGGAAAAAACCTTTTATGTGATTCTTGCTCAAATCTTTTGCTGGGAGTTGTACATTTAATACATTCGCACTTCTGGTTATGCAGTTGATGCCTTTTATATTATTTTTGTAGCCTTGGTAAGTTTTTTATATCCACATGGCGTTATGTGGAACACCCAGTAATCTAGTCCTGAGCATTGGTGAAGTATTGGAGGGGTGTCAGAGCTCAGGAGATAGACTTAAGCTTTGAGTAACCTGGGTAGGGACACAAGACATTCTAAGACATCTTTTTCTTTCTTGTTAATTCAGAAACAGTAGTAAATACACACAAAGCTGTGTCATTACTTGCTGGAGCTAAATTCTAGCCCTCCTTGTCTGCTACTGCCAATGGTCAGTAGAAGACAAGAGCCTGTTTTACCCAGCAGTTATAATCACGTAGATGCACAGCTTCTTCCCCATTTCATTTGGGATTGTGTCTATCCTAATACACAACTCTTTCTGGATCATCAAGACAATAAATTATTCTTTTCAAACAGGGCATCAGAGCTACATCTCAGTTCTTCACCTTTTTGAAAGTGTTTGATTCTGCTTTCAGAGCTCTCTAGAAATAAAGGCTTGGAAGCGAAACCCTTATGACCTTCTGGGTATCACAGGCCAGCTTTCATTTTATTTACTGCATTTAAGCAGAGATAGCTGGGCTTTCCTCTCAAATGACTGAAGCAAATCAGAAGCATTTTACATAGTTTTTAGGAAGCCCGGAATCTTTTGGGATCCAGCCTGTTTCCCAGAGCTGTCTTTCTCCTTACAAGAAAAAAAAAAAAAAAGAAAACAAACAATTTTTGTTAAATATTTAACAAATAATATTTATTCATTTCAAAAATCCCACTCTCTGTGTGCCTTGGCCTAATTGGAGTGGGATTCAGTTTAAAACTAATATGAATACATATATGATGTGATGGAATTCAGTTGCCTGATCATGGCTATTTCAAATACCATGAAGTATCTTGCTTGATCTTCAGTGACCACTCGAGAATGGTGCCAGTTTCTCATAAAGCCTATGTCATGTTTCCAACTTCATACATAGCTTTTGTCATCTGAGGTGACATGAAGCAGCAGTAATTTAGAAACCAGATCCTAGTCTAGATACCTAAGCTCTCGTTTTGATCAGTGGAGACTTAAGTCCCAATTCATTTTCCTAAACATATAGGAGATGATCTAACATGTCCCATCTGGTCTTCAGCTGCCACTGCAGAAGGGGAGGGCCTCATGTAAGGCCTGTGTCATGTCTGACAGTTTATGCAGATATCTTAAGCATCATATGTGTCCCAAATGGTGTCAGACACCAATGTGTGGGCAATTTAACCAGGCCAAGCAAGGAGATGTCCATAGTATGATGAGTTGAGTCTCTTCCAGCCTCCCTCCTTGACAGCATTACAGAGATCTGCTCAGACTTTACTGGGAACTTACATACCTACCTTATATATGTACCAGGATGGGTCAACACCTTGACATTTTGCCCAGAACCGGTATGTTCATTGCAGGGCATTAGCTGTGATGCTTTTCTTCCGTCTTAGTGACTGAGGGTTAGTTTTTCATGTTTGACAGCCAGGAGACCTTGGACAGTGTTGGTTGGATCACTCTTTAGAGATTTTGTGACTCGGGACAGCTCTAGACCCTATTTTTGCCAGCATAGTTCTTCCCATTAGAAATGAAACATACCATCTTTTATTAACAGCTAGACTGCACAACTCCTTGCTACTGTACTACAAACAAAGCCAAACCAGGAAACCTGCACTTTTTTTTTTTTTTTCCAAAAAGCCTTATTTCCCCTGGGAGAGAAAGGGCTGGAATAAACTACAGTGACAAAAGCACTGGTTTTTCCTTGAATTAACAGCACCCACATATTAGGCACTGTTTGTCCATTTGGTGCACTGAGAGGCTGCCTGCACAACAGGCAGGTTGATGAGGATGTTGAAGGTATTGGACTGCACAAAGTACATAAGCTATATTTGGAGATTCAAATCAATAACACAGATAGAGCACCTTTGCATTTTTATCATAGTAAATGACAAGGCCATCTGGAGGCTTGCTCTGCTGACACTACCAGATTTCTGAAAGGTAGAAAATGCCTGCTCAGAAATGCTTTCCAGAATTTCCCTGAAACAAAATATATGTTGTTCTAAAACAACATTTCTTTTGATTTCCCTGCATTAAATTGAGATAAACTTCATTTATTTTTTTGTTGCTTTGATGTTGATGTCTGTGTCAGTGACCTCTGTCACAGTGCATCTTTGTTTATGTACATACCCGGATGCATGCACGAGATAAGAAAGAACTTAGGAATGGGAATGAAGTAGCTTAGAGAGAAGAGGGGAGAAAAAATAGAATCAGAAAATATAATAAAATAAAAAATATCTTGCAGAGAAGCAGTTAAATATTTTCAAATTTTAGGTGAAAAAGTCAGTTGTTTGGGAAAAAATGCCTTAATTGTGCAATCACTTCTGTCTGGTTGCTTTTCAGTTTTGTTGTGCCAATAGCAGACAGTGCAAGGTGCACCACAGCAAGATAGTGGATTATCTTCTTTTGCAATTATTATTTCATTTTCACTTTCATTATTTTATTTTTCATTTTCTTTGAAGTAATTTGAATATATTTTGTGACAGGAAGGCTAAAAGCTTAGTAGCAGAGTAGAATAAAGGTGGTCAGTGCTTTAGGATATGCAGAGCTCAAAGAAAAAACAAAGAAGGGTCTTCAGTGCCACGTTAGGATTTATGAAGGAACAACAGAACCACCCGTTCACACAGCAGTCCTGTTAGTCCTGAAGGTTTATATATCTTATTAATCTGCTTTTGAAGGAACCTCTATCATTGTCTTAGTGCTGATTATTTTCTCAGCTCTTTAAATTTAGAATTAGCCCAGAGGATGTTCTCTTTTTCTAAGGCAGAGGCTGTATTTGTTAATTAAGCTGCAGCTTACAAAGACAGGGTTTATCCTTTCTCTGCTAAGTTACACAGGGACTCAGAGAAAGTGAAAGACAATGTAGCAGCAGTGATGGCTTTTCCACATTTCTTACTAGTTTTAATTTAGTCAGGAGGCAGCTAGTAATCTACACAGGTTACTGGGGTGAAAGGCTGATATCTTCTGTGGATTTTTTTTCTAATCCTCCTTTATTGGATAATAATAAAATCTGCCTCATGTCTACACTTTATATATAAACATTTTGCTTTTTAGCTGTGAAGATTTTTTCTAACCATTTGCTATAATGATATGATTTTTAAAGATGTAAGAATATCTCAGTATTAAACATTAAGGAATATTTTGTAGTCCTTTCTTCATTATGTAGAAGATAAATTCTCACATCAGTGCATATAAGAGAAAAACACAACTTGAAGCTATAGGAAAACTAAGAGTTAAAGCTATTGGACAAAGTGAATGATTTTATATTTTTTTAATTTGAGGCAGTAGCTGAAATGAGAACCTTTCTAAAGCCTGGATTTCTTTTTTTCATTGAAGAAGGGGAAGAAAACAACTGAGATTTGAAAATGTCCAGGAAATTAATTTTGGGGGAAGAAAGGAAGTTATTTATAGAGGAGGAAAGGAAGCATTAGTTAATATAAGTTAACTTTGATCTTTTTTTTTTGTCAAGATGGTTAAAAATGAAAAATGGGGAAAAGAGAACAGCAGCCGGAACTATCAAATGTTCAGGAGCCATCAATCTGTTTCACTCTAGGACAAAAGGTGGAAAAATATCTGCATGTCTAACACTTAAAAGAAACTGATGACATGATTTAAATTTGAGGCAGTAGTCACCTAAAAAGAAAATTTGGTGTCACTTAGGAAGAGGCGAGTTTTTAAAAGCTTTACAACAAGTTATCCCTGAAGTGCATTTTTTAAAAAATCATAAAACTTTCCTGAAAATTCATATGCATAAGGCTCAATATTCATATTGGCTGCTAAATTGCATAGTTTAATATATGGCAAATTTTGAAGTAGTTAGGCCTTTCATAATGCCAACAAATAATCCATCCTTAAAGGGGAGTTGTGGATGGTTAGTAATGATCAAGGGAAAAAAGTCATTAGGATAATGCAGTTCCTCTGGAAAAATTAATTTAATTTCATCCATTATTTCCCAGCTACAATGAATATATTTAAAATTAAATTACACAGACATAACCTATCTGCATGGGTCTCTGTAAGTAAATATCAATACTTTTTTGGTTTGGAAAAATAAAATTGGAGTGAAAAATGGAACGCAGCCATGACAGATACATGTCTGTATTAGGTTTTCAATATTGAATTACAGATGTGGAGAGAACTAAATTCAGAGTATTATTTTCGCTCCCTCACTTCCCCTCATTCTTAAATATTTTCATCACCTCCTGCCTGACTTTAGAAGAAAATAACATTTCAAATATAAACTGCTTTTTTTTAACATATATACAGGCAGTCGTAACTGAGTTCCTTAAAAACATCAGTCATTATCAAGGTCAAGTAGGCAGGTCATTCTCTGAGAAAATTGTTCAGTTGTGGCTTGTTTGTGTTTGAAGAAAGTACAGGGAGTCAGCTTCTAAATTCAACTCAAAATTTTTTATTGGCAGATCAAAACCACTGGGTTTTTTTTGTCCATAGGCATAGCAAGGAGAGCTATGGCATTTCAGTTGGGAACTTTGTTTTATACCTTTTCAGCTTTACAGACTTTTATAGTTTGAATTTATTCACAAGCATACACAATAGAAGATTTAAGACAGTAATTTAAAGGAAGAAAACTCCCTTTATTTTTGCATTAATGAAATGACTACAGAATTAAACATAAATATAATTCAATATAAAACTTTGGTTTTTTCTGTTTTCTTGATCGTATGTACATGCAAGCTGTAAAGATTTTGCAGAGTAGTTAAAGTGCAAAATGACATTCCCAAGGTACCCTTTGATTTTCCCTCTGGCCTGGGCTATGGACAGAAATCAGTGATTTTTGAGCCATTAGTAATAACAAAAGAGGGTTTTGCTGGACTTTAGAATTAGTTATAAGCCTGCTCGAAATCTTACTCTGTGTTTATAATGGACCCACCAGAACAGATTAGTGAGAAAATGTTATTTGTAAAGCGGGGTAGGGGGTGTGGGAGGTGTGGGAAGAAACAATCACCAGAACTAAGACATCTAGTTGGAATTCAGTTTAAATTACCTCTAACAGTCTGGCTGCTGATTGCTACTATTCATGAAAAGTGACTTTGTTTTAGTTCTGAAAGATCCCAGAGCAACTGCTCTGACTTGAGTTTTCTTCTCTGAATTGCTAAAATATTCTCTTTTTTGATTTTCTCTCTTGACTCTCTCCACCCACTCATCTCTTTCAACATGTATTTAACTGCATTCGAAGGGACAGTGAGGAAGTAGTTTTCTGTCCGTGTTTCATGCAGCCACAGCGCTACTGCAAAGTGCCTTCCTTAGATTTTGGGAGGAGTTGGCTCATGGAGGAAAGCTGGTTGACTGAAGGCTAGAGAACGTGCCAGCATTGCTAGCAAGGTACAAGGAGCAGCTCAAAGGCATAGTGACGATTTTATCTGACTTTTTTTCAATTCATCGAATGGATTCTGGATACCCCAGACCTGTTAAACAACTGGGGGCGATCAGCTTGGATTCTTTCCCTGGCAGGTGAATGTCAGACTGAGCCTGTTTCAAATGCAAATGACTCTGCCATGATCTGTGCCTTTGTTGTCTTGAGGTGTGCAGTGGGGCCCAGCACTTGTGACTGTACCCTGGCCCATCTGGGCAGCAAAAACGGGAACAGAACTGGACAGATGCAGCCATCCCCCTCTGTTGCCTTTGTAGTCCATTACCTACCATCTGGGCTCCTCAGACCAGTGCCCTTTGCAGCTGCTGCTGTCCTCAGCTTTCAAAATTAGCTCTGACATGGTCCCTGGTTAGGCAATACACTGCTGGGATGATCTATAGAGCCTGACATTTTACAGGACTCTCCCTGTACAGTATTTCCATGCTTGAGATAGTGAAGATCATTGACTTGGGCCTCAGCAGTTGAGCTGATAAGGTCTTCTTCAAGAATGACACCCCCACTCCCCCCCCCTTTATTTTTAACCATGTTCCCTTTTTTGTCTGTAACAACTAAAATCTGTTGACCTTCAAGTTAGCGTGACGCTTATCTGTTCATTGAGAAGGGAAGAGCTCGATTACAGTTAGGATCCTGGTTGCTTGGACCAGTATTTAAGGCTACATTTCTTTCTCCTGATTTTTAAGAGACTGTTCAATTTACTGTTATTTGTAATCCATGATTGAAGTTTTAGTATAGTCCTGGATCAACAGAGAACTTTCAAATGGACAGTGTAAACTATAAATTCTGTGTTAACAATATGGTACTCTGTCTTAGGAAAATACCTGTTAGTTTCACTGCCATTTAATGGCATCCTTATTTTGGCCACTGAATCCCATCTATCTAAATCCCATGTATATTTTAAATCAGATGTACTTTGGGGAGCTTAGTGATAGTAATGTTAATTGTTCAGATAGTGCTGACAATATGTAATGATTT
Source organism: Strix aluco (assembly GCF_031877795.1). Classification (NCBI taxonomy): domain Eukaryota; kingdom Metazoa; phylum Chordata; class Aves; order Strigiformes; family Strigidae; genus Strix; species Strix aluco. Next base: position 21,326,385 of record NC_133935.1, read on the forward strand.
GAGTAGTACATCGTTTGATGCTGTATAATGTTAACAATAGCAATAATAAGCTTTGCAGTTGACCACATCATTTGCCTTGAAGGATCATTTCAGAAAACAAAAAATAGAGATTTGTTCTGCAAGAACTCGTTGCTCACACACACAAGCACTGTTTTTCTTCCCAATAGAGAAGTTATTTATTGCTAGGACACCAGCAGTTTCTCGTATCACAAGGATACGTGGTTGATAGTGCCTGTAGAAACCCCCATATTTCTAGACACATACTGTGAATAATCAAAATCTGAGAAACTAGTTTATTCTGAGACAGGTAAAATTACAATGGGAAACATGGGTTCATCGGTTCCAAACATTTTAAGATCTCTTCTTTTTGCCTGCATTTTCATTTGTATTCTGTCACTGGATTGCCTATGAACTGTCAAGTAAACTTGTTGCCTAAAATGCTGATAATGCAATTAAAATTACTGATATTTTGATATGCCTTATTTTGTGCTTTCTGATTGCATACTGTGTTACCAACACAAAGGTTTCTGCTTAATTATAAACCAAGCACTACGTAACATACGCTGGCAAGATACCTGTTCCATATTTTTTCATTATTATGTTTCTTGTGTTCTTAAAGACTTTCATACTACCACTGTGTTTTCTGAGTAACTGTAATGTTGCTTTAGGAATAACCTTACAGCTGTTCAGAAGATATCAAAAAGCTCTCCACCCACCAGCATTAGCTTATGACTGAGCCTAGTTAATAGATCAGCTCTGATCTTGAGTAGCTACCATGAGATGGAATATCTGGAATATTGTTCAGTAACCTGAACTGGAAAATTAAAGAGAGATTGCAGCTGTGTGATGGGAGAGATCGGAAAGACTGTTGTTATAAGAATCCTGTTCTGCCCATATTACTGTAGGAAATGCTCCTGGCTCTTCTGTAGTAATATGCTTTGTGAAACACCCTTAGAAACAATCAGTTCTCCCCAGCATCAACACTGATACTTAAGGATTAAAATCAATAGGATCTTACCGGCTAGAACCCAGTTTCTATGCATTGCTCTGGAAAATGGAAGGGCTAAACTTTGTGTCAGATTAAGCTAAATTAAAGTAGATTGAGGCTTAAGGGTTTTTCCATCAGAACATAAAATATTAGAGATAGGCAGTTTTACCTTGTTCTTGTATTATTTCATTTCTATTTCCCTGATTCAATATTAAGCTGAATTCTAAGAATTCCTTTTGTTTACTGCACTAGCACTCCAATTTAGCCAAGAGAATACCAAGAATGTAATATGTTTCTGTGTCTGCTTAAAGTCCAGATTTCATTTGGTACTTTTTATTTGTTTTCATTGCTAGAACATGGGCATTCATATTTATGACCATTTTATTTTTCAGCGCCTCCCAGATGGCTCTGCCCCAAGTGCACACGCTGAATTCTATCTTCTGCCAGATCCTTATGAGGTCAGTCAAAGGAAAACAAGAACAGCTCAAAAAGTTCTGACCCTACGTACAATGAAATTGTGAATACCGTTCACTTTCCTCCACCATCTCTTGCTTGTTTGCTTTTCTTTGCCCACTCTTGAAATGAAATAACAATACAGCATTTAGAGCTGTTGCAATAAGGACGATCAAAATGAAGGAACATAACATAAGCTGAACCACAAATGGGGACAATCTTCTGGTTTGCATCTTTCTCAGAAGTGAAACAGTCTCTTTATGCCTCTCTCTTCAGGAAAGCAGCTGGATTATTCACAGTGCTCTATCTTACACCATAACCACAGGTACACACTAGCCAAACGAGACCAAGCAGCATTGCACCAAAACCTAGGCTGTTTTGATTGTAAATTTATATAACATCAAAAGCATGAATTGAACAGATGCTGTTATTCAAATTTACACTTGAAAACAGACAACCAAATTAGTTGTCACTGTCCTAAATGATAACACAATGATCAATAGCCAAGTTCTTTTTACATCAAAATGCTAGCAGTTCACAGCCATATATAATTATTTCACACACCACTGAAGTGCTCATGCCTCTGGGGTGAAAAGAAACATTTGTATGGAGAAACATTTACAACAGAATGGGAAGTGGCATAAACTGTATTCTTTTGTAAGGGTGAATGAGATTCAAACAGTTGGCGGGATTGGAGATTATAATTATTACATATAACAGATCTGCTAAAGATCTCAAAGCAATTTACAAATGCTTCTTGAGCAGGCTTTAAAGTAGAAGGCATGGAAAATATTACCACTCCACCCTGTTCCATAGATAAGATATGGTGAAGCTTTAGGCAGCTGAGGCTAAGAGTCCTTATCTCCTAGTTTCCCAGTCCTGGGGCTTTAATATTTTGCTTTTTCTTTTCCTACATGTATTTGATTACAGAAGTTACCTACTTACACTGATGAATTCCACCACTTCTGTAAGGAGGCTCCTTGAGGAGTATTGCTGCTTACAGCTGAGACAGATTTCCCTCCCTATGGTATTGCAGTGGAATAACAGGGAACTAGGCTTTATATTTTTGTTATGTTCTTTCCTTTTTTTGCAATCAAAGAGACAGTAGAATGAGTCTAACTGGACTGTTTAAAGAAATTCCTTTATATTTGAAGGATATTTACAGCTAAGAAATATAATATTATATAATAACATTCATTATGAAGTATCAAAAATGTACTACAGACAAGAACCAGCCAGCAACACTAGAAGACAATTATCTTTCTAATCATTATTAGATCAAGTTGAATGTAAGAAAGTCTGAAATCCTGTCTGCAGTCAAACAGTAGTCACTGGGAGGAGAATTAATTGTGGTGGAGACGCATTCCACTGCTGTTAAGAGAAATTTCATGAAAACTTTTATATCCTTTACTCAAAACTTACAGCCTTCTTCACAGATGCTCAGTCTTTTTCACCAGGAACTCGCAGTGGGGACATATGGTTCCATTGAACTTGGACATTTCAAACCCGATGCTTGTGCTGTTAGCAGCTCTGTTCTTCCATATGTGATATCATTCTGTATGCATTTTCTGTCTAAGGCTGGTAGACCGAGGCAGAAGCCGCCCCAGGGAAGAAAAGCTACTAAAAATATAAGTCAGCTGTCTCTTAAGTTAGTTACTGTCCAAAACGCTGTGTACAGAAATGTACTAGCCTTTTTATGAGTTCATAAGTTTTTATTAAAGCCAAATGGCTGGAAGGAAGCTGTATATTAATTTCCCTCTGTGTCTGAGACTGAGAAAATTCTGAAATGTACTTCTCTTGGGTATTTTTGTTTTTAGTTTTGTACTTTTATTGCTTATGGCTGCCTACAGCAAATTATCAGCCTTGCAAAAGTGCATTTTAGTTTTGATTTTTACTCATGTGTGTGAGAGTAAAGATGTGAAAGTCCAGGAGGGCTGACAATAGAATGAACTATGCCAAATGTTTTGGAGTTGCTTTTAACAAGCACTCACTCCTTTTTTCTCTTGTTCCTTTATTTGGATTTTGGAGTTTGTTGCATTCACACTGATATAACATCGCATTAAAAAATGATGGTTGAGAAGAAGAGGAGAAAGAACACAGAAAAATGGAATGAAGTGTAAAGAGAAAAAGAATAACATATCTGGTTATAGAACACTGTCAGAAATAAATAGGAGTTACTCAAGAGTTTCCAGAGTAGTTTAGTCAAAACTACAAAAATTAAAAAATTGAAAATAAATCTGAATTATTTAAATTTAAACTCTTGCCCAGAAAAGTCACAGTAACCAGAACCAACTGCAGTGGAGTCTTGCTCACATGTGTAGCATTTGCCCTGAGACATGCTTCAAGGTCTCAGTTGCCCTCGGTTTACCTCAAGTGCCTGCATGTACACGCACTCATGGAATGAGCAAACTTCCAAGACAAAGCTGAGTGTGCATTGCCATAATGAAACAGAACGAGAGGGAACTCTCTCCATCCTGCCCTTGGGACGCAGACAAATGTGAGCAAATATATCTGGGCGCGTCAGCCTGTTAGTGCTATCGCAGTTGCCATCAGAGCAAAGGTGATGCTGGCTGCACCATTCAGAATAGCCCCAGCAAGCCTGATAGGGGGGAGGAGGGGAGCTGCACCAGGAGCCACAGCCGCTCCCTCCAGCACCATGTGTCAAAGCTAATTTGGACAATTAAGAGGAAATCTAGGAATTGTGCCATGACTACCTAAGGAGAAGCAACTGTCCCACATATGTGATAAAAATGTCATTAGACTCCTGTAGGTCAACAGTGCTTCTCATTTTGGAGCCAGCAATACTTGAATTCGAGCCCTAACTGTCCCACTGATGTGCTGCATGGCCATGTATAACTCACCTCCATTTGATCTAGATGTATAAATAAATCAGAGGCAAGTATTCTTACTACACAATCATTTCAGGGTTTAACTGTTCTGACTGTGAAATTCTGGCAGGTGGCATTTGTTTTATCCACATACTAATTCAGCTATCTGCAGACCTTTTTTCTGTCCCTACATCCTGATGATCTATACCTTGCTCCAGCTAAATTTGCAATACCATTTTAGAAACAGTTTATTGGGATCATTTGAAAACTGCCCACCCTGTACTGTAAGTTCTGTCACTGCTCAAAACTTAAAGCTTCTTTTTGTCCAGAGATTGAAAGTTGTTCATTACCCCAGTTCATGCCTGTTGTGATCCACTGTAATAAAGATTTCATGGCTCTTACAGCTTACACGTACACTTTTTGGTGATTTAAAGCAACAGCTGAAGATGTTGTCTTTAGTATACTGGCAAAGAAACAAGGCACTTTTCTATGATGATATTAGTATCACTTCAGTAATCGAATCACAGATTTATTCCAAATTATGTTATCTCTTACCGTATCTGTCCTTGCTTTTTGTATTTTCCACATCATTTCACTTTGATTTTGGTGGGGAGATGCCACTGAGGGACAGAGAAGCTGGAATTTTTAATTCACATACAATTTGATGAAATAGGCACCATAAACATCAAAACCAAAAAGCACCAGGTGCGATTTTCATGACAGCTGTTCCAAATTATGATTTCCAAAGGTTTCTAAGTGCAAAAGGAAATGTTGCTCCCGGTAAGACCTTTCTAATAACAGCCAGTTAAAAAGAGTGAGTGGGACAGTTTTTCTTTCCCCCACAACCTGTGGCAGTGGCTGTTTATCCCCACAGCACTGATTATCCCCCTACACCAGAGAGCTTGGTGTCCTGTCTCTTGGTGCTGGCTGCCAGAGTAGCCCGATGTCCTGTCTGTTTAGCGCTCTCTGCCATATCCCTGCAGCTCCCAGTGCAGATAAAATCATTCTGTGGTCCCACAGGGTCAGCAGAGGCCAGCTAGGCTTGTCTGGGACAACCAACAATTTTTTGCCTCCTGGGTACACCTGTGAAGTTCAGAACCACCTTTCTTTTGGCACTCAGGGTGAGGAACATTGCTGGGGCTGAGCCTTCATAAATTCTATCCCTGTCTGAAGGACATCTCCCATGGCCATTTCTGCTCCTTCTAATTGGAGGTACAGAGAGGACAGGGCGCAGCAGTCCAGCCTGCAGAGATCCAAGCTAGAGGGGACTCAGTCTGACTTTCCTCAGCAGTGCCATATGTATAGACTGCATTCAGATTGCACAGTTCATCCGAACAGGCTGCATAGCAAACGTCTTTTAGGCAGTTTCACTTTCCCGTTCTCCTGAAGTGACAACATGTCACTGCATTTGCTTTTTAAACTGCACAGAGATATTAAAATTTAAAGCATTTTCCATTGCAACTAAAATAGTAAAAACATTTCCAGCCATACACATTTTAGAGTAAATGTACTTCTCTTAACAAAGCTTAGCTTTCAGGCCTGAAACTAGCTGAGAGCATTCTTTCACATTTTATCAACCCACATGCAGTTCACTCAGCAGTTTATGATTAATGCAGAGACTGAAACACAGGAATCTGTTGTGAATGCAGCTCATTCTTATTAGCCTATTACTCCAGACTGTTTTTTTTAAATTCAGAAAATACACCATTTACATTTCATAATTAACCTCAGTGTGTTCTCATAATATTAAGGTAATTTCAAGGATATTTAAAAAACTACAGGCCTTAGTAATTTTCTAAAGAGATGCTAAGAAAGCTGTCTCATTTAATTTGAGAAGTATTTACAGCACTCCTTGAGTAACAGAAACATCCAGCAGTCCAATCTCAGAGATGTTCCACATCTACAACTTCTGCTGAGTGGGCTGAGTTTTCTGTCATGTTTAATATTTGATGACTCCATTAAAAAATGGAAGCATTTTTATAATGGGCATATTTGGATACAGTTAGCATCCAGAATCATATGTAAAGTTATTTGTATTGAAAGAATAAAATTATACAGACAATTTTCAAAGGAAAATTATTATCTCTCTTATGATGTGGGTTTCTTGGATCTTTAAAAGCTATGATATCTTATGGAAGTCTTGGTTAGAAGAAAAATTGGTTTTGCTTTGTCTTGGTCTTTTTTAATTCTGGTATGTAGAACAAATTTAATCACAACTACAGCACTGAGAAAAAAATCTGAGGTACTGTGCATTGATGTGATACACCTTTATAAGATGTATCAGTGCAACATGAAGTTGCTTTAAGGCACTACTAAGGAACATGTAACAAATACAATATACACAGGTTAAAAAAAAATTACAGCAAAACTGTTTTCCTGTTTTTTCCTGACTTTTGCAGAAGAACAATACAGAAGAACAAAGCATCTACTATGGAAAGGGATTTAAAAATTATAATAATCTACACTTTTACAGAATTACCTATCTTGTGTTTAGATGCTGCTGTCCATGATGAGTACCCTCCATCTGAATCTCTCTTCCAGAAAATCAACCATATCATTCCCTGGAGGATCTGATATTTCTTCATATTTGAGTTCAAAATTCTGCTTAAGTTAGTTTCAGTTTTCATAGGGAAAATTATGTATACTTATTTTTTTCTCAAGCTTTGCACAACGCAGGTTTCAAATATATTTACGAATGCTTGGTAATCAGATTTCATAAGCCTAAACTGGCAGAATCTTTTATACTACATAAGGTCAAATATATTTCTGAGGTAAATTCACTAAGTTGGGTGAATTTGTCTCATAGTTAGTAGTTTATAATTCTGGAGGGCAGTTTAAAATAATTATTACAAAGTTGTAATCATTATCCTGAATGCTATATTGAAGTGTTTTGCCTGTCAAATAGTTTCACAAATTCGTATGGTTTTTTTCTGTTTCACTATATATTATTTCAGGTTGTGTATGACAAAGTCACAGAGCTCAAAGGCCGTATACTGAAGCTTGTTGTGAAAAGCAAAGCAGCATTTATGGGAGCTGTTAACATTCAGCTAAGCAGCATCCAGTTAAATGAAGAAAAGTGGTATCCACTGGGAAACAGTGTAATTTAAATGTTGTCTCAGATAATTCAATTATTTATCTACTAATGTTTCTTTATCCCATTTCCCACAGTACATTTTGTCTCAGATGCCCTTGAGAATATGCAGTCATCTGCTGATCCCATACCTTAACATTTCTAATCATAAGGCTATTGTCTTAAAATTGCTACCATCTTCCTGCAACAGATTCCTGTCAGTGTGAGTTTAAGAAATCACATGCTAAGAACTTGTAGCAGCATGCAGGTGATTCTTATGACAGCAATAAAGATTTTTGTTTTGTTCATATTAAATAGTACTGTAAAAATACTGAATTCTGTACACACTGAAGTGTGGGGCCTAATCCTTTGCCCATTAATTCCACTGACTGTTGAAACAATGCTGATAATGGTTTAATTTATCAGCATCTGGTATGACTCCACTGCATATGATGATTTTACCAGAGAACTGTGGGATGGTTCTCTGGGTGCCAATACATTTCAGATGTCTAGCAAATTTGATGTTAAATCTTATATAATCAATACAATTTTTTAAAAAAAGAACTTAAAAGCTTTGCACTTTACACATTTTGAGCAGTATATGTTGGTGTGCTTTTAACTTTTGGTATAATGGGACATTCAAATCAGGATATTAATTTGTCAGTAAGATATGTCATTGTTTCTTTTATTCTGACATCCAAGAAGCAGTTTTAACTGGTCATTTGTGAGAAGAGAGGAGGAGGGAGAAGCTAGTATTCACAAAGAAATAAAACATATTGAATGTGAGCTTTACGTGTGGTATTTATTTAAGATCATGTTATAAGGAATCTTTGTTCACCAGTTTTACCACATTGCATTCTCATATTGCATAAGGGAAACAAGTCAATACATGCATTGACCTCAGGGCTATAAAATGTATATATACATATTAAACAATGAACATGAGTTTGAGTTCACTGAGGCTAATTATGGGCTCTGTTCTTCAAAGCATTTTTACCTAAATTGAGGAAGCACTTAAGCACATCTTTAAACATTTAGCATGTGAGTAGACATAATGAACTGTCCATTATGGCCAGGCTCTTATACACACATAGCTGACCATGTATATATACCTCTCCAGGACCAAGGGCACATTTTAAAGGCACAGGAGACGTTGATTTGATCTGATCTGCTCTAAAATTTAAAATTACCATAAACTGAATAGGTCTGAAATTTTCCTACCCGGTGGAAAAGTGGTCAACAGAGGAATAATAATGCCAGAAGCTGAAGATAATTGCTGCCTTCTCCCAAAGGACACTCACAAATCAGTCTTCAGAATGTAATGTTGTACAAAGCTCCTGAAGTGGGACTAGGAGTGTTCTTTAGGAAACTAAACAAGTTGGAGTTTTTCTCAGCATCAAACCAACTGAATATGTTACTTGGTCAGTTTTTATCTGAGAATAGATACACCACATCGCCTGGGGAAATTAAACTCCTCCTCAGTAAGGGGAGGTTGGGGGAACTCCACTTGAATATTAATATTAGTATTCTTCAGAGCTGAAAAAAGGTATAAAATATTTACCGTGTGAAAGGGATATTGGCTAGCATACAGATATGATCACTGCAAAGATCACTGAGTCTAACATTTTAGATTATAGGCTCTCCTGGGTAAAGAATCAAGTGACTTGTCACTCAAGCACAGAAAACACATTGAAGTCAGCTTACAATGTTATCAAATTACCTGACCTCACAGTTCAATATTGATTTTAGATTCCTCTTAGTCTACTGTCTTGGTTTCCTTATTATAACTATAATGCAATTTTCTAATAGTGTTATTTCCTGTGACATTTTATAATAATTGTTTACCGCATGCCCTGATTTTCCATTTTAGAGCAACATTAAATAACATAGCATTAAAACAGCATTAAATAAAAAGAGCATTAAAATAAAATATTACCAGAACTGTCTGCGAACATAAGCAATACTGTTTGGTATTAAAGGAAGAAACCTATCAATATAACATCCTTTTTTGAAAAAAAAAAAAAAAACCAAAAAAAAAAAGCCATGTTTGAGTAACATATCTGCAATTAACTAGGTAGATATAGTCCTGTGGAAGCTCAAAAATACTTCAGTTTTGTAAGGAAGATGGGAGAATTGTGTCTTATGGGCAAGATCTACACTGATAGCTGTGTTAGGCAAGAAGTTGTCCCCAGAGATCTTAAATCACAGAATCAACTCTTGCCTTTTCTAAAACTCTTCTAGTCTACCTCAAAGCATTGTGCTTGCTATTTCCTGAGTTGACCATAAGATGTATCCTAAGCTCCCTGCTGCTATGAGGAACATAGCCCTTTTCAAATCAGTCCATGAATTTTTTGTCTTTCTTTAGCAGCAGGAGGTTCAAGACTAAGCTAAGAATAGGTGCCAATATTAGCATCTGACTTTTTATCATTTTAAGAGGTGGGGTTTTTTCTCAAAACTTTTTTTCCAGGTAGCAAAATTACAGTGGATATTAAAGAAGTATAGCCCAATCAGAAGCTGCGGTTATTATAAATTTATAGGGGACATTGTATGTGTAATTTTTCTGGTTCTCTTGGAAAGATACAATGGTAAGAAATTTTGTTCAATAAAAATGTCAATGTAACACGCTCATAATTTTTCAGTCTCAGATCATAAATACTAGACTATTATTCTCACTCAGTAATTAATCATAATTTTGAAATTGGCTGCAAATGAAATTGCTAACTGAATTTTTAAAATATCCAAAAAAGTTCAGTCTTTATGAATTAGTTCTAAATAATGGTAGGGCCAATGTCAGTAGCCATTCCTTATTCAGGATACCATTTACTCACACAAGAAGTCCCATTAGCTTAATAAATAATTAAGAACGTGCCACTCTGGAAATCAGACCACTGGGTTGTTGCAAGACTAATAATGTTGCTTTATTGAGCAGGATGTGATCCTCCAGAACAACTGCTACTGCAGAGCATCATTAGTAGTACCAGACTTGAACAAATAGCGATGCAGGCTCAAGTTTGCCACCATCTTTCGACAACAGGGGAACATTACAGTAACCTGTAAATATAATGACACTTTATTAGTGTATTAAGCACAAATGCAAAGATTATGGTGGGAGTGTTTTTATGACCTACTATGCAAATAAGGCATAATTTATGATTCTCTAAGTAACCGTTTAAAATAAACTGAAAGGATACAGAACCCAAATCCCATTGCTACTGTTTTCTCCTCTACCTATACAGTATTTAAATTCTGGCATGTTTAGACACAGTGAAAAACTGCAGTATCTTTCAGGATGCAGTGTTTTTGCAAACTGAAGGCTTTTAGTCCAGTGATATTTAAACATGGGGAAAGCATACATTTTAACATCCAAAGCTGTTATGTGCTGCATGCATAGTTCTGATTGAAAATTAAATAACTTGTGAATCAACAGTGATAGTGCCTTGGACAAGAATGGTGTTGCAGCAGTAATGCACTGTCTAGCTGAAGCAGATAAAAAGTGTAGTGTAGTATCTTCTACCGTGATATCTCAAGTCTGTTAAGGATCTCCTTTTACATATGAGTGATTCCCAGTATCAGAGATAAGGCATGCCACAGAAACTACATGTTCACATGGTTGTTGAAGCATTTGGAGAAGCTATAGTTCTCAACTTCAAACTTAATTAACTCACCTGATTGGAAAACAAAATAATCCTCTCTCCAAAACCCCAAAATTGTATTGCTTTATATGACTGTAAATGTCCATTAGTCCATAATAATAAACAATGTCACTTGATTGAGTAAAAAAAGGTTCTGTGTCTTATCTATGTGTATACAACTGCAGTAATTTAAGTATCTGTTATGAATAAGTATCTACATTCAGAACTCCAGTTTTCAAAATCCTCCTTCAGGTGTGTCTGAATGTGTGTGCAGTCTTTGGGCCCCTCATTTATTTGGGTTTGGGCTTTCTTGATTCTTTTATACAACATGAAAATTCACCTGGCATCTAAGGTTCAGCTCCTGGGCAGCAGATATGGAAGCTGAGTCCAGGCAATATACTTTTGAGATCAAGTTTTAGAACATGGACACAGTATGTGGAAGACTTGGTTTATTTCCTATCCAAAGATACACTTCAAGGACTAAGACTCATTTCTAAAGACTGTTCTAGCCCCTACCTACAGGATATTCTCCAAAGTGTCCTGAGAGAAATAAAACTTCTTTTTTATTTAAATTGTTCCAATTTGTATGAAATAATTAACTATTAATTGATCCAGTGATAATAGCAGTAATAATGGAACTCCTGTCCTGTATTAGTATTCTGCATGGCAGACTCATTGGGGCACGGACTATAACCCAGGACCCTCCTCCTCTTGCCTTTAAGCACCCAGCTAGGGAATTATTGTCACCTTCAGCCCCTCTGAGTATACCTGTTTAATCATTGCATGAAAAATCAAATACTGCTACAGATAGGCAGCAAGCACTCTTCCCCAGTGTAATCTACAACTGAGTTGGGAGGTTGCTGCTGGGGAAAGGAAGGCAGTGATGATATGCATTTGAATCCTTTCAAGAAAAAATGCAGGGGAGGGTGACAATGGCACAACTTTGTCCCACTGCCTGTCAGAGAAAAAAGGATGTAAGCACTGCTCAGCTTTTAGAAGCAACTTGCCCTCAGAGGACACCTAAGGGATATGAATCCTAGGGAAGGAGGAACAGTCCTGTAGTGCAGATTAAAGCAGTCAGAGCTGTGAAGAGTAAGATTTAAATCCTAACTCACTCTTCAGCATGGTTTAGACAGTTCTTTCCTAAGAAATCTAGACTGTTGTGACTCCCTCTGTAAAACAAATTATTTTCCCCTTTCATTATTTAGGGAGCTTAGGTACCCAAAGCAAAACCATAGTTCCAGACCTGGAATCCAGAGGTCTCAATGTTAAGCATTGCAGTAAATTTTAAAACTATCTTTCAGTTCATTGTTTAGAAGCCTTTTATTTATGCCTCTGCACATCTTGATGGCATCTTACATTTTTTTTTTGTTAAATGGGGGTTGGGGCAATTTGTTTGACTCTTTATATTTTTTGTACCTACACTCATTTCCTAGTATTTTGAATTACTCCACTCAAAATCTTTTCTGTAGAATCTGCCTGCTCTTTACTTTTTCAGAATATGAATCCCCATTTGTGACCGAAATTAATCATACAGGCACATTAGAGACACACTGAAAAATTATACATAGAAAAAAAAAAAGCCCAAATTGATGGTTTTACAAGCATATGTAAGCTTTAGTATTTAAATTTGACTCAGACATCATGAGTTGGCAGGGTTTGGTTTTTTTTTTCATTATCCTGAAATATATAAATAAAAGGAAAGTGAAAGGTGATCAGTGTAAAAATTTATGTTGGAGAAAAGCAAGGGTGGTTTATGAGTAATGTCTTTGTTCTTCTGTAACTCCTCAACCTCAGCTAAGAATCACAAACAGCTTTATGACTTAAGAACCTGGATAGAAAAAACATTAAAAATCCTGTTAAGCTTAATAAAAAAGGCACAGTGCCCATTGACAGCTCCAACATTTTGCCTTCACATCTTCATTCACTAATAAAAGTTGGTTGGTTGTTTTGTCAGAAATAGCTTTGGAAATTCAATATAGTAAACAGCCATTTTACATAAGCCTTTCTCCTTGGCCTACTGACTTCACTGTCTGCTCTTTATGTGCAGCCTATTAATCACATAAGATTCCAGAAGCTGTATTGGTACAATAAAAGAAATACTACCAAGAAAAATACCATAAATATTTTGCTTAATTTATATTCTTCATTGTCCACTCTGAAAAGTTGTGGATAGGTTAGCCGAGGTTCTTTTGGTTTTAATTTTGCTTGTATTTGGTTTTGAGCCTAACAGAGTAGAAAGTGCATGAAACTGTTGCCTTTATACTAGTTCTGACTAATCTCTCTTTCTGTTTCCTATTATAATGAGTTGAAATACCATCTGAGCACTTTCTGTCTAGAAAGGAATACTGCAGTAGAAATAATTAACTGTCATTAATATTTTTGATTTCTACACTGTGGATTTGCATTCAGAGACTACAATGACTAAAAAAACCATAGTTTTTCCCTCTGGTTATACAATTCTCCTTTAGGAAATAAACATAATGCTGTACTCTATCAATACTACAGTAATGATAAAAGTCTAGAATGTTGTAGACTTTTTTGAGCTCTTACAGGTGCCTCACATAAAAATATTACCTTTACTCAGGCTAAGCAGTGGTAAAGTGTATTGACCAAGGAATTCATTTGCAACCAGAGATATCTCATCCTCCACACAGAAGCGTATCAATGCCAGTTCTGGAACTTGGACAGTAAAAGAGAAGAATTCATCCCATCTAGGGCTCAAAGCTAATGAAAAGAGAAAATACACAGTATCAAAAAACCGTTTCATTTATTCTACTTAATATCTGAATTATTGTATCTGCTATTACTAGTCTGAACTGTTAAACATTCATTCTTTTTCCCTAGATTTCTGTGCCCATTTAAATAAATTATGAGACTTCCACTGACTGCAGTAGTATATAGGTCACATCTTTTGTATAGATTATGGAGTTAAAACTGTCAGACGGAAGGTCTCAGAGACCTCAGAAGCTAAATAAAATAAGGTAGTCAAGCAATCACTTGACTAGAAGTACTAAAAGAGGATATGGAACAGGAGGTGGATGCTTTGTCTTGAATAATGTTCATACAAAGAGATAAGAAATTCAGGGACTGATTTGAAACATGAACCATCTACAAAAAGGAAAAAGGAAAAATAGAAGACAGAGGCACAGAAGGGAGATAACAGGGAACTTTTAGTCCGACACATCAAGAAGATCTTATGACAAAGGTACGGGAATGCTCCAAGACAACTACAAAGAGTACACACTTCACCTGTCAAGCAATTAAGGGAGTAGTCCTACTAGAAACTTCATATGAGCTAAGTGATGAAATCACAGAAATTTCTTCAGAAAAAATGTCTTTACATTTACCAGTTAATGTCCTGGGTTTGGATGGGATAGGGTTACTTTTCTTCATATCAACCTGTATGGTGCTATGTTTTGGATTTGTGACCAAAACTGTGTTGATAACACACCAATGTTTTAGCTATTGCTGAGCACTTCTTGCACAGTGACAAGGACCTCTCTCTTTTTCATGCTGCAACCCTCCACTCCCCATCCCAGCGAGGAGGCTGGAGGATCACAAGAAGCTGGGAGGAGACACAGCTGGGACAGCTGACCACAGCTGACCAAAGGTGTACCCCAAGCCACATAACATCATGCTCAGCATAAAAAAGCTGGGCGAAAGAAGGGGGAAGATGTTCAGAGCTACAGTATCTGTCTTCCCAAGTAACCATAACACATGACGAAGCCCTGCTTTCCTGGAGATGGCTGAACACCTGCCTGTCAATGGGAAGTGGTGAATGAATTCTGTATTTTGTTCTGCTTGCATACATGACTTTTGCATTACCTACTAAACTGTCTTTATCTCAACCCAAGAGTTTTCTCACTTTTGACCTTCTGACTCTCTCCCCTATCCCACCAGTGAGAGGGAATGAACGGCTGTGTGGGGCTGAGCTGCCGTCCAGGATAAGCCCACAACAGGGAGTAAAGATCATGCATTCCATCTTCCTTTAGGAGAGTGTGACTAACTAGGAGAGTTTGTGCTTCCTTAACCTACTAGTCTACAAAAATGGTACATAGCATGAACTTCTGGTACAGATTTTGTGTCAGAAGATCCTAGTCTAGAGAGAAATAATTGCAGTCTCTGTAAGTACGTAATGACTTGGGATGAAAAAATGGTAATTCCTATAAAATATTATTGTTCTTTCTTTGCAGTCAAGAGAATAGGACTGATACTCACCATTGCTTTTTATAACGCTAGATTTCTTTTTTGCTTGATCTTCTGGCACACCATAAATTTCTATGGTCACTAAGGGGTCAGCTTTGTTAGTCTTCGACAGGTTACTGGGTGGTAACTGATGACCACTGATGAGCTGGAAAATTAAAGTTGTAATGTGTTGAAATAACTATAAGAATGAACTTTACATAGTAGCCATATAGCAACCATGGTAGCAAAAACTGTTCCATAAGAAACTACTATGAGAAGCACATATCAGCCATAAACTGTTATAAAAATACATATTAAACACAATGAAATTAAAAAGATGGTGTTTCCCATTTAATTTAATTCTTGGCTAATGTCACAGAATTATAGAATCATAGAATGGTTTGAGTTGGAAAGAACCATTAAAGATCATCTAGTCCAACACCCCCTACAATGAGCAGGGACATCTTCAACTAGATCAGGTTGCTCAGAGCCCCGTCCAACCTGGCCTTGCATGTTTCCAGGGATGGGGCATCTACCACCTCTCTCCGCAACCTCTTCCAGGGTTTCACCACCCTCATTATATAAAAAAAAAAAGATATCATGCTTTAAATAATAATATTCAGATTTAAGTTTTTATTCAGTAACTAGCCATAAAAATTATATCTGGTTACCATGAAAATAATAATGTTGGAGAAACCAGTCTCATGATTTTTGTATTTTCTGAGATCAAGCTCATGAATTCCTGTTAAAGCTGTGTCTAGTGGACCAGCACTAACACCTATGGTGACATCAGCATTGTGTTACAGAGTAAGTAGCAGACTGCTTCACCTGTGTTCCTTCTCTTTCACAGTAACACATAAAAACTTTGCATTTAGTAGGCTCCCTGATTTTTTTTTCCTTAATTTAGTTAGCTACCTGGAAATTTTGCCTCAGACTGCCCTGTTATCTGGCACCCAGCCTACAAAAGGATTTATGAAAGTCACAACTTTGTCTGCTTTCTGACTAGGAGATAATTGGAGAGAATAACCATCTGTACAGTAATCTGCTTTTTAGAAATCAATGTATGGAATGTATCAAGTGAGATATACAAGCCCGCAAGCCTAGGTGAAGGATATGACTCTTATGATTCAGATCTCAGGACTAAGCATCAAAACTCATGATACAGATCCCTATTGCCCTGTCAACCACCAAAAAATCAAACCCCACAAATTCCACCTTTTGCTTAGGTATTTTCTGTAACACCTTGCTCCAAGAAAATTTCTAGCCTGAAACATTGAAGAGCAGTGTCTTAGCAAACACTGATGCTGTCCCCTGTCTTCCTAGAAAATGCCTTCACTAGAAAGCTTTGTAAGGTGCATTCACTGATGAACTGCCCACTTAGAACCAGGAGAGGTTCTTTGACATGCCCTGAATGATATGATGAGAATTCAGCAACATTGGCCAAGTCCTGTTTCCCACTCTTACGCCATTGCTAGACCCAGTCTAAGTCTCCCACAGGGTGGGAAAAGAACAAAATCTTTTCAGCACACTATGACCCAAATCCATATATCCAATTTTTGAGGCCCAAGGTGAAAAAGATATACAGAGAGAGTAGTAAATAACATGGTGGGCTCAGAAGTTTACACATGAAATACTTTGAATATTTGTATTTCTGCTTCAAAGGTTATATGCTTCTTGTTGATAGGAATTGTGGCACATCAGGTTACAAAGGATACTGAATTCAGTAAAATCGGGCCCTGCGTGATTTTTGTGTTCACTTATGTTCTTCTCTTCATTCATTCATTAATTCATTCACGGTCAGTCTGAGAGATTTGACCAACAGATGTTTTTTATCTTTGCCCTCTGTTAAGTAATTTCTCCAGTCAAGTTAGTAACTCTTCTTTAGCAGAAACTGTTTTTTCTTTGACTCCCACTCCTGACTCTTTTTGTCTTGGCAACCACTGTTTCCTGCTTTTTGCTTCTGACTCTATGAATGGGGCTTTCTACACCCTACAGTCCCTCAGTTTCTTTGTATCCTTCACTACCCAGTCTGTTGTCTCAGTCTATGTCCTCAGTCTAAAAAGCTGCCTTTCTCTTTTGCAACTTCTTCCAAACTCAGACATTTCCTTCCCATTGTCAATGATTTTGTCTGTCTCCTGCATTACAATTGGGGATTTTTCCTCATCTTAATTAACTCCAGCTTTATATAAATAAGAGCTAAAATAACTGATGTATATGCATGGGTGCTGGAAATCATCCAGTAATGTCTATTCATAATTGGTATGCTCACTGTTAGGACACTAAAATGTTCTTGATTCAGTGCATGCATTATGTAAGTATTTTATAATTGTTATTAGCTAATGTTTTATCTCCACTATTTATTTCTCTGAAAGGATCAAAATAGCAATTATACACTAATTTTATGCTAATTAAACAGCATTTATGCAAGTAGTGTACTGTGTAATCAGAAATAGCACTTTTTCATTGGGAAAAGGTAGTTTTCTAAGTAGTGAACCATGACTTCAAAAAAAGGGTTTTTCTAACCAATTATTTTTAAATGACATGCATTTCTAATATTTTTAAGAAGTAAATCAAATTTTAACTTGGGAGAAGTAGAAATGATTTAAAGTCTTATTTATTTATCCCCCTTTTTACACTTATTTATATCAGTTTAGGATGGTAGTCCTTTATGTATGTATAGGGAGATAATGAAAATTAAAAGAAGCATAAAACTTCCTATCGTACCTTTAAACATTTCCATTTGTCAATCAGCATTATAATAGCACGTGTGGTATTACTAATACTTAAAGAAAATAGCACCAAAATTGCACATGCGATTTCTGAGTTTTCAGAGTGCAGTCCTCACAACCGTAACTGATAAGTCCCTTTGTCAGCTACACTTGTGACACAGTGCAAGTAATATTTACATTTCTGATCAAAACACTGTGAAAAATTTTGTGTTTTTACAAACTCTTAAAACTTCTGAACACCTACATATTTTTAGCAAACATAAGTGAACTACAGATGGGAAACCATCCAAGCAGCAGGAGATACTATATGAGAATTTTAACATGTTAAAAAAAACTATATTAGACTTCCCAACAACCAGGAATGGGGGTAAAATAAGAAACAAATAATAGATAACAAATAAATCTGAACTACAGAACATTTGTTTTCAGATTTTATGGAACAAACCAACAATTAACTAAGCTTACCCTTATTGACAGAGACATTGGTTTACTGTATCTTCCAACATTTTGCGGGGTAAATGTTGAATTGTGGTTTCTCAAGAATTCTGGTTTCAGAATATAGCCACAACCACCATTGTCTAGGAATTTTCCATCTTGCAATTCCATTTGTAGTCCCGGTGTCTGGAAGTTTAAGGCCACTATAAAATTAAATAAATATTGATTTTAATGAATTAGAGTTGATACCATTTTATAAAACAGGTCTCTGACGATAATAGTAAAACCAAAAGCAAATGAGATTAAAATATGTATATCTTTCAACTCATATGTAAGATCCTGTTATTATTCTTAAATGTAGCAGTATTCAATAATGAATGATTCGTGCACAAAAGAAGTACACTATTTACAACTACACCATGTTTTAAGAGGTAACCTATAGATCTTTTTGACACTGCAGTGTGTTGTGCATTTTCCCTTTTCTTTCTAAATTAGATCTTGGAGAATATGAAATTAGAGATATTTTTTCTCCATAAGGACTAAATTCTTACACTATTTTCTCTACGGCAGCAAGACCCTGCACCTCAAACCTGCTTACAAAGTTCTGGAGCAGAAAGCAAAAACATAGGATTGTAGCTAACCTTAGTTATGGTGCAGAATACATCACAAAAGCATGTCACCCAGAAGATCAAGAAGATTTAGAAGATGTCATTAGAAGATTTAACTCTAAGAGTTAGAATATTCAGTGCAAATACATGTAAGTTTATAGAAGTAGAAGCAATTTTAAAAGTATTCTTAAATTTATCTGAGCAAACTCTCTTCAAGCTTAATCCTCCAGTACTGGTGTTTATTGTTAGTATACACCTGACAGATTTTCCTTTCCTCGGCAGCTCAAAACATTTTTGGTTTGCTGCAGCAGCAGTAATAAAATAACACACTTCTCATCAACAGGATATTGTAATTCATGAGATAAAGCCAACATTGAAATAGACCTGTTTAATGAAATTTTCCCCTATTCCAGTATATTGGAGCTTCCTGTCACATTCAAAACAGAAAATGCACAAGTCAAATCAACGAAGTGATAACATGACATGTGTTAAATAGAAAATGATAAAAAGTCATTTACTTGATGGCTTGGTAGGAAAAAATATTAAGACTTTATGGAGCACAAGTGACTCCTCATAATAATTCAGGAAGAGGACCTTATTACATGTTCCTATGAGATAATATAAATGTATTGAATGAGTATTTGGCAGAATTCAGATATCCTTATCTCATGTATCCTTATCAAATGCAAGAAATTTGGATATGTTTCAGTGCAAAAATTACTTGTTTCTTCACTGCTTTGATGATCCTTTTAAAAAATTCTGTAGTAAATGACACAAGTAGGAACAGATCTGTAGAGTGAAACAGCTGGTACTATGGACCTAATGTTTGCACTACGCATGTTTTTGGTGGGGTTACTTCAGAAGACCTCTAGCCTGGTCCCGTGATCTCAATACCAATTAATGGCTGGAATACATCAAGTGCTCCCAGAGTACACCCTCTATTTCATCTGAAAGGAATCCCATCTACATTAGCTAAGATTGCTCTGCAACATGAACTAATGTGCAGAAAGTAGGAACAATTGGGAACCTTGCCTAAAAAAACCACAAACAAACAAAAAACCTAAACCCAACAACAACAAAACACAGCATGCGCTCCTGCTTTGAACTGAATGTTAACATAGGTGCCAGCATAGGTTCTGTGTCAAGGAATATGCAAAGGATCTTTAAGCTTATTTTATCTTTGACAACAGAAATCAAACTTCAAAATGTTTTTTTCCCATCCCACACCATTACCTTTTTTAAAGAGCACAGGTGTTCTCTTGATATAGTTTTAGTAATGGTTCACAATTTGTTTTGTATGACTCAACACATCATCCAGAAATAGACCTAAATGTGCTATATGACCCTTCTTGTATCTTAATACATTGATTCAAGAACTACAAAGAATGCTACAGAGCTGCAACCCTGAGGCCCCTTGAAGCCTAGGTCCTGGAATGATCTACAGATAACCCACGATCTTTCAGTCCATAGGTAATTTCTATACCATACTTTCAGAATATGTGGTTTTAAAAGTGTAACTGAAATTAGGCAAATCGAACAGTCATAGCTTCAAATAGCAGCTTCCACATGATGAAACAAATTACATGATTGCACATAATGAGACTGTTGCTAAATTTGCCAAGCTTCATAGGCTACTAAGCAAGAAAATCTGAATTAACAACAGAAACAAGCAAAGGAGAATACTTTACATTTTATCACATTAGGAAAATTACATTTGGAACACAAGTGAAGGGCAATGTTATTATGGTTGATATCTTTAAACATCAACATGGTATTTTTGCTTAATTTAATTTTACCTTAGAATAAGTTAAAAACACACAACAGTACTTTTAATTTACCTACTGATTTCCTGGTATTGCAAGTTATAACACAATTAAGGTAAGTGACTATGAAATTTTGTATTATATTCTCTGAGATGCAACTGTTTACAAGGTTCATAGCTGCTTGGAGCCTCCTAGGGCAATGTTTTATGGTATATTGTTGATGCACAGTTTTTCTTTTTAATTAGATGCAGTTATAACCCTTACACTTCTTGAGAAAAGACAAAAGTTCATAAATGAAAACCTATGTTTTCCATTGTCTAGCAGTATGATCTTAGCAACATCTTTCTGCAAGGAAGACTGAATTTCTACACAATGTTTCATTTTTGTTTTGCTGAATTCAACAACAGAACTGTCAATAACATGCTTTGTACTGTTGTTTTATGAAACAGTAGAAATTTAATGCATGTACGAAGAGAACTTTAAACTGATGGTTCCTTTTGGAAAGAAGCCCAAATATGCTTACTATGAAACCATCTTAACTTACTATGCTTACTATGAAACATAATCTTAACATATGGTTTTCATGGAAAAGTACAGGCACCTGAAGTTTAGCACCATGTAAGTTAAAACTTTCTCCTCAGTCCTTCCATCAGGCACCAAAAGCCTTTTAACATTGGCATCTGAAATGGATCCAAGTCGTCCTGGAACCATGATGCCAAATCTCCCCAGATCAGAGTATTTAATATTCAAGTCTTCTTGCAAAGTGCCACTGCTGCCATGGCTGTACCTGTTGGTCCCAGCTGTAAATAACTTGATATAGCAAATGCAAGTTAAGAAATAGTCTAGCTCCAAAAAGATGAAACAATCCATAATGCACAGAGGAATACAAAGGGTATATTTCATCCCAAACCTCTGTATCACAAACAGTTAACTGAAGTCAGTCCCACAGCTAATTGCAGAACTAGCCACATTCTAAGCATTCAAATACAGTACCTTCCATAAGCACTACCATTCAAGGCAAAATTAATTTTTAGACTGAAGGCAAAAGCTTTTGAAAACCAAAGGGAGCACTGGGGTTCTTAGATTTCAAAGTGACTGTGATTTGCAGGCAGTCAAGGAAAGCTGCATGTCTTTTGTCTGTGATGCTGCCTCTCAATATTCCTATTGGGACTTATAAATTGTCATTTCTTATTTTTTATTCTTTGCTTCCTAGTTCAATTAGCTATATTATGACCCTAAAATTTAATATATTTTCTGCATTTAAAAGGGAAGATTTGAAAATGGATAAGAACACATTTATCACCAGTTTTCCTTAAAATGAGTCACTTAATTGCATTTTATGCCATTTAAAATCCATCTCAAAATGTCTGAATTTTATGCAGTCTCCAAAAATATCATATGCAAAAAGCACTCAGTGCCAATGTTCCTATCCCCATGATTTACTTCACACATTTGAGTCTAAAGAGATATAATCGATCACACTTCCAATCCTTTGATCAGTCTTGTTGCCATCCTCCCAGCTCTTTCCAGTTGTCTATGTTCTTAAAATGGACAGCTCACAATGAATGCAATGCATCTTCTGTGCCTTGGATATCCAAAATTTGAACTGAATTCCACACAGACTGGAAAACACTATGAAAACAGGACCATATCCTAATGATCTGGCGTATTTTGTCATTGGTTATGAGATGGTCTATGTGACTGGATTTGAAGACATTGCGTTCATTCAACATTAGCACTCCCAGCTGGGCACTGACTGTGTATCCTTTCTTCTCACATGCAGGTCACATCTGCATCCAAATTTACCCATGACTGCCCAAATTTCCAGAAATATTTTCAGAAGTCCTTACATCACTGGGTAGTCCACATTACTTTTTTCAAAGGTACGTAGGTGGCTTTTAAAAAATTTCATCCACAGACTGAATAAAGGACATGTTAACTGATTATGAGTTGACTCAAAATGTGGATGAAAAGGAAGTGTATTCAGTCATCAGATTACATTGAAACCAAATGGAGACATCTGAAGGAAGGATAAACTGTAACATGATGACAAATTGTCACCTGTTACATATATCACGAGGCAAGCATTCATTTAATAGAAGCAGCATACATAGCAGGAGGATCTGTTATCAGTAGTAAACAATTTCTATCAAACTAAAATATGATAATACCTTCATCATCTGAATGATGAATATAACACTAATTTCTAAGCCCTGTGGAAACATTAACTATCATAACACCCTCAAGTACAAATAATATTTCCCTCTCAGTATTATTCAATCTACTATCCTGTCTGATGGAGTTTGCATAAGAGAAATCCAATGCATACTGTAGTGCCCTGTAAACTCTTCTCACTGACAGCAGATGTAAGGAAGATAATGTGTTCTCTCACCAAGTGGTCAGAACATGTAACCTGGAAAAATGGCAGAACATGGTGGTTTTTAAATACCTTTTTCATCTGGGTCTGAGAAACTTGGAAAGACTTGCAGCATAATTAAGACTCTCTGCCAAATTACAACAACCTCCTTGGGCAGCTCTGAGCCTGAGCATTACTTGCTGTTCTGGTCCTGTTTTGACATGTCACTCTGATCCCCACTGACATCTCTGGGTGCTTGTTAATTCAGGCTTGTGGACATACTGTCCAAAGTCTTTTAAGTGTCCTTAGCATCCCCTTTACCTTGGACTTTATGAGTTTTTTATATAGTTATGCAGCTTTAGTTCTCTTGCCAAGCCAGTGAACAGGTGAGATCTCACTCAAACTTTATGAATAAGGACTTATGTCTACCAGGAAAAAAAAAAAAAGTATAGAGTGATTGGTTCACTTACAACACACATCAGACTTAATGAGTTAGTATAAATTTTGGCATACTAACTGTCTCACATCTCTGTTTCTGACCAAAAACTTTGGTTAAATTGTATGTATTTTTTTCCTCTCCTTAAAAAATAAAATGGGTCTTTAGCTATTCAGACTCCAAATTTTATAAAGCTTAATTATAATTTCTGGCTTTGCTTATCACTGATGCATTTTGAAATGAATGCTCTTATTCTACAGAAACTTAATTCATGAATGACTTAGAACATGAGGTATTCTGCTGTACTAAGAGGGACTACTCTTCTGAGAACTGAGTAATATGCATAACTGTTTGCTCAGCATGTGCAGTCAGTCTGTCCTTACTGTCTTTGGGCCAATTCAATACTGTTTCTCTAAAGACACTGTCATTAGAAATGTTAAGAATTCATTCATTCTAATGTTCATAATTGCTGACATTGTTCCTACTTAATTACAAGTAGCTCTACTGGAAAAATTATATCAGGTGATTAAAAATCATCCAGTGCCCAAGTATATCTGCAACTAGTTTAAATTAGGACCTTCTTTTGTGAGATTCTCATGGACAAAGTACCTAAACCATTTCTGATAAACTATCAAATCTAAAATCTAAATAGATTTTTGCTGTTTAATTAATGTGTTGGTCTGAAAGTTACACTTCAGTGTAAGTCTGAGCACCTTTTGGTTGTCACTTCACTTATTTCATACCTGAAACAGGTACGTTTCAAAAATAATTTTTTAAAATTTGTTTGCCTTGTGCTTATTGACAGAACAGTATGTATTAACAGCTTCCCCTTCCTGTTTTAGTCTGGGTCTCTAACACAGGATTTAGAACAAGGTTAGCAAGGAGTTCAGAGACAATTGTGTCCCTGCAATTTTTTCTGTCTTTCTTTAAAATTGACTAGATTTCAAATAAATTATTTAGTATTCTATTAGTTGTCTGCAGTTGTGGGTTTAGTGAAGATAGCTAGACAAGTTAATGATAAAATGAAATTTGTGTTTCCTTGCTTTTAAGTGAAATTCCAGTAATTATTAAACACACCAAAAAAAAAGCTACCTAAAAAGAAGGAGGTTCCAGAGTAGTCCAAGACCTTTGTCATAAACCTGGCAGTTAGAGACATTCCTGCATGAGAAACATGAAACCTTTATTCAAAACACCTCCTAACCCTTGGAGCCATTCCAAAGAAAAGGTGAGTGTATTTAGGTAGCTTCATATATCAGGGTGGTATTGTCCCACCTAAGTTGTAGATGTCTACACATGAGTCAGCTGCCCCACTACAGCTAGCGAGGATCTAATCAATGAAGTTGAAGGGACAATGTAACCAAAAATGGGTCTATACTTTAAGTATGAGGTTTGGATTATGCAATTCTAGTACCTGTCCCCTTGGGCTGGGGTCTTACGGGAGCAAACAGAGGTAAGCAACAGTTTTTGGGGGGTCCGTAAACCATGATGGCCATGTGGCCTATTACAGTTGTGGATATTTTTCCAGCTGCATGACTTTGTTAATAATAAACACACTTCTTTGTTTGACATCTTAGTATTTCCACAACACACTATTCAACATTATTTAGTAAGATTTATGTCAGTTGTGCAAGATCTAATTTTCACTTCCCAAAAATGAATTTTCGGACTGTTAAAATCATACTAGGAAGACAGTAATAATAAGGTATCGACCCCTGTGCCTTTTCTGCAGCTGATCTATGATGACTAGTCCTGTCCTTCACACCTCAACAAGAGGGAGTGGTCAACCAAGAGACACTTTTCTATGTCTTCTCATTTCATTCTTCCAGGGCATTGCTTGGCTTGGGAGCTAGCAGGAAATCTTTCCTGTCTTTATTATAGCACATTCTCCATGAGTCAGTTGTGGAACAAGGCCACAACAAGCCCAAACAGTCAGCTCTAGACTGGAAGGATAGCTGTACAGAACAGTCTGGGCATGTTTTTGCCATGGGGTCTATGATGTGTCAGGCTCATCCCCTGCCTTTGAGCAGAAGAGGTATTTTAGTCTGGGACAAAATAGCAAAGATAGCCAAAGCTCTGTTTAATGGTTGGAGACTAACTATTAGGCTTTTAGATGCAGAAAGATAAAATGCTGTGATGTATCTGTCTTTTCTATGTCATAGGTAATATTTAGTTAAGTCATCTGCAAGGTTTTAAGGATCACAATGTTAGATTAAGAGTGCTCACTTAATATCTAACTGCAATAATGTATATTGTGAAGAGCTTTGAGGTATTCTAATAACCTAACTGGACATAAAAATAAAAACATTAAAGCATGTCACTTCACAAATTTCACTAGAAATTCAAGCAACAATTCAAAGCTATAATGTAATGAATATTCTGTTTGTTTCAGATATTACATTAGCTGTTAAAAAAACCCATGTTATAGAAAATGCTTGCTTTACGCTTTTGCTGTTATAAAAAAACTTCCAGTAAAAATAATAACCAAGAGTATAAAATTATCATGCTGAAAAGCTAATTAAATCTATAAGAAAAAGTAGTATTCCACCACCTTTTAATAGAAGAGCCTGTGTTTTTCTTTAAATTCAATTTCATTTTTTCATAAATTCCTTTACTAAATTTGACACTTCATCACATGTTCCAACAAGTATAGTGTTCAGTAAGATTGTGAGAATATCTAAACTTCCCATGACCAAACATAATGTTTATTTAGAAAAAAAAAAATCAGTCCTGTTGTATCTAGTTTTGCCATTTGTCCAGTGAGAAAGGTAAACACAGTTTCACAGAAAACGTACAACAACTGAAAACTCTAAAGTAAATTATTGATCCTGTGCTCTCTCTTTCTTAATGAGGCTTTCCAAGGTCTGCCTCTTCTTTAAGTTCTCACTCACTTAGAATCCAAGCAAGGTCAGACTTAATGGTCATTTTAAGTTGCACAGGTGAGGCATACCAAGATCTAAATAAGTGGGTTTCTTTTTCCTAGGTAGCTTCAGAGGTTAAAACCAGAACTTTTTATCACTCATCTTTTTATGTATTTTTTTTGTCATGTTATTGTACACAAGATTTAGCCACAAAACAGATGTGACAAAATTGCCAAGCTGCATTTCAATGTCACAGGCCAAAACAAAATCTATGGTAAGAAAAGATCCATCATACAAATAGTGGAAACTTCACAAGAGCGTATAAATTTTTATGAGTGTTCCAGAAAACATAAGCTCTATATAGCCTCTTCTAAAACAAAATTCTGTACCTGCTATACCATATCTTTCTCATATAACTTATGACATGTTTTTGTCATTCCTGTAAATTGTTTTGATACATGGATAATGTTTTCTACTGCATGTAAAGGATGTATTCAAAAGGATATTAAGTCCTTCTATTTTTATTTTCACTGAGGTTTGGGGTTTTTTTGCTCTGTTTTTCTCAGTCAATATAATACAAGTGATATCTGTTTATTTAAATAACTGTCCTGAATTTTCTTTCTGTGCATAAATCTTTATATTACATTTTATTTACTAAATAAAAAGGAGATATTGATACACCAAATTAGTTCTTTCCCATGCCACACTGCAGTTGTATGCAGGAGGCATACAAATTTTCCTAGACTATAAAAATTATTGTAGGTATTTTTCTCCATAAGACCTCTTTGTTCACAAAACCTATCCTGTTCTTACAAGTCTCAATTTTCAGAGAATGGACACTGAGTGCACAGTGATATCCAAAAGTGATTTTGTGAAAACTCAGTACTTTTTACTGTGGTTTTTAACTTGCCTTCCTCTGGAAATCAGATTTACACAATTACATAATTCTCATTCTCACCCCCAACAAATCTTGAGCCTGTAGGACAATTTCATCCTGCTTTAGCTGAATGCCAGGCTGCTCCAAGTTAATATGTTTTAACCAATTTAGAGAAAATTGCTGGCAAGGTACAGAAGAGAGCACTGTTTTGGATCTATCACTAAGGGAAGTGAACGAATAACTCAATTCTCATCATTTACATGATGCAGATGCCTGGCAGGGAATATTGTATGTAGGTTTGAACCTATATTTTCTTTGCCCAGGCAGAACTTTCATGGATGTTAGAGGAACTTAAAGGTAGGTGAGGATATGCTAGCAGGTGTGGGGAGGGTGAAAGGATCTGAGGAAGGGGAATAGGTGACATAGGAGAAATCTGAGAAGCCCATGAACAGTTTTAGGGAAGTAGCAGAAGTGATCTGGTTTGCAGAGTGCAATGGCAATCAGACAGGGAGGGTATGTGGGCTATATGGACACAGGACAGACACAAAAATTAAGAAATCTGTGTT
Source organism: Strix aluco (assembly GCF_031877795.1). Lineage (NCBI taxonomy): Eukaryota > Metazoa > Chordata > Aves > Strigiformes > Strigidae > Strix > Strix aluco. Next base: position 21,354,172 of record NC_133935.1, read on the forward strand.
AAATCAGTGGGAGAACATCAGCAGAAGATTCACTGAGAGGAGCTTTGGGAGTTGCATTGTGAAGCGCAGTTATATTTCTGCCAAACAGTTATCAAAAACAGATTAGGGAATCAAGAACAGATCTGACATGGGTTGGAAGTAATATATGTGGAGAATTGCTTATAATCAGCCTATTCTCATGAGAAAAATATTTCTTTAAATGAAGATGCAAATGATGTGACCAAGAGGTCAGACCTAACCACTTCCTGCGTATTTTTAATTCTTCCAGGAAGGGGCCCAAAGCCTCTATACAGAAAAAATCATATGCAAGTTTACTAGCTTTTAATAGCAATATAGACAGCATACAGAGAGTGCACCACCCCAGGTAAATAATCCAGCAATAGCATGACATCAAGCTAAGTGAGGATCAATCACGACAACAGAATATTTCAAATGATATAGTAATGGAGAGATACTTCTAGCAATGGCCTAGCCAAAGTCCAAATCTGTACTATAAATGTGCATTTATAATTACACAGACACAAACAAAATTTACACTAACTAGTGATTTTTTTACCCTAGTGTAGTTGTAAAACTATACCTCAATACAACAGTCAGGATGAGAAGCAGAATTTGTAACAATGAGAGAATTTTGAGGGGGTCTAAGTACCTTTCAGTTCTTTCATGGAACAGCCAGCACTAGTGGCCAAATTCACACACTCTCCCTAGTTTCCCATTGTTTACTACATTGCCTCAATGTGTGGCACTGACAATATGGCATAGCTCGGAGTGTGGGAACACCAAATGGTAACAAATTTAGGCCTGGGTATATCCTCCACCGTTTGTGGTAAGGACCACAGATGTGGGAACAGTGATATCTCTCAGTGGAAGCTGAGGCATGATGCTCCTTCTAAGCTCTATAAGTGTAGGATAGTAGCTGTGGATACATTAGGGGGTTAAACAATAGATAATATGCATGTGCATCATTGATTGGAAATAGCACACTGAGAAGGTAACTTGAAACGGAAGATATTCTGGGAGCTGAGTCTCCAGGAACCTCCAGGACCCTACAGGCAAAGTGATATCTGTGCCCATCTCTGTATGTGTATTGTAATATAACAAGGTGAGACCATACGTTTCATCTCTCAAAACTGGGAACATACAGCAAACTGCCCTGCTCACCCCACAATCTCCCTTAGGTGGCCTTGGTATAGAATAAGAATTAATAGAGAGAATATATATGTGGATGCAAAAAATATTGTTCTCTACCTAAGGTTGAAGAAAGTGTAGCAAACGAATGTAGAAATATATTCTGTAACTGAGAATCTTTTAAACTGAAGAATAAAAAGATGAAGGCAAGACTGTGTCTAAAGCCATAAAAGGGGAAAGTGCTTACAGGTGAGAGGTTTTACAAACCTCTTTTGAGTACAGAAGTCATGCTTATTTTTAACAATTTCAAATTAAAAACTAACTTGAAATGTGGAAAAACAGAAGTTATTATTATTTCATTGCTCAAGGAACTAATCTGCTTTGTACTGGAAATTAAGTTGTTAACCTATGTTGCATCTATGCAGCCACTGGAGACTCCCAACAGTGCCCAACTGTACCTGCATGTTCTACTGACCAGGAGCATTTGAGTGCTTCTTTGCAGTAGCATATGATAATCCAGGAATTCTTAGCATCAATATTAATTGTTATGCCCACATCTCCTGCATGTGTGCCACCCCAGTTGCACAAAACCATTGAAAACCCACAGATCCTTCAGATGAGGCTTCCATTGCTGTATAAAAATTCCTAAATCACACATATATATCCTTCCATCACCTCTTCTAAGTCAATGCTACAGGGCAACCTTAGGAAAAAGCAAGTGCAATTGCATTCCAACAATTCACACCTTTAGTTAAATAGGGAGCTGCTTCTATTCCCTTGTAAACTACAAGTAACTATAAAGAGTGCTAGACCTCAGCTGAAATTTTTTTTTTTAAAAAGAGAATAAAAAAGAGAACAAAGAAATAAATAAAGGGGGGGAAAAAAAAAAAAAAAAAGCAGCAGCAGCTACCATTCCTATTTTCCCTTTTAAACATGTTCTATTTATACCTTAGCTACAGCTAACAAATAAGGATGGAGGTTATGTAATTTGATTAACACAGCATGTGAAAGAATATAATCTATTTTGATTTCCTTGAAAGGTATATTACAAATTTGTTTTTTGCAGTACTGTGCTTAATGCACAGCACACTCGTTTTTACCTCAAAACCTAAGTTAACAAAATTAATCATTTCAGCCCAAACAGAAAGGCAGTAAAATAGAAATTATAACTCGGACTCTCCTTACAGACACCCACAGATAAATATCATAGAATTATCAATAAAAAAGGAGATAACATATGAAGAAAAAGAAGAAAATTCTGGTTTAGCTGTTGGAAGTTGTTTATATTTATGCTTTTGCTACACTGATTCATAAGATAAAATCATGCTTTAGGGCTAGAAGTAATGCAAAATAAGATTCAAAGCTTAAAAATGTATTGTTCTTACTAGTGTTTTTCTTGTTATCCAATAGGAAAAAAGGTAGTTTAAAGAAATTAATGATTTATAATAAACTGGGATATTTGGGATAATTAGGGCCTAATTGTAACTAATTACAAAAGTAAATAGTTGAAAATAATATTCCCCTTATTTATTATATACCAAAATTCCTGGATTCTGGGATGAAAAATTACTAGAATATGTAGACTGAAGGAGAAGTTGAGATAACAAAATGAAAGTCATACCACCGAGGAAAAATATGTAACTTACATAACACAAAATAATACTACAGGAAGGAAAAACTCTCGTATCTGTATAGTCTCTGCAAAGCCTGGAACACAACATTCTCTGCAAATGCACATACCCATTTGACATCCCACATTCCAGAACTCTTGTGGATTATAATTTGAAGAGTTTGCTCTTGTTCCTTTGGGGTAGATTCTTGTAATGAATCTTGAAGTATGTGAAACAAATTCTTTAGCTGAAAAACAGAATGATAAAACCTTGGTAAGAAAAACTTTATTAATAAAGAGTTCCTATTTGAATAAATAATAGTAAAAATACAATAATCTGATACAGCAATTTTTTTTTTTTTTCACACAATGAGTATATCGTATCAATGTATTTCTACTTTAGGACACTTTTATGCATGTTAAAATTAGCATATGGGCCACTTTGAGATATGGCTAAAATCCTATTTTAAAACCTTAATATTTCGTGTATATTTGAATCTGATAGTATTTGTGTGTACAGTGCAGACTTTTATTAAAGGTTCAATAACCAAGAATGATTCCTTCATGGAAATGTTCTGTTTCATCACCTCTCTGTTAGGTAAATATATGATTTTTACACTAAAGCATGATGTATTCTCATGGAAAATTAAAAGACAAAAACCAGAAAACTGATCAAAAAGCCCACTCATTCTTTAATAGTTCAATAGGAAAAAAAAAAATCCTAAAATGATCTTAGCTTGATTGTCGTTTTAAGGTTTAAATAAAACAACTGAATAATCTCAAAACCAGTGAACAGCACATTTCTAAAAGATGCTTAATTGGTTCCTTTATAATCTTCAGAAGATGTTAACTATTCAAGTAAGTTGATTTTCTTCCACCTAGCAGTGTTCCCCTTCCACAAAGACATAAACTATACAGATGTGGAAAACTTCAGATTACTTCTATCTACACTATTCCTGTTTAGTAATTAAATCACTCTGATCCTTTCCATCCTCCCCTTGCCCCCCTTTCTTTTTTTTTTTTTTTTTTTTTTTTTTTTTTTTTTTTAACTAGATCTACTTTTATGTTCACTAGATTGCTAGAGAGACCAGAGAGGACTCTGACTGTGGACAGGTGTCAAAAGCCTACTTGCTTTGATGCCATTCAGCACTGTTCATCTAACCAACCGTTGAATCATCTCCACAAAGTGGTGGATAGCAGCTGGGCTGGCCCTGAATGAATGGGTCTATGGCAGACTTCATTCTCATGGTCAGTGATCTCTGTTCTTAACAATCCCTTAAGGCTTTTGGCAGACAGCTGGAGTTAAAGCAGAAGAGTGCACTGTATTGGCTGCACCAACTGGAGATGCTCCAACACAGAATGAGTTTTGAATAATCCAGCTTGGCTGGTATGAAAAATCTGGTCCAATGGAGCAAACTGCCTGCTATGGGGTTTATTCATTCCGTCAATGCAGATTCTCTTATCTGCAGTTGTCATCAAAGCCAGGGGTACTGTATGCCCAACTCCAGTGAGTACTACAGACCATACATGGAGTGGGGTGTGAAATCTATTCCACACATTTTCAAGTATTGACTGTAACTTCTAAATTATTTAATGCAAAAAATAATGAATCAAAAGCTATTAATACATCTTGTATATTATGCTGATATTTGTTCTTATAAAACTACATGAAATTAAAACAAAGCTGAGTTTCTGTTTTCCTTACAAAACCAACCAAAATAAAAAAATGCAGTGCAAATGACAAGCTATTTCTAACATAATGTTATAAAAAGAACCAAATAAAATTTGACAGCATGTTTCATAAAATTTTACCCCTTCCAATACCTAAGCAGTGAACTATAGCAACATTGTAGCTTTTATCTGAATAAATCAAAAGAAATTACCTGAATGTTTTACGAATTTCCGTGCTCGAACCTCTCCAATGGAATTATTTTCAAAGCACTTCTGATTAGTTAGGGAATGCTCAAAGCTCACAAACTTCTCAGATTTGGTATAAACCACAAGGTCTGACAGAGCAATGGCAATTTTCATCTTCTTCATCTAATAAAAATAATAATATAAAATAATGGAAGAAAAAAAATCACAATAACACATATTTCATTAGTATTATTAACCATTAGAAGAAACTATTGTTTTGGATGCAGAAAGCATGGGGAAATTCACAGTTAATGAACATTTGAGCTTAAGATATGAATTTTGATAGTGAGAGTTGATCCAGTCAGAGACAATTATGGTTATTGTCTTTATGTGCATAGCAATTGTAGGATGAATGGAGAGATGCTTTCACTGTTTCTTAGCACAGTGTTCTGTTGGACAGCTTTATCGTTTCCCTGCTTCTGAGCCTGTTATGTAAATTAACATAATTTATCATGGCTCTCGTTTAAACATTTCTCGTTTAAAATATATGTCCAACTTTATATTTCTAGATATATAAAGTACTAGAAAAGGTATACTGGTAGGAAGTACTTGGAGAAAAAAAAAAAAAGAACACGAGAATCTATATATCAATAGCATAAGCTCAACTACAAAATGTAGATTGAGGAGAACAGTTTACCATGCCAAGCAAATCAAACATAGGTATATTCCTCCAATCATTGCTCTAAAGTTAGGAAATCTCTGTTCTTCTTAATTAAGATGGAAAGTTATTTGTTTAGTCTTGCTCCATTACTAAAGCAAGGAAAAGCAAAGGCTGCTGCACATTGAAGTGACTGAAATTTTACAAGGGTCTTATCTCTTAAACTGAGGAACTTTTTAACTAGTTAGTGGTAGGAGCCAGCAAAAAGCTGATGGTGTTAATAATGTTGTATTCTATTAAAATTTTTGAAGACTAATTCTCAGCTGACAAAATAATAGGGATTACCTGTTTGTGACTCTTAAACTACTTGAAGTTCAAGTGCATTAATTATTCTGGGGCTATGTACCATGAAGAGCAATAGGAGTACACTGTCACAAAACTCCTGTATAATACAGCGCTCTGCATATGGAAGGCAGTGACACAGCCAAAGCCAACAGCATCACTAGGGTATCTTGCGTGTTGATTCAAATGCTCTCCCATTTTCCAATAGAGCAATAGAGTGGGACCTCAGAAGAAATACTCCCACTCCAATAGAGTAGAACCCCAGAAACCATTTTCTCTTCTGCCTGTGAAACATGACCAGACATCTGCTGTTGCTGCTGTTGATCAAGATGTATGTGGTACATGTTTTGTACAGTAATGTAATGTTACAAATATATGTGACCCTATTATCTGGAAATCTGGGCTTTTCTCTTCAAAGAGGACTCCATCCTTCCTCAGAATTTTTCCTTAATCTCTCTATACCAGATGGAAAGAGAAAGAAACAAAGATCTTGACCTTCAAATCACTTAGAGAAGAGACAAAGAGGAAGGGACACTGCCTCTTGGCTAAAACACTGAGCCCTGAGGAGCATTGCTAGTCTACCCGCACTCAGATAATTCAGAGCATGATGTGCAAAAATGACTGGATACTGGGTGCCTTCTGCCTGCTTAAAAAACTGGAACAAAGGATTTCATACCCTGATGGACCAACAGATTTCTATGGCAGATAATTACTACTTGGTTAAAAAAGTAAGTTCATTTTGACTATCAGAAAGAAGATTACATCCAATTTTTACACTTTCAGAACTAGTATTTAATGTCAAGTCTCTACATGATAAATGTAAAAATACTTTTCTGTTATAAGTTCTTAAAAATGTTTTAGTGCAACCAGAACTCTACACCAAATTTTGTGTGTAAATCCAGAACAGAGGCAAATAGGGGAATGGGAACTCTTAAAAATCTCCAAGATATACTGGTGGACTGTGGGAAGAAATATTAACTCTGTCCTTTATCATCAGGAACTGTTAAGAGTATTCTCCATGCATAGCTCCAGGAGGAATCTGAGACCAACAAAATAGTTGGGCAACTTTATCTTAGATCTATTGTGGTATTGAGCACCTGGGCCAAGCACAAGACTTGAAGGTGAAAAATGTATGTGGAGTTTAGGATAGGAACACAGGGAAGGGTCTTGTAAGAATCAGGAAAACTCTGAAACCTTGAACTAAAACATATTATCTCAAAATATATTGCTCCAAGTAATTTTAAAGCCTACCTTTTAAATTTAGTTTCTATTTTAAGATGATGTATTACTTTCTTTTAAAAAAAGCTGTCATACGTCTATGTGTTTTCTAAATTCAATAGAGACAAAAGTTACCTTTGCCTTTTTTCGAGGTGAGGGTGAATGTATGTGTTCACGTTTTCTTTTTGAGGAATGACTCCTTGGGTAAAGAGGGGCTTTTTCATCAGTCTCATCTTCGTCGGACAGATATTCAAATTCAGAAATTACTCCTGTCTCACCATGACTGTCACTATTTCTCCTGATCATACCTTCCTCAATTGTTCCAACTTTTTTATTTTTTATCAGAATTTTGAATTTTAATGCCTGTAGAAAAGAGGTTAAAACAGTAGTAACTAGAATTATGTATGGATTAATTGTAAGTTTTCATATCTAGGTATTGCTTAACCCACTTTCAAAGATGTTTATAAGTATAATGAAATGAGGTAACACAATGAAGTAAAGATAGATATCGGTAAAGCAGAAGTCAAACGCAAGTAAAACAAACAGAACCTGGGAATCAAAGCATACATCAGAATGTGAATATCTAATGACAGGAAAAAATGCTCCCCACCACACAGACACACAGATGCTGAAACAAGATTAAGGTAGGAAGTTAAGTGTCAGAGGTGATGGCCAGATAAGACATATGAGGTACATTTTTTTACTATGCATGAATTAATTTTTATATATAGGCTTATAGACATGTATCTGATATTAATTTGAAATTTTTTTTAGCTATCATTGCAGCTGCGGGAAATCTGTTACTCTATTTGATTAGTACATTTGTGCACATCTGTCCAGTGTACCAAATCAAACTTTTCTGGTTATGTCATTATATAGTGAATCCTCATGCTGATCTTACCTGGTCAGGGAAATTAACAGAGTTTGGTAAAAATTCATTAATGTTATCATTTCTAATAAGATGGCTTTCATCTATGTACTTGCATCCTATGAGTTCAAATTTCACTTAGATTTATGAAATAATATTCATAGTAAAACAGCTCTTATGTAGCAGACATTCATCTCAACCTCTGTACACAAGAACTGCCAGTGAATAACAGGACTGACATATGTTCTTTGATAAAATGATGCACAAAAATATTCCTTAAGTTTCATATGAAAAGGAAGGCTATGCTGCTGGGAAGGTTTCAGAAACAAAGAAGAAATACTTACACATTAAATAAAAGATAACTGAAATGTTGTATTTTAAGGTATCTATTAAGCAAATATGAAAAGCATGGATGATAGAAACATATACATAAAACCAAAGCTTTATATAGAAACTAGAGCCATAGGCAAAGAAATAGTCCATTTTTTTACATTGCAATCTCCATTGCTGATAATCTCCTATCACTTCAGATCATATATTAGTAGTTTGTCAGTGCGCCAGTGGAATGAGATATCCTATGCTTAGTATCTATCAATGCCATGCTAGTGTAAGATTTGATTAGTCTCTCTGCACTGGTGATGCAGAATAAGGGTATCCTTTAACATTTCCTTCATTTCTTATTGATGCAGTCATTTTTTTCTGTGATATTTTTAGAAGAGTTTTAATATGAGTAATGTTACTCACATTTTTAAAAAGTTCTGAATTCTCCTTTGCATGTTCATATTTCCCAATATTTAAAAGCAATTCTATCAATTTTTGGTCTTGCATTTTGTTATTCATAGATAATATTTAATTCTACAAATTAAAAAAAAATCAAACTGGCATATAACAGAAAAAAACCTTTCAGTGGGTATATTACTGCCTCATATATGTAAACCTGCTTTAAGTAAAAAAAGACCATAGTCTGTGTCATCATATAAAAATGGGCCATGATGTTTTAAGTCAGATAGTTTCTAAAATTCTACGTATGAACTCTTAGAGTTCATAAGTTCATAAAACCATTACAGAAAATACTCTAGCAAGAAGAAATTTTGCTATATTTTGGCCAGAAGCAGATTCCAATAACAGTTAACCCAAATCACTGAAAGTGAACCATGAACTGAAAAAAGACTTACCATGGATTTTAAGTCTGAGCTTCAAATAGATCTTCAAAAAAACTTATAACAAATGTATGGTTACAGAATCAGTGACTAAGTGAAATTTGACTTCTTTAAATAGTAATCAGCAGTGCTAAACACGTGGCATCTTTTTGTACAAATGTCTAAATTTTTAAGCAGGTAATGAGCTGAAAGTCTGAACATTCACTATAACTTCTCTTTTCTAGTCTAAATTTAAAATACAAAATATTTTTTTTAAAAACATGGTTACTCTGTTACAAACTGTAAGCATACTAAAAAATTTAACTGTGTAAAACATAATAAAACTTCCTTAGAGTACAATGGAACTGCAAGGCTGGCATAAGCAAAAGCCTCCAAATAAAATCAATTGGAACAAATGATTAAAGGAACAGAACTTAGTTCTTGCACTAAATAATGTAACGTACAACACAAATCAGAACAGCTGAAGGAATACAATACTCCAGGACAAAATTACGAGCAGTTTGGAATGGATCAGGCAAACCCACCTATTGAACACTGCAATTAATGTAAAAAGGGACAAAATTCAGTCCTCAGAAATGTAGAGAACAAGCCCCGTGTCTTGGTTTTGGCTGGAATAGAGTTAATTTTTCTTCTTAGTAGCTAGAATAGTGCTGTGTTTTGGATTCAGTATGGGATTTGGTATAAGAAGAATGTTGATAATGCATTGATGTTTTCAGTTGTTACTGAGAGATCAAGGACTTTCCAACTCCCCATGTCCTGTCCATGCTCAGGTGTACAATAAGCTGGGCAAGAGCCCAGCCAGAGCACTGGACCCAAATTAGCCGATGGAATATTCCATATCCTGTAAAATCATACTCAGTATATAAAGGAGGGGTAGCTGGGAAGGAGGGAGTTCTTTCTTGCTTTAGGGATTGCGTTTTTGGGATCTTGGTCTTTTCAGAATTGCTAGCCAGGAACAGGCTGAATATCAGTCAGTGAGTGGTGAACAATCACACTGTACATTACCCATTTGTACTCTCTATTATTGTGATTGTTTTATTTTATTTCAATTATTAAACTGTTTTTATCACAACCTACAAGTCTCCCCTTACCCTCTAATTCCTCCCCATCCCAGGGAGAGGGGACGGTGAGCGAGCAGCTTTGTGGTGTTTGGCTGCCAGCCGGGTTTAAACCACGACACCCTGGATTTGGGTCATGACTAGTAAAAAGATAATATCTTCCCCTATTTAAATTTAACATGTTCTTCTCTTTTCTCCTCTCCTGACCAGCTGTACGTGCTTAGTAAGAGGAATATCAAATCCTGAAAATCTTGCTAAGTAATAAGGTTAAAATTAATTGAAACTTTTACATAATTTTCTATTTCAAGAATTATATTACTGTCTTAAATACTGATATAGGGTAAAGATGCCACACCTTCTGTGAAGTCTAACATGAGGGAAGACTTTGAGGCATCGACACAATTTATCTTGAATGAAAAGAACAGGACACTATTGTTAAATACAACTGTTAAAAAACTCCCAACACCAGCATTCTCCAATGATTCAAGAAGAGAATCATGCTTAGTAAAAGTGTGAATGGGTGTTTTTGTGTCAGCCTTATAAATCACAGTTATTGAGACATTTCAAATCAATACCACCAGTGATGTCTGAGCTCTAGCTAAATGTTAGTTAAAAGTCTAGTTAAATTAATTATATCAGGAGTACCTTTTTAGCTATCTCATAGCAAGTTTTCATACCATACAGTTATCTAGTGAAAATCCCTTACATTGAAAATTTCAATTGTCTTGTGCTCTGTAGTAGACACAAAATACATGAGATAATCTTTCTAAATGTTCTTTTATTAAAAATACCAAAAAGCAAAACATGCCTAAAGAAGGCAATTGGAAGGGCTGACACTGACAGGCTAATTTTCTGGATGTAGTGAAAACCTGAGAAAATCCTGTCTAAAAGTCTGTGTGTGCTAAGAAACACTCCATCCTTAAAAACTATTTTGCAAGATATTATTTCTCATTCATCTACCAGAAAGAGTCCTACTCAGGAACCAAACTTTAAAGATAAAGAGAGAATCAATTTGCTAATGGTTCAGAGGCTTGACCTATTATGACTGTTGGCAGTAAGGTTAGATCCCATTGAAAAACAGGACCCTTAGCTGGTAATGCTTTGTCCTGTTTTACCTGAGAACTCCATCAGATGTTAGAGAAATATGAAAATACACATGGACTTTCCCAACCATGCAATTAAAAATACAGCTGACAGTAGTCTTGGAGAAAGTTCTAGTGCAGATGATTTTGCCTTTCTTAGAGACTTTTAAGGCAAAAAATTAGAGTGTAACTGATCTCCAAATATGTTGCAAATAACACTGTTAATCAAGCTGCCACTCATGGTTCAAGAATCTGCAACAGCTCAGAGTCAGAGAGTAGCAAGGGTCAGTAGCTGTACAAGGTGACCCAGGAGCTGAGGGTGACAGCAGGGCAGGCATGGGGCAATAACCTCACCAACCAGGGCAACAGCAAGACAAGAAGAGCAGGTCTGGTGATGGTAGGCAAGTTCAGGAAGCAGTCCGGTGACTGCCAGACAAGTCACAAGGTAGGTCCAAGGTCAACCCAGGAAGCCATATCATATAAGCACAGAACGGCTGAGTTTGGAAGGGACCCCTGCCAACCATCTAGTCCAACCTCCTTGTTCACAGTAGGGTCAATAAGAGTTAGGGCTGTGTCCAGTCAGGTTTTGAGTATCTCCAAGATGGAGACTCTATAATCTCTCCAGGCAACCTGGTCCAGTGCCTGAGCACCCTCACAGTAAAAATTATTTTTCTCATGTTTAAATGGAATTTCTTGTATTTCAGTTTGTTCCCACTGCCTCTAGCCATTTCCCTGACAAAACTTTGGGCCCATCTTTCTTTCCTAATGAAGCCCAAGATAATGTTAGCCTTCTTGCTGCCACAAGGGTACATTGCTGATTCATGGTTAACTTGTCCACCAGGACTCCCAGGTTCTTTTCTGCAAAGCTACTTTCCAGACAGCCATCTCCCAGCCTGTGTTGGTGCATGTGGCAATTCCTTCCCGGATGCAGAACTGTCAGCAAGGCAAAGCGAGGAATAGCAACTTGCAAGGACAGGCACTACATACAGTGTAGCTCAGGCAAGGACCAAAGACAAGAATGAAGTAAAATGCAGCTCTCACGCCAAAGTATGAGAGTGCGTAGGTGGAGGCCCCAGATGAGGGCTCTGGCCTACAATTTAGCTGTTTTCATGTAAGTCTGGTCCAAGGCTAAACAGCTGTGCTATATCAGAGACAACATATCAGAGATGACATTGTACCTAGGCAACTAAATCTCTGGTGGGTAGGTTGGAAGGGAATCTAAAGGAAGATTACAGAGAAAGATGGTTACAGGTTGGTCAGGATAATTAGTCCAGTGTACTCAGGGCCCTCATGCACAGATTCCCTACCACTGTTCAATTTTCCAAGATGATACATTGCCAAAAGAAGGATCTGATTCTTATGCACTAAACCATCAACCTAAGACCTACCTGGTTGATGATATAAAGTATGGCAGTGTTTTGTTTTGAATTACCTTATGAAGTTTTAAAATATGGGGAAGTTATTAACAACAGGTAAGTGACTGTCGTATGTTCCAACACATTTCTGGGGAAACCATGTTTCCTCAAAATGCTGTAGAGTGCAATGCCAAGAAACAGTGTAGGAATCAGATGAGACTTCTGTAAGTGCACACTAGAACCTAGAGAATTTGACTAGTATAATCAACTACAGGGTGAACATATGACTAAGGACAAAGAATTAAAAAAAACTCATCCTGAAATTTTCTGGGGTTTGTGTTTCAGGGCAAGTCAATGTGAAAAAGCAGATATCAATAGCTTTCAGTGACCATCCAATTTTCTTTTCTGGATCTCCTTGTGATTTTCACTTAGACTTACAATGGTAAGTCAATGGTACATCATGCATGAGCTGTGGTCCAAAGAAGCACCTAAGAATGGTTTTGCTCTGCATTTTGATACTTCTTCCAGACACACAGAGTCATCTCAGTTGACAAAGTTATAGTTCAAAACCTATTTGGAAAGGAAATAGATTGATCAGACAACAGAGGAGAAAATAATTTCCATGGAGATCTCCAAGTCTCCAAGATCTAAATAAGAAACTGTAACTGGAAAATGTTTCTATGAAGTGTTTGGAGAAACTATGTGGTACTCCACTTCATGTACAGGCAAGGGCACCATTTGATTTGGATCTCGAAGAACATTGAGAAGTGGGTATTAAAAGGAAGCCTTTCATGAGCTACACGTACTCCTTCATAAGAGGAGCAAAACTACGAACAACAGTAGCTGTCAGATGTGGAGGATTTCCCACTCAAAAAACACCATGTTTCAGTCTCATGTGACAGGGAGAAGCTGGATGTTGAAGGTCCTTGCCAAAGAAATCTGAGAGAAAAGGGAAAGAGGGCTAAACTGGTTAGTCCAGAGTCAAAACTTTGAGGGACCCTATAAGCAGACTGTTAAAAAAAAGCCTAGCAAAGAAGGCAATAACACAGGTCACAAACACAAGAGGTGACAACTAAGTGATCAATAACTTATTGTGACACAGACAATCAGAGGACTTGAGGGACAGAAGTATACCCATTGCATTTAGAGGCATGTAAGGCAGGTGTGGCAGTAAAAAAGGTTTGTGCTGTGTCCCTAGGGATGTTGTTAGATTGGACTATTTTCTAACAAAGCATATTATAAAAAAAAGTCTCTGTGGTTATTGTGAGTTTCAGTGAAGAGTGAAAGAGTCTCTATCCTTTCAATCCTTCCCAACTTCCTTGCTAAGATCCAGCCAGAAGGGAGGAGGATGAAGCTCAGCTCAAGGTAGGTGAAGATGACAAAAGAAGGTAAACAATATTGTAGGGAAAATGGAGGTAAAGCACTGTAACTCTGATCCAAATACCTTAATTTTTAAACTCAGAGTAATTCAATTCATATATATATATACACACATAGTAAAGTGACTTGAAATATATTCACCTTAATACTGAGATACTTTAGTATGACATTCATATTACTTTATAATCAAGTAAATATTTTACCATATAAGCAATTTATCACCTATTTTATTTTGCTATAAGACAGTGTAGCCATCTAAAGAAAAGATGTAACATTAGAGATATTATAATTCTAAATTAATATTTAGAACAGACTTTAAAATCATATCCAGTAAAACATGTTAAGGAAAAAGCTAATAATCTAGGTGAAAGGAATGTGTGTTTACCACAGAACATGCTGAACTCTACAAAGAAAACTTAAGACCTGTTAGTAGGCTAAATTAGAGCATATAATGATTTCTTTTAAAAATGTTGCTTTTTGCTATATTTTCTATTTTTTTAATTTCAATATTCACTGAAAGATACGGGTACATATATAAATAGAGATCAGTTCCACAGGAAAGTTTCAAAAGAGGAAACTGATTTCAAAGCTTTCCCTTTTTGTTGCATATGAATTTGGTTGCACTAGAATTTCTCTAGTAAAAATACTCATGTAGGCAAGTACACCAATTCCCTTGAATGCATTATTCATAGTCATTTTTTTCAAAATGAGTTATCAGGCTATCAGTCTTACCAGCCTCTAAGCAAATGTATTTACTGTGCTTGAGCTGTGCCAACGAACAAACACATCAGTCTGTTGAACAATCTCATATCTGAGCAATTACAGTGAACTTTAATCATCCTGACACTTATTATATTTTATTGGACTTGTATTAGAAATCAGAAGACTGTTGTGTTTAAAGACCAATGCCTTTACTCTGTTACTGGTGTTAACACTTCTGATACAATTTTCGTAATGGAATGTTGGGTTCCCGTAGAATCATACCAGATGCGATAGCTTCTTCCCTGTTCTTGCTAGTGCTCGGTCTTGAAAAAAGTGGAACCATATGCGATATAGGTGACAACTGTTTTTTTTTTTTTTACACTAACTGAGAATCCTTCTCATGAACAGCATTTTAGATTCATCATTTGTGGTTCTGTAACATCTCTTTTGCATCGCTTAAGTAAAGCAGGCTTAAGACTGCATCTGGCAGTTCAGCATCTGGCTTACTCAAATGATAATGAATTTACCCAGGCCTTGAATATGAACAAGGTCCCATGCTTTAAGGATGTGATGCCACTAAACTCCTTTTGAATGCAGACCAAAAGCGGTTCTTCAGATACTAGCCAAAAGTCAAGCTTACTACTCTATTTACAAATTCAGTCGTAACTACATATTTCCATTGCAAAATAAAATCCTAATAAGTTTTCTTATGTGCCTGATCAAAGCAGCTAAGAGAAATGGAGATGATCCTAATCCTTGGTTGTTCTCAACATAACGATTTAGCAAATTCAGACTTTCGTAATTCAGCTGAGGACAGTGGTATTGTTTAGGTAACTCTTACTTCTTATATACGTATGGAATACATCTCATATAACCTTAAAAGATTAAAAGTTCAATAGAATGACTCTCACCTGAACAGCATGCGTTTAAGTGAGGAATAAGTATGGGACTAGCAATGCATTTTCAGACAGAAATTTTACAGAGCTGACTTATGAAAACTCTAAGCTATGAAAATACTATTTCCTTATATCACACTAAACACATGGTAAGGGACATATCTCATAGAAAGCAATATTTTTAAGTATGTGATTCAGTGACTCCATGATTCAGACGCAGTACACTGATTTTGTGTTTGCTACACAGGACATATGATCCTTGGACATCTATTAGACTGAATGCAGCTATGCTTTGAGAAGCTTTAAAACAACCCTCATGTTTAATACAGTTTGGGGTTTTTTTTCATTTACAGAGCAGGTTTCAAGGTTGCAAAGTGATATTGGACAGTGTGATATAAAAAGTATAATGTTACAATCAAAAAAAAATGTTGACTTACTGAGAAATTTATTATATACTTACAACATTGCTATGAAAATATAACAGTATGGTAATACTTTAGCATGTCTTTTGGATACACCACTTCAAAAATTTTTTTCCATGACAAATCCTTTACAAAATACATCTATTAGAGTGTTGTCTTTCCTTATGACAGTGTTTCCTCCCCACATTTTCATTTGCACTATTCCTTTTTCAGTTACTGTACCAAAAAAAAGGTATAAAATATATCTGATATATCACTGATAACAGTGAGAAGATTAAAAAAAATCTTTTGTCCTTGAAATAAAATTCTGTGCAAAGACTGGAACAATTGGAATTTACTTGGTTTAGTTTGCAATAAAATTTTCAACACCCATCTAATTGCCTTTTCTGACTTCATATCCCAGGGGTCTCAAGCCACCAGCTGAGAAACACCACCCCAGGGAGAAACACACTGAGAAAGAGAGAATGTTTTTGCAGTAACAGAACTTGATGAAATAGTTCCATCAACATTGTTATTAACAAAAAATGTAGATCCAGGTTTCCATTTCAATAACATATTTAAACCTCAGGAAATTCTTTCAATCTAAGGAACAAAAGACAAATTAGCAGAAAACAGATACGCTAATATGTTTAACATGAAGATTTTTAAATTTTGGTTCAAAGCAAAATGTTGTTTAAAAATTTATACTTTGTTTCCTCTTTCAAAACTAAAACACTGGAAAAGGAGGAGAGGAGAGGAGAGGAGAGGAGAGGAGAGGAGAGGAGAGGAGAGGAGAGGAGAGGAGAGGAGAGGAGAGGAGAGGAGAGGAGAGGAGAGGAGAGGAGAGGAGAGGAGAGGAGAGGAGAGGAGAGGAGAGGAGAGGAGAGGAGAGGAGAGGAGAGGAGAGGAGAGGAGAGGAGAGGAGAGGAGAGGAGAGGAGAGGAGAGGAGAGGAGAGGAGAGGAGAGGAGAGGAGAGGAGAGGAGAGGAGAGGAGAGGAGAGGAGAGGAGGAGAAGGATTATTCAGTTTAACCTCTAAATGTTGACTTTATAGGTCAACAGAAAATTTGAAACTGCTCATTATAACAAAGTTTCAATAACTTGAAATTTTGAAAATTAAATTAATCAGGTGTTTGCATAGCTCTCAGATTCAGAGTTCAGATTCAGTAGTACTTTCTTCTGCAATCTTTGGCAAGTCATTCCCTGTGTATAAATCTGCCCTCTTTAAAGGCAGATGCTCTTTTCTCTGTTTAGGCTACCACATATCCGACATAGGACTACAGTAGATGAACCACACTATGACAACTTAATTCATTTTAAATAATAATTTAAAAGAATCATAGTGATTTCTGTATCATACTCAATTTTTAATACGCAGGTTTATTCAGTATTAGTAAGTATGGTTCAAAATAACAACACAGATTACTACAGCTGCCATGTTTCTGGATAAAATAAACTGCAACCCACAAACTTTACTTAACTGAATTTGTATATAAAATAGACTGAAACAATGCATCCAAAGCACTAGAAGTTGGACTGATGTGAACTGCAAGATCTAAGGCTTTGTAAAAATGTTAGTATGTTAGCTTTTAACAAATATATGCTTCAGCATTGTACTGTAACAGTTTTCCTTTAAACAAAAACTTCCACATCAATCCACATGATTAATTTTTGCTTTTTCTGTTTTCTTTATTTTGTCATGTGGTTTTTTGTGTTGTTTAATTATTTTTTGTTACCACCTGAAGTGTATTTCAGACACCAGATGAGCAGTTTCATAAATTCTGTTCCAGAACCACCACAGTTCTTTTCTTTTTTCCCTCTTTCACAGAGAAAAATGCAATGTTATTACCTCAGGAGAAGGTAGTTGAGTCACCACTGTATCACCAATTGTTGAAGTAAGAAGTTTGTCACCTAGAATACTTCCTAAATAGTCTGCCATTACTTCCTGTTGCTTAGGGCTGCAGTGGTTCTCCAAAGACAGTATAACTGGGTAGTCAGAAGCCTGGAAATACAATTTAAAGGCTTTTATTATTAATAAATAAAAGGAGGACTACTTGGTTTTCCAAAATATCTTACAAAAGTCCCCTTTGTAATCTGGATTTTCTTTTATTTGCAAAACTTTCAGAATATATGTCAGTCGTTTCAGGTTAGTAACACCATAAAAATGTACACAATATTTATGGAAAAGAGAAAGCACAATTGAAAAAGAGCAAAAAATACATCCTCAGGAAGTTCAGGGGGGTTAAAACAGGGCTAGACATATACAGAGATGAAAACAAACTACTAGGGTAATCAAATGAAGGTCAGTTAAGGTCAAAATACTTCATTAGAGAAACCAGGTAATAACTGTGCTGATCTGTGGAAAGCACATATTAAAGTGTATTTCTCCAATAATCCATAGAAAAAAATTTATCAGAGGCATTTAATATACTGATTAATGTTGGATGTAAAGAAAGTAGAGAGAAAATAAGTGTTAAATCAGCCAAAAATCAGGCTGATTCAATTACACAAGGCAGAGTACAACCTGGAAGCAAAACATAGAATTTCTCAGAGAGTTAATGGCTCAGCTGATACACAGAGCTTCTAAAGAATGATACATTGGCTACTGTGTGTCTGAAACAGCAGTTCTCAACAAATGAATTTACAAAGAACAAAGAGAAATTATAATTTCTTCTGCCAAAAAAAGAGTATGGGGTAAAACCTCCCAGACACACTAAAGCATAAAAAATGAAGAGTTAATCTGTTTTCCATTTCCTCTCTTTCTATTTTGAATTCAAGGCCTGATAAAAGTTACCATCTACTGCGGCCTTTTTGTCAGATGACTCATTAGGGTAATGTCCCTTCTGCCTATCTCAATTAATTTCAATTTCAAACTTCAAAATTTCAAAGGAAACTTAATTCCAAAAAAGACTTAAAACATTACAAATGCTAGAAACATCAATGTTGACCATCTTGGTGTTTTTCAAAATCAAAGAATTCTTCATCTTTTCAGACCTAATATCTGCTCTTTCTTTTGCACCTAAAGGTTGTATCTCAACTGCTCTGAAATTCTGTTGACTAAGTCATCCCAACAGGGAATTATCACATCGGGTAGATTAACTTTTTAGGAATAATGACTAAGTTTTGTGAAAAATAATTTCAATAAGGGGAAATAAGGGAAAAGAAAAATAGAAAACAAAATTATTGCAATTTTCATGTACCTATAGGAAGAACTTGGAAGCTTTGACATAATCGTGTACCTTTAAATTTACATGTGATATATTTTAGTGATAGCTCCTTTAGTGGCTGGCATCTATCCTAAAGAGCAATGAAAAAACAATGATAAGCAAGGCAAAACTGGCTTTCATCTAAATATAAATTTTAGCCACCAGTTTACTGTCAGAGACACAGATTTAAATTATTTCTCTGTTTTGTGGGGGAGAGTGCTTATTTTGTGTACAGAATTTTCTTTATTGTTTGCACAGTTTTATTAAGAGAAGGGAGAATTATTTTGTTTTGAAAAGGTAAAATCAGATTCTAAAATTGCAATTGACAAAGTAAGCCAGGATTAAATGTCTTTTGCTTTAATTTATGACAGATTTTAATTGGCTACATTTTGACAGTATCCTTAAAATTTGCTCAGAAATCATTGTCTTCACATGTGCAAGCTATGCATTTTTTTTATAATATCACAAACTTTTCTTTGGACTCTTTACACCTTATTCATCACAGTATTTGAGCAAGACAGGTGAACCATGGGAAATCAAGTAAAAATTAGAGAATAGTTTAAATGTCCATTTAGAACGTGTAAAAAACCTCATAAGTTGACAGTGGTTACTAAAAACAAATACTGTCAATAAAATCTTTGTTTGGGCAGGACCTAAGTTGTCAGTTTCCAGAGGAAGTTCCATTTTATGTTTACCCTATTTTTACACTTTTCCCCTAAGCATTTGCTATTGACCACTAATAGAAACATACTTTAGTCTGGATAGACAACTGGTATGAACAATTACCTATTGTGATTTTAGTATCTTATTGTAAATTGTGTTAAATGAAGTTTTTATTATACCTATGCACAATACGCTGTGTATTAGCAAAACCAAGAGTTATATCTAATGAGTTGTGAAGAATAGTGAAATAACCCCACAATTTTGTTTTCATTATCTTTTAAAATCAAATTTTATATAAAAATCACAACAGAAAGAATGTAGCTTTCTTAACTCTGAGAAGGCTATAAGTATATATGTGTAAAAATCCCTATAATTGTATGATCATAGGCATATATATTCACACACATAATGCTGGCCTGAAGACAAGAGTTATCTTAATAGTCATTCAGGACTTCATCTGAACAGGAGCTTTGCCAGAAACCTATACAAAGGACTGAAACAGTGCCAAAAGCTTTTCAGCTTTCACTGCTTTGCCAGAGATAGGCAGAAGAGACATTACCCTAATGAGTCATCTGACAAAAAGGCAGCAGTAGATGGTAACTTTTATCAGGCCTTGAATTCAAAATAAAACGAGAGAAAATGGAAAACAGAGTAAGTCTCAAACTCAGCTATAATCTAACATTTTTCTATATTTCATACATTTAAGCACAGGATACAACACAGACTGATAGCAACAGAAGAATAAGTTAAATAAAAGGAGTAAAACATCAAACTGATTCTGAAGCTAGTTGTTCATTTTATATTCAGCTCTTGCTTAAATGACCTCAGGTGAGAATTCCACCTAAGAGGCTGAGTTAAGATCTGAATGTCTCGCACCAAGTTTGGTTTATAATCATTATCAGCAAAATATGTTTACTGTTCCTTAAATAAAATTTTAAAAATATATTAAGAACAGATTTGTTTCAACAATGCCCACTGCCACACGCACCATCTCTGTTTTATGTTCTTTTACCCTGGAGAATGAATCTCTGACAACTATCATGTCCCTGGGCTTTCTTAAAGCCACAACACATTTTAACCAACATATATTTTTAATATATGTATATATATGTACATACCACAAATGCATACTTGTCTATCACTTGAATTACAGAATGAAATGGAATTTTGCTCGTTAAAGTGTGACCATGATACACAACAGGTTCATTGTTTGAGCCATCCCAGCAGTCAATTTCCAAGCAACGACAGCCTTTTAAAAGAGCACTTCAAAAGAAAAAGAGAAACAATTTTACAGTCAAAAGAAAGATACCACACTTTCTTATATAAGTCGCTGTATTTCTGATTACAAGAACATTTAATAATTACAAAACCCCCTACTTTTTCATCACAAAAGAAATCCTATAGAATTATACAGATATGAGACAGAGCTATATTTTCTGTTGTTTATCTTAGGCATGTTAGGTAATAAACTTTATTATAGCATTAAGGAGTAAAATGTTTTATCTGAATAACCTTCATTAAAAGACTGAAAATGAGGGTCAAAGATTTAAATAAAAGAATTTTGGAAAGATGGCAAATTGTTGCTTAAAATAGAAGAAGAAATATTTGAGATGGCCTTTTTTATTACTATTCCAGGGTTTGTATGCAACTTTGAGAATCATTATATTTAAAAATAACAGCATCGCACTTACAGAATCAGGTTATGCTTAGTCTTTACATAATTCAGTTGTTCTCCCCCTGCCTTATTTCTAAGAGGGAGTGCTAAAATTTCTTGGATGCCTTAAATTTACTCTGTTTTAACTTTTTAACATGTTAATGGCACCCCTTAAAGGTCTTAGGTTTCTAATATTTGGCTTGTACTAATTTAAACATTTCTTGTAGACTATTTTACCTAATTACCAATCTTTTACATGCTGCCCTTCACACACTAACAATGACTCTAAGGTGCTTCTAGCTTATTTTAGCATTTTATATTTTCCTTACACAAATAGTAGATAAAGAAGAACAGAGAGGGTTTTATACCCTCTATGCAATTACTTTAAGCAATGTAGTATTAATATCATAATATTTTAAATACTGTTAGAAATAAATTCACTAGTGGTTCTGGTAGTCGCAAGCCATTTTAGAATATCCAGAGAACAACCAAAACAAAAAAGTTCAGATAACTGAGGGTTTCAACTGCTTTCACTTAACTAAAGTAGTACAAAGTAATAGGAATGCTGGACATCTGTCTTCCAAATTCTTCATATTTTCTGTCCCTCTCTGTATTGCCTTTATTACATAATTCATTTGCTCCTTTCCTGATCATTTCTTCTAAATGTGTCTCAGCAATAAGGCATTCTGGTTTCCGTCTCCTCTTGGAGTCATATGCTATGTAGTCAAAGACAAAGTTTCTTCTCCCTCCTGGCTACTATAGTGCCCACATTTTGTTGTTGTTGCTGTTTCTAAACTAACCGCACTGCAACATACACCAATCACAGATATCCTTGACATACTCCACCATACTGTGCCCTTATGTGCTGTATACTGATCAGATTAGAGTTTGCTGAGGAATTTTACATTTATTTCAGGGAGTTATTTATTTTTGCATGGCATGTTGAGATTAATAACTGATTTAATCATATACTATGCAGCATACTATAGATTTAATTTGCTGCAAGGTAGATTTTTGAGATGTAAGTGAAAAAATAGGTTGTTTCCAGACTGTGAACAGATGGTTTGGCAAATATATTGAAAAGTGTACACACAAAATGAAATAAAACTCTCACATTTTCTACTTGTATTTGTGATGGTTTTGTTCCTTATTGCTAAGCAGGATTATACGTGACTTAGTATTCATTAAAAAAAAAGACAATGTATAAAATATTAAAAAACGGTATCTAAATACCTGGTATATCCCCATAAATGACTGGGCCCTACTAGTTGGTCAGATATCAAGTAGGTGTTGTGAGAAGATGAAATAAAATAGTCACATAATGGGTGGTTCATATCTTGGTAGACAGTCTTGTGGTCGTTTCTAAATATCGAACAGTCTTCTGAGCTCATGTACCTTATAAATCCTTCAAATGACATCTGTCTTCTTTTCCTCACTGAACAAAAAAGAAAGCAAAAAATTTCTGGTATGAAGTTATAACTTATATATGTGAAGATATAACTGATATTTATATCTGTGTGCTTTCCATAATTTTTAATAGCCAGTTCTGAACATTGCTAAAGGTTATACAGCATAACATTTTCCTGCAATTTTAAAATTCATAACAAACAATATAAACACAAAAATCAGATGTGTACAATTCTGGAGCTGAATTGCTGTGGTTCAAAATTATGAGAGGAAATAAATGTGTTCTGCCATTTTTATTCTTCTATGGACACCAGTAAGAAGAGTTTGCAGTAGCCCTAACTAAATAAATACAAAAGAAAATATTTGTTGTTTAATTTTGGAAAGTAACATGCCAGTCAATGCACAGAGGATCTTCTTTTCTCTGCGGAAAAAACAGGAATTGTTCTCCAAAATGTTAGTTAGAGACTGTCGAAATAATCTTGCAGAAACTATGATTCCTAGAACCAAATATATTCCTGAGTGATGGAAAATTCCAATTAAATACTGATGAAATAATGTTTAAATTAGAAGCATTTGAAATAAAAATAGTATCTTAGCAAAATAAATGACTGCCCACAAAGATGAATTGCAAATCAAGCTTATTATATTACTGCATCTATAACAAAATGTGCTAATTGCCTCCTTACCAGTGATAGTCATCCCATTTGTTTTGTTTTTGACTGATTTAATGACAAACAGATCCATTATACTGTCAACTGCTGCTCCAATGTCATGCTTCAAATGTAATAATTTTGTAAATGATATAATCTCAGAAGTCAGCTTTGCTTCAAAACATAACCTAGTTTGAATTAGTCAGGGATTTTGCCTAGTTCTGGCTCTAAAATAACCTTATTATTGTCACCATGGTAGGGCAGTGATAATTAAACAGTAAGTAATCCAAGATTCTTTTCTGTTAATGATAAAGAGGTCAATGTATACAGAGTTTCGACTCAAAAAAAACCCCAACCAAACCCAAACACCAAAACGCAAAGCACTTATCTGATCTGTTAATTCTCAATACAGTGATAAGAATCACAATTTACAGGTTAGAATTGCAATTATCAATGTTCAATATGTGTACAGACTGGAAGATTTCTATTTGAATGAAAATTTATGAAAATCATTCTGATGATAGGAACACAAAGAAAATAATTATTTCTATATTACAAAATTTTTTTGAACGAGAAAACTTTGCAATGTTTTAAAATGCTAAACAGAAATAGAAAATAAGGATGAAGACCATCCAGACATCATACATACATTGTTGTCCTTAACCATAAAAATGTTATTCCTACCAGAAATCTGCCAAAGCTATACTTAAAAACTTCCATTGATGAAGAATCTACAACCTCGTAATCCTGTTTCAGCACCTAAGTAATTTTATTGTTAGAAAGTTCTCTATAATGTTTACCCTGAATCTTCCTTGCTGTCCAAAATATTTGTCCTGTTTTGTACTATTCCTCTCCTTTTTTTCACAGTCTTATCCACATATGAAGGCTGCTATTACACTTCCACTCCATTGCTTTCCACAAGAAACAAACCAAATTCAGTGCATCTTTCTGTTTAGGTTAGGTTTTCTTGGACTTCTGATAATTTTCATTGTTCTTTTACAACTCTTTCCATCTAGTGAACTTCCTTCCTCATGTTTGATGCCCTAAATGGAATGCAGTGCTTCTCCTTCTTGAACTACATTGTTCTTTTTTATATCATCAATTTGCCAAATCACTCTGACTTGTAATCTTGTTCCCTATTATACTTGGAGTCCTGGTGTCAAATTTGAATTTAATAAAATTAATTTATATTCCGTCATCCAGTTTATCAATGACATAACTGAAGTACTGTCTAGCAGGAAAATACAAAGACAGAAGCAGAGTCATCAAATGGCACTACACTGTAAATAATAGCAGGATGCACCTTCTTATCATCACTGTGCCTCTAATCCTATCCATGCAAGTACTGAATAATTAACAATATTAAAAAAAAAAAAAAAAAAAGAGATATATACCAAGCATAAAAAAATAAAGTGCATTTGTTTGGCATGTTTTCTTTAATCTCGTTCAATGACTCAAAACTTCCATTCAAAATTAATAAAAAATTGAGATAATCAAATGTTTGTGTAGAACAAAACTGATATTTGGATGTTAGTAAGACACAACTGTCAGGTGTGAATCACATATCCACCACTTTCATTCCATCAAATGATTCCTTCAAGCCAAAAATGAAAGCTTTAGCACACACAAAAAATATGGTATGCAACATTTTGCCATTAGACATCTAAACTGTACAGTAAAAATGGAAGAGTAATGTATTCCATACTGTTCCTGAACTAGCCACAGTACACTCAGAGAGTTAATTCAGATTATCTGGTTCAATAACATTGAAAAGGCTTCTGTCTCTGCACACAAATGTTAGGGATGCACTAAATGTTATAAACAGACTTATCAACATTGTATATAAAATCTAGTCACAGTTTTCATCTTAATTTTGACATACTAGTGCTAGCAAGTTTATCAGATAGCGGTTGTTACTATTAGCAAACCAGTCAACCAAGTGTCAAAATCTGCCCTTTTCTCTTTCTTCAATACACAGGACAAGGATGGCAGATGAGTCCAATCAATTAAGCTGATGAAGAATATTCTATACCAAATTCAGAATGACAGTTACACAAAATGGTCTATCACAACACCATATGAACCAACTATCACGTCAGTCATAGCTGGGATTTCCAAGAAATATGTTTGAGTGGAAGTATTAGTTCACTAAAGAGGGCATGAACAATACAACGATTATTTCATTCAGTAAGATTATTTCCAATTAAAAGACAAAAAATTTTATCACAGATGAAGAAACAAACAAGTATTTGGCTCAGCATTTGAAATTTAAACCAGACATTAAATTAAAACAATAGAAACTTTAGTTGATATTTAAAATGTGTTTTCTAACTGACTAAAGAATCTTCATTGTTTAACTGCTTTATAGCTTTTAACTTTCCCATCAAAATAGATAAAACAAAAGAAACCTTTTAAACTGGTAATTTATAATTAATTAGTAAACATATTCATTCTCAGAAAGAGTAGATATATTCAATAACATATCTTCTAATTTGAAAGGCAACCTCAGAGAGTAATGGCATAAGGAATGGAAGGTTTTGTAGCTATTACTGGACAGTGACTCTTAATGAAACACAAAATATCTTCTGTTTCTTGTTGAAAGAGTGGTCCAGTTTCTTCTTTCCACCACAGTGGGAATGAACAGCATTGATATTCCAGGGTTATTATCCCAAAAGGAAGATTTTCTCTTTCTTAGGTTTATTTTTCTTAACCAGTTATCAGTTCCACCCATTATCAAAGACTGGGAACCAAAGGAAACCTAAAAAGTTAAACATCTGAGATTCATGTTCCACAGAACAAAATAACAGCTTGCAGTAAAATGCAGTTAGCTCTGATTTCCTTTTCTTACCTTAGTTGCAAATTTTGCCTCAAGTTATGTTCAGTGAAACATCAGGAATGTTACACCACAACTTGAAGCAAGCTTCAATAACAGAAGAATATGCATATTACAGAAACTCAGCAGAAATGTTACACCACAACAGGAAGCAGAAGAATATCCATATTACAGATTTAACAAACCCCCACTCATTTCAGAGTTCTCATGACTCAAACGGGTGATCAGGCACCTATGAAGATCTTATATAATACTTCTTCTTCAGGTAAGTCAAGGGGACATATAAGTCTTTGGGTTTGTGGGGGCGGGGCTGTGCATTATCACTAAATGACTCAAGTGGGAGAAGACACTATAATAAGCAGCCAAGCAAAATGGCAGATAAGAACCCTAAGAAAAATAAGAAATGGTTTGTAATGACCAACAGCAAGTTGAAGAATAGAATATATAGGACAAGGGAAAAAGACAAATGACAGAAGAAAGCAGAGAAAAGTGAGCACCATGAAAATAGATAAACTAAAACACAGAAAGAAAAAAGTAATAAATATATAAAAAATAAAACAAGGCTCTTAAAGTAATAAATGTATGAGGTTTTTGCGTAATGGTTTCAGTATATTATTTTGATTACTTTAAACACTCATCAAAATATAACTGAAGCTTTTCTTTAAAAAAACTACGGCAACCACACACAAACCCTTCCAGGGTAGCTAAAGCAAGAAGAAATTATGAGCTCTGTAGGTATGACTGACTCAATAGGAAGAACTTATTGGTTAGAAAAATATTTTGTCTGCAAAGTATTACTGAAATCTGGAAGAACCCAATTTGAGCTCCAGATTCTAGGCTGAATAATGGTGCTAGCTGCTTCCCTTCTACTGCAACAAGAAAAATGTCATGGATTCACTGAGATAGAGTAAAAGTTAAACAGCATAAAAAAGAAACTATAAAAGTGATGTTTAAGGTGTGGACAGGCTACGGGGAGGAATATAGAAACAGTGCTTAGTCTTGACAAAATGGTGTTCCGAAAGCCAAAAACCAACCAGAATTGAAATTGACAAGGCACATCAGTGGCATCATGGAGCACTTTTATTGCTGCACTGGCTGCATCTAAAAAGGAGTAAGTGGGCCTGCTGTTGAATAGGATAGGTGGTTTAGTGATGACAAACACAGATAACGCTAAAGTACTCAGTGCTGTCTTTTTCTCAGTCTTCATCAACAAGGTGTAGGCTTTGTGCCTACAGAGAGGGTTCAGGGAGAAAAGAAACTACCAGCAGATAGAGTTTAAGATAAAATAGAGGTTACTGTAGAGAACTCAACACATAAAAATCCATGGGACCAAATGAGATGCATCTGAGGGTGTTAAGACTATTGGCTGATATCACTGCAAAGATATTCTCTATCATCTTTGAAAGGCCATAGAGATCAAGGGAGGCCACCATGACTGGAGAAGAACAAATGTTGCACTCATTTTTGAAAAGGGCAAGGACTTTCTGTGCTCACAGCCCAGAAAGCCAACCGTATCCTGGGCTGCATGAAAAGAAGTGTGGCTATCAGGGCAAGAGAGATGATCCTGCCACTCTACTCCACTCTGGTGAGACCCCACCTGGAATATTCTGTCCAGCTCTGGAGTCCTCAGCACAGCAAAAACATGGACCTGTTGAAGCGGGTCCAGAGGAGGACCACAAAAATGATCAGAGGGATGGAGCACCTCTGCTATGAGGAAAGGCTGAGAGAGTTGGGGTGGTTCAGCCTGGAGAAGAGAAGGCTCTGGGGAGATCTTATTGTAGCCTTTGAATACTTAAAGTGGGCTTATAAGAAGGATGAGGAGAGGCTTTTTAGTAGGGCCTGTTGTGATAGGACAAGGGGTAACAGTTTTAAACTAAAAGAGGGTAGATTTAAGCTAGATGTAAGGAATACATTTTTTACAATGAGGGTGATGAAACCCTGGAAGAGGTTGCCCAGAGAGGTGATAGATGCCCCATCCCTGGAAACATTCAAGGTCAGGTTGAATGGGGATCTGAGCAACCTGATCTAGTTGAAGATGTCCCTGATTATTGCAGGGGGGTTGGTCTAGATGTCCCTTCCAACCCAAACTTTTCCATGATTCTGATTCTATGATTCAATTCAGGGAGCTATAGGTTGGCCAGACTCACTTTCATCCCTGTGAAAATCATGATGCAAGAACCCTTGGAAGCCATTTCTGGGCACATGAAGGAGACTGTGGATCTCTGTGCTTTGGGGTTTTCATGTTTTGACTAAAAAAAAAAAAGCACTGAGAAACTTATTCTGAATTCATGATTAACCTTGCTTTGAGCAGAAGGCTGACATAGCTGCCCTCCTGAGTTCCTTTCCATCTGAACTGTTCCATAATTCTGTGACAGTAGAAATCTGTGTTTAGAGACCTACTCTCAGAAGCTGATCAGAGAAGAAAATAGAAATGGCATTTCAGCTTGGGAGAGCATAATTATTAATTATAGCTTTAGCCCCAATAACATGGAGAATGACATCAGCAGACACATGATGGAAAAGAATAATAACCAGACTCCATGCCTGCTTTAGATGCTAAGGATCCACCATATTTGCAAGACTGCTTCAATGCATCCCTGATAACATTACCAATCATATCCAGCTGAGGGAAAACCAGTGTAACTATCTAAGGTTTAGCTACATCCTTAGAAGTTGTCTTCCTCTGTGAAATCTCTATTATTAGATGACTTCTACATTTAAACTTTCTGCCATATGACACTCAAATATAGACATATCAAGTGCAAAAAGTATGATTCATGGAGAGTATTCTATTAAAACAAATTATAGGTTTAAATAGTATGAAATGGAAGTACTATATCAAACTCTAGTAGCATGTATTCTTTCAATTTGTAAAATAAACTTTAAGCAAAAAGCTTGACTATATCAGCAATGCTGTAACAATTAACATGACCCCCAAGTAGGATTAGAACAATCATGGTGTAAAATGTGCTTTGAAATGCAATAGGTTTAAATAAACTTCTTTCCCTTTATTGCAATTGTGAATCACAGTACTGAGTAGTTAAACAAAACTAAATTACGTAACATTAAATTCTGAGATTTTCTAGTCTTCAGAAATGCTGTCCTCAGTCTTCAGATTTTAATACTGAAATTTTTTTTAAAAAATCAAATCAATCCATTATTACTGATTTAATTATAGTTAATTTCTTCTAAGAGAAATATCCTGGTCTGAACAGACCAGTTGCTAACAAAACATAATTTCTATTTTTTTTTATCTTTATAATGTAATATTTATATTCCTCTAATTAATTAAGCAAAATTATTTTTGAACACTTAGTTAAACAAAAAAAAAATCAGTCTGGCTTCCTAATAATGGTCATTCACATGTTTCAGTGGACATTAAAAAGATTTAGTGCAGTTTATATTAGCTCATCTACAGTATGAAAATTGCATTTTGTTTGAAGCAATCTACATGTAGTTTTGGACCAGCCTGTTGCAACAAGGAGTAGGACTGACAGATCTGGTAAGTAATGTAATATGCTATCACTAAGCAATATGCTGTGTATGCTTTATTAATGGTTTCTTATATTATTACATTCACAATGTTTAAAGATCTGAATTTCAAAAAATTAACATTTGGTACAAGTGCTTACAAAAGATATTATACAACATACATAATTATAATTGCTTACATTAGTTTTCTTTAAAATGTTCAATTTGCATAGTCAGATGAGTATTCAAAAATATAAAGGCAGTCACTGACAGAAGCACAATAAATAAGAGCTAGAAACCAAATGCTTGAACTATGCATACCTTCTTCAATGGGTTCATACTTCAGAATAATTTCTAAGGCAGTTGTTTCACAAGCTTCGGTTTCATATTGTTCTCTTCTGAGAAATTCAATGAGGTCAGTGGTAGCCAGAATTTTGCAGTTTGGAGAATATGCACAGAAAAGTTCACGAAATTCAGATCTGTGTACAAGAGCTCGATAAATTGCTCTGAAGTCTTCTATGTTAATCATATGTGTCTTACGTTTGTCAAGTGTTTTCTGAAAAAAAAAAAAAATCAAAACAGTCAATACAAAGATATGCAATGACACAAAGATACACACAAAACACTATTATAACTGATCATAAGAGTGAGAATAATAGAGAAAACCTCAGGCAACAATGACTGCAATACATTATCAAATTATATTCTTCTATTTCTATCTGCAACTTTTAGATTTGACTTGCTGTGTTAAAACTATTTTATGCAAACTAAAATGTACCATATGACATAATTAGCATTTAAGCAATTACAATCAATTTCTATATAACACATATGTAATATTAAAACTCATTATCTAAAATCTCTAAAATGCTATGCAGTAAAATAAATCTGCAGCATAAAAATTATCAAGTGGAAAATATATTTAATATAATACCTCTCCAACAGCAGTTTAAACTGTATTGTAAATACTGTCAGTTAAATTTACATAAAACACACAGAAAACAGTAATCTAAGACATGAAATAAGGATGACCAAATTATCATGAGATCCAAGTCTTTCAATCCATCAAATAAGAAACAGTATTAAAGTTTGAAGACAAGATACTTTATAATAACCTATGACATTGTGTTCTATTCTTAACAAGCCAGAATGTTTAACTCAGATTAATTATTCACACTTTCAGAATTCTTAAACTGTAAGCTTGTTTTCATAGACCTTACAAAATGTTAGCATATTAATTAATCTCAGTGTTTTAGTATAAAAGCCACTAGAAAAATCAAAAGGGCAAAAGAATTTGAGTATAATAATACTTTTTTGCCATTTCTGCCATTTACATTTTTCTCAGGCTTAACCATTTTATTTATCCTTTAAAATTTTCTACATGAAATATGTAATTGTGCATATGAAATATAGAAGTTTCTAACATTTCAGATTGTATTATTCTTAAAAGTTGTTGAATTAAGATAAACTTTGGAAATTTACTGACAAAATTACAAAAATCAGAAATAAATGGTGATTCATTGCATCATTTATTATCACTGTAAACTGATCAAAATTCATAACTGTTAGCTCCTTAAACTGAGACTACAAAAAGTTAAATCTCAGCACGTAATAACATGGCACCTACTACGGTTAGTAGAGCTTCCCCAAAAGTGTCCATAAATATGGAATGACTTACTTGAGCTCTGGCTACTCTTTGATGAAGACTCTTGATCAATACTAAATTAGATTAGATTTGAAAAGATGCCATAAAAGCTAAAAGCTTAATGATACATTACCAGCTTCTTCCTATGCAGTACAGTTCCTACTAAGAGATGTCTGAATAAGTACAATAAAAGCAGTACCTTAAATAACCAAAACAAGTACAAAAGTAAATTTTGTAAGGAATTCTAGCCAAAAAATTTTACTTAAGTATTTTCTTTGAGTTTGTGAAAGAGAATTGTAATGATCATTTTTAACAGAAATTACCAGCAAGAAAATAATTCAATGTAAATGCCAATAATACACATTTCATTACTGCTTGAGAAATCCCACATCTAAGGTTGATATCCTCAATCTAATTTTTAACATCTTTAAGAAAACTGCAAATTTACTCATAACTTAAACAGAAAGAGAAAATACCAACTTATTTTGGAGTTAAACAATCTATCAGGACTCAAGAGTCATTCACTTAGGTATTAGCACAATGTGAAGCTGGGCAAAAAATTAAATTTTCTATCTTGGTTATTGCTTGATGAAATACAGGCAATACTACTACACAGGAAAACTTTTCAAAATAAAGTTATGAAAATCATGTTAATATAAAAAAGATTGTTATAAAATTTTTGTTAGTAGATTTTTATTTTCTTTGCTAATATCAAATCTCTGCTATTCAAACAAAGAAGTACCTTGACAGTCTTCAGAGGAATAATATAAAAATGTATTATTCCTTAAAAAACTTAATGTCCATTATTCTGATATTGCTCAAAGGAGCATTACAGTAAAATAAATTCAAAGAGAATAGACAAGAACAAAGCAGCTTATTCTTTAAAAACTGTTTTCTATAAAATTTAGTCATGTATAACCACTCAATTAACAGTTGATGTATACTTACTGACGATGCCAGTAAGATTTCCTTCCAGACTGTTCTGCATTTTTACATATTATTATACTGATGAAAATTTGAGCCCCAAAACTGAGTATACTCAAATGTCTCTCAAATAGCAAAGAATATCTAACAGTACTGCTACAAATAACTAGATCAAACTGTTTAGCATATTATATTGTTAAATATAACTAGATCAGACTTGTTCTATGCAGGTCACTTCCTCAAATAGTTACTCTCCTCTCTACCCACAATTGATCATCTCTCTCAAATTTCTGTCATAAAGCCAAGTAGGTAGAAAATACAGGAAACAATAACAAAAATTTCAAGTTCTCATGAGATCTTCAAGGTTGTCAATTCTCTCACTGCAGTGCAAGTTCAAAAACCACAGGCAACCGCTTCAAGAAGGGTTGAGTTCACACTGCCAGTTTTACCTTGGCTTGACAAGACAGAGAACAATGAGAGAGGATCACAATAGAATGAGGAAATCTTAAAGTCTTCCCTCTGCCTGCCTTCCTGTCAGCATGTGATCTAAAAGTTTCTGACTTGCCATAGTTAATTCTCTTCTGTTGAATCTGAACAGAGTCAACCATCTGGTTACAAAATTCTCAAAGAAATCACATATATGTCTAGCCACTTGGCTTCATTTCCTTAAGAAAACAGCTTTACCAAACAGTTATTTTTAGTTAAAAAAAAAAAAAAAAAAAAAAAAGAAGTAAAAAGAAAAATCATACATCTTTTGAGTAATTACTAGGGGGGACCTGAAGAACATGAAAACCCAATTTATCCAAAGGCACTCAGTTTTGCAGTATTTGCTCCTCGCTGGGACTGCATCCATTTGATGGTAGTTTGCTTACCTACACTAAATTAACATATTAGTAAGTCCAATTTCTATCTGTATCATGTAACTTTCATAGAAATCTCTTAAATATTGCCATATCTCAAGGCCACATCCTTTCCCAGTGGTTAGAGTGCAATTCCCATCCATTTGGACATACCCCTTAAATACTTCAGAGGAGAGATATAGTGGAAAATTGAATGAGCAAGTGTTCTGGATCTATGTTGACCTGAAGCCTGAGCAGATCAGACAACTCCATATTGTCCTCATATTGGCAAAAGGGTTTTTAGGAAGTCACTCTAAGGCTCTTCCAGCATCAGACAGGCATGTCTGGGCTCCTTAGCTTTGTCACAGCACTTGGATGGGATGAAGCCAGAATGTTTTAACTTTTCTCAAGTGAGGCCATGTTACAAAAAATTTGGGAATCAAGATCTACATATTTTCCATTATCCTACACTATTTTGGTGTGGTGAAGAAATGGTGTTATCTGGGTGTCAGTCTCTTCTCCCAGGTAACAAGCAATAGGACAACAGCAAGTGGCCTCAGGTTGCGCCAGGGGAGGTTTAGATTGGATTTGGGGAAAAATTTCTTCACTGAAAGGGTTATTAAGCATTGGAACAGGCTGCCCAGGAAAGTGGTTGAGTCACTATCCTTGGAGGTATTTAAAAGACATGTAGATGTGGTGATTAGGAACATGATTTAGTGGTGGATTTGCCAGAGTTAGGTTAACATTGGACTCAATGATCTTAAAGGTCTTTTCCAACCTAAAAGATTCTATGATTCTATTCTATGATTCTAATGCAACAACTCAGTTATCTATTTTACACAGAAACAAAAGACCTGGATGAGCCAAATTACTTGCTGATTTTGCACACCCTACTAGCATGATATTAATTTCTCAAAACATTAGTTTGAAAAAGTCAGCAGATATAAAACACTTATGTAACTGGACTTCTAAACATATTTAATTGCTTAATCTACATATTCCTCACCTTGAAAACATGTTTCACATGTTCAAAATCAAAAGGTATATGAAATTTTTCAAGCAGCTTCATTGTGCTGTCTAAATCAATCTTCCCAGTCCTGAACTCATTCTGAACCATGGACAAAAACCACGTATGAGAGATCAAGTTAAGGAAAATTCTGGCCCATGTCATTTCCTTTTAATAAGAGGGGGAGGAGGAGAGGTTTAATGTTTCTAAACCTAAAAAGCTTGCACTCTGATTTTCTTATACTCTAGAACATCCTTGTCTGATTTCTGAGGACGGAGCAGGTTCTGAGGCATGCAGGAAGATATTTTTGCTCTATGCCCAGACACTCTGAGGGCAAAGGTGACAAAATAGCCAGTGAAAGCGGATGGTGTGAAGGAAAACAAGGGGTGGTCAGGGTGAAGAGAGGGGAGCAGTGAGAGAAAGGAAATGTGGGAAGGCAGAGGGGATTCAGGAGCTGTGGGCAATGGTGGGAAGAGGACTGCCGACAGCAAACCTCAGCAAGGTGAGTGGGCCCAGCATTGTGCCTACCCAACCAGCCTCGACTGACCCCGGCTGGACCAGGCCAGACCAGACTGGACTGATTGCCCCAGGCCTTCTTCTGCCACCCACCTGGGGTGTCTCATGCATACCAGGCCCAGGCCTGTGGGGAAAGAGCCATGCAGGGGGAGGTCACACCATGACAGGTGTTGAAGGGCAGGGAGAGGAGGAGGAGGTAGAGCAGCAAAAGGAGGAGGAGGTAGAGCAAAGGGAGGATATCTGTTCTCCTCCATGGCACCTCTGAAATGCCTGGTCCGGTCTCTTCACTGCAGTGTCGCTGGCAGCACTTGGCAGGACATCAGCTGAGCTTGCTCTGGTTCCTGGTAGGGACCTTTCCCTACCCTCGATCCTCCTGCTCCCTCTCAGCAGTCCCCAACCTTGGTCCCCTAGCAACGTTGCCCCGGAGCTACTGTGAGGTCACCAACTGCAGGCCCCAGCATAGGCCCCATCCCACCATGGCTCCCCACAACCCCTGCCTCCATCTTGTGCCTTCTGCCTTCAGCACAAAGCGACCCATATGCCCTCCCCTCGCCTGCAGTCTCCAGCTATTTGGGTAGCCCTCACCCCAGCATGTGCATGAGGAAGGAGCTGCACGAACTGGAGAAGGCGTCTCTCATTTGCAGCCTACTGTGCCAGTCTCCTCCTGGGGACTTTGGTCAGGTTGTCCAAGATCTCTCTGCTCTGGTCAGAGATGACAAGCCGGTCAGGCAGGAGGCTGCCTGCGTGCGAGCCTGTCACAACAAGAACAACTTCACCCCCATCCAAATAAATGGGCGCACTGTGCTACTGACCCACTACAACAATTTAGGGGGAAACAGCTTCTTTGACTCACAGGACAAATTCTCTGTTGAGTTTGACCACCTGTGTGGGGTAACCATCAAACCCCAGCTGCACAGTGTGATTCTAGATGTGGGAAAACTGTGGTGAGGGGCTCTCCAGAAGGGTTTGAAGGCCTGTGTGAGCTGCCACTTTCCTGTAGGGAACTGCTGCATGTTCAAAAAAAGCCTGGGGGAGAGGCAGCTGTTTGTGGCCTGCATTGAGGCTCATCAGTACCATCAAATCACTGGAACAGCCTTTGGATGTCAGACTGGACTTTTGCCCTGGCTGCATTTACCACTCAGGGTACAGGGATCTTTCTCCTCCAGATACACTACTTCAAAGATGCCAACCTCCATGTAGCTGTCAGTGAGTCTGTGCGTGAGACTCTAAATGTGATAGACCAAAGTCAGTTTGCCAGAGATTTTGTGAAATTCATGAAAGCTGAGGACACCAAGTTTCATATTGCCATTCTGGAAAACATTCAGGCTTTGTCAGAGGATATATGGGGGGAAAATCTGCAGAGGAAACTCCCTGTTACTCACATTTTTATGAACTGGAATAAACTATTTAATGATCAGCATCTGAACACCAATATCTGCAATACAGATGTGCCTCCATGCTTTCTGTAACACACTATTTGATATGGTGGCCTAAATTAAAAAAAAAAAAAAAAAAGGAAGAGAAAGATGAAATGGGGGTGTTCAGTTGATTTATTTCCGAATTACTCAGGAGAGCACAGAAACTGTCATTAGTCAAACACCAGTTTGAAAATAATTCAAGTCTGTAGTGACTGAAAATAATCTGCTGTCTTTTTTTTGTTTTCTTCATGTACTTTTCAACTGCTTCTAGTAATGATCAAAATATCAAAAGCAGTACAGTGCTACAGGTGAGCTAGCAAGCATACTCCGACTTCCCTTTGCAGTTTTGCCCAATATTATTTCTGTAACTTCACACTACATGTAGCATTGGTGGCAAGGAAATCGGTAAGGTAGTTTGGCAAAAATATTGAGGCATTATATCTAGATATTTTCATTGATACTGAAACCCAGGAAATTCAGCCTTCAGGCTTTGCTTTGCATTCCTCTCTGTATGCACAAGAGACAATCCTAACATAGTCATATGAACAAGGGAGATCAGTACATGGGAGGAATAAATTTCTTATAGCTAGCACAGAAGATATTTCAGGATTGACCAGGGATGTACACTGGGAGCTGCAGCATTACAAAATAAAACAATGCTACTTCCCTTCTCCCAGTGTTTATTACTAATGCCAAAGGAATGTATGTGATTTTGTTTTACTTTCAAACTATGACAGTGATATTTTGCTAACACGTTTATTACAATAAATGAAATGCCTACCACACTTGCTGCTTTCTGTAAACATACCTTTTAATCAGAGTTTTTTATTAGAAACAAAGTTTGATTTCAAGCCATAATGTGACCATTAAACTTTCTAAAAATATTGACATGAAAATTTAAACATTCCTACAAATATTAGATATATATATAATGTAAACATAAGGTTTTGCTTTTGTTCATCACTGTTGGTGGCGATTACATTGTCACATGGGTTGAACATGCCCTTTTACAAATACTGATCAGTGGCTTTATAGATTCACTGCTCAGACTGGCCATGATTGCTTTCATTGTCTTTGTTTTAAAATGTAGTAAAGAAAGAACTATGCATTGTTATGGATTTGGGGATAACAAACATTGTGCAAAAATGCCATCTTCAGATTACTCTGCTGATGCAAAACTAAGATTTTGCATCTGTACTCACACCTGATTTGGGAGGTTCCTTACTCTATACATCTGGATATGGTAGTTAGTTACCCAGAGAAATCAATAACAAAAAAGTGTCTAATATAAAAACCATAATTCTACATCATTCTATATTGCTGATGATAGTCATATGCTCAGTTTTTATTAATAAGCATACTAATTTACAAAGCTTTATTGCAGAAGATGAGGTGGTAGTGTTGCAAATATTTGAATGAAATAGAAATAAATTAAGTAGCTCCTTTGATATATACTGAATTTCTTTAGATTTCCATTGACTACAGCACATTTTTCATGTGGTTGTTCATCTTTATGGTCACTCAGCACAAAGATTCTGGGAGTGTTGTACTAATTTATGTGCAGAAAGGCACTCATCACGCAGTTTCCTTCCCACAAGCAGAAAGCAGACTGCTGCCCTTGTAACAATGTCCCTTGACAATGCCTTTTACAGTTGCTCATTTGTTACAGAATCTGCATCATGCACTTGAAGAGGGAGAATGATGGATCATGGAGAGTATATTCTGTGGTCCTTCAGTTTTTCACAGAAAGCTGCATTACCTATGGGACATTCTCTTTTCACCCCACAGCTGCTACTGAGATCCATCTAGCCCTTTTAGTGCCTATCTTGCTGCTGGAGACCATTCAAGGAGCAAGCAGCTGTCTTTACATGGTATTTATTTGAATATGTGAACATTTCTTTTTTGAAAATAAGAGTGATTGTATTAAAAATGTTATACAACCCAGGGCTGCTATAATGAAGATCGCCTGTTGTGAGTGTAGTTCGTGTCTGCAGTACAGAATAATAGATGAAATTTTGGATGTAAATTTAAGTGCTAACAGAAACAGGGACATAGCAATAGAAACTCTGGATTGTAAAAAAAGCACTTTATTCAAATAAAATATGGAACATGAACTAACAATATGGAACAGTAGACAGCAATGTAAAAGACTGAGCAGTCAGATAACTTTCAATCTCAACATTTATTCCACCAGATCAATCCCTTATGAGATGCAAATACGTGAAATTTTTCAATATATTATTCTGTTATGTAGAATTCTCTCTTCTTTAAAATGGAGTTTCGATATGGCAAAACTGCAGCAAGGACTGCAAAAAACCATTTAATATTGTAGTATTAAGTAGTTTTGCTATCTTCCCTATCAGTCTACCTTTACCATTTTCCTTCAATTTCTTTTCTCTGTAAAAGAGGGAATCTGTGATACCAGAATCTGCAACAAAAGCTGCTCAGAGGGAGGGAGTTTGGGCAGAGTAAATGTTCTGATCTGGCTGAAAACGCTTACTCATTTTTTGCAAGGTCTATGAAATTAATTTGGAAAAGGTAATTACAATACAGACTGTCAATTCTCCCTCTACATTTTCCATGATGGGCTTGGATTTTTTTTTTTCTTTTGGAAAGTTGAAACTTGTGGAGGAATTAAGCATTATGAGAAGTGAAGGTGTGCAACTCCATTGAAAACTTTACTAAACTTTTACATATACACTTCCATGACTCCAAATATGTTTGACATTTAGTTGCAACTTCTTACTCTTTTGCCCATACCAGAATTTTTTTGTTGTATAGGGAATACATTCCAACTCACATTATCTTTATTCTTAAAATCCCCTTCTTTTTCTATTACTTCGAAAACCACTCACATTCTTATAGTTGCCTGTGAATCCATCTCTTATTGGCATCAGTACCCCATATTTTAAGAAAATAAATTAAGAATAGGCATATATAACTAAAACAAAAGTTAAAGTTGTCAAACTGTATCTTACAATAGGTTTCTACTGCAGCCAGGGGTATTGCATATCTAGAATTAAAGCTATATCTACTTATTTGCAATCATAACTATGTACTGTTAAAGACTTGCTTTATGCCTGCAAAAATACCTTATCATCCGGTAGCTTTCTGTAGTATGCTTCCAGTACTGCTTTCAAGTTCTTCTTATCTTTGGTTGTTACTGAGTAGCCATGGTTATTTATGTCAAGGAAAAGATCACCTACTCTATCAGTTCAGAACATTTACACAATGAGATGTAATTTTCTTTCAAAACAAAATCTGAATTTTCTTGGAACTCTGCGCCTCCATTTACAGACTTGCAGACTCATTGGAATCATAAAATTGGCACAAATGTACCTGAGCCAAATTGGCTCAAATTTTTGATGTCTGAAAATAATTTTCTATCTAACATTAATTGTTACTGCAAAGAAAATTATCATTTTTATTACACCAGTAACACTAGAGCTTAGCTTGGACTTCATTGTGAGCCTCCAGCTGCATTAAAATTGGAAGAAAATCAGCACTTTAATATTAGTATTTAGGCTGAATATTTAATGTTCACATTATAAAGCTTACTTCATGTTTTGCTAGTACTGCAGCAGGTGAAAAACCTTTCAAAATGAGGACACTTAGCAAAACAAGTTTCATAATTTCATTTTCAAATATATGTATTGAATTGAAAGCAACTTTCTTTGTAGTTTCAGAATGGATAAATCTTTAACAGTCACTAAAGACTCAAGTCATCTGTTGGCAGAAAGTAAGGTCTATCAATACTCCTCCTAGTCATCGGAAGAAATTCATGTTTTCCCCCTTTACAGTATCCAAAAGCAGTACTAATTCTTTCTTTGCTTCATTCATGGATTGAAAACACAATATTGTAAAAAAAACCACTTCTACTTGTATGTTTTCCAGACTGTAGTCTGTGTTAAAATCTTCACTGTATTCATTACTCCCTATTCCTTACCAAGTTGTGGAGAAGAAAGGAAAATATGATTTTGAAACAGAGGAAATGTAAGTGAAGGAAATACAATGAGTGTTCTGTCAAGTGTATCTCTCACTGATTTCAAACAACCAATGCATTAATGATCCAGCTATAGTAAGACCAAATTCAAGGATTATTTTCCCTTCTACAGTAAGAATGGCTTAGTATGTTCAACAAATATGAAAAAGCACATTTATTACATGCCAAGTGCAAGATATCTTCCAAATCTGTATGTCAGTATGCCATTCTTACATAAATAGTGTATTTTATAACTCTTGTTAATGAAAGATTTGGAGTTATTAAAAATGTGGAGTAGTTTCAAAAAGTCACTATTTCAGAAATTAACTATTATGAACTATTCAAATCATAGTATCCTGGGATTCTTCAAAGCTGCAAGTGATATTGGTTATACTAAAACTTATGAATTGTCACCATACAAAACTGAGGGAATAAGAGACCTAATAATACTAATTAAAACAGATGACCCATGTTATATTAAGTCATCTATGTAGCAGATTATCTTTGAATGGAGCAGGAACTACTACACATCCTTAAATTTACACCCAGAAAATATCCTGAGATAACAGGATCCTAATAATAGGACCTGATTGGTTTTGGTGGGGGCTTTTTATATTATTGTTCATATAACACATTTGGAAGAAAATGGTGTATGGGTCCTAGCTTTTTTCTAGATGTAAGTATAGGCTTTTCAGTCCTGAACTTTATACATAATTAAAGGTTTGTATTTTCTATTTGCTTGCTAAGGTACATAACTCATATACACTGCTTCTTAAATGGCGTTCATAACTACTGTGTTGGTAGCAAGAGCAGCTGAGAGCCTTTCTAAATATTCTTCCAGAATCAGAAGGCTGAAAATTTAAAGTCTGAATGACAATAATCATAGTCATCTCTTCTAAGTTTGCTGATAGTGATATAACGTCAGAGTTTTAAAATACAGATTGCAGAACAGACCTTTGTAAGGCTCTACCTATGTATCTCACCAGAATTGCATATGAGACAAATCTCTCTCCTTAGGGCAATTGAAGTCCAGTGTCTAATATGACATTAGAGAACTAGCAACCTGGAACAAGAAGAATAAGGGAAAGAGCATAAGTGGGGGAATGTTGAAGAAAAATGTGAATAAAGCAAATTCACAATTGGAAAAAGGAAGAAAAAAGAGACCAGTATTATAATCCCACTGTTCTGGAACTTGAGGAGACTGTCCAGAAGAGTAGGACTGAAATCTCAGCTCCCTCAACTGTCTTTCCTTCCTTAACTTTTGGGAAAGTCACATGGATCTAGATTCCTAGAGATTTCAAATCAGTACTCCAGTATGTGAGATCTTCAGTGTTTCTGTGCCCAGGAAAGCTAACATTTCTTCCTGATTTCATAGGTAACCTACAAGAGTGTGTTAAAATGGTAAATAAATAATACAATAGTTGGCTCTTAATAACTAAGATAGGGAATAATTCAATTATATGTGATATGTGTGCAAAGTAACCATGAATCCAAATGAAACTCTCTCATAGTTAATAAAAGTTTGTTGCACAAAACACAACAAAGCATTAAGAAACAGGATATTTTCTATCCTTATTGAAATTTAGAATTATAAATTTATATCCCCAAGCACACTGCTGTGTTCTCATGTATGACATCTTTCTTTACCAGCAACGCTTCATGATCTACCTACAAAGATCACAGATCAGTGCACCAGCCCTTGCAAGCCTACAGCTACTTAGGTATGCTCATCTCAAGCTTCGCTGGCAGGGAGCACGTGTTTAGGTAGGAACAGCCCTCAGGGGCAGACTGGCGGTGAAGCAAGGGATCAAAAGTCTCTGCTTATTCACTTAATCATTGTTTATTCTTAAACACATATTGTTTATTCTTAAACACAAGAAGTTTGGAGGCCCAGGGAAGACAAGACACTGACTACAATGCTGTTTATGTAATTTCACTGTTATCTGACTTCTGAGACATAGTCTGTCCACCAAGGAGTTAGACTTTAATCCAAATGCATGGGACAAGCCATACTAAATCCTATACATTGAAAGATGAAAATATGAGTTTGTGTTCACAGCCATGTATGTTCATGATCAGAGACTGTCACAGTGGCCCATTCACCCACTAGTCCTCCAGTCATTCTGCCTGGGCACATGGTGGACTGATCATTTCCTATGGCTCATTTTTTGCCCACATGCCCACATTTCTTTCCTTTGGAAGTGAATGTGTAGTTTGGGGTTCTGTGGTGACAGGAGGTTTGAACAGGACTGGGGAATGTATCCAAATGTGGGAATTCACTGGCTGAAAGGGTCTGAGTTCCTCAAAGGGTTAAGAAAAAAATATATTCACCCTGCAAGACACTTCTCTTTGAGTGGGGAATTGACAGCTAAGGCTCCTAGAGAGTGGTTTCAGTGGAAAAAAAAATGTTTCAATAAATGTATTTGGTTTCAGACAGAAATACTTTCTGTCTGGAATAAGATAATCAAAAGGAAGGTGAAGATGTATGAATTATTAGAGATTTTTTTTTTACCTTGTACAGTTTTGGGGTTTTTCTACCTTGCACTGAAGATACCATTAAGAGGGTGCCCTCTGAGAAGCTCACCACTCAGAAGTCAGACTAACAGAGTGAGAAACTCTTGTACATGCCTTTAACAGCTGTGTTGTCCCGTATGTATCATCAAGCAATTAGGACTCCATTAATCTTGAAGCAAGTGCCATAGACAACTTACCTTTAAAACCAGGTATATTTCAAGTCATAAAGTTTCCTTATGCTATCTTTCTTGCTTTATAGCATTCAACAGATGAGAAAAAGCATTTTTTGTTTCTAATGTTTTGTTTCTAATGCTCATTAGTAAATATCTTCTACAAATCCCTGTGATTATTTCTGAGGAAAACATTTTTGCCAGTTCACTAAAGACATTATTAATTTTACTTAAGAACTTTATTTCAC
Organism: Strix aluco; assembly: GCF_031877795.1. Taxonomy (NCBI): domain Eukaryota; kingdom Metazoa; phylum Chordata; class Aves; order Strigiformes; family Strigidae; genus Strix; species Strix aluco. The sequence continues at coordinate 21,397,031 of NC_133935.1, forward strand.
ACAAGACTTCCCATTTACAACTTACTTTTAATTATATCCTCATTAGTGAGATATGAGAAGCACAGCTTATTTCAAGTATTTATTATTCATTCTTGTATTGTTAATGAATTAATGCCTGAAGTGCATCTGTAGTAAAAAGTCACCTTGTTCATCAGTTTTGCATGTCCATAAAATAAATGTGATTGCTTCAGGTACTGTATTACATAGATTCAGTACCATTGCTTTCCATATATAACATCTACATGCAAATTTATTCTGTTGTTCTTTCTTAAATATTTAACATTATCTGCTAATATATTCTTGCTCAGACCAGTTCCTCTAGTAATTATAATCGAGTGTGCAGTATGTATTCACTGAGCATCTATAGTTCCATTCTTTGTCTTTCCATCAAAAGGTCATTTGAAAACACATCAACAACATGCTTTCTATGATCTGTAAACCCTGCAAAAAACAAGCTGTTATTTCAGCCTCTGGGCTGTAGCTCCGTATGCCTAAATCCATTACAAAACATGGATTTAGCTGAAGCCCATAAAAAGCATAATTAACATTTTGGTATTCTGTGTTTGATAATTTATTTTCCACTATCAAAGTTACATAGACTGCCAAATGCGTGATACAGATTATGGGACAAACTGTGCTTAAAATGCAGGTTTTTTCAAAACAACGTGGTATGTCCTGTGAAGTATTCATGGGGAGAAAGAGAAGATTAAAATGCATAGGCTCTATTCTGCCTTCAGCTGTTTGCTGGCTACTCTGTTTAAGTCCCAGTTCAACAAAGTACTTAACTGCTTGATTAATTATAATCATTTGACTATTTCCACTGGGAGGAATAGTATGATATAGGTACTATGATGCTACAGCTGGTTAAATTGGATCATACAGAGCAGAAGAACCTGATACAGAAGGTACAGCAGAAAGATTCCCTTCTTTTGACTGTGAATATAGACCTGCCTGAAGAAAGCTCCTGCAGACCAATTTCCAGCTCTTTGTTCCAATCTGTTTTATAAATTAATTCACATTTTCCTGCTCCATTTTGTTGTCTTAGTCTGTGAAACATGTGAATTATGAAACAACTCATTTTCTTTAAATCACTAGATCCAGGAATGGACTTAAGAGTCTAGAAGCTTCAGTGAATTAAATGATAAGCATTTATTTCTCCTCTAGTCAAATACACAACAGTCAAGTGAAGTACCTATGCAGCCCAAGGGTATTTAGGCTCTAAGCTATAGCAAGCTTACTCACTGCAAGAGTGTTCAATATCTTCTTAATTTAAGGAGGATCAGCTCTCTGTCTCATTCTTCCAGTGGAGGGCCCTTACAGTTACATTATGGACTGGCACTCAGAGGAAGCACACACCACTACACCTGTGGAAAATGTGTTAATGTGTACCACAGAATGTGCAGTTTGTGGGCATAAAAAGAGCAAGATTAACATAATTCATGATTTAGCCGGAAGGTAGCTAGAGAACTGCATTCTGATCACTTCTTCTGTACTATGAAGGTACAAAGCAAATTATTTAAACTTCCCATACTGCTTTTGTGAATTCAGTAGAGTATAATTATTTTTAATGATGAAGTAATTGACCATTATGTATTGGGAAAGTACAGGAAAGACTGTGAGCTACTGAGACTCTGCAAGAATAGGGGTTACTTATGTGTCTTCAGATAACAGGAGGAAGGGAGAAAATTAAGTGCAGAATGAAGAAGAAAAAACTTGGATTTTTCCCTACCATTAGCATCTTTATGCAGTACTTTTTTTATAAAAAAAAAAAAGACAAATTTTAAGCTTTTCCTAAAGATATTATAACTATTAAAAGGATTTATTTGAATTCTGTGAATATGTAGGACCATACCAGACGTCAAAGCATTTGCAAGTTTAACCCTGTAACTGAGTAGGTAATTCCAATGTCTATCTTCTTTTGATACTGAAACAATATTTCTATAAGCAAAAAACTGGAATGGAAACAAAAAGTACTCAATATATTTATCATCAAATTCTTCATTCAAAAGTCATTTTTATGCTTCTTTTCCTGTTTCATTAAACCCCTCATAGGCAGCATAATCCTCACAATTTAACTCCCTAGAAGACTATCCTCTATTTAATTTTTTTCTAAAAGACCAAACTAATAACTATGTTGTACTGTAAAAATGTTATCTAATGACATGATGAAGTGCTAAGTAGAAAGGAAATTGTCATGGACTGTAAGATTTGGGTCAAAGGACAATTGTTTGTATCTCATTAGTATGATGAAGTGAAATCTGAAATTATATTAAATGTTTGTTTAAGACATAATTAGTGAGGCATTTATGCATTTTAAAGTATTCCATACAGATCTGTAATCTCATGTCAACAGTGGCAGAAATGTTTTCTTGGGTCCATTATTTGCCTCCTCCAGAGGCAGGACAGCAATGCAAAAGCCAAAATCTATTACTCAGCCTTTGTTTGCTTTTATTCTTTTTGCCACTTCTCTCTTTTCTCACCTGCGCAACCCTGACTGCCAAGAGAGCTCAACTCAGCCAGTCTTGTTTCCTTTCTGCCTTTACATACCTGAAGAAAATTCAAATAAAAGCTGAATTAGCATCATTACTTTGGACCATGTAGGCCAAAAATCAACTTCCAGGTGGCGTGCCATGAGTACTAAGTACATAAAAGGCTGTTTCTCAAGTGCACAAGCTAACTGCTGGATGGTCTGTTTGCTCAGGCTGGTCAAAAGGAGAATAAAGACTTCACGTATGAGACTGCAGCTGGACTCTGTTTTTGATGTTGGAGCTGGCATGAAATAGGAGTTTCCACTTTTCCCTTGGGAAGTTGGTCTTAATGTCTTTTTTTCCCCCCAAGTACATGCTGTGGGTGACTTGTGCTGTGTGCTCAGTTTAGTGGTTCACCCACTGCCCAGAGCTCTGAGCAACCACTACATCCTCTCTTTAAAGCAAACTCTGGATGCAGAGCTTCAGACCAAACAGTAGAAGCTCTCCTTCAGTATGTTGGGGGGAAAGGATCCTGTTTTCCACTGGTGTATAGAACGGAAAGAGGGCTTGGCAAGCAGCCCAGTGAATGAAAACACCCACACACACAAAAAAAAAAAAAAAAAAAAAACAAACAAAAAAAAAACGAAGACAGAAAAAAAATCTAAATATGGGGGGGAGGAAAGAGTGCTTGTTCTTAGACTACAGTAGTGCCTGACCTGTTTCTGAAAAAAAAGCAGAGAATACAATAGATGTAGGAATTATATACTTCTATCAGACTGTCAAAATAAGGACTGAAATCCTGAAAGAGAAAAACCTTAATGGAAAATAACATTTCAGAATGTTCAGAGTAAATATGGTGTCCTCTAGATGGCATTGTGCTTAATTAAGAACAATGCACAAAAATAATTCTATGAAACCTATTATCTGCATGTTTTACATAAAAAGGAGTGATATTTCCCATCCAGCATGTAGCCATTATTTAGAGTGAACAGCTGAAGATAATTACAATATTAAAACAAAAATCTTATATGACCAATGTCTTGCTAGTTCTAATGTCAAAAGAGATGTTAACTAAATATTGTGCACTAACTATGTTGCATTTGGTATTAGAAAAATATATCCTTTACTCCCTTAAAAATGCCATTTTACACTTAGATCAATTTTGGATATTTTCATCATTTTCATCACAGTTTAGCTATTCCATTATATACCAGGTGAAAACCTGGTCTCAGGGTTTTACTACTAGTGTGGCAAGTATTGATTGCTATCTGGATTTTGGATAGTGGCTTCTACCAAGTAAGACTCTCCCATCCATTTGGTATTAAATCCATGTAAAATCTTTGCACAACAGATCTTGGTACTGGGATATCAAAACAGCAACCAGTCTAGTTCTTGAGACAGATTCATTTCTGCTCTGTCAGAAGAGCTAAGATCCAGGCTAATGAGATTACATGCAATACGGAGCTACTGCAGCTAGACTGATTTTAGAATTCGTGTTGTATCTCTGATAGCATCCCCAGCTGTGCTGCATAGGATAACTATGTCGGCATTGATGTTGCTATCTCAGGAATCACTGCCAATGCATTGTGGGCATGAAATGTCTTATATAGGACAGGACAGGCCTGCCATTAGAAAACATATTTTAAGGGAGGAAAAAAAGGCTATATATAAAAACCATAAATGTATATATATATACACACTTTGAGATGAAATAGAGCCAGTAAAATTAGGAGAGCTAAAAATCATAAAAGGGCTAAGCTTTAACTCACAGACAGGATGCAAACTGTAGTTACTTATTCCATGTTTAATGTTGTATCATGGAAGATTCATCCTACGCAGATTTCAGATAATCCTCACAAAAAACAAGGTTGCAGTGAAAGACATATTTGAGAAATTATTGAAAAATAAATGTATCTAAGCAAAATGAAGCTGAGTATGCTGGGTACATCTATAGCATTTCAGCATAATAAAACTTTTACTTTGAAAGAAAATTTAATGATCCGGTAATAATTGGTTGACAGCTAAACTTTTTCCCTGGTTGCCAAATAGATTTACAAATATGCAGCTAGAAACACTGATTTAGCTACTGTATCTAATATAATTACAGAACATGGAAACTTTATGAGCAGCATTTGTTGGTGTCTGCGTACATTTTAAAAAAACAACAAATACTATGTTTTTCAGAATAACGGCTTTTGAAAATACTGTCTGATCACATAAACACTGGATTTAAAGCATTTTTAATCAAAGATCACTGTAAATATCTCTAAAATCAGAGTTACTATGTATAAACTTACTATCCTCATAATAAGAATCTATCCTACATTAAAATACTCTCATATTTAATCTAATTTGTTTATAAAAAGACATCACTTATACAAATAAGGATAGCTTTAGAAATAATATTTAACTTTTAACTATTATTTATATTAAAAGAATATTTAAATGCCTCAGTCATGTCAACGCCTACTTTGCCTCAATCTTTAGCAGTGGAACTGGCTGTTCCCTGGACACCCAGCCTCATGAGATGGGAGACGGGGAGGGGAAACAAGTTGAGGTTAACACAGTTGAAGAAGAGGTGGTCAAAGACCTGCTAAACCACTTGGATGCACACAAGTCTGTGGGACCAGATGGGTTACACCCAAGGGTGCTGAAAGAGTTGGCAGATATGCTCACCAAGCCGCTTTCCATAATTTACCGGAAATCATGGCTACCTGGGGAGGTCCCATTGGACTGGAGGGTGGCAAATGTGACACCCATCTGTAAGAAAGGCAGAAAGGACGATCCAGGAAACTATAGACCTGTCAGTCTGACCTCGGTGCCAGGGAAGGTCATGGAGCAGGTCATCTTGAGTGACATTAAAAGTCATATAATGGACAACCAGGGGATCAGGCCTAGTCAGCACGGGTTTATGAAAGGCAAGTCCTGCCTGACAAACCTGATCTCCTTCTACGACAGGGTGACCTGCTTATTGAATGAGGAAAAGGCTGTGGATGTAGTTTACCTTGACTTCAGTAAGGCCTTTGACACCGTTTCCCACAGCATTCTCCTGGCAAAACTGACTGCTTGAGGCTTGGATGAGCACACGCTTTGTTGGGTAAAAAACTAGCTGGACGGCCGGGCCCAGAGAGTTGTGGTGAACGGAGTTAAATCCAGTTGGCGGCCGGTCATGAGTGGTGTCCCCCAGGGCTCAGTTTTGGGGCCACTCCTGTTTAATGTCCTTATTGATGATCTAGACGAGGGGATCGAGTGCACCCTCAGTAAGTTTGCAGACGACACCAAGTTGGGTGGGAGTGTTGATCTCCTCGAGGGTAGGGAGGCTCTGCAGAGAGATCTGGACAGGCTGGAGCGATGGGCTAAGGCCAACTGTAGGAGTTTCAATAAGGCCAAATGCCGGGTGCTGCACTTGGGCCACAACAACCCCCAGCAGCGCTACAGGCTTGGGGAGGAGTGGCTGGAGAGCTGCCAGTCAGAGAGGGACCTGGGGGTGTTGATTGACAGCCGGCTGAACATGAGCCAGCAGTGTGCCCAGGTGGCCAAGAAGGCCAATGGCATCCTGGCTTGTATCAGAAATAGTGTGGCCAGCAGGGACAGAGAAGGGATCTTACCCCTGTACTCGGCACTGGTGAGGCCGCACCTCGATTACTGTGTTCAGTACTGTGTTGGGCCCCTCACTACAAAAAGGACATTGAATGACTCGAGCGTGTCCAGAGAAGGGCAACGAAGCTGGTGAAGGGTCTGGAGCACATGTCGTACGAGGAGCGGCTGAGGGAACTGGGGTTGTTTAGTCTGGAGAAGAGGAGGCTGAGGGGAGACCTCATTGCCCTCTACAACTACCTGACAGGAGGTTGCAGAGGGCTGGGGATGAGTGTCTTTAACCAAGTAACAAGTGATAGGACAAGAGGTAATGGCCTTAAATTGCGCCAGGGAAGGTTTAGACTAGATATTAGGAAGTATTTCTTTCCAGAATGGGTTGTTAGGTGTTGGAATGGGCTGCCCAGGGAGTTGATGGAGTCCCCATCCCTGGAGGTGTTTAAGAGTCGGGTTGACATAGCGCTTAGGGATATGGTGTAGTTGGGAACTGTCAGTGTTAGGTTAATGGTTGGACTGGATGATCTTCAAGGTCTTTTCCAACCTAGATGATTCTGTGATTCTGTGATTCTGTGAAATGATGTGAAATATCTCTAAGAGTGAGTATGTGTTCCAAAAAACTTTCAGACTGAGTAGCGGCTTGGGGACATATGAAGTTTGTAGTTATGGCAATGCCCATTTAGAAACCTAGACAGAAAAAATATAAATATTTATTAAAGACATGTTTATCCTGCTTATAATAGTATTGCATATTCTCATAAATTCCCAAGAAGAAACTGTACTTGTACCAGTGCCGTGCATCTTGTACCTTGTATCCCTCCTATGACAAGCCGCATCCTAATGCATTAATGTAATGATACAGAAATACTTGCAACTACATACACACACCTCTCAAAATAAAAATTAATAAGTAAAATACAAATTGGCTTCTTGAGCAAGGTCAAACAGCATCAGAAAAATCAGTTTACACCCATGAGGGGAATAAATTTGTAGCAAGTCATAATTCAGTCTTAGGTGGGAGAAGCAGTAAGCCCCTGGAGACAGAATGAAGTCTGCCCAGAGAGATGAGGTGGAGTTAATAGTAGAGCACTGGCATCCAATAGAGAAGAGCTGCAAACTGAGCTACCATCCTCATTCCAAGTGGGATCAGTTTTATCAAAAACACAGTGAGATCAATGAGTATACAGTTCCTACACAGTGGCTCCTGAGAAAGGTTATGGATGGGCATGGGGTACTTCTGCAAGTACTGTTCAGACAGACCATTGCTGCCTTTCCTCATCCCTGTGCATGTGCTCCTGCAAATGAGGCTGGAGGGGAGCGAATGCCTGTGGTTACAGCAGGCTGCTCCCCCAGATATGCATTTTTCCATAAGGCACATTCCACATCGCATGGACTGGATATGTGCTGTACATGACAGAGGAGGAAACATCCAACTCTCAGGAGAGATGGTGGCCAAAAATAGCCTGCTGTTGTTAAAGCAATTTAACTGGCCTCCCTGAGGGGTCCTTGTAAAAGAGCACAGCCTGAAAAAAACAATAGGGCCACAGCTTCTCTGGGCCTTTTTTCCATTGTTGGACCAACCTCATGATAAAAACATTTTTTCTTATATTGAGTCAGAATTTCTCAAGTCCAACTCATGCCCTCTTTCTTTTGTCCTTCCACAGTTTGACTCTAGGACTCTGAGCCTGTCTTCGCTACATTCCCCCATGAAGCAGTTGTAGTCAGCAATTATATCTCCACTTTGCTTTGTTCTTTAGGGCTGAACAGCTGTCTCTGCCTCTCCTTATACAGCCTGTCCTCTAACCAACCTGATGACCCTTTGCTGGACTTATTTCAGTATGTCAGTGTCTTTCTTGTACTGGGGAGCCCTTAACTGGACATAGTACTAAAGGCACAGTCTCAGAAGTGCTCTAATAGAGGGTAGGTGTTTAGACAGCCCATCATTACTGAGCAGATTGCTTCCAGGTTTATGAAGAATCTGCCTTGAAATTGCATCTACATGTCACTGAAAGCAGACAGATAATCTCTTTGTTTTTACTGCTCCTATGATAGCAAGCCACACAGCCTAGAGAAGCAGGAATTAACTATATTACAATGCAGAGGGGTAAAAAGCTTGTGGAAGGTAAAAGAGGAATTACTAGGGACAGGTTAAAAAAATGGGACTTGGATAAGGACTGGAGGCAAATGGATTCTGTAGCTAGCAGCTTGGCCTGTAGCTCCCAAATATTATTCTGTTTTTTGCATGTAGCTCAACTCTGAATTTATTTTACTGTTTGTATATAGCTCTGAAATTCAATGCCAAACTATAACTTCCTAGTCTATGGATAGCTTTCTGTATGTCAATTTGCTATGACCTTTTGCTTTGTTTACTGAAGTGACAGACATTTGTACTGTGTAGCTAAATGATCCATTCTTGTGCATGAAAGAAATATTGATGGTGTCTCAGATTTCAGAATTCTTGCTTTGGTCAGTTTGGCCTTTGGAAATTATATTTAAATTTTCTATTTAAAGAAGAATATATTGAAAGCAAAGCACTAAGATGTTTACTTTTAAGTATTCGTACTTTCTGATACATTCTTTAACTGTACAATCATACACTAGTTATTTTCAGCTTGTCTGGCTGGTGTGTTGGTTAGTTTGCTTTGCATAAGAGTTCTGTTTCATTCATTACCTTGTTTCATTCACTTGGATAAATTTGGGATATAATTTAAATTTTCTCTTTTTTCAACATAAAACATGTTAAGATAAAAGAAGAAAGAACTTTATTTTGAGGTGGCCTATTTTTAAAATAGATTAAACAGAATGCTATTGTTGTATAGAATGCAAAACAGAATGGTGCCATTTAGTAGCCCTGACTTCATCAGCAGACTATCAGCCCCAATTCGCTATACGTAACTGTTCATCTTTGTCTTTGCAAAAGAATGCAATACTTTGCAAAAGGATTTGAATGGCCACTGCAAGTTCTCATTTCTGTCATCAATTAACTGAAACATTCTGGATGCAAAAGAAAGGCAGTTAAACCATTAGACCTTCAGTGACATACACTCCCAGCTTTTCAGTTACTGGATGTTTGTTCCCAGTCTCAAAAAGATGGACTATGTCTCAGGAAATCAATTCTGTTCTCATTTAAGCCAAAGGACCTTGCTTTTGCTGAATATCCTGCTCTTTCTTCAAAAAGATTTATTACAAAAGATATAGAAATTCTAATGAGATTCCCTGAAAATTTGGATTCCCTGAAGGCAAACCCTGCAGTGTAAAGCCTGACTCTTGCAGTGGTGTCTTAACACATGAATCCCTAAAAGTTGTTGCAGATCTCCACTGGGGTCTGTATTAGAGCACACAGGATTGTGGCCTAACCTCAAAAAGGAATCTTCTGCAGTACTGACTATTGGTTTGGCTAAACCAGGAAAATTTTTATTTCCTCTAGAGATTAAAATCAAAAGCATGTTAAGACTGAAACATCTAATCTATATAGTGTTAAAAACACACATCAACTTCATAAATTGCTAGGTCATGTACCAGAGCAGAGAAGCAATAACTTTTCTCTTTCAAAGAGGTGAGCTAAGTAAAAGGAATTAATCACCACAATGCTCCTTGATATTCCTTCCAAATATATCCATTTAGGGGTAGGGAGAGAAGGAAATAGAGATTAAATTTCACTATTTGTACAGCATAGAACTGTCACAAAGAAACCCTGGGTACAGTTATTCGTCAGGCCTTGCTCTCTGTACTGCTGTGAAACTCGTTCTGAACTGATCAGTAAGCTGGACATGTTCACCCTGGCATACCTCTTCTGCTTTGCCAGCTCCTAAGAGGGGAAGAAAATGCATGAACTGTAACCTCACCACCTCTTTCTGCTGCTGTTTCTCTGCTGAGAAAGCAGGCAGGGAATAGAGAGTGCTAAGAGAACCTGTCGATGTGATTTGATGCTATATAGGATGTGCAGCTGAAAAGCCTCCACTTGTGTTTAGGGAAAGGCCAGTAGTAATCAAGACTCAGAAGTTTTAAGGTAAGAAGATATTAAAAGCAATTACTCTAATTTTAGGTTACCTTCACAAACTGAAAATATGTGACCTTTATTTCATCTATCTTTTGTGATTAAGGATTGTTTATGCTCTTGTTGTTTGTGCAAGGAAAAAGCATCTTCCCTTAAAATATCAAGCAAGTACTTCTAAGAAGTTGACAACTGACATAACTAATTCTCATTCTCCCTTGGGGCTAGAATATTGCAATTTGACTTAACTTTGGCCTTGTGAGCCTGAAAGTACATGGGGCTGTGGGGAAATCCTTAGAAATCTCCAAAACATCTCAATTATTTTTGGTTGTAGATACCTGGGAAACAGGAGTTTTCATCTTTAACAGGACTTGAATAATTAAATCATGATTTTACACTAAAGGCTGAAAAGTTGGTTCCCATGCTCATTTTGGGATCAAAATTGGGAAGGAAAAAAACTAATGATTCCAACAGATGATACACCAGAAGTCAATCTTTTGTTATTGAATTTCAGTCAGTCACTAAACCTTTTGAAATACAGCTTTCAAAATGTTGTACACTCACTTATTATGGACAGTCACATATCAATTAATAACAAGAAAAAAAAATTATTTCCTGTCCTTAAGGTTATCAAAGGCTATCTAAAATTTATGAATATCCTTCATCAACTTTTCAATTTGTCAGTTCCCAGGGGTTCCTATCCAGAGTATTTTATCTAGCACTACTGTCAAAGTGGTGAATGAGACTCCACTATTCATAAAGCAAGTGACATCATGTTGTTCTGAACACTGAAGAGGAGGTTGAAGCAGCAGCCTAATCTTAGTGATTTTTTTTCTACCCAGCTCCTTGGACAGCATCTCTGTGGTGTGAATAACAGTAGGTTTAGTTTGTAGATCTTTGCTCACCAACAATAGTTCAAATTGCAATTTCACTTTGAGATCTAAATACAGAGGAAATCCAAAATAAAGTTAATTGAAAACCAAAACTAGTTATATGAGTTATATCTTTTGAGTTCAAATTATGTTTATGACACAGCAATTGTTCACTCACATTTGATTTTCTTGAAAAAACTTGTCTTTACTCCAGTCTTTGTTGAGAGATCCCCAGATGTGTTTTAGTGTTGTGATATTTTGGTTTGAAGTTTTGTTTGTTGTGATTAGTCATCAAGAACTCACTTGCTGAGAAACTTAATGTTTCCCTTGTGTCCCTGCTTAGATGGTCATAATTCATCTGATCAGAAGGATAATTTCTGCTTGAGAGAAGCTATCTCCATTTTTTTCTGATGTAAATCACATTTACGTTGAACTCAGACATCTTAGAAGTATTCTAGTTCTCTTCCCTGTGTCTTTCTGACTCAGTCAGATTCTATCTTAGTAAATTTATTGTCTTCCCTAATTTCTTTATGGAGTCTCATATTTATTTAATATGAGAATCTCTCAGTTTTTCACGGAAATATGGCTGGATGGTTTTATGCATTGATTCTCTCATATGATCAACCCTCATGCCTTAATAAATTACACTGCACTAGATGCAATTGTTGTACTGTATTCTCTATTTCACTCCCCTAATCAATGGGACATTATCCTAAAATTTATAATTAATCATATTATTCACTCAGTTTTACATCAGGAATTGTCTGTCTGTTCCTTTGTATCACCAGGCAGAAGTGCATGGGACTTTTAGAACAGACAGTACAAGATTTGGCTGATTTCCCCAAGCAGGAAGAATAACACATCTAACCCAGAATGTCCTCAGACATCATTTGCATTTGGACAACTCATCAACAAACCACCAACAGTTCAACATCCAAGAACTACTTTGCTGTAACCCATAGGCTCCTGCTAGAGTGTCCCAGGTCCGAATAGCTCTTCTCCAATTCTACTACCTCCATCTCTTCAGATGAAGCAACTTTCTTTATAGAATTGGTTTATTTCTACCTGGATTTTTGAAAAGCATTCAACACAGTTCCCCATAGAATTCTCATGGAAAAACTGGCTGCTCATGGCCTGGATGAGCGTACGGTCTGCTGGATCAAGCACTGGCTGGATGGACGGTCCTAGAGAGTGGTGGTCAATGGAGCTAAATCCAGCTGGCAGCCAGTCACAAGTGGTGTTCCTCAGGGCTCGGTGTTGGGATCATTTCTGTTCAACATCTTTATTGATGATCTTGATAAGGACATAGAGTGTATCATCAGTAAGTTCACAGATGACACCAAGTTAATCAGTGTCAATCTGCATGAAGACAGGGAGGCACTACAGAGGGATTTGGATAGATTGGATCGGTGGGCCAACATTAACGGGATGAGCTTCAACAAGGCCAAGTGCCAAGTCCTGCACTTGGGCCACAACAACCCCATGCATCGCTACAGGCTTGGGGAGGTGTGGCTGGAGAGCTGTCTGGAAGAGAAGGATCTGGGGGTTCTAACTGACAAGCAGCTGAACATGAGCCAGCAGTGTGCCCAGGTGGCCAAGAAAGCCAACGGCATCCTGGCTTGTATTAGAAATATTGTGACCAGCAGAAGTAGGGAGGTGATAGTCCCCCTGTACTCTGCACTGGTGAGGCCACACCTTGAGTATTGTGCCCAGTTTTGGGCACCTCAATACAAGAGAGATATCGAGGTGCTGGAGCGAATGCAGAGGAGGGCAACGAAGCTGGTGAAGGGCCTGGAGAACAAATCCTATGAGGAGCAATTGAAGGAGCTGGGACTGTTCAGTTTGAGGAAGAGAAGGCTGAGGGGAGACCTCATCACTCTCTACAGCTACCTGAAAGGACATTGTAGAGAGGTTGGTGCTGGTCTCTTGTCACAGGTAATTAGTGATAGAACAAGAGGGAATGTCTTTAAACTCCAACAGGGGAGGTTTAGACTGGACATTAGGAAAAAAATTTTCACAGAAAGAGTGGTCAGACAGTGGAATAGGCTGCCCAGGGATGTGGTGGAGTCACCATCCCTGGATGTGTTTAAGGGTCGTTTAGATGAGATGCTGGGGGATATGGTGTAGGGGAGAACTTTGTAGAGTAGGGCTGATGGTTGGACTCAATGATCCCAAGGGTCTTTTCCAACCTGAATGATTCTGTGATTCTGTGATTCTGTGATTTGAACAAATTCTGCCATCCTTGACAGGAACTCTGCTATGATCTCACTGACAGAAAACTCCTCCACAGGGTCCAAGCTTCTGTTCTTAAAATGATCTCAAAAATTGGCTGTTGCCAGCCATTTTTTAATCAGAAAGTTGAATAGCTGTTTAACAGGGTTTTAAGGACAACACACATGTTAATATTTCCTAGTTCAAGCTATTTTTTCATATTTTTGAATCTTTCACGTAGATAAAGATGTGTCTGATTGCTCTCTCCTAGACAAATTCAATATAACATTGAGGAAAGAAAAACTGTTCTATTTTTCCATATTACTTCAGCAGCTTTATACAGAAATACTTTATATTTTTAACAGAGATAGTATAAGAATGAATATTTTCCTGGAACTAAATTTACAGTGATAACTTTCTGAGATACAAAGAAAATTAATGTAAGCTGATGGAATGTGGACATTAGGTATTTTGCATCATGTCTACTGTCTGTAGGGTTGCTAGTAATACTTCATTGATAAAAATACTATATATATATTGAAAATTGTCTTTGGATAGACAGCTACAAGACAGCTACAAGACAGCACTATATCAGGAACTGTGAAACAAATGTTATGGGTTGGGATTGAAGAGTGCTGGCAAGCTAATTTGCAATCACAGATGTGGGGGCAGACATATTATATGTATCCTGAACTGTTCTGTTATGCCATTCTGTACAGAATTATTCTGGGTATAAGTATTTGATAGAGCAGTAAAACGCCAGTGAAATTGATGCCTAAAACTGGATAATACAGTTCTTTTTTTTAAAGTGGCTGGCAAAAAGAAAAAAAAAAAAAAGCTGTTTTGCTGAATAGTTTGCCTCAAATTTGTTAGATAGTGCTTGGCAATAGTTACCTGCATAATGAATATGTGCACTAAATTACACTATTCCATTGTCAATATAGTTTAGAATTTTTTAAAAGGTGGTATTTTGTTTGTGTTTTGTAAGACCCTCAGACTTATTTTACAATGGTGCATACTCTCACAATCAAAGTAACCACAAATTCTGCCTTCAAAGTCACTGTTATTCAGCTGGCATGTCTGCTCAACAGACTCATTATTTATCATAATTCATGTAGGCTTGACGTCATATATGAAAAATGGTAAAAAGTAAGGAAGTATGGTTTATATCCACCAAAAGTTTCTAATAAAATTTTTAGATATCAAAGTTTAAACAGCAGTAGCTGTTGTTGACTTCAGGTTGAGTTGCAAGGGTGAGAGGACAGATTATGCATCAATTTAACATACAGCAGATCGGATTAATTATAATGACCTCATCAGCATGAGAGACACCAAAATTTAGTCTTATGTCCAATACACAAATTTAAACAAGTGACTGCAAGTCTACTGTATTATATTAGGAAATGCAAGCTTATATATCAGAAAAAAAAAAAAAAACACCACCCTCCTCACTCTTTAGTTTTTTAACAAAAAGGCAGTATTTTCTGTTGTAATTTACCTAGGTATAAATCCATAGTAATTACCAAAAGGAGATTATGAAACTTTGCTAGCAATTGGTATATGTGGTGTTTCACCTTCGTTTGTTTATTAGTTGGTATACCTGCATCCAACTTTGAAGACCTAAAGCTTTCCATAGATGGGAGAAGATTCAGCCCTATTGCAGCCAATGAAATCAGAATTCCATAAATTTCAGCTATGACACAAATAATTCCTTTTTGGAATAGCTGACTGTCAAGGTTATGGTAATATGTATCAATTCAATCTCTTCTGAAAGGTACTCATGGAGAATGATTTAAATCTTGATTTTAAATCACATGCTGTATTTGTGTGGTGGGGAACTTACATGTCTATGGGACTTCTCTGCAGAATACTGCATCCTGTCAGTCCTTGAATTTGATTGATGATGAACATAGACTGCTCTCAAGTACTCATATAAAATCCCACTGACTTCCATATTTGGCACAAAATGTACTGAAATTTTTGAAGAGGCATATAAAATTAGTCTCCCATTATTTTTATGTTAGAGAACATTGAGCACACGAGTTTGTACTTTAAAGTGAATTCCATGAACAGCATGATAAATGGAAGATCTGGATTTCCAAACATTTTCTAAATCACTTGCTGATTTCTTTTTGTTGTGTTCTACTCCACAATTTTGGTTTTTATTTACATAGTTTGTAAAAAAGTCATGTATTGATATTAAATTAGAAATTAGTACCTTTTTGTAATCCCTAAACATGAGTTATTATTTAAAATACATTAATATTCAGTTTGTTCCAAGTGATACAGATAAATCTTGTACCAACAACCAACAATTTTCCTTTTTTTCCACACCACACCTCCCATATAATACATAATGAGATCACAAATTTGGGTCTGTGGAATCTCAGAGCAGAAAAGCAGAAGGTAGAGGGGAGCAACCAGCAATTTTTTCAGTATAAAAAATTGTTTCATTCTTTATACAAAGATTAAGGTTAGCTAAAACATATTGATGCAGTGTTTAATGCTGCACAAAGCATTATTATAGACATTATTTATGTTTCAAAAAATATAAAAAACTCTCATTTAATCAACACCATCACACAGTATAAAACTGATCAACCCAATCATGCTATATTAAACTTGCATACTGGATCTGTAGAGCATCATACAAATACTGTCATTCTGAGTAGATATTTGAGAAAAGTTTATCAAGTGTAAATATAAGAGGTTTGTTTAAGTTTTACTACCTCTTGCACTGGGTTTTTTTTACATTTTGTCTTTTACTGCTCTGAGCTGAGTTTCTGATGATAGTGTCAAATCTGAGGCCTATTTAAGTTGTTTCAGTTTAAATGCATAAAAATAAATAATTTCCAGTTATGTAATTACTGTCAGTCCAAATATCTGTGTCTTTGTGATTTGCTTTATAACTACTGTCACTTTTCCATGACTATCAGGCATTCAAATACTGGTAGTCTGGCTGAGAGCCATCATTAGCAAATCAAAGCAGATGTATTTGTATGTGTATTTTTTCTTCTCACTCCTCAGAGTTCTCTGTACTGCTGCTACCTTAGCTTTTGACTACTGCCAAACCGTTACTCTGCCTAGTAGCAGACATTGTTTTGTCTCAATATTGAGATTTTTCAGAAGTAAATTCCTAATATTAGGAACAGAAAAATGGTGTCTGCAATGCTTTTATATAGCCTTCAAGAAAGCCCAGTGGCAAAGCCATGATTCAGATGAATTTGTCTGAGTCATGTTCTGGAGAGGCCCCTCTCATTCGTGTTCCCTGGATTTCTCCCTATACCAAGGAGCCTTCCTCTCCCAGGTGCTGTCTCATCCTCAAGTGAGGAACCATAGCAGATATGCCCTCAGCAAATACTGCTGTTTCCCACTAGAATATAGTTATTGGCAGTTAGATTTCTTTGACTATTACATGCAATTTCCTTACAAAACAGTTTTTTCCTTGTTTAGTAGGAACCTTCAAAAGGAAATACTATGATTAAGAGTTCTTGAAGCGAGATCTATGAGATGTCATTTAATAACTACTTCACCAGAGACTTGAGGAAATGGCCCACATACTTTGGGCCACAGCTCTCTGTCTGTTGAATGAGGATGAAATAGTCTTTTTTCTTTTAACCTTTTGTCATCTGTTTAGCTTGTAAGCCCCTTGGGAAGCAGGTGGTGCTTTGCAAAGCGTAGGTCCTTATTTCAATTGGAGAACCTTCAGGACTGAATTCATTACAAGGGCCAGAAAGAATAGGGACTGATATTAAGCAGATTAAACATTGCATCAATCACTGAAAAGGTGAAAGATTGCTAATAGCCAATTTTCACTGAAGAAACAAGCAGAAGAAGGGCATGTTTCTGTGCAATCATACATACTCATACATACTCATTAACTCGGCAATAATCATACCTTTGGCTGATTGTGTTTCAGACCTGAATTTTATTTAGCTGAGGCTACAGTCATTATCAAGACTCACTCCTCTCTTTCCAGCTTATTTTTCAAGTTTACTGTATTGATAAGCCTAAATAGGTTAATTTTTGCATCCTTCTATGTTCTTCATGAACTAATGTCATCAAATTTGTGTCACGACTTTATTTCCTACTGTAAATGCTGACATCCGGAATGTGTAGATCACCAGTGTGTTTATATTTAAACTGCGTGGAACATACAGTTTTGCAATAAAAGACAAAGATGCAAAAAACCCCCCATCCAGATATTTTGGGAAGACATATAAAAAACTCAAACCCAGTTTAGGGCATGATTTACTTTAATAGTTGATAAAAATGTGCAATAAAACTCTGGTTTGCTTTTGTTTAATTTTTTTTCCAATTCTGTTGTCCCCAGCTGCCCTCAACAAATAATGTCTAGAAATTAAACTGTCTTAATATGGAATATGGAATAAGGTTCTTTGTAGAGTGAGACAGAGTAAAAGAATCTTGAACTTTATTAGTTGAAGTGATACTTATTTTTTTAAAAAGGGTAAATAAACTAATTTTTTTTAAAGGGTAAATAAACTAATTTCAGTATGCATTTTGAGAGGGGAAGGGAAAAGAAGGCGCTAAATAGGTAAAGCAAAAAATAATCCAGTAGAAAGAAAGATGATGAAAAGAGACAGGACCAAAATAGCCAAGGTCAGAAAGAGAGTAAATAAGTGATTCTGTAGAACGACAACTTTTATTCTGATTCATTGCTGGTTTGTCTACTTAAAGTCCCAGTTTTACACAATGTCTTATGCATTGCATCCTGTCTTGTACACCCAAGAAGAACAGGTAGCTCTGTTGTATTTAAAAGCTTTCAATTTCAAAATGGCTGTGAAGAGTAAAAAAAAAAAAGTGATCTTAAAAACTCTCTTGACCACAAAATTGCTTTCAAAAATTTGTTTTAGTAGGGCAGCCAAAAGTTATAAACATAAATAGCATTCAGTATTTATTGACTTTTGCCAGCAAAGAAAATATTATCTCAACAATATTTTAGAAGACCTTTTATGAAAAGTTAATGCAGTATATATATTTAGGTCTTTTAGCCATTGAATGTGCCATTTGATACCATAAATTGTTTGCTTCTGAGTCCCACAAAAATGTTTTTTCAAAAGGACAATAAAACTCCAGATTACATGTTTTTATTAGAGATATGGGTACTGTAAAATTAACTGCTATAACTACAATGGCAACTTAAGGGGTTTGGGAAGCACACTAAAACACTCTTAACCTGCACTAATTGCACATCCTGGTTTTATCTTGTAAGGATATAAATTAGAAGACAGCAATTATCTGTGGTGGCATAGCACAATATTCTTTTGAGCAGAGGATAAGACAGAAGACTAAAATAATAGTGTGTAACACTTGATATGTAAGAAGTGCTGTGTAAATAAAAATTCTTGTGAACAACAGCTTCCTGACACAATATACATCTCAGCTTCTTTTCTATATATATAAACAGCAGTCAAAGCTCAAAGCTAATCATTTAAAATTTCAGGCTTCGAGGAAGGGCAATGCAGTATCTAATGTAAGTGTTCAGTAGACAGAGATGTGTCCCTCTGGATTGTATTAGGAACATCCCTGCCTTGTGGAATATTTGAATTAGTGTCATGGTATCTCAGCTACTGTACCACCTGTAACACTTGCTGTTCATGTTTTAGGGGTGGCAAAATTGAAACACTGAAACTGTAATCTTAAACTAGTGTGTTCAGCAGATTAAGCCAAGAACCCAGGAGAGGTCAGTCTTGCAACTAAATCGTGATTTTTTTCCCAGGAACACACTATGTCCTTCACAACAACTGTTTTGTTCTTAAGGAGTCTTTAAATAACTGTTGTGAGAAGCTAAAGGAGGTGATCACTCTTGTTAAGCGAAAAAAACAACAGACAAAAAACAACTAGTCACAGAATATTCATACACAAATGTTCTTCCTAATATTTATTGTTTGGCTTCCTCAGGAAATTTTCCAGAAAAAAAATTATATGGTGCCATATAATATGTATATACTCTGCATATGTAAAGCTATACACAAATCTAGGCATCTAGGTAAGCAATCAATATTATAAAATATACATCTTCCTTTCTCTCCAGCACATGGGAGTCTGTAACCACTTTGCCTGAGGTCAGTTCCAGTGTAGTACTTAAACATTGAATGCTGAGTGCTCAGAGTGCTCCTGCAGACAGCACCTGAAGTGGTTTGTTGAAGTTAGCATTGAAACTGGACTTCCATAGCACTGAATCAGATTTACACAAAATGAGTCCCTTGCTTTTAACAGATATGTGATTACAAGAAGTACATATCGCACAGTAGAAGTAACTGAGCAACTGTAACTGGTAGGTTGTGAGAGTCCTATTTTCCATTCATGACATCTGTAACTGAATTGAACTATTTTTGTGTTTTGATAGATGAATATGATAGGAAGATTAACCATGAAATTCAAAATAAGCAAGTAGAGTCATTCAATATTGTGTTTATCTGTGGCAAGAAATACAAAGTACACAGAACAGACCAGGCTCATCAGAAAGAGCAAGAACTCAAATGATATGATGTTGGTACTTGATTCTTTCAGTTGTGTAACAGGCTACAATGTAATAGTGATAGGATATCCTCCAGCTGTCCTGGAAAATAGGAATAGAGGGTTTTATTATATGGTGAGAGTGTAATAGTGGATGTGTCATTCATACTGGCATTTGTTTCCTCTGCTCACAGAACACTATAACATACTTCTGGATAGAGTAACAATACAAATAACTTGCTCTCTGTTTTCAACTACTAGGAAAGTAATGGCTACTGTGCATTCTACTTACAAATTTTATACGGTAACAAAGCATGTATTATCTTTGTTTATAAAAAAGGAACACTGGTAGCCACAATGAATGTACCTAATAACTTAGATGTATATTTTCAGAATAGTACCCACAAATGCCCTGTTCACTGCCTGATCAGGGGAAGCAGGAGGACTCTCAAATCATATCTAGTGTGCTGCTTAAAAATTGATGCTTTGTTGTTTCATAATTGAAGAAGAAGCAAGGAAAATGATTACTTGGAAGAGATACAGCACATCCTAACTAAATGACCTCCATTATTATTGGCTTTATTAATAAAATTACATTTTTGCTGTTATCTCAGTATCTGCCAGTGAATATCATGCAATTACTACAATTTGCCACTGTCAACAAACTATATGCTAGTTAAATAGGCTCAGCAGATAGGAAATGGAGGTGTCTGTAGAAAATGCTAGTTTTTTACTAGTAATTCAGAGGTCAAAGTAAAGTAAAAAAAGAAAAATAATCATTACATAGATCAGAAAGGGTATTAAGTTAAAGACAAGGAAGAAAGAGAAAAACTATAGCAACACTTTTGTTGGAAATTAGTATGACCGAGGAGAAAACCCATGGGAAATTAATAAACAAATGTTCCTGAGACAGAAAGTCCTATCTTGCTCCTGGCAAGTCCATTTTGTCTTTATAAATAGCATCCAAAGGATGTAGGTCATGCATAGCAGTCTAGTTAAGCAGTGTCTAATTCCAGGCATCTAAAATTTGGTCACATCAGAGTCTGAATTAAGATTCATTGCGAGGATTTCAGTGACTCCACTGGAGCAAGAGTACTGAGGAACAATCAGACAATAGTTCTCCCCTGTCAAATTTACTTGACAGTGAAGAATAGACCTGGGCCTTTCTTGGGTTGTTGTCCATTCATTACTTTACATATGCCTATTCAATAGAAATTCCAAAATTAAGCCTCCAACTGGAAAGGAGGACTAATGGGGAAGGGAATGGTACACTCCTATTTACTGTCATAGATTGTGCAGAAGGGAGGCCACAGCCTGGTATTAAAAATTATCCTGAGCTGCTTTTTTGAGTCAAAAGAAGAATAAAATACCAAATTAATGAAATTTTTTTTACTTGTGATGTCTTGTTTTCTGCTGTGTTCTTTCAGGTAATTCAACAAGTAATTTCATGTGATCTGTGGAACGGTAGTCAAAAAGTAACTTCTTCAGTGGAGTTCAAAGGACAAAATAGGTACAACTTTTTCTCCATCAGACTGTTTTCTTCCAGACTAAAGAGAGATAAACAAGGTTGTTATATTCTAAATCATTGCTATCAAACTTTTTTTCCCCAAAAATCTTAATTAGATTTTTAGATAACAAAGCTTGGTAGATTCTCTCAGTATTGTCAGCATTCATTTATAGGTATGTTAGGTATGTCACATCATCTGTGGTCTTTATTTTGGAACAGTTCTAATGCTGGAAATCAAGCTGGCTAGCAAGAAACTTAAGAACACAAAAACTGTCTTTTGGAAGAGACAACAAACTTCCATCTGCTTTCAGATGATCAATGAGCTCTCCCTAAAGGCAGAACTTCCTAGATGGCCACTGCATAAGCAATGGCAGAAGAAACCAACCTCTCCAGGCTGCCAGACAGATGACCTATGGTTTCCCATTTAAAGGACTGAGCCGTATTAGTAGCCACCAATATAATCCAGAGGCATTGAGATAGGTAAAAAGAGTGTATGAGAGCACTTTTGG
The DNA here is from genome assembly GCF_031877795.1 of Strix aluco. Classification (NCBI taxonomy): domain Eukaryota; kingdom Metazoa; phylum Chordata; class Aves; order Strigiformes; family Strigidae; genus Strix; species Strix aluco. The sequence continues at coordinate 21,418,663 of NC_133935.1, forward strand.
GAGACTATATGGTTTGAATAATGGAGCACAAGTTTTATATTTCTTACAATGATAAGAGCTTGTCACAAAAATTTTTGTAGCACAATATCTTTCCATGACTCCACACTCCAGAATGCAGTGTTTTCTGTAGAGTGGGCTATACTAAAATTGTCAGCGTTAAGTGTAATTTGTTCTGTGATTGTTCCTGACACTGCTGTACCAATCTATTCTCTATTGGTCTAGCACCACAGCTTTCAGTGGGCCCTTATAACGTTCTCTTACAGCCAACAACAAAAGCCAGTTGATAATAGAAAGACTAGATAGAAAGCTAGTGAAATATCAGTTAGACTGGGTACGTGCTACATAACTGATGTTATGGTGATTTTGTTAAAGATTTCCAGTAAGATGATAAAGAGTATCTCAGATTCCAGATAACAGAAAAGAGCAATATTTTGCTAATTTTTTGTCATGCATGATGGTTATATCCAGGCCTTTTCGTTGCTTGTTAATGAATCATGTTTTTCCTGTCCAAAACTAAAAAAAAAAAAAAGTATTAACTGTAATACTTTGCAATAGGATAATAAACTGCACAGACAGTCCTGGTCTCTTCAGCTTTCTTTTTCTTTTACTGTTTACCTGAAGTGGTGATCAGTATTTTAAGTCAGGCCAACCATTTTCTCACAGAAAATATGGATCAGGTCTTTCAACGAGCAGATGAAACAAGCTGGTTGTTGCCAGCCTTGATAAATTTTGCTTAATTGGACCTGGCAAACGAACAACTAACACTGTGATGTGGCCTTAATATAGCACCTACTGTTCTAAAACTTTGTCTGTAGTGCAGTTGTTACAGCATACAAAAAAAAAATCTGCTTTCTGCATTTAAAGTGCTGCAATAATTTATTCTAGAGATTCACAAAGAAATTCAATGGTTTTTTTCTGGGGGAAAAAAAAAAAAAAAAAAAAAACAAAAACCACAACACAAAAAAACCACAACCAAACCAAAACCCACAACTCAAACTAAGTTTCTTTTTACACTTTTTAGTCTGTTAACAAATATAGAGTGTCTGGGAACAATCTGTTCTGGAGAGATGACCCTGCATATAACCTCAATTAACCATTAGAAACTAGAAGAGCCTTTTGGAGCCTACAGTTATTTAAGACCTAACACTTAGACAAAAGATGTAAATGATGTTATTTGTTTCATTATAAAGCTACAGTAGCAAGGTCTTAGCTGAGCAAGAGCAGGTTCCTATTCTACTGATCTGTACCAGCCCAACAGGATACAACCTCTGTTTTATAATTATCCATTTCAAAAAGACAAAATTACATGAGTGCTAGATTATGTGAGCCATATAAGCATTTGACCTGATGCCAAACCAGGAATTAGTCTCCAAATTTCTTCAGTCCTAGAGCACTGTATTCAACCAAAAACCACCCACTGTTTCCAGCATAACAAAGTAGAGACGACAGACAGCACCATAGGTAGGCACTGCTGCCAGAGACCTTTTGCATCACATCAATTCTGTACAGAAATAATAATTTTTTTCTTTTTTTCTATTGCTTTTGTATTTATAAGGCTGTAATGTCTTTGTTCTTGATCCTCTTGGATCATTGCAGTTAAAAGGGGCAAGAATTTCTGAACTGGTTGTTGATATTTTGTAATATGCTTAGTATTTTCTTGTTGCAGCATACATTGAAAGATAAATGACATTTAAATATATTAAAACTTAAAAGTACCCTGATTATCAAGTTCTCTGACAGTTTAAACAGATACAGCTTCACTAACTTGTCTGAAATTAATCTGTTTTACACCAGCAGAACATTTGGTCCCACAACTGCAACACAGCCATTCCACAACAGGGTGAACCCAATGTTTACCAGGACAGAGATCATTACCTTTGCTTAGTGTTGGTGGCATCACATACACCTTCTCTGACTGATTGTGGGATTTCAAGCTTACAGCTTTAAAAATATTCTTGTCAGTGACTGTGATGGGCTGACTCTAGCTGGATGCCAGGTGACCAAAACATTTTACTCCTCCCTTCTCAACTAGACAGGAGACAGAAAATATAACAACAGTCTTGTGCATCGAAATAAGGACAGGGAGATCACTCACCAATTACCATCACGGGCAAAGCAAACTCAACTTGGGGAAAATTAATTTAATTTGTTGCCAATCAAATCAGGGTAGGGTAGTGAGAAAATAAAACCAAATCTTAAAACACCTTCCCCCCACCCTTCCTTTCTTCCTGGGTTCAACTTCAACTTTACTTACAATTTTCTCTACCTCCTCCACCCACAACAGTGCAGGGGGATGGGGAATGGGGGTTGCGGTCAGTTCATCGCACATTGTTTCTGCCTCTCCTTCCTTCTCAGGGGAAAGACTCTTCATTCTTCCCCTGCTCCAGTGTGGGGTCCCTCCCACAGGGGACAGTTCTCCACAAACTTCTTCAACATGAGTCCTTTCCATGGGCTACAGTTCTTCACGAACTGTTCCACCATGGATCCCCTCCATGAGGTCAAGTCCTTCAGGAACAAGACTGCTCCTGTGTGGGTCCCTCCTGTTGGGTCACAAGTCCTGGAAGCAAACCTGCTCCAGCGTCATTGCTGATGGGCTTGGCCTTGGCCAGCGGTGGGTCTGTCTTGTAGCCGGCTGGCATTGGCTCTATCAGACACAGGGGAAGCTTCTAGCAACTTGTCACAGAAGCCACCCCTGTAGCCCCCCCTGCTACCAAAACCTAGCCATGCAAACCCAATACAGGGACTTACTTTGTCTTGCCCACTCTCACATCATCCTTGTACTAGCACTAGATTATTTTCTTGTAAACTTTCCCCAAATCCTTGGTAACGTCTGCAGGTGGCAACCACTTAACACTAATCTACTGTGACAGGAATACTGTATCAGCCACACCTATTAAGTGATTTGGTGGAAATGAATTGGAAATGAGTGGTGGAAATTTGCCTAAGGAAGGCAAGCAGCATCTCCCTGGAAATGCTAGAAGAACAGCTGCCTGCAAAGGTACAAGCACTCCTTCCATAAAAGTTCCAGAATAATTAAGGTGATTACAAGGGGCCAGACCCAGAGAAATTTGATTTAAATATGTATTTTGAAATATATTTTAGTTTTCTTTCAAGAACTTCTGGTTGTGAAGTTGAAGAAAATATGGTCATCTTCATTAGATTTGAGAAATCCTGGACAACCTGGCTTCTGTGCTTCAGGGTGAAGGAATCATACAAAGCAAGTATTTATAGCTGCAGTTTTAGTTGAAGAATCCATAGCAAAAGGAGTTGTAACAGACAGTCTGTTTTTTTAGGGGATATTTAAGGAAGGGAGTGAGGATTCACTCAGTAATTTTTTTTTTTGTGGGAGGGAGTCTGTGTTCTGTTCAGTCCTTGCAAAAGAACTGGAATGCTGCTGGGGTTTGCTGTGATCTGACTTACCAATTTACCAGCTCTAGTCAGAGCTCTGGGTAGAAATGGTCTCCAGAGAGTAGATTAATGGGAATGGCTAATGACAAACCAGATTCACAAGAAAAAGTGGTAGCAGGCAACATATCCATCAAAAACAGCAGCCGAGAGCAGCAACTTCACTGTCACTTCCACTTTCTAGTGAATGCTGACCACTGAGGGTGGGGTGGGGAGCAGCATTCTCAAACCTGGATCCCTGCTACGCCCTGCCCTTGGGAGAACAGTTCCTTCTGCTCAGGAGCTGGTTTCATCCACATCTAGACACTAGTGAGCATGCAAGGTACTGCTGAAGATGGCTAATGGCTGGTTAGTTTTGCTTTCATTCATTGTATTCTGAGGTGTGATGGTATTGCATATTTTGGGTTGTTTTGTTTTCCGAGTTGTTAGTCTTACTGAGTTTCCCTTTCATCTCTGCGCCCTGGTAATGTTCTACTTCCATAAATCAGTTTAACTCAATGTTTGGAAATATTCATATTCATGAAGGGTTGAAATGTGGTTCTGTGTTTTGTTTCATATTGTTTTCAGTAGTTTTCCAGTGAACCTGGCCATTGTTTTTGCCAGCAGTGCCTGTCAGAAAGGTTACAGCAGTTTGCAAAAATCTGGCTACCACTTTACTGGATGTAGATAGCTGGATTAGTGAATGTGGGATTTGCTGTACAATAAGCACCTTTGTTTAGGGCTTGGGCAAAGTCTGGAAGCACTGGCACTGTGTCTGATTCAAGGTAGCTATTAGAGTCTTTTCATTGACTTTAATTGGAGCTGGATTAGGGCCTAATCATTAAAAAAATCTTCATCCTGCAGTGAGCAATGGTCACATTTGACCTCAAAATTTCAATAAGAAGCATTGGTAGGGGAAAGCTAGAACATAAAAGAGAGAAAAATAATATTTTCCTGTCAAACAATGAATGATAACTATATGTAGTACAGTGACCATATGCCTCAAATTTGTCTTGAACTTCCCAAATTTTTTTCTATGCACGATCTGTCCAAATTTGATTTTTGGCAGCTGCCAGAGCACAATGGAAGAGAAGGCTGTTTGTCTGCCTTTAGCTGGTGTGGGATTTGCTGTTGGCAAGCACAGATGACAAACACTTCAGTTCTGTGACCAAATGTCTTTGCCATTGTTTTTATTAGACTGTGGGATGTTTTGCCTGATAGGAGACAAGATGTTTTTGACAACTTATTGCAGTGTAATAAATTAATAAAATATCAGAGAATAACATATTTTATGTATATGTATGTATATTTTAATACATAGAAGTATGATATATTAGTTTGTATTTTTTTTAGAAAGGATTTCACAGTTTACAAAGCCAATGCTATATCATTGTTATAGATTTGCAGTGACTGTCCATCTGTGTCTCTTGCTCTATGCCTTCAATTTCTTTATATTATCTATGTACTACAGATGAAAGGTCCCATGCTTCATGCCCTGTGAAAGTACAAATGGAGCATGTGAAGTGTAATGGAAGCACAGCTGACCTGAGCCAGGAAGATTAGTAATGCAGAAAACTCTAAATGCTGTAATATTACTGATGTTGTTATAATGAATTTCTGTATCTTAAACCTGTTTTTATTTTTAGGGAAGTAATTTTTTTGACAATACTATTAAGGACGTGTGTTTTGGTTTGTAATGAATTGTAACTTTTTGTTGTATTCAAAATATCTGCTATTTGGGACACATGAGAAGAATAATCTCTATTAGTTTTATTATATCTACCGATATGAGGTCAATCAGATATGGCAAAAAAGATCACATTAATTTATCAATGTCAGTAGCCTGTAGTTACATGTCCTATGAAATGAGCCTATCTGTTTTCTGTCATAAAAACCTAAACAGTATTCTGGTAACTTTCATTACAGGAAGAAGTTTCTTTAGCAGATTTTGATCATGCTTCTTCTCAAGCATTGAAGATCTTTATTGCTGGCATACAAAATGCTAGTTGGGTTTTTTCTTTTTTTCTCATCATGAGAGCACTATTATTTGCGTGAAGTTAAATGTGGCAGACAATTGGAGAAACTTCAACATTGAAACAATATTGTTCAGCCTGGTGATTTGTACATAAAACAATTTATTCAGTGTTCTGATAGCAAAAAAAAAATGGAAGTTATTGCAAAGAAAATCTTTCTCTTTTCTTGTTTTGTGTTTTCCTTCTCTCCAAGGCAAATAATTTCAAGCTAATCTCTTTGATTCACATACTGATGGACAAATGTGTCAAAATTGCTGGAAGCGAATGCTGTAGGGCATGTGTTTTAAGAAGCTCTTGATTCATTTGTGTACTTACAAGTTTTCTATTTTTATTCATGGTGAGCATACTTCACCATGCCTGTCACACCAGCTCAGAGACTGAATTGAACTTTTCCCTTTTAATGGTTTTATCTTCTGAAATATCTGTAAAGCGTATGAGTTTGTTCTTTTTTTAAATTCCTACTGGATGCGTAACTACACATTCATTTTAATTCACTATGACTACAGCACATCTTTGCCATCCTCAAAATTGTCTGCTCTTGGTTATACCAGATAAAACTCCTTTGCCAACCGAATCATAGATACAAAATTTTGATGTCTGTGCTCCTCTGCCTTCTTTGATCTTTTGGGGCTTTTTTACAGTTGTGTTTAGTAGCAATTAAACAGGTTCAAAGCATGTTCTTGCTGTTTTCATGCTCTTGCTTCATGTGTTTTTTATTTTATGTGCAATGAAACTACCTGCATGACAAATACTTTGCAACTCAGGCCACATTTTAGGTGTCTAAATAAGAAGTTAATGACCAAACTCCTTGTTCTTATTGGGAGAGGGGGTGTGTGAGAGCGTGTGTGTAGTAAGGTGTGTGTGGGGAGGTGAGTAGTAAGGTGACCTAATTATCATATTTCTCTGAAGAATATACTAGAATATACAGAATTTATTTTAAGATTTTACTTCTACCTGAGGTGACAAAAATTTCTGTTGTCTTCAAGGAAAGTTGGTTAAGACCCTTGTAATGAATACTAAGCATCTAAGACTAAGTGGGGGTGGTGAAGAGTCTTTGGAAAAAAAAAAAAAATTATATACACTGTTCTGAGAATGGGGGAGGAAGATTGTTTGAAGGAGGCTTCAAGCAGCAAATCATTTAAAGAAAGACTGCGGGACAAGAAAAGTGAAGAAAACCATGGCCATTTCCCACCTTAGAGCCTAGGTTTTCTCTTACCTAACAAAAAAGCCTTAGAGAAGGAAGGGATTAAACATTTAGACAAATGATGTACAAGGGAGTCTTAAACCTGCTCAGACCTGGACTTTTTTACAGAGCTCTCAAAAACAAGAGTAAAAAAATTAAGAAAGTGAGCACCAGTAATCATCAAGCTGTGGCAAACAGGGCTGGAAAGCACAGCCCTACAGAAAAATGCCTTTTCAGGGAACGGGGAACCTTTGGGCTACAGAGGGAGAGAAAAAACATTATTGCAGGCTCACAAAAAGCATCCAAAAAAAAAGAACAGAAGATCAGTCCCAAGATAAGCTCTGAATGCAAGGAAACTACTTCACATAAGTAAAAATTAATTATGCCAGAAGAGAATATTGTTTTAATTATTTTGAGCAGAAGATAAGCAGGGTACCTGCAGGACTGTTCTAGGCCTTGAAGTACTTTGAGACATTTTCCATAAAAAGCCCTACAAATTCTGAACTGATATTCATTCAAATTATGAAGTGTGCCACACCCATCTGTTGCTTGTCTCTTGTTTTGGGCATATTTCAACGTTAACAGTTTCTGCTGTTTCTCCATCACCTCATTTCTTGGTAACGTCTTTTCTGTGCAGATGCTAAGGATGACAGACTGCTTCCCAGAATTAATGGGACTCAGCAGCAATGTAATAAATGCCTGCCTCTCACCCCAGCAGGAAGCATCCCTCCTGTTTGCTGCACAGCTTTGACTTTCAGCTATGTACATGGAGGACCATACATTCTTATATAAGTGCAATTTCTTTATGGATCATTTAGTGCTACGTTCATAAAAGCATTGCTAGACTTTTAACTTTCAAAATTGCAGAATTCAGGGGAATTTAAGGTAATAAATACGTCATGTACCATAATGTGCATTACCTTTCCCACTGTTGTATAATTTTCCTCCAAACATCAATTTTAGCCACTTGTACACTTATCAGGATGTGGGCTGAATTGGTCTCTCCAAGCCAATATGATGACCATCATGTAATCAACTCCTCTTTTCCATTCACCATTCAAAACAAAATTCAGATAGAGAACTCTTGTTGATGTAATTATTTCAGGTGACAACAGAGGCTTCTTGCTTTGTTTGTTAATCAAAGTAAAATAAATAGATTTTTCATGTGGAAATCTGCAGTATTAATCAAGTTTACTATAGAACTCTGTAAATCCATGCTTATGTCTTCTCTGAAAATGGCTGGGCCTATTATCTTGCTTCTAGTGCATATGCAAAAGTCATGCTGACTTCAAAAAATAATTAGTACCACCACCACTTAAAAACTTTAATAAACAGAATAGACAGAATAGACTATTTAAGTTGGAAGGGACCTACAACAATCATTTAGTCCAACAGCCTGATCTATTCAGGGCTGACCAAAAGTTAAAGCACGTTGTTAAGGGCATTGTCCAAATGCCTCTTAAACACTGACAGGCTTGGGGCAATAGTACAGAGAGATACTAAAAAATATATTCAGCTATATTTTCAAAGGGGTATTTTGAAACCAGCCTCCAGTTTTGTATGCCTAGTGAGCTATGTGAACATCCCAAAATCTGTGTGCACAAACAGGATAGGTGTCAACAAACTGTGAGGCTAACCACCATATCAGTGTACACAAAATAGTGTCTTGAATGATGGAACCTGCTTTACTTTCCTCCTCCAGCTCTCTTATTACAGTCATTATGGCCATCTCTGAGCCCTCTGCAATCTCCCCAGAGTGAGCTACAGACTTCTTGAATTTTGCTTCATCACAAGGCCAGGACCTAGGGCTGGTGTTGCACTGCTGCTGTCGTGGGACAGAAAATGAGGTGAGGGGAAAGTACAAAACTGAGATGAGGAGTACCCTCGGGCATCGGACATCCTGCTGCTGCCCGCTGAGGCCACCTCCAGCCCTGGCCATGACTGTTACCCCCAGCCTCCCCCCACAGCAGCAGGGAGCAGGCTGGCGTGTGCTCCGACATAGCACCAAGCAGAGAGCAGGGCTATGACCTTCAGTGAGCCCCTCACAGCCGGGTGCGCGAGGTGCTGCCTGCCACATGCAGAGCCAGTGCCGTGATCTTCCTCCAGCTGCCAAATGGGACTGTGTGATTATTTGACATCCCTCGATGTCTGGTTGAGCAACAGAATTGCTGTCTTGCTGCTTAAATAGGTAGCTTTTGGCAGGTCATCAGTCCAGATGTCAGTCACAGCAGTGAATTTTTTCCAGTAACTGTATCCAGATGTTAGATTTTTAAAGCTTTCTTATGCATCCTTTTTAATGTTTCTGTTCGGTTTCAGTGCTGGTTCTGCTGACAACCGCAGTGCTGCTGGCAGCCTAGCACAAGGACTGCAGTATTACTGTGGTAGTACTTTGTCTTTCTGAATGTCCTCCTGCTTTCAGTGATATAGGATGAAGAATGTGTGCTCTGTCTTGCTGAGGCCAAATTCATAAATTCTTCAGAAGCAGAAGAGCATAAGATCCTTTCAGTGCTATCAGAGGACAGTTACTGATTCACACCACAACCCACCCACACCTCTGATGCTTCTCTTATAACAGATGTTTGTCATTACAATAAAAGGTAGAATATATTTCTGTAGATATTTTAATTGCAAACCAATATTGAGAAGTCACTGACTATAACAACAAGCATGCAATTCAGCAGTTGCCTTCAGACCATTGTTTAGCTGCCCAAAAGGATGCTATAATGCATCTTTCCTCTCAACTCACAGATTTTACTCTAGTCTGGTCTCTAGTTCTTTGCTAGCTGTCAATAACAAAAAATTTCCCCTTCCCTCTGCCCATTGCTTCAGCCACCTTGAATTTTGGACAGCTGCAATGTTGTGAGTGTAGGGGTGGGAGGTCATGTCAGGGAAGAACAAGCGATGGTTCTTCAAACACCGTGGGAGAGTGAAAGGGCCTACATAGAAAATACTAATTTTTCCCTTTTCATTTTCAAAATTCCCAACTTGTGGGTGTGTAAATGTATGGTGTGGTGCTATTGTGAATCATGTTGGAATAATATGATTCAGCATGTCCTTAAGTACTCAGTTTCTATGGCTAAAAATAAGAGTCTTATTTCTTTAAAAGAGACTGTTCTATATTTGTTACAGAAGAAGTCCTCTAAAGGTGAGGAAGCTAGGAGCCTGATAACTGCACCAGCTGTTATTGGATCCCGCTGGGAAGTGATCAGGTGTTCCCTGTAAAGAACTAAAAAGAGACATTTCAGGGAAGGATTTTTTTTTTCTTTCAGAAGATTCTGAAACTGGAGAACTAAATGCAAAGAATCTGTTAGAATAGGATAAACCAATGTAAATGTATTACACAACTGAGTCAAAGACTAGCAGGTGCAAGACAATGAACAAAATTGCTGTTTTGTTTTGCAGCACCTAGCTGATATTTTTAGCATACATTTTAAACCCCATTTAAACCACTGATCTATTACAATCCTTTGCTGTGTGCAAAGTAAAAAAAAATTTAGCTATTGCACTCAGTTCTCTAATAAGTCATTTATATATGCCAGTGCTATCTCTCTAGCTGTTAGTTATAGGTAAGAATTATCTTTTTGACAGTAAATGTTATGACAGAATGAGTCCTTGACTGATGTTCTGATTGCAGGCCACATCAGTAATAATAAATACACAGAACTCTCCTGCAGGTGTTTTCTCACGAGTGTTCAAATATCTCTAAGTGCTTTGATTCTTCCCATGTTGGGATTTTGCATAGTTGATTGTTTGGGTTTCAGAAAAGTAAAAGTGCTTTAAAAAGATTTGTAATGTACAGTACTATACCTTACTTAGGGAACTTCAAATTCCAGTTAGCAGTTGGCAAATGTGTATGGGTGATTTCTCTTAAACAGAGTAGGCTTTTGAAAACCAAGGCTAAATTCTGGTCATGAATTCTGCTGGTTATAATATTTTACAAAACACAAAATTACTAACCATGGCTTGGGCAGAGAAAGCTCTATCTGAAAATTTTAACTTCTGTATAGGGAACAGTAAACTGCCTAATCCTATTCCTTTCTATCTGCCTGACTGTTCTGTTTTATCAAAAAAGTTATTTTCCAGTAATTCATGTTTCCATCTTCTAATAGCTTTAGCCTGATAACACAATGGCAGCATCTATGTATTTCTCTTGTTTACTGTGGTATTCTCACATTCTATCACAGGCTAGAAAATACTTTAATAAATAAGAGGCTTGATTGATTATACAGTCAAGATACAACAACAAAGCCATAGCTAGAGGATAAAACATCTTGCTGGTCAAGCTGATGGAGCTTTGAACTTTTACCTAAATCCACAAAGCCAACAGCTAATTGGAATGGTACAGTTCACTTACATAAATCTTTGATACCACATGGTACATTTTATCACAAATCACAATAATAATTCAGAATTGTAGCATTCTCTGTAAAATATAACACCCTTGTGATCTCCTATAGAAGACTCCACAACAGTGAGCTGGAAAGTGAACAGCTACAGCAGAGGATATCAGATAGGCACACTGTAATTACTAAAATTTGGCCAACAACACATCACCTGTACTTTTATTAAAATAGTATGTGAAACCTTTTGAAGGAACAAACAAACAGCTTCCCTTTCATCCTAAAAACATGATTAGAGATGTGGAGGTGGTACCATTGGCAAGAAGCAATATTTATTTTTGTTGGAATCCTCAAATATATCCTGCCAAATGGTTGACTAATGATACTATTTAATGGTTCAATAATAATTCATGGAAAAAAATACTGTGCTGTTGTGGCTTCTGGAAATGTAGTGGGTTCTGTATGTGGTGATCTTCATACAGTCCTCAGAAGGGCTGAGTCATGATGAAAAGAGCAGGGTTCAACTCAGGATTACAACTGGAGACAGAATGATGAGCTACCATAAAGCACACACAATTAAGAGAGTTGATAACATTAGGAGTCTGGCTCATAGATGCTTTGGAGCAGGTTTGTAAATCATCATTTCTTTAGCCTGTGCCTCATCCTTATCTTTATTCCTAATACCATATGAGAGAACATGATCCTCTCCTACACCAAAATATAAGGCAATATCTGCTAGCAATGGCTTTCTTCATAATCTTATTGTTTATTTGATGTTTAACAGTAAACATAGTTTCTAGATGCTACAGTCCTAACCCCTAACACCAATTTTAACACTTGTCATACTTCATAGCACACAGATATTTACAGGACCCACAACCAAACAGTAAAGGTATTTAGTGCCTCTGTACTTAGCAATCTCTGCTGTACCTTCTCAAAAGCTAGAAATTCTAACCCTAGCCACATCTCCATACCAGGATCTCCCCAAACACTACAGGAACACTCCATTACGTTGTGATGGCTAGAGACTTATAGCAATCCATTCCCCTCTGTAACTAAGGAAAAGCCACTTCCCTTACCTGTACCAGTTCTCACACTTGCGTTGCCTTCTCTGCACCACTTCAGTAACTCCTCCTCTGTAACTTTGAAGGGCTCTATTAGTTGTGGAGTGAGAATTATTCACTGTGATATCAATAAAACTGGAATTAGGGGTAGGTTAGGAAACTGAGAGGCTGAGGACTTGTGATCACTTCTGAATGCAACTAAGTCCAATATCTCTTGAAGTAAGGAAACTGCAAATTCTTGTTGCCAGGAAGTCTTGAAGTTAATTCTGATAGAGTTCATGCTGGTTTATGTTGAACAGTTAGAACAAAGCTATGTCAATCTTGTTAGTCAGCTGTACCTGAAATAAAGAGGTTAAGACTGGGCCAGTTATGTGCTTACGAAAAAAGAGACAGATTTCAATAGATCTATCTTTCTGAGAAGTGATGCTGATGGTTTCTACCTTATGCTCCAACAGTTTAGCTACAGAAGCACATGCTGATCATCACAATACATACTTGCTTGTCTTCCCTCCAATTTTGTTCTCTATAGCAGGTTAATGGCAGAGGAAGATATGTTTGTAAATGTAGGAGATCAAAGCATTTGATATGTGATGAATTATTATTATGCCCAAGAGACAAATGGAGACATTGGTATCAGCAAGGAATTATAGCTCTGTTGTAAGCACCTTAACTTCTAATCTCTACCCAGATATCGAAGTTTTGGGGTATACTGGAGAAGAACCTTGAGGAAGACACTTAACCTCCAGGTTGCAACTTCTCTCACCTCTCATGTAATTTCCAGTTCAACATAGAAAGGGAAAAGGGTTGACACAGGAAGCATCTCCTTATGCGAAGCACAGGAGGCTAGTTCCTGAGAGAGAGGGCACTGAGCCTACCTGGTTGGAGAGAGTTGTCTTCTCCTGACTAATATTATTTGGGCAATGTGGCCTCATTCTCTCGTTTCTGGTGGAGGAAAATGATAGCAGTTTAAATTCTAAATTGCTGTGGCATTCATTGAGCTGGCTGACAGCAAGCCTGACCTAGCTACCTATGGGCATAGTCAAAGGACATGTCTACCTTCTGTCAACGGCCTCCCAAAGCAACTGCCTATGTCTTGTGCCAGTTCCCCTAACAGGTCATTTGCCTGTTTAAAAAAATAAAAAATAATAATTAAACACACACACACCCCCAACATTCTTTGAAGGACATGTTTGCATTTATGTTATCTCTGTTGTGCTCAGAGAGTTAGTTAGCTTGTGTGTAGTTACCATGAGTCATTTAATCCAAAAATAGGATTTGCACACACATTTTGCAAATCTGCTAACAGCCCACATTAGTTCTGCACTCAGTCGTGTTTGCAACAACGCCTTCTGGGTGCATATCCCTGCTTTCTTGAAATCCATTTTGGTCTTTCCTATTTTCCACTTGTTCATATCTCATCTTTTTCTGTTCAGCTGATTAAAGAGATGTGTTCAGTCACGGACTTCAGTTTTCATATCAAGGTGACAGGGAAAGGTCACTATTTCTAGATTATCTGATATATACCAGTTCTTCTGTGATACCTTTGTATCATAACAAGAAAATTAAATTAAAGAACACCTATGAAATTCTACACCCTTAGAGTACTAGAAAAATAGGATTTAGTAGTCCTAAAGCTTCATTGAAAAGCTGCCGGTAAGTGTACCTGTGATAAAACAGCTCAGGTACAACAAGTCATGTAAAATACAGTCACTTCGAAGACCAGAAACTTAACTGCATTTATATACATATATTATAATCCTTAAATGGAATATGGTGTATTTTGAAACAGATATGGTTTTGATGCCTTTGTCTTGTTTTAGTAGATACAACTGATTCAAACCCAGTAGTCATGAATTACAGCATATGAAGTAGTATATGAATCAAAAATGCTAAACTGCTCATCATTTAAAATGTCATCTGGGTTTTTCTAGACAGGGACATCTTGTTTTCTGATTGATAGAGAAGTTTGGGGAAGTTAGGGGTTTTTTGCATTATTGATTTTTTTTAAATAAAAAAAAAAGCTCTTCTTTAAATGTTATATTTGTGGTGTTCTGTTGTCACAGCAATTAGAACTGTTCAGTTTCCAAATAAAAGCTGTACACTTGGGATCAGACCTATACAGATCAAGAAAGCCACAGACTGTTTGCTCTGCCATAAGACACGGAGATCCTCTGGCACACACAGAAAACTTGAGATCTGAGCCATTATTGGAAACCATTAGCATAAATACTCTGCCGGGTCATTGACATCTGCGTTATCAAATCCCACTGTGGGACTAGATATTCAGTACTTAGATCATGTTATTAGTCTATCATATCATAATGAAATAATCAACAAAAATGCATGCCTAGGAATTCCTGAGTTAACATAGAACTGAAATAAAATTAAAACCACACAACTCCTCATAGTTTGGTACATGTTGCATAGTGGACTGCTTTAATATTCTAAGAGCCAAGCTTTGACTCACGTTTAGGCTGATCCAAGACTTGAGTGTGAGTAGAGCGGGTCCCGCTCAGTTCATAATGCTCTTTAAGTATCTAAGTTATGTACAGTAACTGTATAACAACAATAGTTGCCAGAAACCAGCTTCCCTAATTCCATGCTCTAACCTTTGTTGACTGGATTACATCTCATCTCGGAAAGATTTTTATATGTTTCTTGATAAAGACAGTTCAAAGCCATCCATTGAAATTTCCTGGCTTAAATATACCTTTCCAAAGAGGAGACAGAGGTACAGGAGGCCAGAAACTCCTTAAGTTATCTTTGATGCCAAAGAATTTGCCAGAGATGTAATCATAGTGAAAAACTCAGTGATAGAGGTTAATATCTTTTGGGAGAGAGGAGGACTGCAGGGGCAGTTTAGACATCTGTAATTTTCATCTTATAATTCTCAAATACTTTTGTTTTAACTCATCATCAGAAGACCATCTGTATCATTAGGCCATTGTAGGAATTTTAATTTTTTCAGGTGTAGGGAGCTAATCATGACTCTTTCAGACTGTGAGTGTATATATGTTTTAAATGATACAGCTGCAACAGCTAGACACTGGGGAGAGGTGTTGGGGACATGAGTGTTTTGGTCCTCTAGCCTGGTACAAATAAAGCCAGCCATAAACTGAGCAGCATATGCCTTACCTTAAAATCATATTTCACTACAACTATTTATGGTGTTTGGTCTGATATGTCCTATTGCAGAATGTTTCTCGGAATTAACTGGAGTAGGTGTTTTAGTAGAATTAATCTTAACCTAAGTGCCCTGATTTGACAACTTAACAACTGTGGAGTAGCAGATAAATTTTACAAGTGTCTTTATCCTACTAATTCAGGCCAGTGTTATTAATAAGGTGTGTGAGATTTACAGTAAGGCCTTAGGAGCTAGATTTAACAGCCAGGAAAACTAAATTTTGTTTGCTCTAGATTCAAGAGAGAATACTAGATTTTTTTGGTTTACTTTCCAGTAAGCTACTTTACAAATAGCGCTGTAAATTTTACACTACGGCTTCAATTACCAAAGGCTTTAGGCACCTGAATAGAATAAGAAATTTGCATGCAGATGAATACATGCAACATTTCTTTAAAACAAATAAATAAAATGTCTTACAATAAATAAGAACCCAAGATCCTCCATGGGTAAAATATGTGTCTCACGCATATTGTGAGAATTATAAACAATACAAGGAAAAGGAACAAACTCATAATTCTTACCCAGGAGTAAGTATGCAACCATCAATAGCATCTTACAGTTTTCAATATTTATGATATTTATATAATACCTTTCCCTCTGCCATTTCAAAGTGTTTTCTTTATATTAAGTTTCACAGAATCTTTCTGCAATTATATTATCCTCATCTAGGCAATGGAAATGCAAAGGTAACAGTAACTGACACCTAAAGAGAGAGTGCCACACTCAGAATTCAACTAACTCCTACCTTCTTGCACCAGCTCTTATACACATACTCACTTCTGGAAGTGTCTATTCAAACATGGTTTTTTTTCACTTTATTCTGAATTGTTTTAAATATATTCTGCTTCTGGAAAAAAAAAAAAAAATTATCACCAAGTTTTCTCTGTCAACTCCAGTATGCAGCAGTGTGTCTCTTCCACACCTACATTAAGACACTTAAATATACAGGAAAATTCTTTTCTATTTGGCAAAGTATGCCAGGTTCATTTATTTTGGTTGTTGTAACATGTGGCATGTTTAGTGGCACAATAATTTGGGGTCTTGGTGATCTGTATAGAGATGTCACCACAAGCCCAGTATGAAAGTCATGATATGATCATTTTCTCTCTTGGAAAATTCACAGCAAGGTGGAGATACTCAGCATATTGAAAGCAGGGCTTTATGCAGTACTCACTGAAGAATGTGCATGCTCCTATAATCCCCTGTGGCATCTAAAATTTCCTTGGAAACCTCTCCTGAAGTTACTCTGAAGTATTTGTTCTGTTTGTGAGATCACAGCTCACAAATAAACAAGCTATAGAAGCTTTCGGCTTTGATCCTATTACCCTGGTACTGTATAAGAAGACACTATATAATTACTCTTGAAACGCTGGGCTAAAGTGTTATTACTACTAATATACCCTAGAATGCTGGAAGTAACTATAAAAAAATGCTGAAAAATATTAGACATAGTACAGAGCACAATTTCACTTACAGATTGTGTTTATGCTTTCTGTCACTAGATCATCTAATTAGCAGCTCATGACATCACCAGACCTTAACCATTTTGGCTGACATTTTCTACACTATTTGCCACAGGCAGATACTGCTGTGGCTCACTTTCCCATTGTAAATAGAAAGCCATGGAGCCATTTAGCTCACAAAAGTGTTAGGAACTAGTTTAACTAACACTGGTTATGCACTTAGATATTGTAATGTAAGTAGAAAAGTCCTTGTGGAAATGAAAAAAATTTGTTCTCAGAATGTGGTTTGAATCTATGTGAGGCCTGGGGCTGCACACTGAACCAAATGTTGAAAAATCCTTAGGCAGCAAGCACCATCCATTCTGTGCATGACTGAGTGTGGAATCTAGAGAAAAAATTAATATGTGATCATGTAATTAAACTGTAGAATAATTAATATACACAAGGGAAGGATAACTTCAAGTAATCTTAATTCAATTTTTTTCCTGTAGTTAATTTTGCAGCCTTTATTTTCTTTCATTGTAGGTTTTCTCTAAGTGATATATGGTATAAGGGAAAGCAGAAGTGCAGTATTATTAGCTGATTTTATTCCCCTTTATTAAATGTTAACGTAAAATCTGCAACA
This sequence comes from Strix aluco, assembly GCF_031877795.1. NCBI lineage: Eukaryota > Metazoa > Chordata > Aves > Strigiformes > Strigidae > Strix > Strix aluco. The sequence goes on from NC_133935.1 coordinate 21,435,939, forward strand.
AAGAATGCAATTGCCCATTTACTATTCTACAACAGTTCAGCTGTCTTTCAATCAAAGAGAACTTCTTGGTCACTTAACCAAAAAAAACTAAGTCAGAATCTTTCACCTTATCTGTCAGGCTTCTAACCTTCTTAAGCATATGCTTGAACTTTGAAATTCTTAACTCTGTGTGCAGAAGTCATGAATTATTTCTAGTTCACTAGGAAGGACACATCTCTATTGCAAATGTTGCTACTGCCTTACAACACTGGTATGCCTTAACTTGGTTTCAACAGAATTAAAATCTATAGAGTGCTAGGAGACGGGACCAGAGGGTAATCTTTTAGATTTATTATTATTTATATTGACCTCCCATCTGAAAGTCCCATCAAAGCTCAGAACGCCAGTTATGATATGAGAGCACAATTCAGCTTTCAAACACCATTCATAGTTCACCTTTCCTAGGATATACTGCAACATATAGCTCATCCCACTGAGAAAGTAGTCATGAATATGCCTTTGCAGATAAAATGAGCAAGCACACACATACAGGTATATTCATAGTCTGTACCTATATTAGTATCAAAAATTAGTACATTTTTCTTATTTTCTTGTAGACTTTTGTTCAACTGCATTGTGAAATACCCCAGAGCTATCTATTCATTAAGCAACAAGCACTTGTCTCTTCTCAATCATTAACTCTCATTTTATGCCTAGTTCTCAGGCAGTTTCATGCTTCCCTGTGTTTCCTAGAGCTCTGATCCTGGTGTTCATGCCCATACACAAGCCTCGTTAACATTCCTCTTCAAAGGCTGCTGGGACAGAGTATCTGTGCAGATACTACATAGTGTAAATTCAACGAATAGGCTTCCAAAATACCCAAAGTATTGTCATAACATCAACAGAATATGTACAGCTATCCTGGGGGAGCAGCGGTGGGGGATACAATTCTACCTGCTCAGAAGTGAAATGCAGAGCATGTAAAAAGATGTTTGTTCACGTGTATCATTATTACAGGCAAAGATAACTCATTAGTTTTAAAGATTCCTTTTTATTCTGATGGCTTTAAGTATAGAGATTAGTGATTATGGCTGCTCTCATTTTCCTGGTCACCTTTTTCTCTTCTTACAGGACTGGAAATATGACTCCACTGAAGCTGTAATTTCAGCTTTCAGTCCTGGCTAGCTCAGCTAAGAAAGCGAACAATTTGGGGTTGACTTTTTATTAAAGACATCAACACATCTCTCAGAAGTCAACAGCAAATCTCTCATTGAATTCTGTTATGCAAGATCGGGTTCTAAATGGGAAAATTCAGCAGATATATACCAGTAACCAACAGAAGAATCAGACTACTTAGGCAGACCACTTTGAGGCTCTTCTTTCTGTTCCTCCACACTCCAAAGTAAGCACTGTGGTAATTTATTTTTCTGGCTGAGAAAGCATTTGTTTAATAGCCTCAAAAATTTTGAAAAGATCGTCTTAAAAAAGGTGAAATTCAAGACCTAGAATGTACTATTATAAAAAGAGCAAGAAATAGTCTTAATGATTTTGAAGGGATTTGCTTTCTAACAAGTGAAAACTTTGATAAATACAGAGGATACTTTTTAAAATTCCAGTTCTTTGTTCAATAAGTGAATGTTTTTTACCCAGATTTAAACTTTAACTATGTAGAATCCAAGGGATATGACTCAACAGCGAAGTTAAATAAATACCATACTGTTCTTTTGATATTGCATTACAGTAAGAGCTGAGAAAACAAACCAGGTTAACTTCTTCGTCTAATCCCATGCTTTTCACATTAGAAATTTTATATGGCTGGCTAAATTTTTTTCTCAAAAGTCATTTCACAGCAGTGTTTTCAAATATTTATTCTGAGTAGTTGTTAATATTTGAGCTATTTTGGTTGTTACTGTACACAAAGGTTACCTAGAAGGATCCTCCTTCTGCTCCTTCTTAATTTTGCATGAGCTTCCTGAACTACAAACTAAAGAATTGCTGTAACATGTCAAAAAGTGAAGTCATTCTTTAAGGATTAAGGTCAGGAAGGTATATGTGCATGTCATGTAACTGTTTATGTTCTTAATGTCATTTTGCCTCATGATCCTCACCATTTGCATCATTTGTTTCAGCAGATCTTTGTACTTGTGTTTTGCTGCAGACTACAATGTCATCTTAAATAAGACCTACAGGATTCTTAAACATAGACATAATCATTGGGAAAATACAACTGTTGAGAAGTCTCATAAAAAATTAAGATAAATATTGATAGAAAAAGTATTGTGGTATCTGCCAAGCTGTTGCTGTGCTGTAAAATCAACATTCTGTAATGCCAACACAATCGATCAGCCAAATTTTTCTCTATATGTAATGCAAGCTCTATACTTCACCCAAACCTCCTTGAAAATTCTGGCTAAGCTTATGAAAATGAACATGGTTTTAATTTGGGGATTGTAACAAAATCTGAACCCAAGTAAGTTTCATATTGGTTAAGAATTTATAAGAAAAGAGTGAAATAGAACTGAACAGGATTTAATTTTTATCTAGAGTATAAAAGTAAAAAACTTGGAAAATTTCACTTACAGTGGGTAAAATAATCTTTCTTATCATGGAATGTTATGGAAGAATACCTGACCAAAGAAGAGACTGAGACTGTTGTCAGCCTCATTTAGAATTACAAATGTTTACTGTCATTATTTATTACCATGAAATTACTGAAAGAAATCTGATGTGATATGGCCACAGTCTGTGTTAAGACCACACTCTATGTTAGTCCCTGATGCTGTTGTCCTAGATGCATAGTAAGTAATGCATCTCATTGGACACACTCAATTTTTCTGGTGAAACTTACAGTTCTAAATGTGACACCAACTAATCATCAGGGAAGTATTTAGCAGTTTGAAAGAAACACCTAATTCATCCAATAAAATGTCAGATTATTACTTCTTCAAGTCACTGAGATTTTATTTAGCAAAGGTTTATTCCTGTTCTCAGCCATATGACTGGATTTGCAATTAAGGTCTTTGTTTAAATTTTTCAAAACATCATTCCTGTTTATACATCTTCTGCAATTCCATTTTTAAATGTAATTGCTTCTAAACCTCAGAGGATATTAACAGTTGCCTGAACTGATATGTTTTAATACTAAGAACTGTGATTTAAACTACTAAAGCAAAAACCAAAGCAAACTAGATACAATTCTAATCATATTCTGGCAGCTGATTCTTTTTATTTTCTATCTGTATGTCTTATATTAGTGTCTGAGATTCAGCTGGAGGTTTACAGTTTCATACACTGCCAGTGTTTACAGGGATGATGTGAAAACTTAAACAAGCCATTCCTGCATTAGAAACAACCATTCCTTCACCTTTACTTAGGGTGAGGACACTTTCTGTTGAGCCTTACTATTGGAAATTGGATTGCATATTCCTGGTCATCTCGCATGTTTTTCTAGAGTACTCTTCTGACTGGCAAAGCTATCACCAAGCTTGTAGCTGTATCTGCAGACAACTCTGTTCAATAGAAATGTAAGCAATAAATTTTTCAATGTCTGCTGTTAGAGTAAAGGACACCTCTGTAGTGCAGATACCCTAAAATGGCAATGGAAGGCTCTTTCCTCCTTCACTGACAAGTCAAATTTTCTGTTTTCTTCACAGATAGATGGTGGAAATGACAGTCTTTAACTTAGAGAATGCCTGTAATGTGTTTCAGAAACTGATGAGAACAATTTCTTATTACAGAGAAATAGAGAAATTACATCCTCTCTAGTTTTTTTTTTTTCCCATTTTCTTTCTAGCTGAATTTAGTGTATGTGCTTATTGTCTCCACCCACAACATTTCTTAGAGCATAGTTTCTGCTCTGTTTGAAGACACCCATGACATTTACGATTTGTACGGACATACTAGCATAATCTTCAGAGAATGAATCTTGATACAGGCAAAGATATATCATCAATGCTGCTTTAATAGCAGCATGATTCAACCAAACTTTACCATACTCTAGCTACTGAAACTTCTAGATTATGAGGAGTTTTAACAACGCATCTCATTTCATCCTCTCCTCAGTGTCTTGCAGTCAGCAAGCACAAAACTCTGGAGATTTTATGTCTTATAGAAAGTCCTGGTCTTTCTTGATTGATTTTTTTTTCTTCCTTTTACTGTTCCTTATAAAATACTGCTGTCATTCTCATATATACATATCTCTGTGTGTGTATAACATATGATTGTAATTATTTTAATAGGTGTGTTCTTCAAAGTTTCTAATGAAGTGTTCTAACACCAGTAACTTTTTTACAATACAAGTAATCTGAAAAGCATTTTGTAAATTCATTCCACCTGTCCTACCGTGAAGACCTTGCTGGTGTCTGAATGATCACATGAAAAAGCATTTGTGTGTTTTCTGCTTTAATTAAATTCCCCCAAAGAGTAGTTCCATTTTTTCTCTTTCAGAGAGCATCTTATGCTCGCTGAGGAACAAAACTATGTCAAACAAGAACTGTATATAGAGCATCTTAAGAGAAAGTGGAGAGGTAGCAATAAACTGGCTGAACACTCCCTGGTCACAAATTAGAGCAGTCTCAGTTACCCCAATTATGTGTAGCTGCCTATGGCTTGAATGAGTCATTTCAGCAACTGGGGATCAACACTGGGGTACTTCACCTGCTGCCCTTTCCATGAGACAAATCCTCTTTTTCAGATTCCAAAAAAAGCCTGGTATAAAATGCTTTCATCATCTCTCCAGCACCTGTGAGTTTAGGCAAAGAGTTCGTGCAACAGCTGAGTCACAAGTTCTACTCTTTCAATACCATCCTTTTTCTTTATCATTCCTTCTCTTTCAGTCTACAGCTACTTTCAGTCTCATAACTGTCCCATCACTGTTGTTTCACTTGTCATCTAAGCTCTTTTCCATGCCATTGCATTTTTGTGCTTCCTGCTCTTTCACAAACATATTCCATACAGCCCTTGAGAGAACTGTCTCTTCCAGTTCCATCATGACAATCTGCTCACTTCCTTTTTCCTTGAGTGATGCTTTTCTTCTGCGTGGTCATTTTCTGATCTACTCTGCCTTACTGCATCCTGACTGTGCTTTCAGAATACAAATGCATTTTCCTTGTAGTACTCTTTTCTTTCCTTGTTACATTTCCACATTGTTCACAGTTTTCCATGCTTGAGGACCTGACTCAGCGATTGACATCACATACCTATTGTCCAGCAGTCCTTCTAATTATGTCACACTGGGAACTGTGTTATGAAACCTAGACTAATTACCAAACTTTTGTAAGATGTGTCTATGTAGGCTAAGTGGAGCTGCTCCAGTGAACTGCACCAGTGAATCTTCCCAAGGTGGAGACACCCTCACCTCCTCCGCATAAGAGCTCAGGCACAAAACTATGTGACAAATGTTGTAATTCTCAGGTCAGTAAGATCCTTTATTAGCCACACTGGGATGTGTTTAAGACATTCCTGGTTTTCCTTTTCTTATTTCTACCCTGGAGATTTTGCCCAGGCCAGCTGTAAAGAAGTTAGCTCAAGAATAGAAACAGTCCAGCTGTGACAGAACAGAGTTACATTTAGACTGATTTTCCCACTTGCTATTCACAGCTACAGGGGGTGTTTGCAACCAACGGTGTAAACAAACCACTTTTGTTTCCAGGACTGATAATCAAGACAGTCATGCTAAAAGAGTTCTAAATCCTGAGTGGGTATAACCACCCATGTTATATACCCACCTCCCTTTTTCATAGATCCATTATCCTCTTCACTGGATTTCACTGAGATGTTGTAGCCAGTCTTACTGGATGAGTTAGAAATGTGAATTAACAACATTTGCATTAGCAGAGGCTTTGGAAAAGAGAAACAGCAGAAACAAACTAAGTTTTGTAAAACTAGTGGCATATTACGTATAATTAGCATGTAACAATGATAACAGTTCTGAAAACCTATAGTAGTTTATGAAATAATCTAAATTTAGTGTAATTAGTTCACTAGTACTTACACAGTTGATTTGGGGATTATGGTTAGAAAAGTCTTATTTCCCAGTATGAATAACATTTTAGGTGTAAGAGAAAAATATCTTTTAACAAAAACCCAACTTTCTTCCTTTTATTATAGAAGAAATAATAAGGTTTTAGGTATTCTGTATGATTTATTTGCACAAAAAATTACCTTTGATAGAAGCCAGTTTAGCTTTACATTAAATATCCTAAACAGATCTCAGCATGACGACAAATGAAAATGAAACGAATGGTGGGTAAAAAAGGGCAAATTAGTAAGTAGTCCAGTAGTTTTGAACATCACTTTGAGTAGAAAAAAAGCCATGAATGACTGACATTCTGTGTTTCTGATGGTATTCATCAATATCCTCTGTGGTTCATGAGCTGCTATATCTTGAATAGCCAGTGACCCTTTTGGTTTGGACAAAAATCCTATGCATGTACCAGGAAAGCTAAGATGCTCTCAGCAGTTTAGGTTTTTTTTTTTTTTCTGTTTTTTCCCTTTTCTGTCTTCACTCCCAACTCACTTTTCGGTGTATATTTTTTCTTACATACTAGTGTAGGATTACTTGGAAAATTTAGAAAGAAAACACTTCTGCAGTTATTTTTTCTTCTGAGTAATGTAGTGCTAGGAATGATGGCCAAAGCAACATTTACATATAGAACAGCTGAGCAAAGTGTTGTAGGGTGGGGAAAAAAACCCTAAATCAAAACAAACAAACAAACAAAAATGTGACAAAGAAAGAAACAGAGAAACAGAAAATATTATGAAAGCATATAGGTTACCTAAATAGCAAATACATCTTTGATATATCACTTCAAACCAGTTGTATTCTTTCCTTTTCTTAACTGTTTTCTTTTTCTGTTTAGAAACCCCTTTTCTGTAAATAGACATTGCTATTTTCTGAGTCCCTTTCAGCTGAAAAACACACTGCAACCTTCAATCCAGCACACTGCTAATTTATTCTGTGGAATCCATTTTACTTCAAGTGTTCTAATTCAGCAAGTATACTTTCACAGCAAGCAAAAAAAAAAAAACATTTTCATTCTCTGCAGCCTCCTAACTCTCCTAACTTCAGCTGGGGTTGTTCACAGAATTAGTTTAGCAATAATTTAAGTACATTTGGGGTCTTCAGACAGAATTCACTTTTGTTACAATCTCAAGAGCTGGAGACTAGAAAATTATTTTTTTTTCCTGTAAGCTCATGACTTCAGTAGGAAATGTTGTTTCTTCCTGTACTATACAAATCTGCCCTGTTTGAGCAAACCTTAGTCGCTCTGTCCCATATCTACAACCTCTCCCCAAAGCTATAATGATGATACTTCTCCTTCCAATAATTTTCCTCCTGAGGAAGTTCCTTCTTCATGAGAGTGGTCAGAGCACTAACTTGGAACTTTTTGAAAAAAGATGTCATGATTTCCAGAATAACTACCCCAGAGCGTATCATACTTTAGATGTGTCTTAGTATCCGATACGGACTGAAACCACTCAGTTTCTCCACTCTCAGGCTGAGCCATGTGCAATACATCCTGGGTACTAGAGGGATCATTTCTGCAGTCTAATTCAGAGCATTTGCTGGCCATACAAGAAGAGACACCCCCAAGGCTTCTGGAAATGGAAATCAGACAGAATTCAATGTTGTCATCAGAAAACTCATTTGATCTCTGGCCTCTTTCCGGGAGCCACTTGTGCATGTGTGGAGACCAGTATTTCACATATAGCCTGTCTACTATTTAGGGAAGCACCAGGGCTGTGCTCATGTCCTGTGGCCAGCCGGCTCTCACGGGGAGGTAGGAGGAGGCTTAGCACATACAGTGCTTATCCCACCTCTTGTAGTAGCTTGAGCAGCCTAACTTGGAGGGCTTGGCATCGCTGATGCAGCGCATGAAACAGTTACTGCACATCAGCTGTAAATGTGCCACACAGAGGGAACCACTGGCAAATGTTCAACCAGACCAAGGTACAATTGCCTCTAAAATAATACAAGGCATTTCAATAGCTGAAGAGCTGGGACATCAGCAACAGAGGGATATGAAACTTGTTTCCATCAGCTTCTCAATCATCTTGTAGAACTGCATATTTCCATTTTTTCCTCTCTTTTCTCCTCCTTTTCTGACCCATATATCCTTTAATTGTTTGTTAGGGGATCATCTTTTGGCCACATGGCTTCTTGTTTGTTTTCCTTGCCTGACCTCCAGAGGGATCTGTCAGATAGGGATTCTTATGTTCAGCCCATAATCACTTGAAAATCTTTCCCAGCTCATGTCACTCTAGTGTACTCTGTTCAAAAGAAGCTAATAGCTGTATTAGATTAGTTGGTTTTATTATTTTTATATGGCTATTCATTAACTTCAGATGAGATTTTTAAAACACCATGGCAAAAAAGGAAAGGAAAAAAAACTCATACAAAATTACACAGGTCTTCTGTTCTATGCAAGTCAAATTTTGCCCTATACCATATGTCTATAATAAAAAGTTTTAAGTATGCATTAAAGAGAACACCATGAATAGCTCTGTATTTCAGAGTTTGATTGTAATTTTCTGTTATTGCAAACTACTCTGTCACTTTTATTCTAGATAAGGATCTTCAGAAAGACCTGAATGTGTATCTACATTTTTGATCTTAGACTCAATTTTATTTGAGATCATAAATAATGATGACTTTTAGCTTTATGATGACTTGAAAATCAGGTCAATATTTAAATCCTGGAGAGGATGTTGTCTTCTATGAGTGGATTCTGCAAATATATGGTCTATCTGTGAGACTTCCATTTTGCAAGACGATGTTCTTTCCCAAGCATATTTATGACTAAATAAGTTAGGCTAAAGCTATAACAATCTTTGCCAACACACTGCCCTTGCAAAGGGGGGAAAAATCCACTCCTAGAAGGCAATTGATTGAGTTCTTTAGCATGCCTGAACACAACTATACAGAACAGTGAATAGTTCAACTTTGTTGCTGCATTAGGCTTGCAAGTATAAGCCAAGAACAACAATAAAAATCAGAAGTAGATGTTACTTGATGCTACTATTGCCACTGTGCAGTTCGATAAGTCAGAAATATTCCATAGCTTATAAATAGAATTTCATCCTACTTCCACCACTAATAAATAAATAGTTGTTAGTTTGATCTGCAAACCCAATTGTGGGCAAAATACCATAATACAGGGATGCTTGCCAAATGCGATTTGGACACTGACCATACTTCATGCAATTGTTCTGAAATTTTTTTGTTGAATGAGAACTGACACACAGTTATTAAAAACAATCCAATATTTGCCAAGCAATAAAGAGAATACACAACAGCAACATTCCTCTTTGGCACGGGAGGACAGTCACACACAGTCCTAAAGAACTTTGTGTCTCTCTCAGACTGTACTGAAATATGTGTATGCTTTGTCATGTGCCCTTCTTTCACAGGGCATGGGCTTGTGTCAACGGATGAAGGTACTAGACAATGTGTGATTTCTACTGAGCATCTTTTGAAGGTGGATTTCCCAATGAAAATTACAAGAACTCCAGACACTCTTGTAGGGAAATAGAGCTTATGAATTAGCTTATTTTTGCTTTGTATTAAGTATAAATGTGAAAAGATAACAGAAGCAACGCACTGCGGTGTCATGGTAATGATACATGTGCATATAGAAAGATAGTAAGTTCAGCTTTATTGGGTTCATCACCTTTCATTCCTTTAAGAATGGGTGATGAAAATGAGAAAAAAGGATTGGAGTAGCTTGTTCCAGTAAAGCATTTCTCTGCTGCATCAAACCATATTCATGACAGTTTCAGAACCCTTACATCTCTTTAATAAATAAACCAATGATGTATATAATGGTATAGTAATAAAAATGCTAATTATTTAATATAGGAAGCAGTAGCCCCATGTTAATTAGTAGGCTTAGGGTTTTTTCCAATGCAGTTTTATTTTCATGAATAATACTATGCTGTTTCAACAGAGAACGCTTCCTCTTTTGGATTTCACAACTCTCCAGGGCACACTAGAGAGTGAATCAGTTATGCCCAACATGCAAACATTAAGCAAACAGGAGACTCATTGAAGTTATTTTGGTACCTTCTCTTTGATTTATATGGAGTAATTTCAGCAAAACATCCTATAGGAGGAGTGCAAAACTTTTCTGCACATTATGTTCTAAATTAGACTTACTTAGGGAAAACATATATGTCATCCTCAGTATTACTGTGGGGTATTAATTTGATTTGGGAAACTATATAAAAGATTTTATGACTAAAAATGTCTAAAGGAAAGAAAGGAAAATCATTATAGCATTTGGTATATATTCTCTAAGGTTTTGATTGCATGTTAATAAAGCTTTGTAATACCTCTGTTATGTAGATATTTTTGCCAACATCTATATAGCTTGTAGGTAAACTGAAGATAAAAAAATTACCTAAATTATACTACCAGTGTTGAAGCTGTCCTTATTTCCCTTCCAGTAATCTAAGCAATGGGATCCTTCATAGTGTAAACACAGCCTCTAAATTCCTGCACACTTCTGGGAAACTCTCTCCTAAGTTGTAAGAAATATTGAAAATTATTACCTCTACATTAATATCCTGGATTGCACACTAACATTCTTCTAGTCAGTCCCTCAAAAACATAAAGCCAAATTCCACCTACATTTAATTTCAGTACTAAATGCAATATGCATTTTTTAGTTTTACATTCTGTCTTCACTTTATTTCTCTGAGATGGTGAATAACAGTTGCAAACTGTTTTCCTCTACTAATATCTGTTTGACTTGGAAAGGGGAGGGACAGAGAGAGGAGATGTTGGTTGAAACAGAAGAACATTTAAGAACGTAATGAAGATCTTTAAACAGAGATATGGCATACAGCTGTAATAAGTCTCTCGGTGGTGGACCAAATCTTCTTGTTTCACTGTAATCCTGCTGACCTTGAAAGACAAACTACATGATCTTTTCTGTTGTGTAGATTCTGTCCCATTGCGTGACCTGAATAAAAGCAGCCTTTAAAAATGTAACATCACAGTGCTATTCTCAAATCGTAAATTGTCAGGTCAATTATAATTTACTCATAGAGAGAAAAGATAATATAATTTCAAAAGAATATTACAGGGAAATCTTCCATAACAATCAAGGAAAATATATATATTATGAGTGATTGCTGGTGATTTTATTATTATTAAAATTATTATACTTATTATTGATTGCCAGACACTATTCATTATAACACAGGTTGGTTTTAATCTTGCAAACTTTTACTGAAATGGCTAAAATTTGCTATACTAGATATCTACCTCGGTCCAAATGTTAAGTACAGCCTGAGTCACATGATTCAACTGTATGAGTGAAGAAGGATAATAAAAAATTTTTTTTTCAAGTTATGCTCATTGGGAAAGTGAAATGTATTAGTGTAACTGACAGCGAAGGGTAGTTCTGACATGAGGGAAGATTCACTGGATGAGGAGACTGAAAAGAGATGCAGGGAAAGGGACCTGCAGTGAGTTATCTCACCATGATGTAGCACTGGATCCCAGACATACAGCAGATCACAAGGAAGAAAACTCCCCAGCAAGACCAAAGAGAGGGTCTATGTGACTGGGAACAGCATAGTGTGGAGAGCATGGGAACGAGGGAGAAACAAGCTGGACAAGAAGCGGGGGGCAATGGACTGGAGGCTGGCTTAGTAAGCAGCCCAGAGGAAGAGCTGGGAAAGAGCTGGGTGCAGTTAGAGTTGTTTCTGAGTCATCATTTTTTCTGCGATCAGCAGGTAAAACCCAAAGTGACCCATCCTTCTACAGATCAGGTCTGTGGAAAGTGCTGAAGTGCATTACTGTTTGTTGACTGTGATGCCAGTATTCAATTAATTGGAATTCCCTTTTTCAGTTTATTTAAATAAAAAAAAGGGTGGGAGGGAGAGTTTCTTTCCCTTCCTTGACATTCATTTAGGTAGTGTGTCCTTCATTCACGTATTATGGTCCTTTGTATTATTCTTTTATTCAGCATTCATGAATACCATGGCATCCACAGCTCTAAAACTGTGCTTCTTGTCAGTAAAGCAAACTAATTTCTCCCGTTGCCCCAAAGAAGTCTGGTAAGCTTCATGCATGAATAGAAGCAGAAATAAAGAATTAAAAAATTAGGGTGACAGGAAGCAGGTTGCCTAATATGAGAGGCAGAGACGTTGGAGTCAGTGAGGTTCAGACAGGGACTTAGAGTGGCTCAGAAGAGCAGAGACATCACAAAGAAGTTGAAAGGCCAGTGCATCAAAGGAAAAGCAAGGCAAAAGAATGACCAGTTATGCGCATGAGTCATTGGAAATGGCATTTGACAGTCCATGCTCAGCACTGCCTGAAGGTATACTAGTATAAAAATGGCATCGCTGTACTACTTTCTAAATCTGGTAACATGAAAATATAAACACCTTCTCATGTCTCATTAAAATCAATGGCATTAAAGAAGGATTAATTATGTGAAAGGAAGAGATTTACTAAGGTGTTGTGGTGAGTTGCCCTTCTCTAGACGCCAGGTGCCCACCAAAGCTGCTCTGTCACTTCCCCTCCTCAGCTGGACAGAGGAGAGAAAATATAGTGAAAGATTTGTGGGTGGAGATAAGGACAGGGAGAGATCACTCACCAATTACTGTCACCGGCAAAACAGACTTGACTTGGGGAAAATTAATCTAATTTATTACCAATCAAATCAGAGTAGGATAGTGAGCAATAAAACCAAATCTTAAAACACCTTTCCCCCACCCTTCCCTTCTTCCTAGGCTCAACTTTTACTCATGATTTTCTCTACCTCTTGCCCCCCAGAACAGTGCAGGGGGACAGGGAATGACAGTTGTGATCAGTTCATCACACATTGTCTCTGACATCCTTCCTCCTCAGGGGCAGAACTCCTCACACTCTTCCCCTGCTCCAGCGTGGGGTGCCTCGCACAAGACAGTGCTTCACAGACTTCTCCACGGGCTACAGTTCTTCATGAACTGCTCCAGTGTGGGTCCCTTCTGTGGGCTGCAGTCCTTCAGGAACAGACTGCTCCAGTGTGGGTACCCCGTGGGGTCACAAGTCCTGCCAGCAAACCTGCTCCAGCCTGGGCTCCTCTCTCCATAGGGCCACAGTTTCTGCCAGAAGCCCGCTCCAGCGTGGGATTCCCATGGGGTCACAGGCTCCTTCCAGCATCCACCTGCTTAGGCGTGTGGGGTCCCTCCCCAGGCTGCAGGTGGATCTCTGCTCCACCATGAACCTCCATGTGCTGCAGGGCACAGCTGCCTCACCATAGGCTGCCCCATGGGCCGCAGGGGAATCCTGCTCCAGGGCCTGGAGCACCTCCTCCCCCTCCTTCACTGACCTTGGTGTCTGCAGAGTTGTTGCTCTCACATAGTCTCACTCCTCTCTCCAGCTGCAGTTGCCATTCCGCAGTTTTTTCCCCCCCTTCTTAAATAAGTTATCACAGAGGTGCTACGACCGTCACTGATGGGCTCAGCCTTGGCCAGCAGCAGGTCCATCTTGGAGCCGGCTGGCATTGGCTCTGTCAGACAAAGGAGAACCTTCTAGCAGCTTCTCACAGAAGCCACACTGTAGCCTCCCAACTTACCAAAACCTCATCACACAAACCCAATACAGGTGTCTTGGTGCCTAGCTCAAACTAAATAGGTGGTTTACTGTGCTAGACAACTTTGAGTATCTTACCCTACATGCTCTGTTTCCAAAACAGGGAGAACCAAGGACAATCTGCAGCCTTTACAATGGATATTTTAATTGTATTTTCACATTTTTAAGCCCAAATGCAATCATACAAATAATTGCCACATTTCAACTGACTAGATATTTTTAAATGAAATTATTTACACAATGGGAATGCAACTGATTTACACAAAAGGCTTTGAACAGTTCTTTTAGTAACATTATTGTACAGAAGTGAAGCTTTTTTGAAGGGAAATTTTAACACAACGGCTTTCAGCAGCTGCTCTCAAGCCTCTGTGGTGCATTGTATGAACTCTGCCTGCAGTACTTCATGCCTAATTTCCTCTAACTTGATATTGCGTATATTTGTTGAATAATTGGTGAAAATATATCATTGTTAAAAATGTTTACTATTCTATTCTAATGGGAATAGAAATAAAAGGGTAAGGGCAAAAATATCTCATTTTACACAAAAAGCAGCACAACTGCACCCTTCAGAGAGGCTTCACAAGGAACTATGAAAATTATGCTGTTGAGAAATTATTTGGCTTCTTTCAGATTTCCTTACTGCTTCTTTCTTTTTTTCATGTTGTGGATGTTTGCATGAAAACAAGAGGTCAAGTTCTGCTCTCAAATCATCATAAATTTGAAATTCAACAGAGTTACTGTAAACAAATAGCAGTGTAAGCAAGAGAAATCCCACACTGGCTTTCTGAGTGTGTTTTATGGCCAATGACCTAGATGTTGGAATGAATTTTTACCCAAACTGCATTGCACTCAGACCTCTGGAATTACGCTTCAGCCTGATTTTTAAAGGAAAACCTCTCAGTTTTCTTTTCTTTCTTTCTTTCTTTCTTTCTTTCTTTCTTTCTTTCTTTCTTTCTTTCTTTCTTTCTTTCTTTCTTTCTTTCTTTCTTTCTTTCTTTCTTTCTTTCTTTCTTTCTTTCTTTCTTTCTTTCTTTCTTTCTTTCTTTCTTTCTTTCTTTCTTTCTTTCTTTCTTTCGTCTTGTTTTGTCATTAGGATCCAGAGGATGTCTCATTGCCTAATTGATGAACAGTCAGTGTTGTGCCTGGTGGTGTAGAAAATGTTGTGCTGATGCCTCCTTTTGTCCATACGTTCTGTCTCACAGCTTATATACCAGTGCCTTAGTTTCCTCAGCTCAGTAGGAATGCAAACTACTTTTAACAAAAATTTTGAGGACCACTAAATGATACCTGAAAAACGCTTTGGTTGCAAGGGGCTACTGAACTGCAGCGTATCATTATTGGAGCAACAGCAGAATAGGTTCAGTCATTTTTTATCCAATGCATCAGAATAAACAATAGAAGTTGGAACAATGTGCTGTTTCCAGAATGTGGTTTTAAAGAATGTGTTACAAGATGATGATGTTATTACCATGGTTACAGATCCATATAAAAAAGTGAATGCACTAAATACTATTATGAAAATTAACTAAATATTAAGCAGCAGTTTTAAAAACAGGTGTGTAGGAGTCAATGTTTTTATTTTTGTCATTTTAATTACTCTTAATATTTGTGGAAGCGGCAGGCTGAAAGAGCTATCCAGAAAAAGGTGTGATGCCTGGTTTGTGCTTGAAAAGCAGATCTCTAGGGACCACCCAGATGTTGATAGACACTTTGTGGAGATCCAGTACTCTTCACCACTTATCTCCATTTTCTCCTGAACTTATTTAATATGAAAGGGAAAACCATGCTATAGGAAGAAATGTGAACACAGTGTCCTTCAAAAAGAATTGTTTTATTAAACCCAGGATCTTACACAATAGGTGACAAAAAGCTTGCTTTTTACAACTTGCAGATGAGATAAAAATCTCTGCAAGCTCAGATAGTCATGGAAATTGTGGTGTGGGTGGTATTTAGTTATCTATTTGACTGTGGTAGCACTTAGAGCCCTTAGTATAGCAAGACGACATGATATCCTAAGGGGCTTCTATGCTGTTAAGCTCCCCAGCCTTGGTTGCTCCTATTCATAGGGCAGGTATGCCAGGGCCTTTCCAGGCTCCTTTCTGAATGAGAAAACTTACTTTCTGAAGGAGGAAACCAAGGCAGGTTATCACAGTAGTTTGCTTCATGGTTCACTCCAGTCAGGAAAGATGAAATAGATGATGCCAAACGGGCTCCTTGAGCCTGGGACAGACTTCTGACATGATGCCAGCAGGCCCTGTGCCTGCAATGACCAGCACATACCCTCAGGACAGGCTGCAGGGCAAGCAACACAGTGCTTACGGCTCTGCTGGCTGCACTACAGATTTCACATTTTTTTTCAGATTATCTCACTTTATTATCACTTTGAAAACACAAAATATTCTAGTTATGTCTCAGGACTGCAGAGCCAGGAATTGCTTCCTGAGACAGATGAGTTTAGTAATGTAGGTGTAGCCAGACATACTTTGCACTTTTGATCATCATCATGAATGTATTCCCTTCTATCTGAATACATTTCAGGAAAAGATGGAGCTATTGTTTATTAACAAACATGGAATGTTTGGTATAAGTGTCCACTTTCTTTAATCATAAAGGGGACATGCAATTTATAACGCATACATTCAAATACATGACAGGTGGTTGTCTGTCAGAAACTTACACGTTCTCTAAGAATTTGTACCTAAAAGGGTTGAGCTTCGGGACAGACTTGGCATATGGTAAAGAAAAGCTGTTTTTAAAATTGTACTGCCGCTATATCTAAATATAATCCTAAAAAGAGAGAGAAAAAAATATCAAAAAACAGAACTGTAATTATGCTTACCAACCTACTTCGTTTATCAAAGCACATTATAAAATGAACAGAGAATTTAACTCAGGGAACCTGTACCACTTTCAATTATCAGCCCTATAAATTACACCACCAGTGAAATGCAATGAGATCAAAGACTCTGAACCATTTGATTTTCTTACATATGAGTGAGTGGCTATTGGGCACATTGATTACTCACCAGTGCTGAATAGCTAGGACAATATTGAACTCTATACGTGTGGCACCACTGACAATGGCGGAGAAATGAACCAGTGGATACTCTGGAGGTTTGTTCAGCAACAGAAGGCTGGTGTACAGATAAGCAAATGTCTTATGAATGTGCTAATGAGTTTGCCTCCTATCCCCATCAACTAAAAACACTGAGGTTAATTTATTTTTCTTTGTCTCTCTAGAATATGTATCATCTCTATAAATTGAAATGCAGTCTCTCAAGTGTATTAAGAACAATTTCTAATTTCTAATCTCTTCAAGGCTTCCTCCAAAATTTGGATTATACCAGTACTGGGTGCCCTATATTATTTCAGTATATATTTCTTACAGACTATTCAACTTTGCTTTCATCTGTCTGAATAGAGAAGGTAGATGATTTGCCAATATTTATGAAATTAATTTGACAGAAGTTTTAGAAGAAATGATAGAAAATACTGCCTTTAATTATGAGGCTCATCCAAGCCTATTAGTCTTTATGTTTTCTTCCAATATCTTTTACTCAGGTCTTAGATGTACAATTCTGCTTTTGTTTTTTCACATACACTCCTGAATATCTTATATATATACAGTGGGAAAGGAGGCAGGGAGAAGGGAAGGAGAAAAAAGACCATGTGAAGGCCTTTTTTCTCCTGTCCCTCTGAAGTGTTTTGACACATATGCCATGTGCTAAATAATCTGTAAATATTTCCAGCAATGATGGCAGTGCTTCTTCCTATGCAGGAATGAAGATGAGCATTGTAGGGCGCACAGGCTCTGCACCAGCCAGCTCCACTGAGTCAGCTGTCGGGGCTTCAACTGGTACCAACTCAGCAGACAAATCCTTCCTTCTCCTCCTCCTCCCAGTAATAAAGACAGTAACTGAGAAATCACAAGTCCATCCATCGGCTTGTCACAACAACTGTGCATCATTCCTAATTTATGGTGTACTATAAACTGACAAGCTAGCCTTGTGTTTTTACCTCAGACTTTAACCTTGTTTCTTTTTATGTATCTGCTTTTACACATGAAGATGGAGATTTTGCTAGTCACACGGCCTGCCTGTGTGAAAATCTGTGTGTGCCAAACCAAGTTTTTTACTAAGGAGAATTTTAAAACAAAGAGTAGACAAGAGGCAGTTCAACTTAATTAATGTCAGAGTTTGTACAGTCTACTGAATGTGTAAAGCACGATATAATTGCTAGGTATTATCACTAGTCTTGAGTGAGTAATTCATGTTGAATTCTGTTTGCCAAATGTCATCTCTCTGTTTGTGAACTGTCATTGAAAGAGCATGGGGGGTTTTTTTTCCCAAAATTTGTGCAAAACTCCTCTCTGAATAGCTTCTGTCAGTAATTCTTAGCCTGCTGCTTATTCATGAGCAATTCATTGCAAGTGCCTGATAGTTGCAATTTGAGCTGTTTTGACTGCCCAGTTAGGTATTTGATATACTTCCTTTCAGACATTTGATGACTGTAACTTTGAACTGGGTAGTGTAGATACTCATCCAAGCTAGAATTAAATTTGCTTTCCATGGGTACTGACTAATATCTGCCTTAATATGAAATGTAGCCCTGTTTTAACATTTATATTGTGGTAGTGACTAGGAGTCAATCAATTTGAGAATACATTATTTTGAGAATGATACAAATATTGAGTAAATGATAGTCCCTGTTGCAAATTATTTACTGTATAGAAGAAAGGACTGAGCTGTCTAACATTCTTGTCTGCAGGAGAATAAATAAGAGTTCCAGTATAGTGATCGGAAATTGGAAATGAAAGTGAAATGCTTTTACAGAAAAGCATCCAGATTTATTTATCAAATAGCTACAGATTTCTGTATTTCAGCAAAATCTCTATACGTATGAAATACACCCTAGCACATTATGGTAACTGGACAAAGGGAAATATATTTAACATTTTCTGAAGGGAAGGGAAATTAAGATGTAACTCTGGAATGCCAAAGGGATGTGCGCTAATTTCTAAACCATTTGCCTAATCATATCTCAATGCTGTTCCATGCTGAGAGTGCACCCAAGGTTGTGTCAACTATTGTTGCCTGCAAAGTAGTTGAAAACTGTGAACAAGTCTAATATAAAAAATTATTTAATCTCTGAAGTCCCTAAAAATCCAAAAGTAATATCTCTGTGAAGATCACATTTATTATTAAAGGGGTTTCTTTAAGAAAATAAAATTATATAACTGTTTGCTACTTGCTGATGTCTAAGCAGATAACAGACCAGGATATTATGAGAGATCCAGAAGAACTGGATGCACTAGGTTCCCTTCACTCCAGTTAAAGTATGGTTGGTTTAATTCAAAACAAAAAAAGCCCAGAAATTCTCTGCAGGAGAGGGATTCCTTTTCAAGGAAAAGAAACTATTAAAGTGAAGGTTGAAACCACTGTGTCAATATAGCAAAGCATGTTTATGGAACAGAACAGTCTCATCAGTCTCATTGTAGCTGGGCTTCTTTCCACCTAATATTTTTCAAAATAGTGCACATTCTTCATTCTTTCTAATTAATCATTCTCTTTTACTTTGAATAATTTCATTTTTCTGTTTCTTGAATTTGAAGTAAGAGAGTATTTTGGAAAATTGGTGCGCTTACCTCATGTTGGAAAAAATACCTTCTGCTCACGCAGAAGGTACCAGGGAAGGTGGAGAGAATAACCTGTTATAATTCATCCCTGGTGTTATCATGCATCACCTCTACTAAGTATACAAATACTCTGTTCACTGCAGTTCTTTGTACAAAAGAGGCACAGAAGGCAGAAAATCCCTTACTGTATATGACCATGAAAAAACAAATGCTAATATCATTGAGAACAAGGAAAATTTACTGCTTTAATTTACTGAGAAAGATTATTTGCAAGAGCAGCCATTTGAATGGAAGAACTGGAACGACTTTGTGTGATGGCAGAACTTTCAGATTATGGAGGAACTCCATGTGTCTGAGTACAGTTTACTCACAGGTAATGGAATTTCAAGATTTCTGGAGTATTTGTGCACCTATAAAGGAGATAGACAGGACTGATATGAATTCTAGCTACTTGGACCTGATCTTGCACTCTTGGAAATGAGTGACAAAACACCTACTGACTTCAGTGGAAATAAAACCAGCAGCCATTGAAAACACATATTGATCCATATTCTACTCTGCTGGATGTCTTATTTTATTCCTCTTGAATAAGTATGTAAAGAAGGCATTTATAAGTATTATGCCATCTGCTTAGAAGAATTAATAGATTTTTCATTTTAAGAATCCATTTCTCTTAAGTATCTGGAGTTTCAAGAAAGTGAAATAATATAAAATACCAAACTAAAAGAGTTCATGGCCTTATTCTGTCATGATTTATATCCAGTGCATATTACTTGACTTTACTGGGGTTGCCCAGACATATGTTAGGATAATTATGGGGGAAAAAATCTAATTGTAGTGTACAGTGCTGGTTTAAGCTGACAGATAACAGATTGTTATGTATAAAACATGTGCGTACATACAGTAACAACATGTTAAATATCTTGATAGATAGATAGTGTTGGGAGGATGTAAATTAGAGTACCAATTATTCTGTTGCAGTGGTAATGAAGCTTTAGTGTCTTTATTCGCATGCATCTATATTTGTGCAGCTAACAATGACTCTCCTTAGGGAAGCAGATTGAATGGCTTCATGTTGACCTCCAAGCTATTGCTCCCACTTTTAAAAATTTGTGTGTTAAAGATGCATATGTGTGGGAGGAGGACACTAGTGACAGTGTAAGAAAACAGAACAGAACAGTATAAGCAGTATATTTTAGAGTGCTTTATTACATAAGAAAACTAGGGAAGAGGGGACTTGAGGTAAAGAAAAATAAGATATGGGAAATGACATACAGAACAGTGTTTCAGACAGGAGAAATACCACAGAGAGCCAGGAAATTGTCATCATATGTAACATCAGTCTCAAATACTGATTCACTGCTCTCTTTAAAAAGGTTTCTTTACGGATCTGCATTCCAGTTATTTGTCAGTCTAACAAATATGAGAACAAAGATGAAATGTCAGTAAATATATCAAGCTCTTGCCTTCTTCTGTATGTTGTGCTTTCACAAACTGCCAATCCAATCTACCAATTTTCCAGCTTGAAAGATGTAACTTATTTCAGATATTGTAGGAGCAGGTTGCCAGTAGCAGGGAAGGGCTTGTATTGTGGCAAAAGCATGTTCAGGTTAGATGGAAGGACCAGATTCATTCTTTCTAAAATTTCCTTTGAAAGTTGGATGGCTGTTTCCCACAGATTTTAAAACTTTTTTTACCTCTTATCTAAATAACTATTAAATCATGCCAATGAATCCCCCTTCATAGTGTAATAAATAGCTCAGATAACATTTTGAAACAGCAGAACACACTTCATGCCTTCAGAGATGTCAGGAGATGGTCTCACAGGCTACAAAGCCTAGTGAAAGCTGGAAAGTATCTGGAGGAGTGCAACAGTCATATATTGGATTTACGTCACGAATGACAGAGGCCTACAAGAGAGAAGAAGGACACAAGAAGAAAGATTGCTAGAGGAATCTAAAGGAGAAAAAGGAAACTTTTTCAACAGGATTAACTGAAACACCAGACAAAAAGTATACACTGTCCACTTAGGTCAGAGACCCAGACAGGCCAAGGGAAGGGGCCACCCAGAGCCCAGTGACACTGAGCAGGGCCGAAGGCAGAGCCCTGCCCCGGGAAGGACGGGTCCCAGCAGCCACACAGGCTGGGGGCTGCCTGTCTGGGGAGCAGCTCTGCCCAAAGGCCCCAGGGGCTGGTGGGCAGGGAGCTGGGCACGAGCCAGCAGTGACCCAGCAGCAGAGGTGGCCAGCGGCCTCCCAGACCATGCCAAAAGGGACACAGACAGGAGCTTGTGGGCGGGGAGGGATTGTCCCCTCTGTTCAGCACTTTCTAGACCATACCCAGAATGCCATGTCCATTTTCAGATCCCCAGTACACGAAAGCCATTGACAAACTGCCACAGGTTCAGTGAAGGGCTGCCACAATGGGCTGGAGCACCTGTCCTGTGGGGAGAGGCTGAGAGCTTGGAGAAGAAATGGCTTCAGGGGTCCTAACAGCAGCCTGCTCAGCCCTGCAGGGGTATCAAGAAACCAAGACAAGCTCTTCACAGTGGTGTGAGTAAGAGAGACAACAGGCTTAAACTGAAACAAAAGAGGATCAGACTGGCCATGAGGAAAATCCTTTTCCCCATGAGGAAGCCAGGTAGTGGCTGCCCAGGGAGTCTGTGCACTCTCCATCCTCAGGGGCAGTCAAAATGCAACTGCACTCAGAACTCAACTCTGAACAGCCTGGTCTGATCCAAAAGCTGACCCTGCTTTGAGCAGGAGGTTGGAAACATGACCTCCTGTGGTCCCTTCCAACATGAGTTATCCTTTGATCCTTCGATTTATGTATCTCCCATTTGAATAACATTTAAGAAACTCTTATTTTTAAGACTTTTTAAACATCCCTGCAAAATTCACCCTGCACCTAGAAAACTACGGCAGAGAGGATGCAATTCTTCTGACTGAACTTACACTACCTATCTAACTTTTGGGTGGTATATGGTAATTGCCAACACTCTCCCCTTATGCTGGGCACATTTCAGGGGATACCATACACCAGAGACTGTTCAGAACAAGATTGTGGAGGTGACCATCCTATTTTGGGCAGAAGAAAGCTTGGGCATGTCAATGCAAATTGGCCACATCACCTGATGCGGAGTCAGGCAGTGGACTCTGGCCTCTGTTACTAACTAGAACAGATTTAGCCTGTTAGAGCCTCACAATGGAATCCATAAAGGATCTTCTCTAGTAACATTTGCTTCTCTAAATTATATAGATATAGAATTCCTATCTAAATTATACTAAGCTACACAAGTTCAAGGACCTACCAATGACTTGCTGCAGCAGCCTTGTTCCCTGTACAAGAGGAGAGATTAGGGAGGGTGATGAGGTGCCCTCTGAATCCATGGGGTTTCTGCGGGAATCAATTTCCATTCCAGACAGACTTTGTGTGTCTCCTCTGAATTTGGTCCCCTCTCAGCTTACCCACTGCTTATAGAACATGAGAGGTCTATCTCATTACTTGGCCATAATTCGGTGCAGGAAATAAAAACATTTCAAGTCCAGCTGTAATACATGCTGAGGGCCTTTCTGAAGGATGAAGTTTGATCCAGTATTGTGGAACCCACTGTCACATAGAACAAGGAGAGGTAGGAGATAGTTCTCAGATACATGGTAAATTCTGACATTGATAAGGAAGCCAACAACTTGAAAGACTCTGTAGGATATGCTGAGAATTTTAACAAAACTAAGGAAATAACAGGGATTTCAAGGAAAGTAGGACAGATTCCCACCTTGCTTTTTCATTTCATTTGAAAATCAGACCTAGAGAGTATATCAATCAAGTATTAAAGATATGAGCACTGGGAAAGAAGTTATACATCCTGGATGTATCTCTTCTTTCTTTAAATAACATTTTAAAACCAAAAATATTCAGTGTTTAAAATATCTCCAGCAATATGCAGAAATTTCACCATAAAATAATAAAATTTGACACCAATTGGTGTCTCAGAGTTCTTGTATGACATTCAAAGAGGGAGGGTTATAATAAACACCTAGGTACAACAAACAGTATAATATTACAGATACATTGCACACTTGCTCTCTTAAACTTGCTTTTTTTTAAATAATCTTTAGCATCATTTTATCTATAATTATCAGGTGGGAGACTTCAAAAAAAATGAGTGTATTACAGTGGATTTGTCTGGTCTTCCTTAGTTATTAAAAAAAAAATAATAAGGGAAATCATAGACAGATCATTAAATGCAATAACAAAGCAATGGAAAAAATAAAAGGAAGACATCTGTTTCGTGCAGGATTTATATTTAGTGCTGAACAGTGGGGATTTTTCCCCTGTAGTTTGGTCACTGGAGGAGGAAAGGATTATAGGAACATTTGCAGTGGGATACAGTATTATTTAGGTTTGAAACTGATGAATTGTGAAACATTGATGAAAATGAAGAGTGCTACAAATCACTGGTGTTGAACCCCTTTTAATCATAGTGAGAAGCTGACAATTGCAAAGAAACTAGCTACTTTCTAGAAATATATTGCTACAGTTTGGCTTGAAAGCTCTTTTTGTGAGTCACTCCATCTCTTCTGTAAATACTCCTTATTAGAATGACTTGAACCAAAACTGTTGATTCTGACAACCCTGAACTTTGTGAAAGTCCTTATTTGAAATCAAAACTTCTTTGCCACTTGGGATCATTTCAAATAATAAATAGATAAAGATTTCTTCGTGCATTAATGTTTTAAAAATTAAGCCTTAAATTAATTAAAAGCTAGCATGGTTCTATGAAATGCACAGAAATAAAGCTACTCTGGAGTAAAACAAAATACTCAGTATTATATTATGTGTTTTATTTCAGAGTAGGTTACTCCAGAGTAGTTTCATCTCTGGTTAGGAACAAAACAGAAAAAAATCTTAAATATTTAATCCCTAATCAGTCAATTCCAGTCAATCCCATGTGTGGCCTTGTGTCAGTTGCCAGGCCCAGGCTTCCTGAAGGAGATGTATCCAATGGGGTGTGTGTTCGCTATGATTAGTCTGTACAGTGAGAGGGCAGTGTCCTCTCTGGGACATTAGCTGGTTCTTCTGCGGATAACATCCCCAGTGCTGCTGTTTTCTCAGCCATATGGGACTGTCAGCCAAGATAACAAGTCACCCTTACCCAAGGCAGAGAGGTTGGTATGAATGTGAACAGTTAGGTAGCATGGTTATCACTGTATGTGGTGAAAATTAGATGCTGACCCAACTAGCAAAAGCAAGATGCAAGCAAGAATACTGTTTACCATATGATCGGTACATTAAAGCTAATATATTTTAAAAAGAAGCTTCTTAAACACTATCAGTCTTCACTCATTATGTGCGTTAAAAGTTAGCATGTATTTTTAACTTTATTTTAATTAATGACTTAATGTGTATGTATTTGGTAAAATTGTCTTTCATGTGCTTATTGACCACATGAATTTTACAAGGAGCTTCTGTATCTACTACACCTACTAATATCTCCTTCAGCAAAGCAAACATCCGGTTTTTTGTAGTCATATTGGTGAATTAAATGCTAATAGGATTGATATTGGCAAAGATATCACAAAGAAAATATATGTGGAGTTCAGAAGTGATCACATCTGTTTAACATAACACATCTTTAATGGGATATTTGGACAAATTGGAAACTGTGATTAATCTATTTACATTTTAGAAGTTTTCTAGTTTACATAATTACCTAAATGATTTATTAATTGATAAGAACCAGGCTTAGAAGAGAAGGTGATACCTTTATACACAGTGATATAGCTGGATATACCAGCTCTGAGAGACCCAAATTATCATTCAGAAGCCACTGACCTCAATCTAAGCACAGTTCGAGAACTGTTGCTGTGAGTTAAAACGACTCTATTAGTCAGATTGGGACTTGAGCCTAACTTGAGAGAAAAAGGTGGTAGGAATATAAGGAGCAAGAGGAAATGCTCCAAGGGAACAGGTGAGAAGGGTTGTTGCTGATGAGACACAGAGGATTTAGAAGGAGGTGAGGACCATATGCACCATCCGACTTATAACACTACAGAATTCATGATTTTTGGACCAGCCATCTCTTCCTTTCTTAGTAAATGAGATTTCCTAATATACCCATTGATAGAAAATAGCCATGAACAACATAAATGTT
This sequence comes from Strix aluco, assembly GCF_031877795.1. NCBI lineage: Eukaryota > Metazoa > Chordata > Aves > Strigiformes > Strigidae > Strix > Strix aluco. The sequence continues at coordinate 21,461,295 of NC_133935.1, forward strand.
TTATATATCCTAATTTCATTGCTTTCTTAATATTTTCTATGATATCATACAGATAGAGATTAGAAGTAGAGATGAATAGACAGATACAGATATAGATAGACCTATAGTCTATACCTATCGAGGTAGCCGTGCTACATTAGAAAAAAGCTTTGTCAGTGTGACGTTTCAAAGGCTTTGATTTTCTTTCTGTAACTAAATTGCCTGCAATTAATTTCTATAAACTTCTGCAGAAAAATACTCAGCTTTCTATCACACTGAACCTTGGTCTGAGGTGCTGCAGATTTTCAAACTCTATAAAACAAATGGTAAGCAAAACATTCTAACCTTCTGATTTTTTAGAGTAATTTTCCTTGTAACTTCAAGGTTTTTCATCAAGTAGCAGAGGCAATGTCTAAACTAAGATACTATAGAGGTACCTCCTGGACAGAAAATACAACTGCTTATTGTAAGAAATATTGCTAGAAAAAAGGAGAAGAAACCTGTTAGAAGCCCATAGTCACAAACAATGCGTACTGGTCCATAAAAGCAAAGAGGGGAGTGACCTTAAGAACGTAGTGACAGAAGGAAAGCTGGCTGTTCACGGGGGCAATGGGGTTTGCCTCAGAGCACCAAGAGCTCCACTGCTCACAATTTGAAAGGGGCAATACATTAAGAATGTTTCCAAAAACTGCTATGTGACCCCTTCCAACAGCCAGACGTGAATTTGGATTCTGCTTACATTAATAAATTAGAAGATCTTGAGTCACAGTGGTGGATAGTGAGAGAATATTCTGGAGGTATAAACTGTATATTTACTGTGTCTTTGCATCTTCTCTGGGCATCTGTTAGTAGCTGTGGTCAGAGAGCACAGCCACTTGCTGAGAGCTGTTGTGGCTCTCCTTACAATCCTACGCACTTGTCTGATTGATTTTGCAGGTTGAGTTGATAGAGGACACAGATTTAGAGGGTGAGAGGTTAATAGATGCACATGGGAATGGATTTTTTAACCGAGAAAAGTACAGTGTTGGTTTCCAAATATTGTGACTCTTTGTATAACCATTATGGAGCCCCCTGATTTATACAAGGTTTCTGACAGACAAAACAGCTACAGCATTGTTAGTTCAGGACTTGCTGTGCTATGTGAACTGCATCACAGAATCACTTGTTAAGGATGTGAAGGAGCTAGTGGTATGTTAACTAGTATTATCAAGCAATCTAATACTAATTAAAATTGTTCGTTATTGTTTCACAGTATTAAATTTTAATTAGAGTGCATAGATCTCTCAACTACTGTAAAGTTAAATTAAATAATAGAATTTTAATTTCAAATATTAGCTGTCATCTCACTGTATTTTCAATAACTTCAGCAAGCTTTGAAGTGCACTGTAGAATGGTACCAAAACAAAACCTATAATGAAATATAAAGATAATAGTATTTATTTATGTTAAAGTGAATTCCTTTCTTACATTCCTTGAATTTAAGCTTGCTTTTGTAATCTATCCTGTTCAATTATTTCTGAGTTCCTAATCAGGGTTACCTATCTCCTGTGATATATTGAATCACCAAGGAAACTGCCCGTTGTTTAACAATTAACCAAGTTCATTTCTACTTCTAGCAATAAACATTTAAGACCTTTGAACTGATATTTGCCTCTGAGCTTTTAAAAATATACATCAGTATAGCAAATAAGTTAGCTACTGGAAAATTCAGGTTTCTTGCAGATATCTAGACAAAAGTGAAGAAATCACTTTCTTTCACAGGTGTCTCAAAAAAAGCAAGGTATTGCTTAGCCTTAAGGGCTTGTCACTCTAAATCTACTCTAAAAATGAAATAATGTTTTATTCAAAATGGAGGATTTATCAACAAATACATGGAAATGTACTGAAAGCTTCCAACTGTGGCAAGTTGGCAAAGCAACACATTTTGGCATTTTATTCTCTCTGTACATATGTTTCACTCACTTAAATGTCATTGAGAATTAAGGCACACATTAATCAAGAGAGTCTACCACTTTACAACCAGGTTTGTCACCCTTTGTCTAACAAGTAGTCCCATGGACATTAGTGGGTGTAATCCTGATTCTGAAATAGTTAAGAGAAGTCAGTAAGCACACATTTTCAATAAGGACTGTAGGTTTGTATCACTCACTGTTTCCTAAGGAAAGAGTCTAAGTATAGTAATCTGATGTGGCTTCATCTTGATTTCTTGAATTAATTTATTTACCTAAACTCCTTTGGAGTTTCACTTGGACAGCCCTGTAGTTCTTTTGTTGTTCCCTTAGCCCAAGTAGTTTATACCATCCCCTCCGACAACCCACTGATTACTTGGGCTTATTTTCAATTATGCAAGGGAAAAGAACCACAGGCTTCTTTTTTTTATTATTTTTGTTGTTTATAGCATTTTAATTAACCCCAAACCAGAAATCTTGCAATTTGCAGCTGATGTGCATGCTTTCTGCTGCTAAAAAAGCAAAAATAATTTGTCTTTAGTCTGATAATGCAAATATTAAAATAATAAAAGAATTTATGTCCTTAAAAAATAATTTTGCCAACTTTTATCATGAATAGGGATACTTGAGCTCCCTGTATTTGAATAGGAGAGTTTGTTCAAAGCCAGGCAGTATAATACAGACTCCCAGCTTGACTCCTGCTCTGTTAGCACACATTACGCAGCAGCATACATACTGCTAGCAGCTACTAAAGACTGATCTACCGCTTTGTTCTGCAGCAGCAGGCCGGTCCTTTAAACTGTATGAAATACCGATACAGTGCAAGAGCCTCACATTTAGGAACTGCTCAAATAAAAAATATGTCCACATATGACTCATTGGGCCTTATTCTTAGTTGCTGACAATGAATGTGAGTGTAGCATGCTGTTTTAAACTCTCTCAGGAAAACTTAATAATCTGGCCAAAATGCATTAGTTTATATTTGTCAGTCTCCTTTGCATCTTTATAATGAAGTGTTCTTATAAATCTATGTTAGTACTTTTTATTATGAAAAATAACACGTGTAAAGTTGAGATTGCAAGAAATTTTACAGGCACCCTTTTTTAATGCACTTAAATATTCCCATTTTTTCAGTATCATCTATCCATTCATTTTAATACACCAAATTAATAAATGCTTTATTTTTTGCTCTGTTGCAAACAGGTAAATGGAAATTAGAACTCACTATTTGCCATTGGATTATCAAGGAAAAAAACTGAACGGTTGCTATAAATGAAGTAATATTACTTACTCTAGTCAGTGAATATTACTTACTCTAGTCAGTGCACTTGTACAGACTATTTCCAATTTTACCTGTGAATATTTTATCCATGGCCTAGTAAATGCTTTTTCACTGATACAGTGGTGTGATGATCATTGGTGTAGTGATCTCTATTCAATGGAAACAACTCACCTCTAAACTAGTTAGTCTGAACTGCTATACAGGCTTATCATTATTCACACAGCATAAGGTTTTCAGGTAAACAGTAAGCTTCGTTGCTTCCGCATTTTGGATTCCTCACCTTATACAATGTAAAGCTGACCTAACTGACAGAAAACACTGAGTGCCTTTATTTATGGTACTTCAAGGGTAGGCAGACATCAGAAACAAAGATGTTAAGAATCTAGGTGATTTTGATACTGCAATGTACATGTGCTATGAAGGTAGTCTGAATGCTATGGTCACAGTTCTGTTCTTTGGTAACCCCAAAGCGAAGAGGTCCTGTAAGAACCAAGAGGAGGGACTCCACATAGTCACACAATACCCATGGGAGCACAGACTTTCATAAAAACATGTATAAAAATATTCTCATAAGGTGATAAATTGGTATTTTTTGATTTCTAGAACAATAATGTTGGTGAAACTTTTTTTGAATTGACAGAAACAACTCTGACTTTAAGCTGCTTCTCCTTCAGATGTTACTGGAAGGAAGTATGTGACCTTTTAGGAAATTTATGATGTGAACTGAACTGCCTTTAAAATTATAATCCTTCAACTGTCAGCACATCCTTGCAAAGTTCAATAGATTCATAAATAATGGAAGTTAATATTTTACTACAATACTTCTGTAAATTATAAAGGCAGATATATATGGGCTGGAAATAAAAACACAATACTTTTTACCATTAGTATTACTTCAGGTTCAGAAGGGAAAAAATTCCAAGAGTCATATTCAGAATAAAATTTTTACTCCTGATGTTAGTAATTTATCTTTTTATTTTAAGAAAGTTCATTCTTGCATTTTCCAGTGTGCTGATTTAGTCCTTTTGGCACTTACCCAAATTCAAAAGTAAAATAAAGCCTTGATGCTGCAGTAACATTTCCAGCCTCCTCTTTATCTCCATTGTATTGCAAATATTTATCCTTTGCTCTCATGCAGCCTCCCACTCAGAACAGTTTGCCAATCTTTTTAAAAGCTTAGGTCAGGAGATTCTTCTCAGCACAGCAAAGCTTTCTTGGAAACACAGGAAAGGTCATACAACAATAAGAGTAGCATCAACATTTTGGCTACAGGCCTTCATACCTAAATGGTTATGACTACTACTGGCATAATCATTGGTTCAGTAATAGATGCTTACGGTGAGTGCTGTAATTTAACCTTCCAAAACCAGTAGTGATTTTTCTAGGGGAGTTTTGTCTCAAATAGGATTCAGAAAGGTATTGTTTGCATATATTAGTGAGCATGTATTAACATGTTAGTTTTATCCTTTCTTTACAGAGTTGGGAACTGAGGTCCCATAAGACTAAGGGTCCCTATCAAATAAAGGACTTGGTATCCAGAAGTAAAGGTCTGTAACTTCTAAGCATCTGCCCCTCCCTAAACTGTGTTAGACATACTAGTTGCCAATATGTTGCACAGAGAACATGTGATATTTCATAATAAGGTTTAGAACAACTAGTATGTAAAAATCAGCAGCATGTCTAAAACCAGCACATTTAACAAGCCACAAGCTAGTGTCAAGAAGTAGGAAAAGGTAGTCATCAGTCTTGCCCCTTGGAGGTGCTGGGAAGTAGATTCTTTCCTTTCAAGAACTACCTTTTTTCTTTTTCTTTTTTTTTAAGAGAAGGGGGCAGTTTTGGTCTAGTTTTCAGATCCTACTGTGGATTTTCAAGGGAGGCTTCACCTCACAGTTGCTATTCTGCAGTCTTCCCATAGTTCATTAAGAGAGCAGAGAGAGAGGCAGTTATCTCTGTCAGCAGATTCATCCTACTGCATGATAGAAGACTAAGACAGACAGAAAACAGTCACCAGAGACATCTGTTTCGTCTGGTACAGCAGAGGATATAAACCAAAGCTGGAGGAAGGTGTTTGATGCACCTGAGAAAAAGCTACACACAGGTCTTGCTCAGTCAGAAGTGGACAAGCTGTATTCATCCATGCCCAGCCTTGTCCACAACATTTACTCCTCCGTCCATTTTCTCAGGAGGGAGCAGTAGCTGGGATTTATCCATCTCTGATGCAGGTAATAGCAAGTCAGCAGAGGTTTGATTAGGAAACACCTACATGTCAAAATGGTTTCAGATTTCACTTGTCACAACGGAATCCTGCTGTACTGCCAAAAATTGTAAGCCAGCAAGTCACACTGGCAACATGACTTCCCTCTAAACTCTCAAATATGTTGTGAGAACTGTTCAGCTGCTTATGATTGCCCCAGTATCTTAAACATTGGGCACTCATGTTCTATTCTGTTGTTATTAAAAGAAGTTGGAAGCTCAAGCAAAAGAAAGAAAGGTCCAAAGGAAAGTAAATAAACATAACTGAATGTAGGTTAGATTAGACAGAGGAAATTATTTAGCTATCATGTCCTGTTTATCAGAGGGCCACAGCATTCAGACTATTTCACCAATAGTTATAACTAGCCTTGGCTTGGGGATGGACTGGTAGGCTTGAGGAATCCTCTTTCAAGGACTAGCTAGACACATGTTATTTTTAGCTTTACATTCTAAAACACTCACCATGGATAGTTTTAACTAAGCTTAGAGTAGTCTGAGCATCACTCAAAAAAGCTTTTAGGCAATGACTTCATTGCTCAGTTATATTCTCGGGCACTGACAATTTCAGACAAATGACATTTCAAAAAACCCACCGTTTCTTATGCTAGACTCAACCAAGTACAATTGAAAAATTTCTTTAGACTTTAAATATCCAGTTTTATACACAATGAAAATCTCTTCTCCTTTCACACCATTCAGACAGGGGTAAGATTCCCTGCTTGAAGATTTTCCAAAAATTGCCATACCTTTTCACCCCCAAAAGTTTAACTAGTGCCTGTTTACTGTATGTTAAAGAAATTTTCTGCTGTCTGAATTTAGTCACCACTCTGGACCCTGTTCTGTAAGGACAACTATTTAAAAATCAAGGTTTCAACATTTGCAAAAAAAGCCAAGACTGGCAAAACTAAAAAAAAAAACCTACTAGAACAGGATACACCTGTGTATTTTCCTTCCAAAGTGAATAATAATCCTGGTTAGCCCTTTATTTTACCACACAACACTAAAACTATCAGGATTGTCCTTTTATGCAGCAGATATGCATCCCAGTCTCATAGCTCACACTTGAGAAGATTTACTATTCAAAGAGGTATAAAAAACCCCTATAAGTTTAATTATGTGTCTGTAAGGAACAAAAGCAAAAAAAATGTGATGAAAACAAAACATTATGAGCCTTTATTCCAAGTAGAATATAATGCTTTCCTTTCTTTTTATTAAACTTTTCACTTCTTCATTTACATACTAGTCACTGCTTCAAGTTTGCTAAGGCCAGCAAAAGAGAAATCCTTTTTGGTGCAACTGAAATTTTAAAAAGCTATTGGACTTTGATTAATGCAGAATTATTAGCTATATTTCTTATTACCATACTTTCTAAGAACTGTGCCAAAACAGAGCTTTCTATTTTCTATCTTTGATGTCTTCTTGCAGTTTAGACAGAAGCATATATTTTTACTGCAATTTTTTTGGTGCCCCTGACATGTTTTGTGCTCACTCCCTCTGAAAAGATAGCCTTATGGATACATCTGCATTGGCGTGGGTAATGCCACAGGAAGGATGTCAAAGCCAGAATTGGTACCTGGCCATAGGAGATGAGGTTTAGAGTACTCCCAGGGCCAGCTCTGGAGAAGATTTCCTATAATTATTACAGAAAACTTTGACATATAGAGCACTCTTCAGCAATATCCAATATGTAAAGCAGCTGCATGCAGTGTGAAAGGTCTCTGGACCTTGAGCTGTCCCATCTACCCTCTGAACTCCAGTTTTCTTTGTAAAAGAGCCCTAATGACACCTGACACAAAGACAGATAAGATTCCTGAGTCCTGGGAAAGGCAGGTTCCCAGGCAAGCCTCCCAGAAGCACTTTGATGGGACTAGTATAGACACAGGCAGAGTGTCACAAGTTCAAACCATTCCACAATTTAGCCTGAAAGTGCATGCCATAATTTTCCTATACGCTTTGTATAATACTCCCTGCCTCCATTGAATCTTGTGTAAGTTAACTATTGTAAAGCTCTCTGGAGCTTTAGCAACTTAAAAATCTTTTAAGGAAAAAAAAAAAAAAAACACAAAAAAGAAAGAGAACTTTCTCTTTGCAGAAGGGAAAACTCAAAATCTTCACTCACTTTTTCACTTTTTGAAGGGTGTCTGGATGGATGCATCTCTTGAAGCAGATGTACTGGAACTAATACATAATGACTGACCGACATTCAACCTGCAACTCTTCAGTGTTAGTTAGCCTAGATTTCCCAGGCTTTTGATTTCACCTAACTCTGGGCATAATTGCATGAATTGGGCAAGCTTTTGTTTTGTTTTTAACAATTGTTGGTGATTTTTTTATTTGTTCTTCCAATGTGGCCACAGAGTGTTATATTTGCAAGTTCACTGTACAATAAAAAGATTTGTCAGTCTACCTCACACTTTCTTTCATTGGCTTCTGGGTGCTTTTTTCTTTTTGGCTTCACTGTTTTATTAGTACCATAAATGTTCTTATTTGGTTCGCCAAACTTTTCACAGCTAAAGCCTAAACTGAAGCAGAGACATTGTGAAAAGATAATCAGTCTGAACAACTTAAAATGCGTGAGCTTCTATGGGTTAAGTAGATATCTTACACACATTGTACTCACTTTTCAAATCCAAACAGCATGAGCACTTTGTTAGGATTTTCTTGAGTTGTGGTTAGAGTATCTTTAGGTATACAAGAAGGACAAAATCATTAACTGTACATGGAAAGTTTTCTCAATTTCTTGAACAATTCTTTTCTCCCTTCTTGCTCTGGTGAAGGATCAATCAGGAGCCCATCATTGCTGACAGCTAAAACAAGGCATAGTGTTCCCTACCACTTGCTGCTGTGCTTTAGTACAAGAAGGAGAGCCTATTTCTTTTGTTCTTCATTACATTCATTCCGCATCATTTTCAGATGCAGTTGAACTGTCATAAAACTTTGATGCAAACAGCAGAATTGTTGTCTCAACGTGAGCACTGAACACGTTTTACACAGAGCCTGCCCTGCATGGCCCTAATCACTGCAGAATAACTGACTTGTGATTTATATTCTTCTGTGAGCTAATCTGAGGGGAGAAGTTTAATATGGTCACTGTCCAAAACACTACAGCTCCAGAATATGCATCTGTTCATGGATAGCAATTATAGTGACTTAGATGTACACCTATTCATCTTTGCTATTTGTAATCCCATATGGTATATCAAAACATCCTTTGCAGAGTGAAAAATCAGGTTCAAAAGCCACTTTGATGTGAAGACAAAAAGCCTGATTCTTCTTTTGGACGAGTTTGAAGTCAGTCAGTTGAAGACTGCACTGGAATTCCAAAAAATAAGCTCTGTCCTAATTTCACACCCATTTTCTATCATTTACTTTTACTTAGTGTCACAATTTAAAATACATTCTCAGGCAAACAGTAGAAACAAACAAAGAAACAACGGCCTCAGTACTTCCCTCAAGAAATTACTTCCATCTAGAAACAACTTTATTAGTTTGCATAATTTGCTACAATTATTTATTCTCAAACCCACATATTTAAATATAATTATCTGCTGAGAACCTCACAGTACAATCAACATTAGCTACCAATGGTGCTTTTTTTTTTTTTTTTTTTTTTTTGCAATGAATAAGTTACAGAAATTGGTGTTTTAAGTGAAGGCAAAGATGACTAAATTCATTTAAATCATTTCATATTAGTGAGAAATTCTTCATCCTGCACAGGCTTATGTAAAAACCAAACTGTTTAGTTTCTCTGCAAATTGATAGATCATCTGATAACATCTAGAGAAACAGAGTTAGAGGTAGGGTCTATTCCTCCCATGCTATGATTGACACAAGACTAGAGTGCTAAACGAGCAAAGTGGTTTCAAACCAGGGCTACGACTTTGACATATTTAGTGTTCCCCATTACTTAGTAACTCCTGAAATGGCCAGAGTCGGCACTACAGCAAGCCAGCCCCAGTTCCCTGGGCAGGAGCCTGCAGTGACTTTGTCCAGCACAAGGGCTGGTCTAACACCTTTGCTTTAAAAAGTAAGACTTTTCTGTGCTCTGTGTGGAACCCTCCACCTTACACTGTGATTTCCCCGCTCAACACAACATTTGCTTTAAAGACCTGACCTACCAAGTATCTCTCCTGTCTAGAACAAAATATATTTTTGTAATTAGAAGGAAATAAAATGATAACAAGGAAAGAAAAGCAGGAAGATCTAAGAAAAGATAATACAAAATGTAGAAACTTTCATTAGAGTGTAAGAATCACATATGCAAAGTAAATTGTTCAGCAAGTGTATCAACAGGCACCATCTGTGGATACTGACTTGCTAATCATTTGTAAATGAAAAGAGATAATTCTGCACAAAGACAGGAGAAAGGCAGGTGTGGAGAAGTTGTTGGTATGTAACCAATTCTTTTGGACTTCCCATAACACATTTAACTCAGAAAGACAGAGACCATTTAGGGTACACCTACAAAGGTTACATGGAAGTCACATAAAACAGAGAACTCCCCTATAAAATTAGGAAAGGAAAGAAAGGAAAACCAAAAGAACAACAAAATTTACTTATTAGAAAACTAACCTACAAGCATATGCAAAACCAAACAGGCTGCCACAAAGCTTGAACAATGCCTTTCTTTGCTTACCAAGGATCACACACTTTCTGTGAAACACACAGAGATTCTGACTACCTGAAAACTACAGTAAAAGCAAACCTACATTACGAAATCAGATTACAGCCCTGTTTGGTGGGGGTTGGGAAATCCAAAGTTTCCTCTCAGGATGCCCATACATTTCAGTGAACAGAATGCTGTTCTTATAAACTCAAGTTAAAATTTGGAGTTGTTTTGTTGGTCTTTTTTTTTTCCAAAAAGAGACAGAACACTTTTGTGTAAAATCAACAGCAAACCAGGATAGACTGAAAAAATTCCAGAGAGATTCTCCAGTTTCAGTAAATCAGTATCATCCATACTATGAAATGAAAAGATGTAACTATTAAAGCTGCTGTATAACACATCTTCAAACAAAGCAATGTTTAGGAGTAGCTGAAAATGCTAAGTGTTTTTTAGTTTAATCAAAACAGAAAATAAGAAGGAATAACTTTAAAATTTCTACCTGAAGTCACAGGGTGTTAAGAAACAAAAGCAAATCTGAGCATAAAATCACTGGTTTTTGCATACTCACACAATCTTTAAAACTAAGAAAATGCAGCAAATAAAGGGAAAAAATCATGATGGCTAGAAGCAGCTCAAGTTCAAACCTATGTGTGCCACTGGAAGTGCTTAGATTGTGCAATAGACTTATTTGTTCAGCATTTCTGATTTTGAAATTAGGATCTAGCATTTTAACACCGACTGGTATCAGAGTCTTTGAGCCATGTATTTACAAGATACACTGCAAACAATGTTTAAAAACTGGAAGACAGATCATTAGCAGACCACAGCATAATCTAATGCGTTTCCTTTCTCAGTATCATTATCGACACAATCCTCCAAAATTTCTCCATGTAGCAAAGGTTCCTCTATGACTACTATGTGGAAAGGACATTGTAGACTGTGAAATACAAATAAACATTTTTATGAGTACCAGTGATGTTTTATCCCAAGTGTCCTGTACATGTTAAGCAGCAACCTGTCTTAGGGAATAAATATTACAAAGGATGGCTATGTAATTAAGGCTAAATTGAGATCAGGTGACTGTTATTTTTTTCCTTTTTGTTTTTGCTGAGCTATACGATAGCTTATAAATATTCAATCTTGATAAAATACCTGAATGAAAGCGATGACTAAGAGTGTGCTACCTCTTAGATAACAAAAAAGTCTTGTTATGACACGCCTGAACATTTTGTTTCTCTGACAGTCTTAGAGAATCTATTGCAAAACCCAGAAAGAACAGGAGTAAATTGTATTAATACTTAAAATGAAATTAACTGAATTTTCTCTGATGTGTCTTAGAAAACCAATTATTGCCACTGTCAAGCTGAGAAGGAGAGTACATGTACAGCCTGGTTCCAGTGGCTAAGTAGCAAAATGTGTTTTTCTTTCACACAAGAGAAGACTTGATTATTCTGAAGTCCTGTATTTCTCAGAAGTACCTGAATTACAGTCCAGAGGTGCTCTAGGACTATAACACTGCAGTGTTTCACAAACAAGTTTAACCTTCATTGACTAGCAATAGAGTTACATCAGTAAGCAGCTGAGGTTGCCAAGACTGGTTAGACTCGTTAGGTTGACACAGCCTATCATTTTCTGCTACAGGAAACTCACTAATGCCAAGGACAGCCAAAATGATGCTTTAGCATCTAGTGTCATCAGCCTGAAATGGCACTTGTTTTCTGCTCAGAAAAAATGACAGTAACTTGAAACAGTTTTGAACTGCTATGTAGTGTAGGAAGCTTTTACTGCATTTGAACAGGTGTTTAAAAAGGCAGAAGAGCCACCAGTACCTCATGTTGTACATCAGTTAACGTTATTACTTCCATCTTACATTTGAGGCTTTGAGGGAAGAGGAAAAACTTGGTTGTGACTCACAAGCAGGATTTTTACTGTGATTAAATATTTTTTTAATAATGAAATGCCTACCCCTAATATTAATGTTATATTGGATTAAGTGCCTTGGTACTCCCATAACTTGACTACTGTATACAACTTGATTAGACAAGGTCCTGCATTGAAAGATCTATAACCCTGTGTTGTATCAAATGACTTGCATCTGCAAAATTAGAGTAGTTAGATTTCAGTATGAGTACTGAATTGATCAGATGTATTGCTTCTGGATGCTAACTACAGCAGGTTGTACTAAAACTTCTTCTAAACTCACCAGGCCATTTTTATTTTGCTCTCTGTAATGCCTAAGATATTTGTAATACAGCCAGGCCTCAAGATTGTAACTTTGTAAACAGTAGACACAAAAAAATACAAGGAACATGCTGTGGGCAACTGGTTGATTCTAGAAAGAGTGAATGGAAAGTGGAAGAGAAAAAGGTATTTAGACTTAGTTAAAAATCATTTACACTTCTAAATCAAGAATTTGAAAGTCAATTAATCTGTCATTCATCTGCAAATCTTGGGGATTTTTTTTCTTCTGAACCAGTAGATAGCATTTTACTCCCAGAATAGTACCAGATGAAAAATAGCGACGTTAAAGAGTAAACAGAGAGAAATGAGTCAGTAGTTACACAATTAGATTTGGGCACCAGTGGCAATGTGACAGAAGTTAAAAAAGACTGGAAAAGCAAAAAACAATTTTTCAAAACATCTGAAAATGTTAAAGGTTCTATATTATACAGGGCTTTGCACCCTTAAAGCTTATACTAGGCTTCAGTCTGTCACAAGGATTCTTCATGTTACATACGTTTTCTTTGTAAAAAAATTTGCAGCATAGCCACAGTCTCATGTTGCAGTGATTCTGTAACCAGTGCCTGGTCTGCTTACCATGAACCCATGAATGTATCAATAAACCAGATAAAGGCCCTACCCAGATGGAGATGGGAGGTAGTTATGGGTTCAGCAAGCTAAAAACAGAGCTAAAGCTTTTCGACTTTCACACTCAGTAACAATTTGTACAACCTGTGTCTGTCCAGATGATTATGTCAGAGAGGAAATCGCTGTTCAGTACCCCAGAGGGTTGGTAAGCCTTCTCCAGAGAACTGGCAGTAATAGCCACATTTACACCTGAAATTGAAACTCCAAAGATATTCCAGTAGAGCACAAAGAAAGTCTTTCAGATCGCAGAGTCTCTGGGTAGCGTTAGCAGATATCCTAAACCTCCAGTTCTAAAGGCCGGAGAGCCTTTAGTTACTGTTAGGTATTCTAGCTAACAGACACTGGGCAATTAGAAAGGTATCTGATTATCAAGTGAACCTAGGATTGCATTTATGTTTGCTCTGCTTGTTTAGCTGCTTTTAGTAGTCTGGCTGATATCCTGGCATCAAATCTTGCTCAATAAATGCAGATGTGTGTATTTGTGTGACTGTGAGGGGGGGGTTCTTCTAACTACTACCCTGGCCCAGTATTTTGAGTGCAAAGTGCAGTGAGGTGAAATAGGCAAACCCAGGTTACTCCACCTCCATGAAGGTAGCAAATAAAAATAAAGCCAAATATGTGGAGACTTTTGAAGGTTCTGTGTTTGCAGAAATATCACAGACATAAGCTGGTGCTATCTCTGCCAAGATGCTTAGGGCCAATGTGAGTGCTGGCACACACAAACATTGGGTGTTAGGGATATTTCCTCTCTGGCAAACAAGCCGAAGCAACAAGCAGAGGAGTTATTTACTCCTCCTGCTTTGAGCAAGTCCAAACAAAATTCTCAATTTGTTGAATAGAGTGCAGAAAGTGAAACTAAAATGGAGTTCCATGCTTCTTCAGTGAAAGACTTATTATTTTCACTGTATTTCCTTATACAAACATCACTCCTAGAAATTGAGCCAATGTAAAACAGAGCAACACTTGTGTCTGGGCGTCCAGTTCTCTGGCCAAGATAAAGCAGAAAGTTTTGGTAGTCTTCCAGGATATAAAACGCAATGCAGTGCTCAATATTATGCGTGCTAATAAAACTGAGTAGAAACTTACATAACCACATGCAGTAATAACAGCTTTCCGAAGCTGTTCACTGAGGGTCAGTATGCCAGGTGCAAGTGTTGAACAGGAACAACTGGGTGAAATGTCTGGTTTTGCTAGAGAGCAGGAGCAAACTACATTTGCACTAACCCTAATTAAAAGACTCAGAGGCGCTACATGCCAGTGACAAAGCTGGTGACAGCCACACATAGTTTTATATAATCAGACTGCTGCACTCTATTTTGCACAAAATAACCCTCTGTACAATGGGCTACATGGGAAAGGTGCATGGGAAGACAAGATGGAAAAAACAAGGAGGCCTGGTTAAGGGGCACAGTTTTCTTTATTTTATCACTTAGTGGTATTTTGCACTTCAGCATTAGGCACAGGCATCTGAGTTGCACAAGGAGCTGTCAGAGCAATGCAACCACTCATCAACTCACCTGCAGCAGCAATAGCAGTTTTGCACTTGTTTGTGGTAAATGTTAGTGGTGGATAATGAAAAAGGAGTGCATTAGGAACCAATGGCAATAGAAAACTTTCAATATACTCATGTGTGTGAAATGGGTGGTATAATAGTTTTAAGTGGACAGTTAGGAGTTTGGGGGAAAGGCAAAAATCATCAAATGTGTACACTCAGACTTTCAGTTTCAATGGGAATATTGTCTGGCTACAAACTGCAGGAGCAAGAATCCTTTGTCTAATTTATTAGCATGAAGTTTTCCTGTTCAGTGTGGAATAAGAGCCTTAAATTATGATATTAAACCTTTGAAATGGTCCTGAAAACACAGGGATTCAACAGTACACACAGGGCAAAATACATTTGCCAAACTTTCTATTATTACCTCTTTTAAACTATTTTAATACCACTTCACCTGGGAAAGAAAAGAGTCCCTTTTACTGTTAATAATATATTATTCTGCTCTTTTCATCCTTATATTTTGCTTTCTAATTACCTAAATGTCATGCAGGCCTAATAAATTGGATAAAGGGTATTGATTTCACCTCTGGTTTTTGTAGTTAAACCATAGAGTCAATTAATCTGCATTGTATATTTAGGAAGATCATCAGTTATTAAAATTGTAAGAAAGCAGACAAAATTAAACTGAAGAGTATTTCAGCAAATGAGTCCATATCTACTATATATTCAAAAGATTTTCACATGGTTGTGTTTCAAAATAGTAAGCACTGGAAATTATTGGAGACCTTGAGGAGATGTCGGTTTCATGTTTTATCTGCCTTGAAAATCAGGCAAATAAATGGCTCAGAATCATAGAACCATAGAATGGTTTTGGGTTGGAAGAGACCCTAAAGATCATCTAGTTCCAACCCCCCTGCCATGGGCAGGGACACCTTCCACTAGACCAGGTTGCTCAAAGCCCCGTCCAACCTGGCCTTGAACACTGCCAGGGAGGGGGCATCCACAGCTTCTCTGGGCAACCTGTGCCAGGGCCTCACCACCTTCACAATAAAGAATTTCTTCTTAATACTTAATCTAAATCTACTCTCTTTCAGTTTAAAACCCATGTGCAGGACCTTGCACTCGGCCTTCTTGAACTTCATGAGGTTTGCATGGGCCCACCTCTCAAGCCTGTCAAGGTCCCTCTGGATGGAATCCCTTCCCTCCAGTGTGTTGGCCGCACCAGACAGCTTGGTGTCATCAGCAAACTTGCTGAGGGTGAACTCAATCCCACTGTCCATGTCACCAACAAAGATGTTAAACAGCGCCAGTCCAAACACTGACCCCTGAGGAATGCCACTCGTTTCCACCAGACATCAAGCCATTGACTGCAACTCTTTGAGTGTGACCATCCATCCAATTCCTTATCCACCGAGTGGTCCATCTGTCAAATCCATGTCTCTCCAATTTTGAGACAAGGATGTCATGTGGGACCATGTCAAATTCTTTGTACAAGTCCAGGTAGATGACATCCCTTGCTATTCCCTTATCCACTGTGCTGCGTTTGTGTGTATGGTGGGGTTTTTGGTAGCGGGGAAGGAGGCTACAGCAGTGACCTCTATGAGAAGCTTCTCAAAGCTCCACCAGCTCCAAAGTCAGTCCCGCCTCTGCATCAAGGCCAAGCCCATCAGCAACAGTGTCTCCACCTCTGTGATAATGTATTTAAGAAGGGAAACTGGGAGGAGTTGTGAGGAGGCGTTCCGAGGACACTTAGGTAAGCACCGAGTGAAAAAAGAAGGAGGAATGGGGGAAGGTGCACCAGTGCAGAGATTCCCCTGCAGCCCGTGGTGAGAGGGCAGGGCTACCCTCACCACCACCCATGGAGGTCCACTGTGGAGCAGATGCCCACCTGCAGTCCACCCCCACGCCAGAGCAGGTGGATGCACACGAAGAAGACCAGAACTCTGTGGGAAGCCCCCGCTGGTGTAGTTCAGCACTGGAAGGATTGCAACACGTGGGATGGACCCACGCCAGAGCAGCTCAGGAATGTCTGTGGCCTGTGGGAGGGACTCACGTTGGAGAAGGTTCATGGAGGACTGCCTCCTGAGAGGGACCTCATGCTGGAGCAGCAGCAGAAGGCGAGGAATTCCCTCCTTCCCCGAGGAAGAAGCAGTGGCAGACTGACCATAACTCCATTCCTTGACCCCTGCACCACTGAGGAGGAGGAGGTAGAGAAATCAGGAACAAAGCTGGAGCCTGGAAAGAAGGGAGGGGTGGGGGAAGGTATTTTAAAGATGTGGTAATGATCCTCACTGTTCCACTCTGTCTTTTAAGTGTTGTTGTTAGTGTCTGAATTAAATTGATGTTGTTTTATACTTACTCTGAGTCCATCTTTTGCCCCTGACCATAATGGGTGAGTCATCCCTCTCTGTTCTTATCTCAATTCCTGAGCTTTTTGTTTTATTTTTCTCCTTCCCATTCCTGAGGGGAAAGGGATGAGTGTATGGCTGCGTGGTGCTCAGTTGCCCTCTGAGTTCAAACCACGACATCCACCAATGCTCTAACCCTGTCACAGAAATCCACCGAATTTGGCAGGCATAGTCTACCCTTAGGAAAGCCATGTTGGCTATCACCAACCACCTCCTTGTTTTCTATGTGCCCTAGCATAGTTTCCAGGAGGATCCACTCTATGATCTTGCCAGACACAGAGGAGCGATTGACTGGCCTGTAGTTCCCTGAGATCTTCCTTTTTTCCTTTTTAAAAATGGGGGTTATGTTTCCACTTTTCCAGTCAGCAGGAACTTCACCAGACTGCCATGACTTCTCAAATATGATGGATAGTGGTTTAGCCACTTCATTGGCCCGTTCCCTCAGGACCCACAGATGCATCTCATTGGGTTCCATGGCCTTGTGCACCTTCAGGTTCCTCAGACGGTCTTGAACCTGATCTTCTCCTATAGTGGAAGGTTCTTCATTCTCCCAGTCCTTGCCTTTGCCTTCTGCGACTTGGGTGGTGTGGCTTGAGCACTTGCCAGTGAAGACTGAGGCAAAAAAGTTGTTGAGTACCCCAGCCTTCTCCATATCCCAGGTAACCAGTTCTTCCATTTCCTTCTGAAGAGGGTCCACATTTTCCCTAGTCTTCTTTTTATCGCCGATGTACATTTATCAAACTTCCCAGGGTTTTGACATTTATTTAAAGAAAAAAAAAAAAACAAACCACAAAAATGCACAAGACTTAAGAGTTGTTGATACGAATGTATATATATTTAATTTTCCAAAATGCAATTTGAGATAGAACAAGGGAGGGGGAAGATATTGCTGGTCATAATCTGGTCATAATGTTTTACCACTGCCTTTGATATCTAAATACTACATGATTGTGATAATGTGCAAATAGATGGGGTTAGTCCAGTTGATGGTGAGCCGTCAGCACTGCTGCTGGTGTTACGGCTGCCCTAGCACTGCCACGGCCAGTGCCCAGTGCCCAGGTCCAGAGCCAGAGCACCACGGCCAAGATCCTAGTAGGGTGGCTCTTCCTCAACCCTGGAAGAAAGGTGCTGGTAGGGTAGGGAGACCTGGGGTTGAAAAATGGCCATGTGGGGTCATGCAGAGGCTTCCCCTCCAGCAGGTGGGCTGGGAGCTCCCAGACAGCCCCAGAGACCTGTGGGGCCAGGACAAAGGGAAGAGGGAGGGAATCTGCCTGTGGTGCTCCTTCAAGGGTGGAGTACCCCAACCGAGCTAAATATGTGAACATGGTTAAATGAGGCTAATGCTTTCCTATGACAGGGAGGGAGAGTGAAGTTAAACATATCAAAGATGTTAATTTACTGCAGTGCTAGTGGCTATATAAGGCAAGTTGGCTGCACAGATTAAATGCCAAAAAGCCCTTCAGCAATGATTAGTTTGTGGCTGCACTGACTGCTGCTTCAGCTGTGATCATAATCACCTTCCTCACCAGCCCCTGTCTGCTCTTCAGTTGTTTCTCATATTCTGCTTAGCTATTGCTTTAGAAGAGTTTTACAATGAGCTCTTCAACGTGTTTGTACAGCACATACACAATAGGGCCCAGTCCCTGACTGAGACCTCCCGGCACTAGAGGAGTACAAATGGCAGTAGTAATTGCATACTCAAGTCTCTCACTGGAGAAAATGTGAGCCATGGCAGGAGTGAGCCAAAAGAGCACCAAAGAATTGGGCTTGTTTTCTGCCTTTGTTTTTAACTTTTCTTTAATAGTAACATTTGCTTCCTTTCCAAGGAATATGACTGTTAGTGCATCATTGCATTTCTAGTTTTCTTTTCACTCTCATGTTTTCTGATTCTCTAAAATAATCCGAAGGAACCTGAAAATGTTTAATCTTGAAAAGAAAAAGGTTATAATTTCAGGCATAATTTAAAATGTATATTTTCAGAGGCAAATAGCATTCTTAACTTTCAGTCTGAGGCATTTGGTAGGACATACAATAAAATATTTGCATTGTTCTCATCTTTAATATATGCAATGGTTCTGAGGGAAATCTTCCTTCTGGTCTTAAGGATTTCTAAAATAATATCGGGTACTAGAAAAGGAATTTTTCTCCAGACTAGTTTAAAAACTGTAATATTTTTTCTTCAGTTAAGGGACTATGTCTAGAATCCTTTTAAATATTAGCAAATTTTACATGCTGGAAGGATTGCATTTTCTAATTGAAAGCAAATGAAAAACAGCAGTAAAGGTCATTTTTTTCTTCACGTTTTATTTAAGCAAATAGGTAAAAGGGAAAGGTGATTAGGAAACTCTGAAGTTTTGTTTTAAACTTTTCAGTTTCCTGACTCAAGCATAAACACACAGCCAATTCTGTCCCCATTAATATGAAATGCTGCCTAAGGGATTCCACTTCCCTTAGGAGGAACTGAATCCAGATTCAGGGTATACACAGCAGCACCAGTTCCACAGAGTAAACCTACTGAACAACACATGTTAGAGAGGTTCTCTGGAGGTTTCTGTTCCCACCTCCCACTCAAAGCAGGGTCAGCTTTGAAAGTAAGTCAGGTTGCTGGAGGCCTCGTGCAGCTGCATTTTGAAGGCCTCCAAGGATGGAGACTCCACAGCCTCACTGGGCCCCTACTTCACTCCAGCACCATCCTCCTGGTACACTCTTCATACACTAGACAATCTAAAACGGTATTTTGTTATGTGGCATAAATTTTACTATCCAGCTAGTACATAGGTATGCAAAATCAGTACAATCAACAATTTGAGCTGGTAAAGAAAGGTTTGTAGAAGATAACTACTCTCCTTTGTCATATCAGTAGTGTATTTTTTTTCTATAATATTCTTTTTTACGTTTGGACTATGTTAAACATTAAGAAAAGAAAAAAATCCCAGCCACATTGATGCAATTCATACTCTTTATTACTTCTTTCTGTGATTAGTCTTTTTCTAGATCATCCAAAATAGCTTGGTTTTAATCACTGTTGCAATCACATTTCCATTGTAAATATGAATGGGAGTGCTGAAAGGGTAAGAGTCAAGAAGTCCTGAAGGGTAGCGCCTTGGGTTTAGGCATCAGAACAGCTGTATCTTTTTCCTGCCTCTCCTGCCTACCCTGTGAAGTACACCCGAGCTGTTTCATCTCCTAATGCTTTTCACCATTTCTATTTTTCTAGGCCCTGATTCTGCAAAAAACAGAGAAGACTTGCAAGATTGGCGACTTCTTTGAAAACTCTCTTAAGGAAGTATTGTCTCTCTCCATGGTTTTCCACACCTCTGACAGTACAAAGAATGTCACTGAACTTTTGGAGGCTCTCCCCTAAAACTACTAATTAAAGATAAAATTGAAGGTTTCAAAACTGATACTTCAAAAAATCAGTTTCATTTCATTAATGCACTCTGCACCCCTCCTACTTCAATTAGGATTTTTGTCACATATGTTAAAGTTCATTAATTATCATACTTTGGGATCTTGGCAAGGAGTTTGAAAATAATCACAGAGTCTTTGGAGATTTGGTTTCAGAGGATTGGTTCATTATACTCCAAGACTGTAGCATAACTATCATGCTTGTGTTGTTTGACAACAAAAAAAAAAAAGGGGGGGGGGGGGGGGGAGGGGAACATTTAAACCAGATTTTTTTTCTTCATTTTTTTTGTTTAAACGTATTTTCATTGTCACTCTGCTGTGAAGCCACGCAGTCAAACATCAAAACATTGCCAGCTGAAAAATCCAGATGTCATGGAAGCTTAACTAGCCATATTAATTGCTTCACAATATATACACATACAATTAAAATCAAGATTCTGAAAGGTATTACTCTGTTGCTCACCTAATTGATGTGCTATTGATACTAGAAAAAAAAGAAATCATGCTTCCTACACATATAGGAATACTGTAAGAAGTTGGAGGAAAAGAAAACATAGCAAATATGATACAAGGTGAGTTTTTCTCTTCTGAGAATGAACGATTACAGACAATTCCAGGCTGCTTCTAAAAGACACTGCTGACACTCTTGAAGTAGAATTAGTGGATTACATCTCCCATTACCAGTTCAGATGGATTCTGACATTATTAATTTCTATCTCTAGATTACAGGTCATACATTATAAAGATAAAATATAACAAAGGAGGTCATGATAGTTGGGGATATGAAGAGGAGGGAAGCATATGTAAAGCTAGTGGGTGAAAGCAAAACTGAGCTGCAAAACTGTATTTTTTTTGTTGTTTTTTGTTTGGTTTGGGGTATTTGGTTTAAAAATAGAATGTAGACATTTTGTCCGAGTTCAGTACAGAGAGATCCCTGTGAGAGCAGTTGTTGTTCTTCTGCCAGAATATCAGACACTTCTGTGCAGCTCTTCTTCCTTCTCCCCATCAGTCCCTGTGATCTATGATTCATCCTCCAGGGGAGAAACAGTGGAAAGGGTAGCGCAAAGCTTGGTAACTAGTATGGACTACACCAGAAAAGAGATGCAATGTCAGCAATATACCCAGGAATAAGACCCTTAGCTAACTCACATAGCTCTAAAGGAAGTGTATTGCCAGAAGATGGGAAAATACTGTAGGTTCTCTGCCTTCCAGCAGGTCTCCAGGATACCTATCAGGCAGAGAAGGAGCCCATGGCCCACGGCTCTGGCTTTAGACTCTCTCTGCAAGGAGTTATAGAGCAACTCTAAGAATTTTCCTTCCCATACTTTTTATCAAAAAAGTCACAATCTGGCCATTAAATCAAAATTTAAATCACACATTTCCTCCCATCAGGACTGGCCTGGCTTCTAAGTTGCCTTTATAAACAAACAACAGGGAGATATTGTGGCATAGGAATAGAGAGAGGTCGGTATCTGTCTGATGTTAGCTGGATACAAGAATCTAGTGTTCCTTTGGAAGTACCACCCTTCTTTATCTCATACTGTTGACAAAGTCATCTCTGGGAAAAAGGGCTGCCCCATTTAGTCGAGTGAGGATTTGGAATGCAAAACGTCACAAATAAAAATCCTGTAGACAAGGATGAACTCAATTATTATAAACTTAAGAAAAGTCAGTTTTGAAGGGCATATCATAGGATGTCATAGGAGCATATTTAACACTCAAATCCTCATCTGGAACAGGTCTCAAGCCAATAGTAGTAAGCTCAGTATCTGGCTCATGATACCACATTAGATTACATTTTTCATTCCAAAGAATTACAAATTACTTTACAAATTATATATACAGCCTTCCTAACCACTTAAAAGCAATTGCTGATGGGGCCAAGCTCAACCAGTGTCAAGAGCCGGAAGAGGAAATGTAGCTGGTGGAAAACTGAGGCTATATCTTGACTGACCAAGGTTCAGTCTGCTACTATATGTAATACTGACAGGTGCCACCCAAAAAGCAGTTGTCGCTGCATGGTGTGATCCAATAAACAATGTAGAGGTGACTGGAGAAAATTATGATTGTAGCTTTTAAGGTTCCTTTTGTATATAGCTAAAAAGGAGAAATTTTTACCCCCAAATTACCACAAGGTTCAGTATTTGGTTTTCAAGATCTTATGTGAAAAGAAAACATACCAAGTAAATTGTATGAAACTCAGCATCTGTATCTCAGAATAGTGAATGGCTTAGTGGATCTTGCAAGACTGAAAGTGTCTGGGTATTTCAAATGTGATGCTTATATGACTAAACTATCCCCTCTGGGAACTGAGTTAATGTTTCAATTCCAATTCAGTTAAAATATGTCTTACTGGCATGACAAGCTAGAGGAGTGTTGCCAGAGTCTGAGGAAGGTATTCCAAGTGTTTGTTCGGGCAGATAATGCACTAAACTGCTGTTATTTCTTGTTTCTACATCAAAAAGGAAGCGCTCTCTTCCAAACCTACTCCTACAGCCACTGGAGACCACAGAAACAGTCAGATGGTTTTTCAGCTCTTGGTGTGTGACCAGGATGACCATTGTAAGATGGCTGTAAGTTGAATCTACAGTGAGATACAGGACCTTTGAGGCTGAGAAAACTGGAAGATAAACCAGAGGAGTTTAGTAAACAGGATATAGGTTATAAAGCTGTAAAAGACTATGAAGGAGAAATGGTCTTAGATGAAATCAGCTACTAGTGTTCTAAAGGGGAGGAAACAACTGAGGGACTGAAATACTGTTGTAATAGTGGAGACTTCTTTCAAATCCATCTGTTATCGCTCAGGGGAAAAATCAGAATGTTGCACTCTCTGAGAGAAAATCAAGTTGTTTTCTGAGAGAGGGAGGAAAAGGGCGACTGTGTTTCAAAGCTTTTTCCTACTGAACAAAATATGCTGTGGTCCCTCTGTCTTGCCTACTCCTACCAGCCAAAGGGGCTTTTTCCTCCAGGTGACCAGTGCAGAACTGGAACCTGGTTTTTGCTCTGGGAAAGTCTGCAGCGACTACCACATTTTCTGAAAATACTGATTACAACCCCTTAGTTAAAATTAGAGATATGTTAATTCGTCCTTTAAAAATTAGCAGCTTCATGCAAATTAAAAACAGACATCTGCGTCTTCAGTCAATGGTACTTAGTTTATGCACTTCACAAAGCCTGTTTTACCGTCTCCCCAGAGCCACAACCTCCTAAAACACAGCTCCACCACTGATCACAGGGTGTCCAGCACAGCTCACCTCATCACTAGTGCCTTATACATACCTCTTCTGTGCTAGGGAACTCTGTAGCTTGGCAGTGACCATTTCTGTCATTTTGTTTTCTTTAGCGGGGTGTCAACCTCTGATGATTTGAAATTCTGGGCCTGGAGCCAATCCTCTAGGCTTTTTGAAATTTGCTTGTCACCAGTGTAAATCTCAGGCCACTATTGTGGACAGGTGACAAATTCTCCCTATTTAAGGTTGTAACCAGCTCTCAGTGTATGTGTTGCTAGTACAGCATATGCACGTAAATCATACTGCTAGCATTGAGGATAAACACTGACACTGTTTGAAAATGTTTGGTGGTGTGGGGTCAATGATGCAGACAGAACAAACCTTTTCTGAGTTATGTTATCACTGAAAATCCACAACCTATGCATTTTTGTTTTAATTCTTTTCTAAAGTGTTACACTGTGTTTAGGTAACAAATTTTAAATGGCTTTACAAAGATTCTTGCTTAACAGTATCTGCAGTGCTGCTTCATTATTGTCCATAATACTCCAGTGAATCGCAGTACCTGCAGAAAACTGACAACAGTTCTGCCTTTGTAGAATATCTACTGCAAGGGGGAAAATAAGCTTAGTGGAAATATAAATAATAGATTCTAATAGTCAGAATTGTTCATAAATAAGAAGATATATACAGACCAATATAGTCTAGTGAAACAGGCACTGACTTGCTGGATGAAGGAATCACTTTGTCATTTTTTGGCTCAGTTTCCAAATATGAAATATAAACTGATATGATTCTTATCACTCAATGTAAATAAAATTCTTCAAGAATATGAATAAAAATGAGTGTAGAAATGCTAATATATTATTTTCTAGCTACATGCACATTCTGCACATGCAACCAGAGAGTGAAGCTGGATTTTTGCTTTTTGCACATCTGTGCCACTAGTGGAAGTTTTGCAAGCCAAATTAGGTCCTTGGGGACATAAGTGCATTCCTACTGCTCACAATGTGTTTGTACTGTTGCAAAGTGGCTAAAACTACTAAGCAATTCTGCTCATGTGTGTACAAAAAATAACAGCCATCATCTTACCCTGCTAGCTGCACTGGTTCTTCAGTGGTAAGCAAAGGAAAAATTGCACCCATAGTATGAGAAATTGGGAGATACATGATCCATGAAACACAGAAGCAGTTTACAGCCTTATCAGGATGGGAAGCGACCAGCTCTGCCTGGAGAAGCTATTGGCTTCTACCAGCAGAATATTTCTGCTAATTCTGCTTGTTAAAAAACTGTTCTCGAAATAGCATGAGGCTTCATTTAATTAAATGTTAGCCTGTTCCTGCATAATTTATATTTCATTTTGGTCAAAAGTCATCTGAGAACCCCAAAATACTGTGGCGGAGCTGCATGCTAAATTCTGCCTTCATTTATATGGCTGCAGTTCCACTGAGTTCTGCAGAATACTGTGTGATGGTTAGGTCTTGTTAAATTCATTTAACATAGAAGATGAAATATTGGAAAGCTGAATAACTTGCCCAAGGTCAGTGACACAACGGGAGCTGAATTACCAGGAAATGACAAGTTCTATTTGCTTGCTGAATTCACTAGACTCATTGAAAATTTAATTTCTGATCTGCTGACTCATATGTAGCCACCTAGGTGTGCCCTCAGTATAGGTCATAAAAGTCTTTCTAGGGACGCTGCTGAATTACATCTTCTTGTTTGGGCCTATTCTGTGTGTACATTCAAAAAGGATTGCCAGGTCTGGTCATGGCAATAGCAGCTGTTCAAACTGAAATATGATGCTGTTCCTGCTGCCATCAAGCACTACAGTTTTTCTATTAGTTAATATTCTCCTTTAAACAGATACTCTCCTTTAAGGTTAACCACAAAAATGTCTTTAACTTAAGGAACAATACTTTTCAATAAAGATAGAAAAACAAAGTTAGAGGTGTATATTTACACATACTCTATTAAAACAAATAAGCTGAAGGTTTTAATGCACTCTTTAATTTTGAAGTGTACGGCTTTTAAAATGTTTTTAGAGTCTGTATGACTCAGGAGAACAGTAACAGCATCTATATACTTTTTTTTCCCCTAGTATTCCAATCCAGCCCAGGGTCATTCTCCTGCCAAGAGTTAAGACAGCAAAGGACTTGGCATCAGCTCTCACTAAGACTTTTACACATGCTTATGCCCAATGACTAGTCCTATCAAAGCTAACAGAAATGTTCATATTGTAAAAACTTAAGCATATGTTAAATCTCTAACAGATCAGGGACTACATTAGCACTGGTTACTGCTGACTAAATACAGGAAAACCACATAAGTATTAGAAGTAATCTGACAATTTGCAAACAACTTTGCAAATAAAATTAGACTATATTTTTGCAGTGTTGTAACCCCTTGTAAATAACTGATCTATATATATAAATGAGCGAAATATGTTATCCACAAACAAATGACCTATTCACAACCATGTTAATAAGAGATGTGTACATAGCTACATGGTTTTCTATCCACACATTAACAATTCTCTGGTATTTGATCGTGGCACTGAAATTAAATGTTCGAATTAGGAAGAACAGCTTTAAGATCTTATCTTTTTTTCATTAAAGAGAACAAAATTACTTCCATCTGTAAAATCAAACTTCTACCTGCAAATCAATGACAGCTAAATATCCTAAAGGGGATCCTTTTGCTTACTCTAGAGGACAGAAATTACTCACTTTACAATACCTTACTCTTTTAGGTGCTATCTGAGCATGGTTGTTACACCATGCCCGCTTTCCCATACCCACTCTTGGAGTGCAGACACTGAATAGCAGCCAGGTTCTTTCCACCCATCACACATTTCAGGAAGGGAGCACATTGCAGAGGCTATGTCATCAGGTTCAAAGAAGTTGCTGGTGAAAGTCTTTGCATATCTCTGAAGAAGCTGTGTGTATATCATGAATGAAAGTCCCCTCAGAGAATGTCTTGAGGAATAAAAACAGCTTTAAGAAATCCTTCTTCTTCCTTATCTGGGATGGGCAAGGCTGCAGCATAGCTGAGGTGAGAACCTGGGCTTAGATGTAGCTCCTGTCCAAACAGAGGAATCCCCCAGGCAGGTTTCTCCCCACTCTTGTTCACCCAAGTCTTTGGCCAGCAGTGTCACCCAAAGTCAGTGCTGCACCGTACAAGATCAGGCTTTAAATGTGGGCAGCCAAAGCCCTCAGTGCAAGTGGAAGAGGTGATGAACCCTCTGCACTTCACTCAGAGACTTGATGGCAAACATGTTTGAAGGCTTACGGCAATTTCTTCTTTGAAATTCCTGTTCAATCTTAACACAGTTTTGGATAGAGATTATCTCCAAAATGTTTAGAATATGGGGTAGCCAATGGCTTGATGAGATTGTACCCCCCGTTTCTTACAGGATGGTTTTGAACATGTTAGGATGAATCTGTGCTCTCTGGGGAATGTCTGTCATTTTTACTTTTGGATTTATACCTTAGAGACATAGTGCAGATAAATTTATTAAAGGTTATCAGGAGGTTAAGTAAAAAATGATGAGGGCAATATTGCAACCTATGTAAGTAAGTGAGAGCATTTTATTAGACACCACTACTTTAGTGTGCAGTATGTCTTTGTGAAAAGGACTGGCATTCCAACAGTAATCTTGACTAAGAGTGGGTAGCCACACTTTCTTCTAGGCAGGCCTGCAGAAAGCATCTGCTTATGCTATCTAGGAAGAAAGAAGTGTGCAACTGCTTTCAGGATTGAAGAGCGGCAGTCTTTCCCACATGAGTCTCACTTCACTTGAGAGCAAAATCACATTTTCTACAAACCTGAAAACAATGTTAGTAAAGGTCATTCTTTGCAAAACTGCATTCTTTCTAAAGATGACCTATGCATGAAAAAAAAACAAAACCATTTATTAAATGGTGAGCATCACAGCAAAACCAAAATCTGAACATGTACATAAACACAGGGTTGGCAGCTGTAATTGTTTTAATTTCTGTGGCTATTTAGCATTTTGGAGAAAAGGCTGTCATGAGAATAGAAAACCCCTTCACAAAGTGTCAGAGTAAACACTGGTTGTAACTCCTAAAGAAAAATCTTTATACTACTAATATGTTTTCAAAATTCAACACTACCAGAGAAAAAAATTCTATAAGAACTTTCTATTTTTATGTTTCATGAATCAGAAAGGTCACAAGCCCAATGTAAAAAAACATGTCTTGCAGGCGTGAAGGGTAAAATGCTGAACATGAGCTGTAGCTTATTAGAAGATACTGCACATCATTTGTCACAGGGATGTATTCTTAACATAATAAAGCAAATCCAGGGGAGATTTGCCATCTGATTTTACCCTCTGTTACTTGACCATTAGATGCTCATTCTTCCATTTCTTACTGGAAAATTTTAAAAGCATCTCCTTGTCCCTACCATGATACTCTCCTGACCTTCCATACTGAGCCGATCCATTTACTGTACTTGAAAAATCAGAACTGCCTCCTCTAAGTTACTGAGTACATGTACCAGTGCCAGGAGGAGAACAGTAGGGTTTTAAAAGATGGTGGGGATGAGGTTTGACAGTAGTAAAGGACAGAAAGGAGAATGTTTGACAAGCTTTTGACATCTAGTAAATTTAAGAGAAAGTTAATAAACTGAGAGCAAACAGGGAAAAAAAATGCGGATAGAGAAGGTTGTTGGGTAGACATTAAGATTTGAACATGTTGGGGCCAAGTAGAAAAAGGAACTGGAGACAACAGGTACGAGTGGAGATCTGAGAAGTACAAAAACTAGAGTTGAAGTATTAACAGCTGTGCATTAAATGTCAAATCCTACAGAGTGTATTTAGAGTCTGGTTCTTCTTTCATTTATAATTGCTTAACATTGATGTAACTCTACTGAATCTTGATTATTTTTTTTTAATAGAGCCAGTGATTCCTTTTTCAAACCATCAGATCTGCTGATCTGGGATTTTAGCCATAAACAGGAAGTCAGGAAGTGCAAAAGACCCTTTTTTTTTTTTTTTTTGGTAAAAGAAACGCTATCTAGGGCAAAAGATATTGGACGTTGTTGTGGTTTGAGCTCAGAGGGCAACTGAGAAACACTCAGCCACTCACTCCCTCCTTCCCCCCCAGAGCTGGGAAGGAAGAAAGCAAAAGACCCAGGAACTTGAGGCAAGGACAGGCATAGGCAAAACCAGACTTGTTAGGGGAAGAAAAAAAACGTAAGTTTAATAGACACTAACAACAACAACACTTAGCAGAGTAAGACCATGAGAAGCATTACCACATCCTGAAAACACCTTCCCCCACCCCTCCCTTCTTCCCAGGCTCAGCTTTGCTCCCAGTAACCCTACCTCCTCCCCACCCGCGGCTCAGGGAATGGGGGGTGAGGTCAGTTCTGCCGCTTCTTCCACCTCGGGGAGGTGGAACTTCTGGCATTCCCCCCTCTCCCTGTCCCACAGGGGACAGTGCTCCATAAACCAACTCCGACATGAGTCACTCCCACGGGCACGTGGGTCACCCCCGCGTGTTGCAGTCCTCCCAGCACTGAACTGCAACAGTGGAGCCTTCTTCCCACAGGGTCCTGGCCTCCTTCGGACACAGTCCCATGGGTCGGCATCAGGCCCCCCACAGGACACAAATCGGCATCTGCTCCACCCGTGACCCCCATGGGTGGCGGAGGGGCGGCCGCAGACGGGGGAGTCTCTGCTCCGGCGCACTTCCCCCCCTTCTCCTCCTTTCTTCCACTAACCTTGGTGTTCACATAGATGTTCTCCTCACAACTTCTCCTCACAGTTCCTCCCAGGTTCCCCTTCTTAAATACGTTATTGCAGAGGCGCAGCTAATTGGCCCAGCCTTGATGCAAAGGTGGGTCTGACTTGGAACCGGGGGGGGGGGCTGCAAGAAGCTTCTCACAGGGGGGCTCTGCTGTAGCGCCCTCCCCTGCTACCAAAACCCCTGCCACTCACTCAAACCAGGACAACATCTGTTAATCTTGATTGTTCTGACTAAAGCCTTCACATATTCCCATCCTGTTAGTTTCATACCGTTTTCTCAACACTAATGTGAAAGGGATAGCTGAGCATATTTGCATGTGGACAGAGCCTGTAAACACTAGTTTCCCCTTACAGATAATGACTAAACCCCACTTTCAGTGAAACTAGAGTAAAATGTCAATAGTTCTACTGGATCAAGGAGGTGATCTGATTCCAATTAATATGAAGACAGCAGATTGTACCCAACTGAATATAAAAAAAGTAGAAAATTAGCAGCCTAATAAGTAACCAAGCAACAGAGGCAAGACGTTATTGCTATGAAAACCTTAGCTTTAATATCCACTGATTTTTATCCTAAGTTTACAGAGCTAAGATTACATTATCCCAGGCTTTTGCCAAGAAAGGTCCTGTATCACTATAATCTTTTGTGGTTTTTATTCCAGTCAGCATCTTTCTTACAAGGACTCCACCAGAGTCCCTTAGTCTTTCCTTTCTTAGTTGCCTAACAGAGCTGAGCTCATTTAACATCTGTCACAGATACCATGCTTACACATCTTAGCACAATGTAAAGATACTCAAGTTAGCTTCTTTACAGAGCACATTATTCTGTGCAGAGCACACCAGCAGATGCTGCTTCTGGCACCCTACCTAATCTGTTAGAAATATCTTGAGTATCTCAGCTTGGTACTGCACTGTGTGGTTGGAGACATATTATCACTCGCTTAACAACTTATGTGAATGCCTTGGTTTCTACTTCCAGTATCTTAAAATGGGGTTATTCTGCTTCCTTACAGGAGTGCTATAGGGATGAAGTCATGCATACTACTGATGTACTCAGCATACTGAAAGAAGCCACGCAACACTCCACGGGCGTCCTGTGGGTGGTGCAAGCTGAGCCAGCCGCTCGCAAAGGAACGCATTCCTCTGGCCTCCCAATGCCCTGCCTGCCTTTCTCCCTTCCTTCTGAGCACAAGTCAAGCAGAGAATCAAACATGGAGAAACAAGAGAAGGAAGGATTTCTCCCTATCCCCAGTCAGATTAATAGCCATTCAAGCATACAGTTTTAAAGGAATATGTAAAGCAAGAAAAGAGAGAAATTACTAGATTGTGAAAGGGAAAGTATGGAGAGTAGCTTATTTAAATTAACTGAGGGAATATTTACACTTCCCATCGCTGAGATTTGCAATTCTGTAGAATAATGTCCCAGAGGAAGTCATGAAAACCTCATCACTGAGCCATTTTAAATGAGTTGGAATAGCTCTAGAGTGAACAACAGTGTGGGGGCTGTGGACTGGCTTATGGTTCCTCTCTCTCTTTTTCTAATCAAGCACACTCCCCTTATACCTCTGTGGCATGAACTGTGGGATAATCCATATCAACACATTAATGTATTTGACTTTTAAAACCTGTATAGATACTTCTCCCAAATAAATAAGATTACCAACAGGATTAATGTACTGTTGTTTGTCATTCTTCTGTTTCCTGTGATCATATAATAAAAATGTTAGTTTAAAACTTTTGGCTCATTCTTGAAGGCATTTCATGATGTGGATTCCCCATGCACACACACATATCTGTTAAAAGCTTTTCCCATAACTTTGCATAGTACTAAATATCTCCTCTTTTGTCTAACCCTAGGAAACTTTAGGTAAAACAAGATCTCTGTGGGTCAAGATCCTCTGTATTCTTATTGTGCATCTTAGCACAGGCATTTATAAATTAAACACTGAATATTTCAGAGGATTTGAGTTGGCATTGCACAGCCCTAGAGACAGAGCCCATCTTGGGAATACCCCAAAGGGATCCTCTGCAGAAGTGATGAGAACAGCTGCATCGGAGGTCACGATTTCCCGTGCCTCTTTTGACATTTCTTTGTCTTTACCAACTGTAGTTTTAGATTTGATAATTACCTAAATTGTGCACTGTTCTTCTGCCTCTAATACCTTGTGCTGAAATTGTGGAGTAGCTTTTTCAAGTGTTTGTTCTCCCATCTATGTACCAGCTGAGGTAAGTAACAAGGTCTAAATATGTAGGCTTTGCATTGTACACAAGCTTACTCACCTCAGACTAGCTAATTCTGTTGCTACTCTACAGAATTAATTCCACTTTAGCTTACTATGATTGTTTACTTTATCCATAAATATCTCGATTCTTTAGCAGAAAAGTTATTTAAATTGAAATGAGAAAGAAGGCTGTAAAGGATGTTACTAGGAAGAATACAGTAGTTACTGAACCCACTGAAGTTTTTCCTACTATTTCAACTAGAGACAAGATTATGCTTCACTTTCTATTGGAAAATTATGTTTAAAGTTTCCATGAAAAACATCTGCTGTATTCCACACCAGCACTGGCAGTCATTCAGCAATAGATTAAATCACTCATTCCATACATGCTAGTAAATACAGTCTCCCTTCTGCTAAAGTTGTTATTGACCATGGCTTATTGAAGGACTCGTTTTGTAAAAGTCAATTTCTAACTTTTTTCAATTTGACTACTCTTTACAAGTAAATACCTTACTTTTCTCTTTCTCTATCATTTGCACCTTGAATGCAAAGGTTGCTTCCAGACACCCGGTGGTTTGGAAAATCAGGCCATCAAACCTTCTCAAACATAACTGAACATTTATTTTAATCTTGGCTTTTGACAATGATGCAGACATTATTGTTCAGAACCTTTTGTTTTATCACAAAGATCTTATTATAACATGGGCAAAGGTATCAAGATCCCAACTCATTACTTTTTACATTTTCTGTCTTGAACTATGAGAACAGTTCATTAGAGCAGGGTTGCAATATAACAAGCACCAGTCATTCCCTGAGCAATGGGGCACATTTTTGCAGCTCACACATCAGGAGTGTTTTACATATTTGAACGTTTTGGATAAAAGTGGTTTAACTATTTATCTATCTTAAATATTATTTTTGCAAGTGTATTTCATTATTACTTTTTTGCAATAAGATAAACTGAGTTTTAAGGATCCCTAGCAAAGACAACATAGCTAAATGTCACCAGAAACAAAACTAAAAATTACCCTGAGATCTGTGGTTTCCTTATTCTAGCCATGAGCAAAGGAATTTCAAGGGGAATTAGAGAAGTACCTCAGTCTTGATGACACTGTGTGGACCTTGAGGTAGTTATGCTTCATGGCATGTTTTTACACTCCTGGTCCACCAGTTACCTTGAAATTTTCCAGAGCACTGCAGCTGTCTTCTAGACCATCCATCCAGCTCTCATAGGTGCACACCCAGGTCTCATCCTGGAGAGAATTTGGACATGGCTGGATATGCACTTGGACCTGAGATCTGAGGAATGTTCAGGGAGTTAAGACAGTGCCTTAAAAGTTGGGGTTTATGACTTTTGAATTCTGCTTCCATATTTCTGTATTCTGAATTATGGCTTAGCCAGAGCCAGAAAGAAGAGTTTCTAAAATATTGACATTTTTGATAGTTTTCTTGTATTCACCTCAATACTCAGCTTTAAACTTAGTCCAAGTGGACTCCAATATTTAAAAACACATTAAGTTCTTAAACCAAAAATCATCTATCCTATTTTGTGTTTGACTGGGTCAGGATTCTGAATTTGCTACAATGTTGATTTTCATGCCAATGTATTTTGAACTTCCAAGACGTACAGGAGTGTTTGAAAATGTTTACTTGCATACTTGAGCCTTGTACAATAACTACCATTATTGCTTAAAGACCTCTCTTCACTTTAGTGTACAAAGAATCAGTTGCAGAACACTGCATGGATAAGTTGTAAGTCATTAGTATCTCTAGGCAAACTTTGTATTGCCAAATTTTACACTGCAGAAATTGCTCCTTCTATGTAGTTTACAGTGCTCCTACTGGTACTTAAAGATTCTTATGTTTGAGAAACTGAATTATTACTTCTTTCTTATGATAATTCATGTAGTTTTATAGATTTTTATACAGAATAGATATACTAATGTGTAGGGTTGTAATTCTTCTATTGTATCCAGCAAGCAGACCGCTGTGAAATAAAATGTCTATTTACAACCTTTATTACAATAAAACCTTGTCTAAACTTCAAGAAACAGGCTGTCTATACTTACGATGATTAAAAAAACCCACATTATGAGTGAGGCCAAACAGTATCTTTCTGAAACAACTAGGAAACTCCTAAGAGTTGTCAACAAATGTGTCTTATGAATGATGTCGTGTATGAACAGAAAGTAATGGGACTTGGATATGCTATGTATGCAAAAGGAACCTGACTGGAAAGTATAATCCTTATGCCTTTCTTTTGCTTCTAATGCAAACAGTAGCTGAGTAAATGTAAAAAAAAAAAAAAAAAAAAAAAAAAGTCTGATTAGAATGAAACCTCTGCAGCACACAGACTGAGGCTTTCAGTCACCAAAAATGAAAGTAATGAAAATCAGGACATGAACACTCACTGTGCCAGGCTTTGGGGAAATAAAAGCTGCTGGAGAGTGCACAGCAGCAACCTGCATAACTCTGCCCTCATGTTAGAGAACCCAAAACACAATTCCACCGGTGGTGCTGCATGCAGTCTTCACAAATATTTGATTATATCTCCTCTAAGAGCCTAACAAAATCTAAATGAGTATTTGGGAAGATGACTAATAGCTTAGCATGAATATTCCAAACAAGCCTTCCTAGGTATTTGTATAAAGCCACTCAAATTAACCTGATCTTCTGTGTGTGTCTGTACATCTAGATTAGTGCATTTTCATTCCTTTTATTTGTTTCATAACATGCATATATACCTGTGTGCAGGACAAACGTGAATTAAACAAAGAATAAGCAATTAATTTACAGCATATAGCATTAATATCCAGTAGAACATTATACTTAAGAGTAATTTGTTCCCCTTCAGATTTTTTTAATTAGCTGGTCCCTTTATCAAGCTTAACCCATCACACAGATTACTCTTCCATTTGCTTAACTTTAATCTCACATGTCTCATTAAGCATATGGTAGACAGTTTGAGGCCTTATAACATGCCAGTCTTGGATATATCATTCTCTTCACCCCGTGAGAGTAGAGATAGCTGAAAGATCACAAAAACAGCTCCAGTGGAAAAAGCTATTAAATTTTATTAACCAGGGCCCTGAACCAGGCATCATTACTATAACAATGCAAAGTGGAGGTAAAATATCACCTCATCAGTGTGATAGTGTTTTACAACCATTTCATACTTATGCAAATGATTGCATATGTGAAAGGCAATAATGAATTAATGGACCAACCACATAGTAACATCAAGGATAAAAATGCAAATTTATTTAGGATTCACTAGAGTGATAGAGCAAAATTTTAAACTACGGAGAGATTCTTTTCCCCAGCAAAGTTCTTCCTCGCATTCGCATCACACGGCTATCATCAAATTCTAATATGCCTTCAGATGGATGTGAAAAATGTTATGATACAGAAAATTTGTAATTGCTACAGGATGTATTAGTTGCTGGTGGGATAGGAAGGTGAAACTCCAATGAGTCGACAATCTTTCAAATAAAAGGTTAAATTTCATTCCTTAGACTGTAGGAAAGGTAGGGTTTTGATGAGAATCTCTCCTGGATGACTGCTAATCTTTTTGTTCCGCACACAGATACACTGTTGCTTATTGTCATGGTAACAGGCAGCTCTACTCCTCTCTGCTTCTGCTTTTTCTTAGGCTATGGACACCCATGCACTTCTCCCCAGGCATAATCCTGTCATTCTTCCAGTCTTATCCTGAAAGTTTTGCATTGGCCCTTGCCTTTCACACTTGATAATCCACCCCTTCCCAAGGAAGGGACCTTTCTTTGTTCTCAGGGACAGGACACAGTGATGCGAGTTATTTTTTACTGTCCTGCCATGGAAGGTACAGGCACCAGCTCAAGTTCATGCTCTACTTCATTGTTTGTACAGGTGCAATGGGATCACACTGCTTGGCTCCCAAAACTCAAGCTGACATTGGAGCACATATAATGTGACATAGGCATACACGTACTGACCAACACATTATTGTAATGAATAATTTTTATTAAGTAGCTGGAATAATGAACTAGAGAAAGAAAGATTCAAAATGAACAGCCACATTTCAAGCATGTTCAAACTCATTTAGTCTTTCACTTGCCTGCAAACCCTGCCCACCTGGCTTTCTGAGCAAAGTGCAGGGATGGACCCAAGCACTCATCCCACTAACCAGCCTGCTTGCACCTGCCTGCTGTGGCTCCCTCCCCTGCATTCCTTTCTCTATTTGCTCTGTTCTGCACCCTAAAGACCCTTCTTGTATTCAGAGAAAAGGACAATTTGTTTCTGCCTAGATGTGTAGTTCTGCTAACTAGACAGACCTCTCAGAGAGAAATATTTATCCTGCTCATAATGCAAACACGCCACGCAAGTGACAGCCTTTTCCAAACTATTACGAGTCACCCAGGATCACCCCCACGCTTGTCACACATACCTATTCTCAAAATGGAACCACACATTGGCAGATTTTTCAGTCAGTTCAGTGAAAGGAAAGTGGCCGATAAGAAGCCCAAGGGCTGTGCTAACCTACACCAACTGGCAGTGCTCCCAGAGGGAAAGTACACCAGCTGGGGAGTGGTGTGTGTGCTCCACTGGCAAGCCTCAGCCCTCCCTCCTTTGGGAGCTAAGAGGGGGAACAGTGCAGGACACAGAGACGGGAATGCTGTGACTGCTGAAACCAGTTATCTACAAGGAGAATTGCCACCTTGCCAGAGCCAGGTACTTTTTTAGATCCTTTGGATAACTTAAACAGCATTGTTAAATAAACTTATTAACATTATTAAACATTATTAAATAAACTTATTCCATCAAGTCTGGAATAGACAAGGGTATCTGGCAAACAGATTTCAATATAATATTGACTGAGAACCTTTGCCCTCAGTTCTAGGCCTTTTATTATCATCTTGTCATTTTTTTTCACTGGTCTGGCAGTGTAAAAAGAATCTGAATTTCTGATGTAAAGAGCACAGCAGAAAAAGAAACAAAAAAAAGTTTCAGACCCTCCTTACTTTTCATTAAGGGATAAAACATGGTGAGGAGGGTGCTATTTATATTCCTTTTCTGACCACCTTTGTAATGAACAGGCCAGCGCAGCCAAGAAGCATCTCTTGACTCATTCAGTTAGCATTATTTTTGCTTATCTTGCTTTTTACCTAGGGCTAGTCTCAGTAAAAATTAGGTTAAAACCTGAATGGAGACGTCAGGCTTTGGTCCAGTATGTTTTCTGGGTGAATAAGGAATGAATGAATGTATGAATGCATATTTAGTGCTACAGGCAATACCTGTCGTATTTAATAATAATAATGTTGTGTCCTTACCTAAACTGCTCATTTGAGGCTCCCAAAGCAGTTAATAGTTGCAATAGTCATATAGTATTGTTATTAATTATGATTGTGTTTACAGATACAAGTTGAGATACACAACTAAGCACCTTCTCAAAGCCATACAACACAATCTAAATCTGTGAATTCTTGAGAAAAAGATAATCTTAGCAGTGACCTCATTTTCATCTTGTCATGATCTAGACAGTTGACCTTCCACTTGTTATGGGCCATATAATTTGTCCATAATTACTGTTAGCAGTAGGAATTCAAAAAAGCTAGAGAGGCTCAAAGGACTTGTTGCCCATGTACAAAACTAAAAACAATAGAGAAAGCCACTGCTGCAGTGGAATGTCAAAGGGAAACAGTCTTTCTCAACCATGATAATCCTACAAAGCAATTGTAAGTGACATTGGGCTTTACATGCTGAATAGATAATACACTACTAAAAAAAAATTAGATGAGTAGATTTTACTTTACTTATATTTTCTATTATAATCTTTCCTTTCTCTCCACTTTTTTTAGCCTGTCTACATATCTCCCTTATGTGCTTATACACAGAGCCTTTCTCAATACACAAGGAATCTATTAAATCTTCTTTGGAGAAAGTAAACATGCACGGGAAGAGATGCTGGTATTATTCTGCACTGTCTCACCCAGCTCTCTGAATGCAAGTACAAAATGTGAGCAGAAGTGAATAACAGCTAGGGGCAGGTTTTCCATGTAAGAAGGAGCCCACATTTACCCCAAAGTGCTTGTGTCTCCAGCACAGTTTCTATGTTAGTGCAGCAATTGGCGCATATATGAAAATCCTGTTATGTGTACTGTAGATGCAGTGACAGCTAATGGCATCAGAAGCAGGAAGACAGACAGCACAGTTGTAAAAAAAATGACTAATAGGAAAATAACTTAGGATGTCAAGATTGAGGACTCCAGACTGTTGATGGTGTACACAAGGAAAAGAGAGGTGTATAGAAACAGAAAAAAGAAATATCAGTGCACTGGCCAAGACAGAGGCAGAGCTTAGTGTGGAAACTCTTCAGCAAGATAAATAGAAAAAGAGGAATTTCTTCTCTTTTAAATGCAGCTGTAGAGGAGGGAGTTGTATGCCACACACCCCTTTTATTTTTACTGGTGCTTCACAGAGAGTCACAAACAGGCTGCCCTGTTATATATGATCTTCAGTAATCTCACTCTCATAAACAAATGCACTAAACCAGAGGATTGATTGTAACTTGTTCCCAGATAAAACATTAAGCATTTGGGCCCACAGTCTGCAGTCAATTTCCAGACTCTGCAAAGGTGAAGGCAGACCTGAGTATTTTTTC
Source organism: Strix aluco (assembly GCF_031877795.1). NCBI lineage: Eukaryota > Metazoa > Chordata > Aves > Strigiformes > Strigidae > Strix > Strix aluco. The sequence continues at coordinate 21,499,405 of NC_133935.1, forward strand.
TCATTCCTAAATTATTACTGGCTCAAATGTTCTGAATACAGATTAGAAGAATTACCTGATTATATTAACCTAGGGAAAGAGTTGAATAAAAAAACATGATTGTATTTCAGGAAAATAGTCTCCATTAGAGAGTAAAATCTCTCTCCCTCTCCCCCACTCTTGAGTACTTATATGCAGCATGTAGAGCTTTTTATAACCCATTTTTGGAGTACTTGAATCCAGTTAAACATTGTCTACTCTGTTTGAAAGATTATGAAGTCACCCAGGACTCATCTCCTAGGACAGCAATAAACCAACCCTCCTGCCAGTCATAAACACATAACATGCCTGCATTTAATGTTTGCTCTGTTCTATTTGAAATGTTAATCATCTCTATGTAAATTCTAGTATACTGAAACTCAGTTCATATTAACTTCAAGTTACCTGATTTAGATACAGTAGAGGACAACCATTTATCGGCCTTTTTTTAAAGATCAAAGAAGCTTGTCCCTAAAATATGTTCCATAACATGCAAATGAATCTTAATGTCTCTAATTAGATTATAACTTGAGGGTGCTTTCTGCTGTTAAAATAAAGTGTTACTGTATCATAGGCTTAATACACTCCAAGGATCTGATTTCAGCACGTCACAACCACACTTCCTACCCTGGTCTATGACTTGCCTAGCTTCACGGGTTTTGTTACAAAAAAATTCAGATCTTTTTTCCGACACCTCCTCTTCAGCTCTAACACTGATGACATTGTGGAAATGCTTGCAGGGACAAGACTCCTTCATGATAGGTGTACGAGTTACGGTGGCTCTGTTGTGCAACACGTTCAGCAACTGCTTATGACAAGGTCTAGAAGCTCTACGTACTTGCTGATGAGTAAGAAATTAATTCACACTTCAAGCTTATTCTCCACTGCTGTATAGGGAGATAAGTGTGTCATGGTGGTTATCTTGCGTTAAAATCCCAGGGGTGAGAAACCATTATACTTCCACTGAGAGGTAGCAAAGTGAGGTCAACACTACATCATATGCCTGCAAGTGACTCCACCTGCTATGTTTCACAGTAAAATGAGAATTTGCTGTCTCCATGAAGCTTTAAAGTGGGAAACAAAAATACAACGTAGTCATCATGTAGGAAAACATTTTGTTTAAGTTGGAAAGAAAAGCCTTAGTCACCTGGTGCAAATATATGTATTTAAAAATAAAAAGGTGTGGTTGGCAACTGGACTAGCACTTCCATTTCCACAGGGAATACTGCAGACTCTCAAACAGAAGCTACTTGGTAAGCAGGAGGTGAGAACAGAAAATGTGCAGAGATGGCTGAATATTTGTTACAAATGCAGCCCTGCTTCATGCTCATGAATCATTTCTTAACTGATCCTGATTTCTTCAAATACACTTGTTGATATGCTACAGGGTATATCTTTAAAGCACCAGTACTAAGAAGCAAATATCATTATGAGTTATGTGCACAGGAAATAGGAAATCTGACCCATCTCTCTCTACTGTCTTATTATATCAAAATATTATACTGTAAGTTTGCTGGGGGTTTTGTCTGCTTGTTTCTGCGCTTCTGGTGGTGTTTTTTTAAATTGTGATCTCTTAAGCTATTCCTCAGTAAGCACTGGAGTTTTTATTTGGGCACCTCTAGGTTAATATTAAAATCAATGTAAATGTTTTTCAACTCATTCGTGATAATTAACTTAAGCATTTGGATTTTCTGGAAACACTGAAGTTGAAGGTCACTTTTTTTTTTGCACAAACACTGGATGGCACAAAAGCAGAGAAAGAATTTGTATCTAACAAAATTAGAAAATGGTGCTAATGAATAAGAATTGGGGAAAAAAAATTAAGAACTTTAAGACGTGTGATTATTTTCAAGTATATCCAACTCTTGCTCACAGATATTCGGGCAACAGATACTGGGGCTGCACAAATAGCAAAATAAACTCATAATTCCTATTTTTCAGCATGTTAAAAACTCAGTTGTTCATTAAAATAAAACAGAAAGAGGTTTTAGACTCAAATGGGTTGTTTCATTGTGTATTTTTCCAAGTATGTTAGAATACTCAGTTTGCATGTTCAGCACAGATATCTAAGAAGAAAAAATGGGCAGAATAGATTTGAGGACTTTCACTGGCAATCTGCAAGTTTCAAGCTGAAATCTGTGAAGTGCAAATGCTAATATTCTTGAGTAATCAGATAAGAACCTGAGTATTAGTAAAATATAGACCTTTGGTGTAGGATTTGTCCACAGGTTTTTTTAATAGTTGGACAAGATGAGAATGGGCATTAGGTGGGTAGTCCAAAAGTGATAGGCCCAGGGCAAGGAGAAGGGTCTTCAGATGGGGCTCAGATGGATCCACTCAGGCTGTAGGGACATGGACAAGGACTTGGGCACTGATGAGCTTTAAGAATGCTGACTATGTTCTGAACAAGCTAATGAAAGAGGGTGGTGGCAGAGTCCCTAAACAAAATAAAAGTTGTGAGTCTAGGAATTAGAGAGAGAAGCAGAAGGCTGTGTGAGTCTAGGAGCTAGAGAGAGAAGCAGAAGGCTGTGGCTGAGGTTTCCTGCAGAAACTATAAGGCTAGTTTCCCTTATGAGAAGGAGCTGGCAGAGAATTAGAGAGCTGAAGTCTTTCAACAAAGGTATCCTAATATTTGAGCTGGAATGGTCAGAAGAGACTGGCTCATACAAGACTTAACAAAGTGGAGCTTCCAAAAGGAAACTTTCCATATGACTCATGTTTTTGCAAGAGCTGAGAACCTTACAGTGTCAACAGTGTGCAAGCAATGGGAGAGCAGACAGATGAGACTACACCTGAGCCCTACATACAGATATGCAAATTTAAAGAGAACCACCCAAAAAAATCACAAGCTTATGGTAATAAAGAAATAGATTTACATGTAAAAATTCTAGGTCATTCTTCAACAACAGCAAATCTCTCACTAGAGAAACCTTGCATATTCCTCACTGCTAATTTAAACCAAAAATATAGTCGAGTCATGCCAGATATAGACAGTATTACAAGATCTACAGGTCTAATCCACTTTCCTGTAATATGAGTTGAACAGCATTTAACCTGTATGTTGCAAGTTAGTGTAGGCCCATTTGAGACTGAGCATTTTAACTTCTTGTCTTCCTAAAATCAGTCATACTTGTGTCAAGATGAAAAATTGTAGTGGAACAGGAGAACTAAGCTTAGTACTTAACAAAAACAGGATATAATGAGAATTCTTTTTGCTCATCTACCAAAACACATTTACTTTGTAATTTTCTCATGAATAACCTTCCATGACTCTATTTGACTAGCACATAGTTCATTCTAAAATGTTACGCATGTGCTTCTAACCCTACTTTAAAGCAATGTTGGATCAGATGTAGCTGAAACCAGCAACAGTATTTTGTTTCTAATATGTCAGAATAAACATAAAATACTAGGTTTATTATTCTGAGGTTAAATTGCCTTTTGGTTTTAGTGTGGTTATTTTTATTCTAGTAGTATCTATAGCGTCTAAATGACACTGGGCCCTCACTGACCTCATTATGGTTACAGTCTGGGTCCATTTATGTAGGTGGTGATGTGTGATAAAGATGAAACATTTGAGTTTTGTTTTCTGGATGTTCACTAAGTCATTTCCAGCTGGATTTCTTTAAGCCAAACTGAAAAACTTATTTTGCAACAAACAGGCCTGAATTTATTAGCCACTCTTTTTCTCATTTATGTCTGGAAACATGAAATATTTGTAGTCCACAGAAGCCTGAAGCTTTACTTATGAATAAATTATTTGTAATATCCTGATTTATTGTGGTGTTTTGGGGCCATTTTCTTCTGCCTGAGTAACATCAATTAGGGTCAATAGCATCTGCCCAAGGTAATCTGATTTCACTCTGGCCACTTGGAGCTATAAGAAGTAAAATGAAGCTCTGACAATATCAGACACTTTCTGAAGACAGACCTTTAATTTTATGCTCGTATCAAGCAGGAAACATTGCAGATAACACATGAATATCAAAATTTTATGCTCTCTTCCACAGAAAGCTGATCTAAATGAGTTTAAGGTCTCTTAAACTATTCTGTGTTAGACATCTGGAAACAGTGATTTAGAATTCATTACATTATCCTGAATTAGAAGATACTTGAAAATATAAGTGATCCAGCACAGCTTTAGAAACCTGTCCTAAAATGTCAGGTGAAAACTCCCTCAATTGGTCTCTAGTTTGTCGAATTTGGTCACCAACAAGTGATTCTGGAGTTAGTAGCTTTCTCAGTGGGTCACAAACTGGAGACCTGGAACTGACAAGCAAAAAGAAATAAAATATGTTCCAATTGGCACTAAAGGCTTGGTTTCCTCTGTAATTTAGCGGACTGTGGTTAGTCTGCTTCAGCTTTGATCTGCTATGTAATTGTTCCTTCTCTGTCACACGTGTGCTTCTGGGAGCTTCTGGTTCTTGGCAAGCTTGAAAATCAGGCAATTTATTTTGGTAACTAAGTATGGACATAGGAGCCCAGCTTCATATATTTATTTTCCTTGCTGATAAATCACTGCTGGGCAGCTTCCTGTCAGCAGCACAAATGCAGTGAAGGGCTATACTGGAAATTAAGAGCTTTTGGCCAAACCAGGACTTCACGACTATCATGTATTGCAATATTGATTTCTATTTCTTTATGGATGAGATTCTTTAAACATTACTGCCTGCTCTGTATATTTAGAGAAGGAAATAACTACAACATTTCCATTCCAGAAAAACAGCTTTGTGGCCTACTCTCTGCTGAAATCCATTAAGTGACTCTGCAGGGTGGGAAAAGAGGTTGTTTTTTCTCTTTAGGTTATATATTTTACAGCTGTGTGATAGAGTATGAGTCTGTCTGTGTGGTCAAGGCCATCCACCTGACTGCTGTGTTTTTGTCCTACATTTGTTTATATCGGCATCCCTTGTGGATATCATAAAGCACTTATTTTCAAAGCACTGAAATTGTAAAAATATGCTATTCTTTCAGAAACACTTTGTCAGTGATAGGGAGGTCATTGCCAAGATGAGAGCGAATGTAGCAGAGGCTTGTTCCTTCAGCTCCACCCAGCTTTGCGCAAGTTTCCAGCAGGCTTTTCAACTGTGCATCTCTAACTGGCTCAAGTCAGATGGCTGATGCTGAAATTGCTGTTGTTGTAAGGTCAGCAAAGGCCTCGGGTTTTGTTTGTTGTTTTCTTTTTCCTTGATTCTAAGCTCTTTCCTGTTGTGTTATTGCATAACTGGAGCTCTTGACAAAACACGTGTCCCTAAGACTGTGCTCTCTGGGAAGTGCTCAGTTTGAAAAGAAAGTTGCCAAGTTGCAGTAACAGCATTTGTATTCTGGGCAAAAATTCATTTAATGATTTTGGATTCAACCGTGCCTAAAGGCTTAAAGAAGCATTTTTACAACAGAAACAAACCATACCAAATACTCAGTAAGCTGTTCAAATGTCTGTGTCATTACTAGGACTTTCATTTCCACTGGGACATAATGCTGGGTTGGGTTTGTTTGTGTGTTTGCAATGCTTGAAATACGTGACAGGCTTCTGGTTTTCCTCTTCATTTGTTCTTACTTCTTAAACAGTTGCTAAATGTTACAAAGACACACTGTTTTCTACAGATGCTGAAACACACAGTGAACAGTCCTTTTTGGTGAGCAAATTAGATTCTATGCACTACCTTCATTTGAGATTCCCTACAGATTTTGGTACATACAGAATCGCTAAAAATAAATTTTTAAAAAATTAAAAATAATTCTTATGATCCTGCTTAAAAGTTATGTATGTTAAGGCTTGAAACTTCTCATTTCCTCTTCAGATTTTCTAGAGTTTTATGTTTCTTTCTATGCAAGGCAAGGTTGTCTTGCTAGACCTACACGTGGTATACATTTTGTTTAGCTTTGTGTTCTATGTCAACTTTACCAGTCAGACATTACACTAGTAATCTGGTCCCCATAAGGCTGATTTTTTCTGAAGACTAACAGAGCACTGAATAAATGTTTAAGGGATGAAACTGTAAACACAGGGGCTGTAGTTAGCATTGATTCTTTCACAGGAAAGCATTTGCCAAAAGCTCCTTGTGTCACTTATTTCTAATCATATTTCTGCTTTAGATAACCTAACAAATATCTCACGTGAAGAATGAAGTAAGTATCATTCCAAAACCATACTTGTATTAAATTCTATGATGCCTGTGGAAGTAATTGGGTTTTTACTTTAAAAGTACTTACCCAATACTTCCTGTCTTGGAAATAACTGCAGTGCCTTGATACTGAAAAGCAATGAAGAACTATGACACCAAAGGAAGTGGCAAATTTTCTCAATCTTATTTTGTTACTGTTTTCTAATCCTGTGAAGACCTGTGAAATACATTTATTTATAGATTCCTCTCTATCACCAGTGTAACCAAGCTCTTCTTCTACAGCTAACTCTTTCATTCCTGGCAATCACAGTAAAAGTAGCTGATAATTTCTCATATTTTTCATGGAACATTTTCTTTGCTTTCTCTAGTTTCCTTAGGAACTGGCTCTAAGCAGCTTATATATATATGCAGTATAGTAATACTGCACATGTCCAGAATTGAATCAGGTTACTTTCAGGTCTGCAACTGAACAGGTTTTTTTTCCCCAGTGACAATTCCTTCAAAACCAATTTTATCTTTCTTCCACTTACATTCATTCTTCTGTTTTGAGGTTCTAGCGGTTCCCTAGGAACTGTCAATCAACACCAAACATAGCTTTACTAGGTGAACATAGAAACTATAGTCTTTTCATATATATGGCTGAAACACTTGAACTCTTTTGGCACAATTGTCCCTTGCTCAACCGTTTCAGAATCAACCTGAATTCTCATCCAGTTAGATTTATCTAATATGGAGTTGTCTATCCCGTTATGTTATCTCCCGTGGGAATGTGGAAGCATCTTCTGATTTCAGTCCTCTTTGGGTAGTTTCCAGTATTTTTAGCTATTTGCATTCCGCTGAGAATGTTGCCTTTCTTCCTTCTTGTTACCTGCAGCGCCTACAACCATGTCCTCTTCCACAGTTTATTGTTATGCTTGTCTTTTATAAAGGTGTTCTGGTGTGAGCATTTCTATGGTACTAAAATTATTACACTGAAAATCTGGCTTTCTCATTTCTCTCATATATCTTTTGTTTGACTTCATAGTGTTACTGGAAATGACGTATATTCTGCTGGTGCCATAAACAGTGCTGCTGGTTTACATGATCTTTCCACTAGTGGCCAAAAAAATTTCAGAAATTGTTCCCTGGGATAGCTGAACTGGTAAAACATGTTTTTTTCACAATCATGTAAACAGCACTGAACAACTCGTTAAAAAAACATATTCTTTCTCTGCTTGTTTTTTGTTACAACAGGCAATCTTTATAAGTGGTGGTAGAAACAAAATCTGTCTATCATCAAGCATGAATCAAGCATGTCCTTTCCTCTGCAAACTTTCTCCTTTCCTGTCGACATTAGTAAAGGGACACATAGATGATAACAACTGCATTGTCCCATCTCCTACCACAAATATTAGGACATTTTTCTGATACTCTTGTGGCTTCTTTGAATGCAGTTTAATACACCCACTTGGGTTTACATAACTTCTCTAGCATGGTGGCCATGTGGCAGGGACCTCCGGTGTTGCAGCTTGCTGTGAAACACCAGCAGTCTTCAGGGCCTCCGGCATATTGCTGCTTATTCTTGTTTTCTGTTGAGCAGGGTTGCTTCATTTTTCTGTGCTTTTGCAATCCCCTCTGCAGTTGTCTTTGTTATAGGATCTATTTAAATGTCCTTCCCCCTACCCTTACTCAAGAATCCTGATTTTCTTTTTCTGTCATTTCCTAAGATTTTCAATTTTTTTTTTCTCACGATGTTTTAGGAATAATAATGCATAGTGGCAAAGCGTTGAGAAGTTCATCTCTTCAATTTGCAAGTCTGCCATACGCCTTCTTGCCCTCTGAAACCTGAAATATTAAAAAGTTACAGTAGAGTTTAATGTTCTCAGTAGGTTGGTTGATGGAAGGAACAAGAGCACGCTGAAGTGGCATGGAGAAAGCAAAACAAACATAGTGCTTATGTGGAGAAATAAAGCAGCTGATCTAGACTTACAGAGGAGCATAGATGCCAGTGTAGAAAAAGAAATCATCAGCTACAGAAAGAGAAAAATGGAAAGCTAGAAGCCAGTTGTAACGGAAGGCTTAGTACTGGAGAGAGAGAAGAATGGTGTCACATGGACATTAAACATAGAAAATGAGTGGGCAGGTAGAAAAAAGAAGTGATAGCCTGAACAGGCTGGAGGGAGGGAAGCCTCATTATTCACAGCACCAATCTGACTTCTCTGTGGACCAGCTGGAGGTGCAAAGTTTTGCAGAATTTATCACAGGAGAGGACAGGTGCACAGCTGGTGTTGAAGAGAAGATGCAGCCTTCGGGAAAAACGAAGAGCAGAGGAGAGGTCATTCTGTCACAGCTTTTACCTGTTTCTGTGCTATGCTGGTCCTCTTTAGGAAGAGTAGAAGTAAATGAAGGGAGAAAGCAGTTGAGTTAAAGGGGAATACTGGGAGAGGCGAAGATGATGATGAGGAAGCAGAGTTCAACGCAGAATGAGCATCAGTCTTCAGAGGTAGAAAAAGGAAGTTGAGAAAGGGAAGCAAAATGAGAAAATAAAAGCTAGTGGGAGCTGCAGAGCAGCAAGGCAGGAACGAAATAGGGGGAAAGAAAACTGATGTATTAGTGAAAAGCGGTATTTAAATACTGAGCAAACAGAATACAATGCTATTTTTCTGTAAGATTCTTCTGGTGGTAAGGAAGTTGGCTGGTGAGGTAACCGAATTAAAAAGTTTAGGGCAGTTGGTGCAGGAGACAACAGTAATTCTTAAGTCAAAAGAACTCCAGAGGCTTTCGGGTATTTAATGCCAAATAATGAAGGGGGAGGAGGGGGCAAGCTACAGGGACTGCAGGGATGCTAACTCTAAGTGAATAAATACTTCAGATAAGATATTTTAAATATGCAGAAATCTGTAGAAAAAAAATGAGACTAATATTGCTCACTAAAGAAAACGTAATTTCAGAAAACTGGAAGTATAAGCATAAAAGGAAACTACTACAAATCAAGCTGGGCTAACCTTTGCTACAAGCTGGGACAAATGGAAATAACTGGAGAAAAAGAGATGTATTAACAGCACTATTTAACCAGGGAGCTACAGACTATGTGTGATCCATGAACTACTAAATGTTTAATGAAAGATAAGCCTGCTTTCAGTGAATACAACTCTGCCACACAGGGCTCCTGCCTCCCCTGGAAAAGAAAGCTCCACAAATCAAAAAAAGGTTGAAAACCATTTGAATGACAATAGTTTATGATAATATCCAGAGCATGACAGAACAATACAAGCATAAAACTTAATATACAGACTAGCAACTGAGATTATGCAAGAACTAGTGAGACAATTTGCAGTGGGTTTCTGGTTGTAACCAAGTGACCCGTTGTCTTAGAGAATGGAACGCTCTCCAATACAGCAACTGTTGTCAGTAATACTTGGTGCCAGCAACTGGCTTAGTGGAACATTTTTAGTTTCTCGTTTACAACTTTGTATCTTTATCTCTTTGTAACTTTGTATCTTTAACTCTTGTATCTTTATCACTTTTACATATATGCATGTTACCCTTTTTTTGTATTAAATACTCCTTTTTTATCACTAATCTAGAATTTTCTTTAATGCAACTTAAAAGCCTTACATGTGGGCACTAGCAGAGGTAAAAACAAAAGATGGCACAGAGAAATAAAAGACTAAAAGAAATAGTGAGTGGAGACACCATGGAGCAGAAACTAAAAAAAGTTCAAAGCAGATTAAATTCTCCGGAAATGGAGGATATGGTTGGAGGAGATTCAATCAAATAACGCAATTTTTCTTTAAAAAGGAGATAGGACTGATGAAAAGGAAGACGAATTAAGGTAACTCTCTTTCTGAGTACTGCAAGACCAGAAGCACCAGATTGCAAATGGGAAAACCTGTGCTACAGAGATTTGAGAAAATTTTGTGCTCTTGGAAAGCTTGCAATATTTAAGACACAGCAGTTGTATAACTGAAACCAAAAAGGAAATCTTTCAAGATACTTATAATGTTTGAAAGTACTGTCAATCGTGTAATTTTCAAAATCAGATCTGAGATCAGAATACTACAGGGATCAAGAGACCCAAAATTCAGAAAAAGGCTTCTAGAAGAACACAGTTTTAGCTTAGTAAAGACTGTGAGAATTAACTTGACTGCAGAACAGAGCTAGATCTGATTACAAGTTTTGAAAAAGAAGCCAGCTGATGCTACAGAAGCACATCACAAAATGAAGTAGCAGAACAGATCTGAAGATTCAGAGGTGAAGTCTAAATATGCAGTGAACCAGAGCGAATTTCAAGAAATAATGGAAGAGACTGATAGGAAGAAAGTGCACAGCTATATTCATAAGAAGCAAAAACATTCTGCAAAACTTCCCATCAGTGACTACAAGTGTCTTTAAAAGAAATATTCTATATGGGGGGTTCTTTGTGGGAACTGTTCAAATGATAGCTATGTTTCAGATCAGATTTGTCTCCTCTGATTACAGAGAGCAATTTATGATATAGGTCTCTACTTCTGCCTGGGGAAGAATCCCACTGTTGTTAACAGAGTGCTAGTCAATGTAGTCAGAACAGTTCAAGGTGTGATTCAACTGAGCAGATATAGGTACCTACATCAGAATAAGAAGAACTGCACCATAGACTATATTGACTATACTGATTAGCCCACTGTCACTGTAAAAGAGGCCTTGGGAGACACCTTCATTTTGTCAGAAAAACACAATGAATATGAGTTGGACACAATTTTGCAAGTAAAGTTTCAATAGCATTTTTTTCCAGTTATATACCTATCCAGCATAAGTAGGTAGAGTTTTACCTACTGTCATGCAGTGAACAAAATATTCTTACTGTGAGTAAAATGTAAATCAGATGTAAAGGAAACAAATGTGAAAGAACAAAACTCTGTCTTACCTCCCATTGTGAGAGCTGAAGCTACAGAAGAACAGGAGTTCATGAAGATAAAATGAAAAAGATGTGCATAGGCAAGCTGAAGTACACAAAAATATAGCAAAATAAGAATATAATTTCTAGTAAAACATCCGGACCACAAAGAAAGTGCTAAGGCAACAAAAGGTGAGTGCTGTTATCATATAACAAGTGTTGGAATAGATACTAGCTCGTATCTAAATATACTCAAGGAAAATTGAGATGAACAAGTTAAGAGGTGGCCTGGATTTGCCTATGATGCTGGGAAAATTACAGACTAAAAGTAATTACTTTCCTCGTTATTCTGCTATAACACTATTAAAGAATATCACTGCTACACTGGTAATCCTATGTCTAGTCCATAAAGACTGACATACATATTACACCAATTGTGGTAATTACAAGAAAATGGACCATGATTTGCTTATGACATTAAATGTCTTGCAAAAATAGTATCACTTAAAGCACTTCACAGCCAAGGTATCCACAACATAATGGTTTTATGGAAAATGTCATCACGATTATAACAAAAATCTCAAGGGTGAAACACACTATTATTTAGCCTTACCCTGAAAACAGACTATCAGTTGCTGAAAGTTTAGTGGGGATAGCTTAGAATTCATTATATAGTTGGTAGTGTTAAATACAAAGATACTGCGAATTCTTACTAGCCCCAGTAAGAAAAAAAAAAAAAAAAAAAAGGAGAGGGAAATGCACATGAGAAAAGATAGGAGAAAACATCACATAAATGAAAGCCCTTGCAGCCACAGGGCTCTCTGTATATCTTACATAATGCAAACCACAGGTGAAGCTTTTCCAGATATTCCACATGAAGTTTCTCCTTATTCGTTCAAGCAATTACTGAACAAAAACAATTCTTAGGAGAAACACAGGTCATCTTTTGCTTCTTCCAGAACAGAGAAATCTTCTGCATCTCCTAGAGTTTGAAACAGAGCAGGTTTTTGAGGAGTTGGACAGCAGCAATGAAGAGAACTGTGTGAAGAAAAGCAGATGCTGAAGTCTACCAGATACTGAAGAGATCTGTGAAACAGAGGAGCCAGCTGAGAGACAGAGAATTTATTTATGGTTTACTGTATATGATTTTCTTCTGGATGACTCAAATGAGAGGGTTATTTGAAAGATGAAATCTCCTGGCTTCAGCCAGCTGTGGCTAACAACTGCTAGTGAGAGGACAAGTGAGATGCTGAGATCACTGTATTTCCCCCATAAATTCTTTCCTTCCTAATACTATTTTAAACTAATCTTGGTAATAAACACAAATAAATAATGTCAGTTGACTGGTGTGTGAAAGTCACAGACAACCATTGTTAGGTAGGCTTGAGGGGTTCATAAACAAGAAGGCTGTGAAATGCTGTGAAAAGGAAGAAAAGAAGGTTCCAGCAAAGCAGCTCTTGATATTGAGGCCTCAATCTTTTCTGAGATATTGAATAGTACACCATCAGTAAAAGAAATCTGAAGGTCCTGATTATGACATTCATCATTTCAGGATGGAAGACTGGGCAAGAACCTCATCATGGTATGCACGATATGGACAGTAAGGTAAACAAGTTGTTACAAAAATTGCACCAAGATGATTCTGACAAGATGATGCTGGTGTGGACAGTAATAAGCTCTTTTGCTTTTCTGATGTTGCCTGACAAGGAAAAGCAAATCTCATGCTCTGGCTTTGGAGTTTGTTTTGTATCAGTCTGACGGGATCTTTAAAAGAAATCGGCCTCACATAAGGATTCACTGTCCCAAAGGTAACAAAATTTTCACACAACATATCTATACCTGGAAGTCATTAATTGCAGCTTAAAAAAAGGTTTGAAATGAGCAAAACTGCTTTTTCTGTCACTCACAGATTACAAAACTTATTACACTGTAAAGTAACACTTTGTTTCTACTGCCTGAGTAAGTGCAGGCTTTAGTTCTGTATCTTGCAGCCTGTGAAAACAGTCTGCTAGAGTGTCTTGTACTGCTGAGAAGAAGGCTAATGACTGAACGCTTGTTCAGTCAGATTGATGCTTTACACTAACCCAGAAGAGGACTACTGTGCCACTTCTACCAATGACCCCTAGAAAAACTTGCGGCCTTCAGAGCTACCAGACAGGAGCCCTGAACTGTTATCAGGCTATTTAGAGAAAATGAGAGGCTCCATTCTACCAACAGAGCTGTCTGCAGAGGCTGTGTTAGACAGCTTTTTTCCTCTTTCTTACTTCCTCTGACCTAGACTAATTGTTTCTTTCATTTACACAGAGATACCCTGGCTCCAGAGAACATTAATCAGTGTATTTGCTGATTTCCCCCACCCTGTCTTTCATGGAGGAACATAGCCTAAAAGGAGTGCTGCTACTCTTCCCAACCCCTGTGTGGGAGCTAGTTATGCAATGACCTCAGGATGAGTTGGATCAGCTTACTGATCTGATGGGAAACAAATTATTTGAGAGGATTTATGATTTATTTTCTACAAGATCAGCAAACTGATCTAATTCACTGCAAGATTGGTACAGAAGCAGGAAAAACTCATGTTTAGGGACGGGGCAAAAAGGAACCCTCCCTTCAGAAGCAGCTCCCTCATGAGAATATGTAACATAAAACTGCATCGTCTGCAAGAGTCTTTCCTTGCGATGTTAAGCACTATATTGTCTTGCTAAACAGCATAAAAAATGTAAAGTCACAGACTCCATGAAATAACCTAATCCAATCTGATTCATATTGACAGAATACAAAGAATCAGTCCTGATGAATACAATTCTGTGATGAGGTTTTAGGTGGAGCATCGGGACTGCAGCCCTCTCCCTGCTTCAGAGGCTACTGGCTTTGTCAGATGCTATGTTTAAATGTAGTCCTTTTTTTTCTTGGCTCATCATATGTTCATTGTCACCTCATACCTGTTGGGAGAGGAGTGGGTGGATTTCTCAGTCTTATTCAATGAATGTTCTCCCAATGCTGGTTTTTAATTAATCCCATTTAAAGGGATTCATTGTTTTGTGGGCAGGGTTCTTTTGCCTCAGGAATTTTAAATGTTTTGATTATGAATGCATTATTGAGCCAAAACGATTTTTTCTTTAAACATCAATAAACTTACTGCTCCCTTAGTACTCCCTGACCCTGAGGGAGTTGCTAAGAAAGCTACTGTCATGGGGAGGAGAAGGAGAAAGGAAAAAAGGTGAGGTCAGAAAGGAGAACCATGGGAAAAAGCTTCGTGGAACTGTGTTTTTACTTTATCCCAAGCTCCCAGTCATGGGTGGCCAATACACTGGTGGGAGGGCTCCACTTTTTATTGGTGACAGAAGCAGCAGATAGACCAGGCCATACATGCAGAAAGCAGAGAACAGTTGTGTCAGTGGTGGTCACCATTTCAACAGTTCGTCTTCAACTCTTCTGAGAAAAATAATGTTGGCCAGATGAGAGCATTCTGATGGATTTCTCTTAGTCTTATAAATAATCTTATAAATCAGATTGACCAGTTTCACATTTGGAATCATTAGCTCATTTTTAAAGTAAACAAGAATGATGTGAAAGGTACAATATGCAGTATCTTAAATTATGCATGGAGTTGTTACGGTGATATAAACTGCTTTTAAAAGAGATTTTTACTCCCCTTAGTGATGTGGCTTTTTAAAAAGTATTATTCTCGAGTCCCTCTTTTAAGAGCATTCAAGCACTTATCTGACTGTAGAAAAGACATACTCTTACTGAACTTTGTGAAAACTTTTAGACTAACTTTGAAGAAAAAGTTTTAACGATGGAACCAACAGCAGTCTTCAGAAGGAAAAACTGCCAGCACCAGCCTGCACAAATGATGCAGGTGTGGTTTCCCTCATACTCTGGAGTTCATGGGCTCTGGTAAAACCCTGGGCTCCCAGAAACCACCATGAGTTCATGGTGCATGCCACCTTGGCAGGATTAGTATCTGTAAATACAGTTGTAATGTGCCTTCCACGTGTTCCAAAACTAATACTGAATTTTATTTGATGACTTTAACATAAAATACATAAGAGTTGCTGAACAATAGAGTAGAACCAAGATCTTCCATCACTCCCTGGATGAGCTTCCTATTCATGAGACCAGCAAGTCATGTCACCACCCTATAGCCCAATAATTATATTTGAAAAATAATGTGGCTTCAAAGGGGGTGGAGAAGCACCTTCAGTATACTCACAGAATAGTCTCAGCTTCAGAAGAGCCTATAGCTTGGAGCAAAAGCATTTTCCTGGGAAGAGAGAGACATGGTTTTAAATGCCCTTCATCCTTCAGGCTGAAGATGTTTTCTGTAGTGTTTGTGGTGGTGACTCTGCCGTCAACTTGTTTACTAGAAGTTATACAGAAACTGATCTTGTAAATCCTTCTTAGGTGTGGCCTGAATGCAGTCAATTTATCAGGCCTCTGCAGCACTTGGAGGAATGCCTTGACTGAGAATTCAGCCAGACTCTGGCATGTTTTAGGTGCCATGCTCTTGGTTTTACCAAGATGGCAGCAATTCTAAACATATGCAAAGCAGAAAGAAGGCTGAAAGGCAAGGTACTGGCAAAATTTAGCTGCCTAAGGAGGGCGCTTGCCAAAGCCCATGCTGGGATTAGGCAGGATTTATGCACCTAAATCCTACCTAAATATCTAATTTATTGATCTGGACCAATGTAAGTCCAGCTGTGCTGCATGTCCTCCTCTGCTGAAGAAGAAAATTGATTCTGCGTGGTGAAAGGTATCCAGTGTTCTGGAGATCAAGAGCACTTGCTCTTTGCTTTAGTTAGGCTGCATGAGACGGTAGCAGGATATGACCATGACCACCTCAGGAGCCCAAAATGCATGTGATTTCCCCCATGCTGTTGCCAGGCAGCTTTCCACAGCCCATCAGAAGAAGAGTCATTATTCACTTTTACTCATCATCCAAGGGCTCTTGGTCTTAAGAGAGAAGGAAACTGTTTATAGAACAACTTGTGTTTTCTCCAGTGAATCTTTTTTCTGGTAGTGTATAAATCTGGTATGCTGTCAGTGAAGAGTGGAAATGAAGGGTATTGTTGGACAGGGAGGAATTCCTCATATATCCAGTTTCTTAAAGATATTTAAGATCTGCTCACATGTTCACTGCTCTTCAGGTCTGGAATATTTCGTATGGGGCAGCTGGGTTTTAAGGCTTTGACCACACGGCGTGGCGGGGACCAAACCACAGAGCGACTTGTTCTGTCAAATTTTATTTTTCCCAAGGTGTTCAGAATGGGAGAGGGGGCAAAGCTGCTATGCTGAATACTGTCAGCTGTGAATTTCAAATGTTTTTGTGGATACAGGAATACCATCAGGCTTCCCAGCTTTACTCCCCATTCAGAAAGCTGTTTTGTAAGGTAAGATTGCTTAGAAATATCATGGCCACAACAGTCAGTAGCTTACATTCGTCATGTATAACTTAAATCAAAGGTGTGCATAGCTATGTAAAAATGCACATGCCACCAAATTATTCACATGAATAAAAGTATACACACACCGACTTCCACGTTTGCAGACATGGATTTTACCTGAATTACTACCACCTCCCTCAACACTGAAAGCACGTATGCATGCCATATCCTAGGTCTTTTGGAGGACAGGCACACAGTGCAGACACTGTTGCTTACACGAAGAAAAACCACGGCATCTCCTTACTCTTGCTTCTGAAGGCCATACTTTATATAAGAATTTTTTAAAAAGCTTAAAGTATGAGAATGGGTATGAGAAGAGTGTACACACCCCTGGAGGAAATTCGAGAAAAGTTTTAATTTCCTGTAGGAATACGTGTCTTTAAAGACCCGAGGAGAGATCTCAGAGGTGGTGGCTCCCATTTGCCGTTTACACCGCCGGGACGCGCGGTGCCCGTCCGTAACCCCGGGGGGGGCCGGGCCCCCGGCCGCGGGAGGAGCCGCCCCCCCGCCACAAGCGCGGGGTTCGTGCCCCGGCCAGAGGCAAGGCGCTGCCTGTGGCTGCGCTCTGCAGCGGCGGCACAGGGCCGCCTCGGACCGGCACAGGACTGTGCCCGCCCGCGCCGTCCGGGCGAGGCGCCCCCCGCCCCCCGCCGCCAGCCGGGGCCTCCGCACGCCCGCGTCCCGGCTGCCGCCCGCCGTTCCTCCCTGCGGGCAGCCCTCGCCGCCTCTCGGGTGCTCCGGCACCGCCCCTCGCCGTGCCGAGCTCGCCAGCGGTCCCGCTCCGGGCGGGGTGCGACACCGCCCCGCTGGGCTGCCCCCAGCCCCGGCAGCGCCGCCCGCCGCGCCCCGCCCCGTCCCGTCCCGCCCCGCCCCGCCCCAACGGCCGTGGCGGGGGCGGGCAGCGCGCGCCCCCGCGGCGGGAGGGGCGTGCCCGCGCGGGGCGGGGCGGGGCGGGGCGCTGCGCCCCCTCCCCCTCGCGCTGTGCCCTCCCCCTCCCCAAGGTGTTGGTGGCGGTGGCGGGGACGCGCTCGCTCGTGCCCGCGCCGCCCCCCCCCCTCCCCGCTCCCCTCGGCTCTCCCCGGCTGCGCTGGCGGCGGCGGCGACGGCGGCTCGGCCATGGCGGCCCCGGCGGAGCTGAGCGCGGAGCGGTTGCGGGCGCTGCCCGGCAGCTGGAGTTACGGGATCAGCCAGGGCGGCCGCGTCTTCTTCATCAAGTGAGCTGGGGGCCGACGAGGAGGGGAGCGGAGCTGGGCTGGGCTGGGCAGGCGGGGGGCCGGGAGGGGCGGGCGGGCGGGCGGCGGCGGGGCTGCGCCTGCCTGACTCGGTCCGTGTGTCCGTCCCCGCAGCGAGGAGGCGAAGAGCACGACCTGGCTGCACCCGCTCACCGGGGAGGCCGTGATCACCGGGCACCGCCGCAGCGCAGGTAGGAGCCCCGCCCGGGGGCGACCGGGGCCCCCCGGCCCTTCCCCGGCACGGCCGCCCCCGCCCGGCCGCCCGACGAGCGCCACCCTCCTCCCCTCCCCTCCCCTCCCCGCTCCGGGGTCTCGCCAAGCCCATCGCCCCGCGCTCCCGCGGCCGTCCCCCGCCCGCCCCAACCCCCGGGCGGGCTCAGCGCCGCGGCCCCTTCCCCCCGCGCCGGCGCGGGCAGCGCCGCTGGCTTCGCCCCGCTGCCCCCGGGCCGCCCGAGCCTAGAAGCCGTCTCGGTGCCGCCGCAGTCACCCGAGACAACTCCTCACCCCGTGCTTTCCCCGCTCCCCGCACTTCTCGCAGTTTGCCCCCGGTTGAGCAGGAATGACACTATAGTACAGCCTTGCCTGCCCAGCTTGCCATCAGGGTGCCCCTCATCTTTTTCTTAAAGCGTTTTCCCTCCCACCCGTGTTTTCCCTCCGTGTCTGTGTAATTTGTTTCTCTGCTTTTTTCTTTTTTTCTTTTTTTTTTTTTTTTTTTTTTTCCTGTTGCCTTGTATTACCCCTATAATATTGTATAGTTACCATGAGAGACTGCCTTATTTCTCCCGTGCTCCTTACAGGCTACCCCCGTTATTCACCTGCATAGCATCTTTCCTCAGTTTAGCATTAAACCACTCATCTTATTTCTGTTTCCAGCAGTACTTAGATATAACCACGATAGGTATACTAGAAATGTAGAGGCTGATTTCACTAGTCACCTAGAAACCCTTTTCCTCTCTTCATTTCCATCTAGGCTGAGTGTGGGTGGTTTCTAAGTGACTGAGAGAGGTGGAATAGGTAGGAGGAAAAGGGACTGAAACATTAGGACTAACTTGGAGGGAGGAGGGTGGAATCGGTCTTCTTTGCTGCTGCTGTTTGTTCCACTCTGGAGAAGTAGCAGCAGGAGGTGCTGGAGGAGGAGGATTTACAGCAGACACTCTGGAGACCCAGAGCCAAGCTGACTGCTGGAATTGCACACAGGCTACATATGCCACTGGGCGGTGGTGGAGTGTAGTAATAAGTGCAGTTGTTTTTATGTATGTAACGACTTGGATAATTGCAGGAAGATCTGCAAGCGAATTGGACTATATCAGATTATTTGCTTTTTATGTTTGGTTGATACTTAGGCGTTAAGAAATCAGAATCAGCCTTTTAGAAAACTGTGGGGAACCTTTTTTTTTTGTTTGTTTGTTTAAAAAAGCACAGGTTTCTGGCTATTCGAACTCTGCAGTTTGATTTGCAATGGTGTGTTTTTTGTAAGAAGTAATTTAATGCCGGGAAATAGAACTACTGATTACTATCGGGCTCTTCTTCCCCCTCTTTTAGTAGTCAGATTAACTGAGGAACTGGCCTTCATCTACAGCAATGTAGCAATGTGCATGGGGGCAGATGTGTGTGAAGTGCTTTGCTTCTTGGACACTAACATTAGCTGAGTACTAATTTTTTTTTTTGAACTATTACAACTGCCTCTGTTGACTGAGGGTGATTTCCCAGTAATTTTCTAAGTGTTTTATTTGTTTCTGCCATTAAGTGCCTTCTAAAGGAAATGCATTTTGCTTTGGAGTATCTGGACGATTGTATGTAACATAGAGTTATTATCAGGTAAATTAAACTTGTTTGTGAACACAAGAATAAGGCATGACCTTGGATATACTGACCATGATTTATCAGATACTGAAATGTCTGCAAAACAAACCTGTTTCTCTAGTTTTCCTTATTCATGTGTATGTTACTGAATCTCTCCATACACACATACAATCAAGCAGATTAATTCTGGGCTTTATATCTTGTTTTGCCCTGACCACTGTTTTGGAACCTAGTCAAAATATGTCTTCTCTCAAGAAACAATTTTTTGAGCAAATAACACTTCTTTTGGAAGTGTGTATTATTGCAAAGCTCCTTATTAAATAATACTGTGAGATATTTACTAGACAATGAGGAAAGCTTTGTCCTCCATTATGAATTGAAGTACTTTTTATTCCTTGAGATGTTCAGCACTGGAAATGTATTTTTTGCAAAGTTCTTATAGCAGCCATAAATACTTCTGCTAGAGAGACTTCCTGTTTGCTGTATTTTGCCCTGTGCTATTATTGAAAGACACCTTGATTTTTGTTCTAGAGAAGATAGGAGTGAAGAAAAAAGTCAGCCAGAGCAAATAAGAAAACTGAGGGGGGTGAAGAAAAATCACATGACCCGGACTGAGTATTTTTTCTTTTAATTAGGAAATGCATTCTTGCTTTTATAATTCAATGATCAAGTCCTACATATCGATTATTAACTGGGGCAAACTTTTAAGGTAGTGATGTATCTAGAGTTGCATAGAGGTGCCCAATATCTTCAGAGCTTCCATTACATCAGGAAGCTGTTACTTGAAAAAATTTGACTGCTAATGGTGGTTTGGGGTTTTTTTTAATATGTGGGCTCCTGAGTCCTAAGAGTGATAACAGAGAAGAAAAAGATGTACCCACTTTCTCTACTAGATTTGCAGTGAAGATTATTTTCATGTAAAATTGAATAGAGTTGTAAACACTGCAGGAACAGTTGTTGTGAACAACAGTGGTGAAATTATTCTAACATAATGCTAATGCTCTGTGGTGTAGTTGATATCATGCCTGTTAAGATGTTTGTGACTTGCATGTAACACAAACTCAGTAAATTGATTTTTTTACATCTCTGCCTGTCAGGTAATTTGATGCTTCTGAAGTTCAAGGCAGAAAGATCTGGTGATGTCTGTGAGTTCTAGTTACTGGTCAAAGGAAGGCACATTGTTAAATAAGGGCACACTTAAACCCTTGTTATTATTTGAGAAATCCAAATCAGATTTTCATGCGTGTAGCTTCTCTTGGATTACAAAATTTAAACTGAGATGGTATTGTGAGTGAGCTTTGACATGTGGAATCAGACACATGATATTTTAAGTACCTTAGTTTTAGGGAGTAGACAAGTATGGGTAGCATCATCTCAAAAGTTAATTGAAATATTTTGCTACTTGTTTTCCAGACTTACCCACAGGTTGGGAGGAAGCTTATACTTTTGAAGGTGCAAGATACTATGTAAAGTAAGTTGAATGTTTATCTGTCACAATACTATAATTTTCAATTGGTCCGTCTAAATGTTGCTGTAATCTTGAATGTATTCCAAACTGAATTTAAATGTTCTGCTGTAAATCTAAGAGGAGTATTGAAGCTTGTCATAGTGTATGTAGCCCTTTGTTTACTGAATTCTGCACAGCTAAAACAATTCTTGAGTTTTTGTGTTAATACTTTTAATTAAAGCTCCTTAAGGATGCAGGTTCAAATGAAATTTCTGCTGTGAGTGTAACCGTCTAGCAGCAAATGTCCTTGAAAGTTGAGAACTCCTTGAGTTTGTCTGCTTGTTTGATGCTTGTGTGTATACACTGTCATACCATAAATGCTTTCAGAAAGGCAAGATCTTAACTTCATCACTCGGAGAAGAGCCTTGCTTCTCTAGTAATTACGTTGTTTAAAGCCTCTCTGAAGGTTTAATGTGACTGGGTTTTTTGCAGACCTCCTGTTACTGCTTCTAGCATTGATTTTATTTTTTTTTATTCAGGTTTTAGTATGTTTTGAGGAGTGTAGTCCACTGTGGTAGACTTGCTGTGTATGTATTGTATTTTTGAATAAGAGGCATGGAAATAGAGCTGTTAAGTAGAAGTCCAGAGGTTGTGTTGATCAGATCTGTACAAACTTCTTACAGGATTTTCCTCTCAAGATAGTCAAACTTTAAAATGGAAAACTTTAAAATGGCTCCTAGGTGTATTTGTCTGGTTAATATCCTTCTCTTTCTGTTATTTAACAATTTGCAGGCTTTTCTCAATCCATTCAGGAGTTTGTACTCACTACATTGTATGCTTGGTTTGACATCTTTCAATGAATAGTGTCATCAGTGGGGTAACTTATATGAGTGAAGGTTACAACTAGTCATAGAGGTTATAGGCTGCAGGTAGGTTTTTCTGTGTCTTAGTGTTGAGCAAAAGGTAGCTGCTCTGTGTAAGCTGTGTTGTAGACATATGGGATGTGTGTTACGTATGTGTTGCATGGTTTATTTTATATAGGAAAGTGATTTGATCCTAAACAAAATTTTTAAAAATATACTGAAGGTTAATGCTCCAAAAATCTGGTTAGGACTGGTGCTGTGCTCTCTAGAAGGACACTTCTTGTTAATAGGTGACATGTTTGTTTTACTGTTCTACTCTGCCTTCTTGTAATTTACATTACATTAGTGTTGGATAGCAACTGACAGGAGGCTGAGGACAGGAATGTACTAAGGATTTCACCTCTGGTGTTCAGTTCAGTTTATTAAATGAAGATGAGTGAAAATTAGAGAGCTGTATTTGTGTGTTTATATGATATAAAAAGAAATTCTTCTAGACTTGCAGATGGAACTTGTTCTCATAGGTTTATTCTATGAACAGTATGTTAGCTATAGTAACTGGAAAATAGCAACTTGATTTTTCTTAGAATAAACTGTGTGGACAGCTGTTGTAGACTGACTGGTACGCTTTTGCACAAACTTACAAAGTGGTAGGTTGTTTGTGTACTCTTGTCCTTACAAGATCTTGTGTTCAAGGTGTTATCATAACTGTTAGGATGTACATTAAGCTGATTGTTTTGTGGATAGCCAGCACTGAATATAGCTCTGTTTATATTTGAAAGTTGCGCTGCATCTTTGAAAACATGTTGCACAAGCAACGCTTCTCTGTGATTTGATAGATGTAGGAGTATAGCAGGGATAGTGCTGTCAAGCCTGCTGAAAGGTTCACATGGTATGACCAGTTTGGCATCCTTAGTTAAATACGTGTTTGTTGTGTAGCCTCTCAGGCTGAATTTAAAATTCTGTCCAATGATAGCTTCTCCTTGTAAAGCTGTCTAGCATTCAGCCCTACCGGTGCTAGAGGAGATCTGAAAGCTAACGTAGACAGGGTGACAACATTATAATCACTGTTTTATAATCCTAGGCAGTGTAACTCAGGATGACGTGTTGATTATAATAATTCTCGTTGTCTGAATCTAAACTACTGTGGTATTCCCGCATGAGTGGAAAACACGCAGGTTATTGTGACCTTGTGCTATACAGGCACCCCCACATGTGGATTTTTAACTGTAACCTGCCCATTTGAGTGTACTGATTTGCTTAATATTAATTATGTTGATTACAGCATAATGAAGCTAAAAATACTGAAAACTTGTTCCTGGTCAGGTCTGAAAGAAACGCCTTGCTTTATATTGCAGTGTGAGTTACAAAGTTACAAGGGAATGAATGTTAATAGCACCCTACTGATTTCAGCCATGTGGAACTTGGCTGTTGGATTTCTGTAATGTGTCCCATAAGAGAGTTAGACAAGAAGGATAGTCAAGTTTTCTCATCACATAAACAATTTCACCTAACTTCTGAGGCACAGCTTCAAATATGTGGGTTGAATAAAAATATTTAACAACCTTGCTTTATGGTAAGATCTTGTGCTAGACTGTGTTTGAAAATAAAAACCTTTTGAAAATTATTCTTATGGTTCTTTAATAATAGGTCTTCAGTGTTCCAAGTGGGTGTGTCGCTGAATCTATTACTGTGCTTTTTCTGGCTTTGATGTAGTAAACACTGTATAATCAAATTGGGATAATGTCAAGAAGATAATCGTCAGCTAAATCTTAACATTCCTTGGACTGGCATTTCAAACAAATGACTCAGGATACAGACTGCATTGAAATGTGATTATTTTTAAAGGACACTGTATTTTTCCTGGGATGTGTACACTCGTTTTCAGAATAAATACCAAATGGTGACTACTTTACGCACTTCTTTTTTTCCCCGTGGCATTGAATTTGTTCTAGCTTTAAGAAGGAAAGATATTCTGAAACAGGGATAGATAGGGAGTTGTTTCCATTGCATAAGGTGGTTTTGTTTTTGTATAGGGTTGTATTAGTAAGTTGATGACAGTTAAGGCTTTGACCTTTTTTGCATTGTTTTTTGGGTTAGTAGAAGAATTGTAATACTTGGTAATGACAGAATCCTTCCCCCACATCCTCCCCATCCCTTGTAAATGCAAATAACAAAAGGTATTGTTTGTTACTTGGAGTAAAAAATTATGTAATTCCATAATATATTGTATATATTCTCATGAGGTGAGGTTATGTTGTTAAATTGTTTTGTCTCTTTGGGAGTGAGAAAGTCTGTTTTTGTTTACTTAATGTTAGAAATGTACACAGATAGCCCTTCTTCATCACTTGATGGGAACTCTCTCTGTAAGCTGTTCTGAAGTAATGCTGGCTTTGGGTATAATCTTTATTTATACAACAACTAAACGTTTACCTGGAATATAGGGCTGTATGTCTAGACATATAACCTTTAACAATTAGTTTATTATCAGTTACCTATTGAATCTTCTGTCTTATGGAGTAAAACTATATACGGGAAAACTCCTCAGTTTGAAAATGATGGCACAGCATGCTGAAAAATTTGGGATTTTCTTTTGTTCTGCTTAGAATACTTCACTGGACTAGTTATTTACACTTAGTGTAGTAAACACTCACTGAAGTCTGCAAAGTTAAGGCTTTATCCCCAAAACAGATTTAAGCTGGACAGTAGTGTGGGAAACTTAAGTTACTTATATTATTTATAAATGCGTAAGGAAATGGACCCATGTGGCAATCCCAGTATGATACTTGTCAATAGAGAAGACCTAACTGGTCATGGGCTTCCAACTCCTTTTCTATTAAGATCAGTGAGAATTTTCAACTTGATGTGTTTAGTACCTCATGATTACTGCATAGTCATTAGGCACCAAGGCACTGGTTTTGAGTGCTATAAAATTGCATAAATATGTCTTTCTCCTTGTGTATGTATATGTGTGTGTATATTCATATGCATGTGTTTAACAAAACCTTATTGCTGGTTAAAACCCTCTGACTATCTAAACTGAGGCATATGCTTACTTTTCTTGCCTTTTATCCCTTTTCATTTCAGTAGTTCTGAACAGATGTTAGGATTTTTATATTGATTTTTTTTTTTAAGCAGGGTTATATTATTTAGGTTATTAATTTACCAAATAAAGTTGTTTTAAAAATCAATCCAAGGATGGTATTTGAAGAATTTTGCATCAGTCTACCTAGTTTGGCTTCTACAGAAGTACTCTTAGATAAGTCTGTTTGGGTGTTTGAATTTGATATTTCTTAACTCTGATGTAGGACTGATACATTTTGGGCAGTACAAAAGCTGACTGAAGAAGTTACTAAAAACTTAAAGAATTAAGAAAGTTAAAGTTTCATTTTTAGGGTTTTGTGTTGAAGTTTACCTTTTTCTGAATTTATCAGAACAATTTTTGCCTGTTGCTTGCTGAAACAAGCCATTGGCAAACCCAGGCCAAAGCCGAGGTGAGTTCACCATTGCATCAAACAGAGGTTTTGTATGCTTTTATAGAGACTTTTATCAATGCAGGTTTGCTTATTGTAGGCATGTAGCTTGAAAGCTGGGAAGGTAAGAAAAAATGAAGTGATTAAAAGGGATAAGATCTTTTTCAGCCTTGAGTTTCTGTTTACTAAAATAAACCTGTTCTCATTGAGAATTCAGCTTTCGTTTGAACCTTTGTTATGTGCATTCTAAATATCCTTTCCCATTCAGCTGAGACTTTCTCCAGAAAAATCAAAGAACTAGTCATGTTTGCAGAGAAGAGCCCTTTGAAAGGAAAAACAGAATTTGGAGAAAATAGATCAGATTGTTTTCTTCCAACACTAAGAATCACAGCATTCCTCCCAGAAATTTAGTTCTTTTCTTGTTACTTTTATTTTTCTAAAATTGGGGAAAGAGTAAAGTTTATTCTTGGCCCTCATCTGGTTCATTCTTACATGGTAAAAGCTCTACATCAAATAATGGTGTATGGCTACATGAGTGAACTGAGACATAACATTACAATGAACAACTGACCTGTGCCTTTTACCTTTGTAGTGAGCAAAGCCGTTCAGAAAAGAACTTTTTGGGAATGCCTGCAAATTTATTATCTATTTTAACACTTCTTTAGTCCACTGAAATATTTCAAGAACCAAAAATACCACAATGCCGAAGCTGGGTGTGGAGGTGGAAAGACTCTAGACACGGGAAGAAATGAGTGTGGGTCAGAGGAGGAGAGGTGGGACTGCATCCAAAAAGCAGCTTATGGGGGGGATGCTGTGGGAAGAGGATGGGGGTAGTGGTGTACTGAAGGAGAAGGCTAAAAAGATGGGAGTAGTTGCAGAAGGGGGAGGAGTGGAGACTAAACCAGGCAGAAAGGAGCCGTGGCAGTAAAGTCAGTAAAAGGAGTAGGGGTGGGAACTGATTTCCTAGGAGCGAACTCGATGGAATTTCTCCCAGAGGGAAGGGTGGCAAAAGTTCACCCTGTGAAAACATGTTGTCTGACTCGTGTGCAGGTCTGGCAGGGCCTATTACCCCTGGCTTATGAACCTGTTTCAAAGTTAGTCTGGCAGGTAGAACATCAGATGTGAACATTAGGAATTACTGTGCTTATAAAGTCTTTTTGAATGTGTTGTCTGTGGTTGATATTTTGAGCTGTGTCTTTCCTGAAGTGTGTTTCTAAATTACATAATACCTCAAATGCTTGAGTTTTACTAAGATAAGACTTGAAACCATGAGGAAACTTGAAGTTTTCTTTTTTTTAAAAAACAAGTTTTTTAACCACTTGTAAGAATTAATAGATAATTATTTAAAAATTAAAAAAAAAATCTATGTGTAAGTTGTTACATGAAATGTTGAAATCCGTGAGAAAGACACTGAAGACACTCAAGCTTTTTCATAGGTGTTAACAAATTAGTAAGTTAACTTCCCCAGTTTCAGATCCTTGTTTTTGGAAGTGGTAATATTTCTTCCCTAACTTTCACCATAATTGATGATGGTGTTAATAATAGCAGGTAAAACTAATATATAATTTATGGTGTTATTACTGTGAAGTGAATTCTTCTGTGCTTTTTGATTTTTTGGTACCTACAATGTGTGAAGGGTGGTGAAAAAGGAAATGGTGATCAATTGTAACTTTCTATGTAGGTGGCTGCTGCATTATTTTGTAAACATAGCGATGCATTTCTTTTCCCAACCCCTCCCCCTTTGAAAAAAAAAAGGTAACTGAACTGATGTGCACTCTAAGAATTATTCTGGGACCTGTACCAGTATTTCCTCTTCCCGTTGTGTTAGGGTGTTGCACTGGGTCTTTTTCTCTTCCCTGTCTCAGTACTCATGTCCTGTAGTACCTGGAACTGAGGGACACTTCCAAAAACTCCTGAACTGGCAGGCAGGTACCTTGTGAAATTTTGCAGCAGAGAAGTTTATTTGGTGTAGCCACTATTCGGTAGAACTTTTATGGGTCCAGATTTTACCTGGTGCACATTATGTTTTGCTTTTACTTAAAGGAATCGCACGGACTTTTTTCTGTGGTCTGCAAGTGTTTTGTTGTACTGGATCAAAACTAGCGTCTGTTGTGGTGCTGCGCTAAGCCTGTTTTTCCTGCATATGTTTATGTTACACTGGCTCTTATTATAATGAGTTACACTTTCATTAAACCTGAGATACACTTTGGTTGGCAGTTCAGAGCGATCTTCAGTTCACTTCTGTGCGTGTGTGAGAGAGGGAGAAAACTCCTGTGAAGATTGAGGCAAATGCTGGCTGGAAGCAAAGCTCCACAGCCCTGACTGCTGGGATTTCTGCCAACGTGATGCCTGTATGGGTGTTTTTTCTGTGTTTCAGTAAGTAAATACCTAAATTTAAACACTTCCTCCTTCTCTTTCCTTCCCTTGCCTTCTTTCTTTTGAATGTGGAAGGTAGCCTCTCTTGTTCACTTCACTTGGTCTTGCATTTGCTTGAAGGGAAAGTATTCTCTTATAGCGATGTTGTCGTGGAAGAAATTGCATCAGTAGGCATTTTCAGAAGTAGAAGTTTGGGAATGGGAATTCAATAGCACAGGCACTCCAGTAAAACTCTTTGGGAAAGATTCCTACTTCCCAGTGCTGGGTAGGACAGGGAGGTCTGCTTAAGTAGTTGGTTGTGAAGTTACATATTTCCGCTCCAGACATATAAAACTCAAGTTGAATAATTGTTTGAAATCTGTGAAGTGGAAAAAAAGGCTTTTAGACTGCATTTTGAATGCCTTTGTGGGCTGTGATGATCATAGAACTTTATATAAACAATTGAAAAACACTTGCCTATTCAGGAGGCTTCACAAACTTAGTTCTTCATGGCTTTCTCCACCATGGCTCTCTCCATGCTTCTCTTAGTAAGAACAATAATTTGTAAGGAAAGATTTATTGCCAAGCAACTTATCCTTTAAAATTAGCATCCTGGTTTTTAAAAATAGCTTCCAGAATCTATTATGAATCATGTTTAGTAGAAGCAAATACTTAAAGAACAAATTTTGTGCTTTATTAACTGGAAACATTTCAGTGTGTCAGACTGGGTAAGAGGGGCATCCTAGTAAACAAAGGTGTTTGAAAGGA
Organism: Strix aluco; assembly: GCF_031877795.1. Taxonomy (NCBI): domain Eukaryota; kingdom Metazoa; phylum Chordata; class Aves; order Strigiformes; family Strigidae; genus Strix; species Strix aluco. Next base: position 21,527,785 of record NC_133935.1, read on the forward strand.
GAATACCTGGTGAAAGTGTTGATTTAAAATGCCATCTTTGCCATCTTTCAATTCTAGTATTTCATGAAAACTTGTATATTCTGTATTACTCACTGAGGACTACTGACATTGTCCTGCAAAAAAACTAGCTTTTTTTGCTTTTATCTGAGTTATACTACTAGCAAAATTCTGTTATGTTCTTTTTTCTCTAATTTTGTGTTAAATTCTACAGATTATGCAGCTGCTAACCAATGTCTAACATCTATCATTTTTGAGAATGACTTTTGGGATGTGTAAAAACAGGTGGCATCATCTTTATTTAAAGTTTTTCAATGAACCTGGTTTATAAGAAGGACAGAAATCTCACTTCGAAATAAAATGTTGTAAGCAACAAGAATACATAAGTGCTGCTCCCAAATACCTGTGGGGGGGGAAAAAAACTTTGTAATCCAAATGTCGAAAAGGATAACTTGATTTCTTGGTGGAGAGAGTAAAGCTGTCTAAGACTGGAGATATTTTTAGTTGGTTGTTTTTACATGTTGGCCACACCATTTTGTAAGGCTACTTTCGTATTTTCCATGTACAAAGAAAATCCTCTAGATAAATTTAAAACTTCTTGGTTAAAATATTTGATAAAATTTGATACAGAAGATTGAAAAATCAAATTACAAGCAAAAATATGTGTTTGAGCAATCAGTGTCATAACATCAAATGTTTATTTTAACAATTTTTAATTTTAATCATAATAATGATGCAAGTTAAACCTCATTAGAAATTCATATAATCTGTTCTGATCTTCAGTCTCTTTTATGGTACAATCTCCTGTGCTTACCTGGTCTGAAACACTGACGTGTTTTCCCGAGGTGTTTAGTAACACAAATGTTACTAAATTTTTTTTCAATTCATAAAACTTTAGTTTTTACTAATTGATCCATCTTTATTGTATCTACAGAGTTAAAAGCATTTGACTTTTGAACCAATAAATATTTAGTTGGCTGAATTGAACACCTAAGAAGAACATCTCTAATATAGTGAATTTTATGTGTGGGTCACTGAAGTTATCTTTGATCAGGCAGGAGGTAGTTATTAAAATTGTTCTACAATGCATTTGAAGAGTTTAGGAGCCTAAACGCTTACACTCATCACCAGGAGCCTTGGGCCATCTGTCTGTAGTTAGTGGTCAGTAAAAAATACTGACTTAGCGTTTCTTATCTCTTTTTACAAGCATACCGAAGGACTACACCATGCTGATGAACCTTGACACACTAGTATGTTCTGATCACTGCCATGCAACCTGTCTCCTGCTTCTGTCCCTCCTTTTGCTCAACTTCAAATAAAAATGAACTGACAGGCGGCAAGACCACTTAAGAAACCTTGCCTTGAAGTAGTGTGGAGATGAGACTAGAAGGAAGTAGAGTGTGAATTGTGGTAGCACTGCTGAAAAGGTGGTTTGACTTTTATATCATTTTGTACTGAGCCTTGTATTTCTTGTTCTGCAACTCCTGTCTGATAATTCAGTTACTATATTAAAGGGTTTTTTTCTGGAAATCGAAATAAAAACTTTCCCAGATTGCCACAAATAGTGTTTAAGAAAAGTTTGGTCTTAAAAGCAGTTAAACTGACAACAAAACCATTCAATCTGTGTAATTTTCTAGCTGAGTGCAATGCATAGTACATAGTAAGCAGTATAAAAGGTGAAGACTTGGAATTATTTAGATGAGTGATACCTACTGTTATGGGTAAAGTGACTTCTGTTTAAATATAAATGAAATGAAACGGTATCCTTTTGGCCCTCTCACTTCCAGTAGTGGGGTTTTATTTTTAAATATCTATATGTGTGTGTGTGTGTGTAATATATATGATGCATTGTTCTTTATGCCTCTTTCAAGGACTCCAAATTTCTTACGTGGATCACTTGCGTCTTGCTTCACTTTCAAAACATCAAAAGATTTCTAGACATCAAGAAAAATCTGAACTTTTTCCTGAAGTGCTCTTTATTCTTGTATCCTAAGCTAAGCACAAAAGAGATTTTGCACTACACTTCAGAATAGAGCTCACTGTTGTGGTTTTTGTTCAACTTCAGGTGAGAGTGCCAAACCTGTCTAACAAGAAATTCGGGATTTCAGTTGCCTCTGATGGCTCACTTTGTGGTTTAAAACAACAAAAAGTGCTATCAAATTCAGCAGTCAATTCAAATGCCAGTGCTTTATCCTCTTCATTATAATATTTTGTTTGGGTGCCTGCTGCTTCAGAACATTTTTGAGCTCAAATATGTAAGTTATGTGAAAATCTTGCAACTAAAGTAGGAAAAAAATATCTGTTGATGAAAGCAAGCAGTGATGTCCTATTAGCTTGTAAGTGGTTGTGTTTCACAGCCCTCTATGATTTTAGCTTGAGCTACCTGAGAGACTGCATCAGGCTGAGGAGTTGGAATTATTAGCATCCTGGTTTTAAATAAGAGGGGGAGAGGGTCTTTTGCAGTCGTTCAGTAATGGAGTTGGTTTTCCTTTTTGACTTACAGTGATGCTATTTATAAATTGTTAAAACAGGCAGAAACTTTTCAAACTTTTAATGAGGATTGAAGTTACTGTCACTTTAGACAGGTATTGCAATTGACATTAACTTGTATGAGAACTCTTGCATTTCAATTATGTTATTACTTTGTTTAAAAATTGCTTTGTGCATTTGGAAATAGGGTTTTCAAAGAAATTATGGTAATTTAAGGTTTTTATTTAATTTTTTAAGGAGATGAAGAAATCAGTCTGGAGTTGGTTCAGAACCTGTGTCTCGTACAGTTTCACTAGGCCTGGTATATAGAAGGTTATGTAGCTGGCAGAGTGAATCTGTAAAGAACAGAGTTTTTCACTTGTTTCAAGATGGGATAAGCACTTCTAGGAAAAATGGAAGTAGGATTTGCCGACTGTCTCTTGTATTCCTATCTAATTTTTCTGTAGCAGTAGGGACCTAAATTGTAACAAATGGAGGTGAATGCATTTTGGATTAGATTTAACTGCTGGGTTCAGTAGGTATCTCTATTACAGCTGTAGTGGGAATGGTCAAAAGCAGAGTTTATGGGGGAGTTTTGTGTTTTAGGGTTTTTTCTGTCCAAATTTGACATAGGTATGGCTACCACAAGAAGTCAAATGCAATGCAGACAAAGTTGTAGTTGGCAGCTGTTAGTTTTGAGCAGATGCAAATATTTCAAGTCTTCTGATTAGTTTATTTTCCTTGAGTTGAAGTAATTTGCTTTTTACTAGTTGTAAAGCTTGTCTACACGACTAGTTTGAAAAAAATTAGGGACTTGTTTATATCAGAAAAACAACTGTCTCCAACTCTTGTCTCTTCAGTTCTTCTTTCCTTCTGCTGTTGGACCTTCTCTTCATCCTTTTTATTCTATATATGTGTCCTTCTTGTTCACCCTACTCTTTTCGCTGTTATTCTGCTTGCTTCTAGCACTGGTAGCTTAAGTAGTGTTAGACATGATCTTGCCCAGTTGGCCTGCATGCCAAATTTTCCTAAGGGGAATGTAAATACAGTGAGGTCAGTTCAGTATCAGATGCCTGCAGCCTGAAATGAACCTTGCAGGATCTTCTGCTATTCAGTCAAAATTAGGACCTGCTCAGGATACAGTGCTAAATATTGAAAAGTCAAAACTTTATGCTTTACAGAGTTTTATTTTTTTTACTTTCACCTTTTTTTTCCCCTTAACTAAAAGCAAAAGAGCGCTAGGCACAACTCACTATAATCATGGTAATTTAGCAATATGTTTAAAAACCTCTCTCTATATACTGATGGTTTACTTGATTTATTTCTTTAAGGTTGTAAGGCAGAGGACGTGGTGTATATGTGTGCATGCTCATCTGCAACATATTTAAAACAGCGATACATAAGCATTGAACTAATGCGCTTTTGACAGCAAATAAAATCTTCAGTCTGTCCATTCCTCTGTTGTTTCCCCTCAACACCTTCCTTCCTCCCTTTCTTCCCAAAAAAGAATTGTGGGGAGAGGACTGTGGTAAACTCACATAGCAGAGCAAAACCAAACTGCTTTTTATGACTTTCTCCTGTACTTCATACAAATGTGCTAGTCATTCTTTTGAGGGAGAAATGCTCAGTGAGTTTCTTTTAGATCAGTGATGCTCTTTAATTGGCCATATGATAGTTTGGATTACTTGCATCTATGTGCTGCTAAGGACTTGATGCAGCACTTCTCATTTTACAGAGAGTGGAGGTATAGGTTAGTGATTGAACTTGAGGTTTTTTTTTCTTTGTAGTGCTGTCAGTAGCTTGGTGTATTTTAGGCATATTTGTCTTCTGAACTGTTGTCTATGAAAGATTGGCTGCTATTAGTTTTGGTGAAGGAATCCATCTAGTTGATGACACTAGAAGAAAATAACCTCTGAATGTTAATGGACAAGTCAGGGGTTGAAATGTTCTTTGGTGTATTCTTTTGGCCACACCATGACAAGACTGATTCATTCTCCATTTTATCTCCAGGTCTCTAAGATGTTACGACAATGTCACTGTGAAATGATAATAGAAAAATATGACTTGTGGTTGGGGAATTTTTGCTTTCTTTTTATCAAAGCTGGTTTATTTTTTTTTGAGGAGATAGTGTTGTGGTCATTAGGTAAGTCCAAACTGCTTTACAGTGCTTTTGTAATGTTCCTAGTAAAGTTTTGCCAACACATCTGTGGTTTTGTGTGGGAGGCTTTCATGATACTCAGATGAAGAAATATTTGATTATTGAATGCTAAGCTTCGATTTTCTTAGTGGATTTAAAGTGCATATTGAAATTAACTGTTAGAGGTATTGATGAAAAAGTATAGTGCTGAATTGAGAATAAAACATTTTAAAATGGATAGTGTTTGTAGCTGTCTTGTAAGTAAAGTAATGTTAAGTTCAAATTAATTCATTATGAAATGTCTCATTCTGAAGCAAGGATAAATGTATTATGGAGTGTAAAGCCGTGTCAGAAGAATGGTACTCAAGAAATACATTTCTTGAATGGTTTTATTAATACTTAGTTTTGTGCTATTGAACAGCATTTTTTTACTATGCTTGAAATTATTTTTCAACTGGAGATCAACTTTCAATGGAGATCAACTTTATATACCATTTCTCTAAAAATGAAAAGCATAAACACCTGTGTGCTGGTAGGACAATGCTTAAAATATTCAAGTAAAAAAGTCAGGTTAATGGCTGTGAAGTAGTAGGAACGGCTAATCTATCTGTTCTGTGCTTTCTTTTAAAACAAAATAAAAAGCTTTTTTTGATACTTAAAAGAATGTGGGGGTTTTTTGTTGTTTTTTATGAAATGATGTAATAGTAATTTCTCATTTCCATTTGAAAATTATGGGAATTTCATCAGCAGGATTACAAGAAGTATGTGGCTAGCTGTGTAGGATTTGTGAGTTTTGTTTGGTTTTGTTGTTTTACAGCACTTTGCAACACTGCTGTTGAATTTCTGGAGCCTTAAAGTCAGGGCATAAGGATGTTGTAAATACTAATACATGCATAACTTCACCATATGTATTTATTGACTCTGTTTTGGCTTCTGGAACTGCCTGAGTGAATGACACAATGTCTGTTCAATTCATTGTTACTTTTCTTAGTCTAATTCTGTAGCCCCAGGATTTATTTTGGGAAAGATCCAATACTGTTCGCTGAGAAGTCTACAAGGGAATGTTAGGGGGTTTTTTTTCTATATAATAGAATATTGGTCTTTTTTTAAAAGCTTTTTTTGAAGTATTTAATGAATCTTCCTCATGAGGTGTGACGATTAAACGTAGTTCCCTGTGCATCATTAAAACTTGAAAAGAAAGTGCCGATAGTTATTTTCTATTTCAGTAGGAAAGGATGCAGGTCTATTCTCCCAAATTTGGTTGCATTTGCTGTCTTTTGTACAGCTACATTCCCATTAAAACACTGTGTTTTACTGTTGCTGAATGAAAAGTAACTGTTCAGGGGCTCTAAGGACAACTAGTTTCTTCCGCATCTGAACTGTGTGTCCAGTAAGTGTACTCTGGGACTGACATTGGAGTTATCCTCTGTTCTGTGCTGTTGTCTCTCTGCAAACCACTGTCAGCTCTTATATCTGTATTTAAGTGATTTGGCTATGTCCCCTTTTATGTAGATGAAATACTACTCTTCCTAGTCAGTGAAGACGGATTCCTGGAGTTCTGAAAATGAGTTCCATTGCAATACCGAGAACAGCCACAGTGCCTGTACTCCAGCTACACTTAAAGTTGTGTCTATTTGGTTTTGTCACTTTAAATAATTTAATCCAAAGCTAGAAGAATTCATTAGCACCCTTAAAAATATGGGGAGCTTATTAGCAAATTCTCTTTTTTTGTATACAGGTTTATTTGTAACAAATGAGTAAAACTATTTTACGGGGGGGGGGGTGGAATTAAACTGAAAACAGCTAATTGTTTCAAATCCTGATCACACTGTAGAGAGTAAAATGTTGTATCAGAGCAACTACAGAGTATCATCATTTAAAAATTAAAGTTACAGGAAATTATATTGCTGTGGAAAAATTAGTTTGCTTTATTCCCACAGGCACTAATTATCATTGTTCTAAACTGAAACATAAACTTTTCTGAAAAGGATCCTTGTAAGGAAAACATAATCAAGAGCCACTAAACTCTCTGGTCTTATTTTTAGAGATAAATTATGCTATTTCATTGGTTTTATTCCAAGTTATGTATTGAAATGGTAAAAACAAAAAAAAGTTACTTAATTTCATATATTGGTACATACTTAGCACTCAGCACTCAAATAAAAGAGATGGGAAGGGGGAAGAATCTAATTTCATAATAAATTTCCATAACCTAGCAACTTGGGTTTCAACTATGTGTTTACATTTTTTTTTTTTTTGTATCCAAAACCATTGTTCTTGTTTCTTCATTTTTTTTAAAGAAGCTTGGCTTTTCATGCTTTTAGATCATGTTTTGTACTGCACAAAATGTGATGGAAATGCTTGTTCTAGAGTTCTCCGGTGATACTGCTGTGAGCTATTTCTGTATATGTTCAGATCTTTCTTCTTTGGTGTTCTGATTGTTCTTTGGGCCACCAGAAATTATACAAGACCATTACTAGTCTGTAAGCTATACTTAGATATTTAATAAATTAATACATATTTACTTGCTCAAGGTGTAATAAAAAAAAAAAATGTGTGTGGAACAATCTTTGAAGCTGTGATTTTTATTTTCAGTAATTAGCTGTCCTCATCTTCCAGTGTTACTACTTTATGCTATTATGATTCACCTGGTAGCATAATAATGGCCAGGATAATTTGGGAAAAACTGACTCACAGAAAGCTGAGGAGATGCAAGTCCCAGAAAAGATAATGGTATCAGGATATTATTTGATAGGCATCAGTAACTGTAAGCAACCTATTGAGTCAGAGAAATATTTTGTGAATTACACCAGTAAATAGGGAGGGGGCTGAGTGGGGAGAGGCAGCATGCCTCTGAATGGACACATTTCTTCAGAATAAAGACTTTTAATGGAGAAAAATAAAGTCTACAAGAAAGATTGCTTTCTGTTTCTAGAAATACTTGGGAATAGGATTGGCATATAGTCCCAGCACCTGAGAAGAGAATGATTAATACCCTGCATGAAGTTAGGACAGGAATTTACATACAATTACTGTTCTCTTGAGCTTAAAGGAAACAGCTATGTTTTCAAGACATGACCTGTCTGAGCAGTAGATGAACTGAATAGTGTGAATTCATCAAAAGCTTATGTATCTTTATAACCTGTTTTGAGGCAGCTGAAGTGGTTCATGTTAAATATTTTATATGGCTCAGCTTTTCCTTCCGAATAATTTTTTTATCTAACCAAAGTTAACCATCTGCTTGTAGAAGATCTTTTTGTTACAACAACAGGTTAAAGGTTTTCGTTGTGGTACAAGATTAATAGGTGGAAGAATATGAAGCTAGAGGCCAATTAAAATATTTTCTTGTTCACTCTGTATAAGTAGTTCAGCATTAAAAAAAAAAACACAACTTATGATGAAGTCTGTAATGACATTTTATAGAGAATGTATTTTGGTGAATGTTTTTTCCTCTTTATATACTTGTTAATTATGACTGCTTAATTGACTTTCTCTTTTTGGGGGCTTGGTTAGTTGGGTTTTTTTTGTATTTACCTGGAGAAAGGGACTTTCCCAAAGTAAAATAATAACCAAAAACCACATCTGTGTAGTGTTAATACTGTCTCAAGGGTTTTTTTAGCTGACTTGTGTTCATTCTTTAGGTAGTGATTTGAAAACTGAAATCACTTTCTTTGCAGATTCTACCACTGACTTCTTTAAAAAAAAAAAAGTGTAATCTTCTTACTTAAGGTAACTAGGAAGAAAATTGCCCTCTTGCTCTAAATGTGCCATGTTGAATACTGAATTGAGCAGTAACGTGCATTACAGAGGAGAGTATAAACTCCTTTTGAGCTAATATCTTAATTATTTTATTTCTCCTTTGTTAAACAGACATTTGCTCTAAGTTTAATTTATAGAATGAAATATTCTTGCAGTTTTAGCAAGGAAGCTCTACATGTGTTAAAAAAAACCAAAAATTTACATGCAACTATATCAATTTGTTGTCTTAGTAGTATTTCCAGAAAGTCATGGGAGCTTACCAGTAGATGATCAGCATTCCCACTGCAGTGGCAGGTAAGTGGAAACAGAGCATCTGTATGTAACTAGCGTTTTGTTGCCATGAGTGGTATGACCAGTGCTGTCCAGATACATGCAATGGTAGCTTGCTTATTGGAGACAGGCAGAGGTTGTTTCTACTTTTTACCACTTGCCACGATCCCTGTCAGTGCTGAGAGAATCCTAAGCCTTTCAGAAAAGTGTTTGTTTAAATAATTTCATTTGGAAAGTAAAAAGGAGATAATTCTTTTTGATTCTTAGGTGTGTGAGTTTTTTTGTCATGATGCCACTGCTTTTGACTGACCTTTTCATGCAAGGATTTCTAGGTCTTTCTAACAAGACTTCCTATTTGAAAGGCAGCACTAATTTATAAAATTTAATTGACATCTTCATGTTAGGCTTATGAATTGACAGAATTGCATGCCCTCAGGATATAAAAAAATCTATTGATACTCAGATTATATTTTATCACTTTCATTTAGGAAAAAAATTGAAGTTGTGGCCTTGATCTACAGTGTAGAGAAAACAGGCTTCCTGAAATCAGACACCAGTTCAAAAAGTCACATGACTATAAAGGCCTGACATCTGAAATAATATTGTTCCAGTTAAGCATATCTGGAAATACGAGCATAGTTTTATAGTAAAGTAGTACTGGTTTAACAGGAAGATATAATAGAACTAGTGAAGGTACAGAGAAGTTTGACAAGGGTGTTCAAAGATGGAAGCTCTTCATTTGAAGAATGCATATAGTACTTCACTGAGGGCTAATGTGGAGACTGTAAGTCTATAAAATTATACATGGTAGAAAGGAGAGTAGACAACACATTTGCTGTATATTGCAACAGAAGAACTATCGGGAGGAGTTCGAAATCAAGAAGAGTTGACCCTTGTGGTTAATGTTCAAAAGGTCTGAAAAAAACTCATATGTAACTAAGGAAAGTGACTGAAAACATGTAGAAAGTTTAGGTCAGGATGCTGTAGGCTGTTAGTCTGCATTCATGGAAGAAGAATACGTGGTCACCTCTTTCATTTAGTATCCCACCTCTGAGGTTTATCGTTGCTGAAGCAAGGTATTGCTGTGCATCTCTCCTGTTCTGATGAGCTCTCCAAGACGTTTGCTACTAATCATGACTGGGAACAGCTCACTGTGTTACATGGACTTTTGATCTGACCTAGTTCAGCTGCTCTTAAGAACAACACTAATCACCAAGTTATAAATATTAATTTACTAGTAGTAAATGAGAGGAATGTTGTTTTAATTATGGTTGTGCAGATTCTTAGGAATGGTCTTGGAGACTATCTCTGGTATCTTATCACTAAAGCTTTGATGGATGCTGTGTGTGCACAAAACATTGCTGTATGGGAAGACTTAATACTCTCTCTATGGTAATGTATCAGTCTTTAACTTGTTTTGAAAATAAACTATGTAAACATGAAAATGCTACTGATCTTCCTACTTAAGCTTTACTACACACAGAACTTTAATGAGAGGAACATAAAACTTATGAAATCTTTAGCTACTATGCTAGTTGAGTATTGATTTAGACTTTGGCGATAGTTGGAGATTAACTTGAGATGATACAAGCTTGAGGAGGGTAGATTGAGATATTTTCAACAGTCTAAATGATGGACTGAATACTTATTTGCACAAAAATAAAAAATTATATTCTCCTCTTTTCTCACTTTCTTCCCAAAAGACATGGCTGTTCTATCTAAGCACATTGGCATTTAAAGAATGATTTTTCTTCAACTCTAAATCAGTACTTGAATTATTAGGAAAGAATTATCCTTGCTAGATTACTCTCTCAAGAAATAAATTTTTGTATAAATTTAATCAAAATTTATACAAATTTTTCCTCTAAAGTTATAGATTTGATTTTTTAAATTATTATTAGTGAAACTGTAGGAATTCATTTGAGCAATGCATCTGGAAGCTTTCTTACATACAGATCTCAGTGTTGTTCAACTCTGAAAATTAAATTTTGTTTTGCTGCATGCAGCCCATAATTGATGTCAGAATTTTAAGTTTCAAAATAACAGACATATTCATAAAATGTAAAAGACAATGACGTAACTTACTATTGATAATACTAAATCACTGTAGGTTGTATACACAAAACTCCAAAAGGCTGTGGAGTACAAGAACTCTCTATTAGAAGGCTCTGTGAAGGGCTTAGTTTTTTGGAATCAGTATTGTGTTACTAAAGAAAAGAGCCTGTGTTGTTGTTCAGATATTTTGAAGTCTTAACTGGCTGACACAAATGACTTTGTTAAATTGCATGTGTGGGAATAGACATGTAAACTGTCTCAAGAGGTAGGAATCAATTCCTAAATTTGCTGGATGTGCCTCTCGAATATCTTTGAAATATAAAGAGAATGCTATAAAGAGAATTTAGCTGGTAAAAACTGCTTAGTGTAACACCACCTGGATTCCTAGTCTAGGATTTATTTGCATTTAATTATTTTTCATTTGGGATGGGAGGAGGAACAAGATTAGGAATAAGTATATAATAATACTAGAAACCTGGGTTCTCATTTTATCTAGTAAACAAATAAGGGAACTGAGTAACAAGAATATTGGAAACTGGTAATTTATAAATCAAATTTGTTCATTTAAGCTACTCATTACCAGGAGTCAGGTTGTGAGGCGTTCTAGCAATACTGCCTAAATTTAAATCCTACCAGGAATTCAGCCAAGCTTTTAAAGACGTTTGATGACTTTTTTGCATGGTTTATCCATTTCTGAAGAGAGAATAAGAAAATAACAAAACTAAAGAATAACTGAATGAGTTTCCAAGATCTCTATCAACATTTGCCATGCTTTCCCAATTTTCAGGCTGTTTGGACTGTTTTGTGACTACTACTTTACTCAAAGATATGTCAGTTTAAATCCTGAAAAACAATAGAAGAATTGTTTGGCAGAGAAGTCAGCAAGTAGTGTCTTGGCACTGTCTTCAGCTTTTTAAGCCAGGTTGCTGACAGCAAAAGCATGAACAGAACTTTGGAGAAAAAAAAAAACCCACCACCCTCCAGTCTTCCAGACATAAGTCTAAATGGAAAATGGGCTCTACTTTAGGGAGACTACATGTTTTTATGCAATTACTTTAAAATTCTCTGCCTAAATTAATAGGACTTGAAAAATATTTTTACATGAAAATAGATACTCTTTTCTGTACAGGTTAATTAGTTCTTGGTAATTACTTATGCCTACTCTTTAATCTGTGTGATGGCACTTCCACATCAAAACTGATAAATTACTGGGGTGCAGCTACATTTGTTTCTAATTTTCATTCCTTACAAAAAACTCTTAGGATCTGATTCTTGCAAAACTCTTTGTATTAGATGAAGGAATTGGAATACAGGAAATAACTTCTGAGATAATTCCTCATGTTATGTCAAAGGCTGCCACAATAGCATTTGCTCTCTGCCACTGTTTGATGTATACTTTTGAGCAGGCTTAAAGCAATGGTGAATTGAGGCTGCTTCAAGTGCTGACAATATAAAGTTTGTAAACAAAAAAAACCCAAAAACCCAGACAAGCAAATTATGTAAGAAAAGCCTCTGTGCATGGAATTGTTAGTGGAAGTTACCATTTGTTAATCTTTTAAGAGAATGGGAGTGCTGTGTGAAACAATTATTTCATGCTTTGTACATCCTATCTGAAGCACCCATGAAATTGGTTACTCTTTCATAATTGTGATTAAAGATTTGTATAGTGTGGATGTAGGTTTGCCGAGTCCAAAGTTAACAGCTCACTCCAAGGAGAAAGTTTTTAATTTTTTTTTTAGTGTAACTTTGGAACACTTTTCCAGGATAGGTTCATCAGCTTAAATTGGTTTGAAACTATCTAGAAAAGATCAGTCCCACAGATTCCTTTCCCGTAGTCATTCCTCTCTTACGATGGCTTTTTTTTTGCAATCATGCGGTTGTGGGGCAAGTCAAATCAAACTGAAAATTTGTCTTTTGTAGAAATAGTTTTCAGTCAGATGTGTGAGCTGACTTGAACCTGTATCACTTTCAAGAATTGCTTGTGCAAATATCAGTTCATCAGGCAGTATCACTATTCAGAGAAAAGACTTTTATGCTGCCATAGCTCCATCTGTCTGAAGAGGGTTTGTTAATGCTGAAATGTTTCTCACCAAATAGCATGCTGCATGGTACTGCTATATGGGAGAAAAAATCCTCTATGTAGATTTGCTTATAGTTTTTATGCAGTGTTCTTATGTGCATACTTAAGTAATGCCAGCTCAGTATTTCCCTGCAACTCACTCATGTTTCTATTTATACTTACAGTTTTCTTTGATTATCTAAACCAGTAAGTAGGTGCTATTTCTAGCATAGAGGCATACTGAAATAGAGATGTAAAAATATTCTTTGAAGTCTGCTTTTATGAGTGCCTTCAAAATCAGCAGAAGCTTTAGAATCCATCAAAATTGTTCAGTTCAATAAAAGTATTAACAACTTGCCTGTCTGTTCACAGAAATTTGAAAAAAAGCGCTGTAGTATATAGCTGAAATGGTAGATGAGTTAAAATGTAACTGTACAAACAGGAATTGATTAGAATAATAGAATTAACTGTTCTAGTTTAGCAATGTATGTTGAGATCTTTAGTAGCTAGAACTATGAACTATTTGAGATGAGTTTAAAATCTTTGATTACACTCGTAAGTACAAGTCTAAATTTTATGAACTTTTAAAAGTGACTTTAGGAATGGGAGAAGGCAACTTCCCCTTCATGTTTTTTCCTGGCTATCATGTATGTGTGTGCACATGTGTGTGTGTAGACATAAAACAAGGTTTGAGATTTGTATAGTTTTCTGCTAGTTTCTATGTTAAAAATTCAGGTTGTCTCTTAGACTTCTAGATGACAGCTAGAGGGCTATTGAAGTTGACATAAGAAAATGAATGCCAAGCTGACTGAGCCAGTAAATTTCTTTCAATCTCCAAGTTATATAATTTTATTTTAATCACCAATCCCTAATGAATAACTATGAAAAAATGTAGAGGTATATTTAGATAAAACAATTCATGCTTGAGATCTCTAAAATTCCAGCAAAACCAGAAACGAATTGACAACATCACTAATGTTTCTGTGGCAAAGCAGGCAATTAAGGTAGAATAGAAGGGGGGAAGGGAAGCACTAAATATAAAATAATGGCAAAAGGAATGTTTACCTTGGCTACAAATTCCTGGAGGAATTTGAATCCTTAAGTTGTCTTTGTGCTCATTACTATAATTAATTTAAAAATCAAAACAAAAAAAACAAACAGCAAAAGAACTTTTCAGAAGTGCAAGTCATTCATCACATTGATAAAATAAAGGAAAAGACCATTCATTTATCTGAATGTTTGTAAACAGTTTTTTCTCCACAAATTATTTGATATGTCTGTTGGTTTTAAAGGCAGAGAACATATGCCATATTTGTTCCACCTGCTATCACAGCATAGCATTAAAACCATGGATTTATATGCCTAGAAATAACGGAAGTATTTCAGACTGAATACCAGTTTTGTTAGTTTTGGCAAGATGACTTAAGGAAATGGTTCTGCCTTGAAAAATACTGTCAGAAACAAGTTTTCAGTGCAGAAACTCTATTAAAGGGAATAGACAGCTGCTGCTACTAAGTTTTTCAATGCTATTTGACATAGCAATATCATTTTGTCAGCAATGGTAGAGGCTTTTCCAGCTCATGATAAGAAAATGTAAGTATCTTTGAGAAGTGCATAATCTGTGACTTTACCTCATCTCACTTCTTGCCCAGAGAGGCTATTGGGTCTCTGTCTTTGAATTGATTGTCAAAACTTGACTGCACAAGGCTCTAATTAACCCAAACTAGGTTTGAGGCTGGCCCTGCTTAGAGCAGGGGATTGGAGTAAATGAGCTCCAGAGGTACTTTCCAGCCTAAATCGTTGGGTGATTTTTGTGAGTGAAACGGCGGATCTTCCGTAAGAAGATAATATTGTAGTAGCTGTTTATTCCATGGGTATCAGCTTTTGACTGACATGTGGAAGGAGGAACACTAAGCAAAAATGTAACTATATACACAGATTTATTTTCTGAGAAGTACTTGATAATAGGTTGAGTGGAGATTGGTCTTTTGCTGCCTTTGTGTTTACCAATACAGTTGTAGCTTACAGAGAGTTGTAAATGTCTCCGAAATTGCAGTTTGTTCAGTAACAATGAAAACTGCACACCTTCATGAATCCTAGTGCCAAGGAGAAGTGAACTTTAGTCTTCCTGAGCTAAAAAATCAAGAGACTTTGAATGTAGAAATTAAAAGTTTTGTCTGTGTGTATCTGGGAGGGAAGTGAAGCTTAAACAGAGGAGGTTGGCTCAAACTTGGTTCAGAGCAGACTGATGTGATGCAGTCTGGATTGGGGTGAATATTGTAAGCAAGCACCATCCCCAGGCTTCTAGTAAAAGCTGTGTTTTGAGTTTGTTTGCAGTATTGGAGTATTTGATGTTAAGGGAATACTTAAAATGTGTCCTGGGGGAGGAGACCCCTTCATATCTGAGAGGATATGATGAAAGATCAGTGAATAATAGTTGAAATAGATTTTGAAAGTTAATGAGATGGGTTAAGGCACCAACTCATCCTGAATGTGGTGAGCTGAAGAGGAGAAATTTATGGTGCTTTTTCTTTATGTTGTATTTTTAGTGTTTCTAATATGTTCATAGATGTATTTGAAGGCAAGGATTATTTCTACTTCTTGTTAGTTTATATGATTTGTTTGGAAGCTTTAAGTGCTTCAGTAACTACTAATAAAAATCCTCTTCATACTATACAGAATTTGGAACTTTGAACTTTTAAACTTATAAAAACCTTGTTGAAAAAAGTGTTAATAATCAGGATTATATCTTCTTATTATGGAGAGCCTCAAAAATTAATTTCTGGGTGAGATGTTAGAGAATCCATGACTTAATCAAGAAAAGTCCTTCCTGAGTGAATTTTCTGGAGTCTAAAGAGGATGTGTTTGGTTTTTGGTTGGTTTGTTTTTAATTTCTGGTATATTTTTGTACTGGTTCGACTGAAGCTGTATTACTCCATAGTTCTGTGCTGTGTGCTAGTATTTCGAGTTTGATTGCTGTTAGAGATTTCCACTGTGCTTTCACATCTTGAACACGTCCTAAAGTTCTTAACACTTGCTAGTAGGGCAGAGTGAAGGCTGTCTAATAGACATCTTCCAGAGTGTGGTGTTCACCAGCATTCAGAAAATAGAGTAAGTGTGAACTTTCAGGCACCTCCTAGAGAGAATCTGCGTTGGCAAGATCACCACTGCGGTTAATTTTAGTTCATGCTTCTGGAAAAAATTTGGAAGCGTAGATGAAAAAATGGTACAATGAAGAATAGACAGTAGGAAATTCTATGTAATTTTTAGGGTGCACAGAATAAAGCTTGACGTTTTGGTGCAAGCAAACCCAGCTGCCTATACTATGTTGGCAGCAGCCGCTCTGAATAGCGTAGGGGTGAATTATCCCTTCTGTGCCCCCAACCTCCAAGGAAAAAGAAGTTGGGATGTTTCTTTTTGAATAGATTAGTTTCATATGAACAAGGCAAACTATTTGTAAGAACAAGAATACTATAAGCAGCTCATTTACGGAGCAGGATATTGAGAACCCCTTACCTGTTGAGTCTGCAACTTTTTCACTTGATCAAGCCTGTTTTAGTAACTGAATGAATGTGAGTCATGACTGCAGTTCTGTCACATTATATGAAAGACTTTGATCTTTTATTTAAACGATGCTGATTTCTTTGGTGGTGGTTTTTGAAGTAAAATCAGTGTACATGTGTTGTGGGGTTTTGGGGTGGGTGTTTTTTGTGGTGGGTTATTTTTGAGTATTCAAATGGCGCTCTCCTATTAGAAATGCTGTTATTTAGGAGAAAACTGCAGGAGTTTAACAGAGGGCAAGGAACTGTAAATACTATACTTAACGGCTGCAACTGATACAGGGCTAGTGAGGAGGCTTAATGGGCCCAGGATCTTAGTGCTAGATACAGAGCTTGTAAAATGTCATTATGCACACCTGTACCTGATAGGAGTGCTGTCCCTGTTGTAAAGGGAGCATTCCAGTTCTGCATGTATTGGTTTGGGTTTGTTTACCTAGAAATGAGTCTTAACTTTGCAGCTTGATTGCTTAAGAGGGCAATAATAATGCCAGGATAGTAGTTCAGAAATCTGAGATTAATTTTAGATTTTAAGTCATAGTTGAAACCGAAGAGAAACAGAACTTAAGCTTCTTGTTGAAATGACCCAAATATTAAACGGTAGCTCTCACCTTTTCTCTCATAAGGCACAACATAAGTTAGGATGAAGTGATATAAACACTTGTATTTTAGACTAATAATATGCTTCAAAGCATAAAGCAAGACTTGTTTGTTTTCATCTGTGGGAGAAGGAGTCCTGTTATGTCTGTTGTGGTAATGTGTGAAAGTGTCTATTTTTTGAGCTTCAAAGAGCTATCTTTTAATATTTTCCTCTCTTTACTTTGTGTTTAATACTTTCTTTTTTATGGCCCCAAAGGTATCTGGATGTTTAATCAGTTTTCCAAATAAAGAACAAATTCACCCAATGTTTTTCTTAGACACCTATCAAAAATTAGCTATCCTGTGTCTAGAACTTCAGAATCTTTCTCATTTGACATCGTGAAATAGCAAGTACTTGTGAAACCTCAATAGGTGCCTAGCATCCCTTTTGATGAGTATTTGATCAAATATAAAAATCTCATCTTTGAGAGCAAGAAAAAGTCAATTGCTTTTGTGTGATTCATTTTACCTGAACTCAGTCTGACAATAGAGGACATTCATTAGCAAAGTTAGATTTATTGCTTTAAGACCAACAATATTGTAGCTATTATAAATTACGTAATGAAGCTGTAATGAATGTAACATTTAGTGAGATTTGTTTTAGGATGATTAGTGTGTTGCACAAATGCTATGTACATGTGATTGTAGCTTTCCTGGGTAGTGGTGCAGGTGATGAACTTACAGTTTACAGTAATTTACAACCAGTTTAGGACCTCGTCTTTCAAGTGTATAGTGATGTCTAGTTAAATAGGTAGTGGCAATAAAATGCTAGCTTTGCTGTTTGTGTTGCTTTGATTCAAGCACAGTGTCTCTTAAGCTTTTCACTGTTCTGTTCTACTTCTTGCTTAAAACACATGAGTAATGCTGGGGTGGAGGAGTCTTGGCAATGAATTAGCTTACCTCAATCTATAAATGGACAAGGACTAGCACAGAAGGAAAAAGTAAACATCCTTTCTGTACACCACTACTTAATTGGAGTGTGTTCTTCCTTGCTAAATGATGAACTTTATGGTTGGTATGGTCAACAGGAAAAACTTGTTTTTAGGCCTTAGGGCAGGTACCTGTGACTGCTGTGAAGCTCTTGTGGGGTTTTCTTTTTTCTTTTTTTCTTTTTTCTTCCTCTGTTTTAAAATCGTTTTGGATTATACAAATTTTTAAGCTGGTGTTGACTTTTTTGCTTTCTTAAGAAATAACGCATTATGCTGGTGTGAAAGAAGGAATGAGTGAAAATTGTATGACTTCATAAACACAGCTTTGTGTAACTGGGATTTATAACTTTTCAGACCAAAATACTTAAATAAATTTGATTTAGTGAGATTAAAGTTTAATCTTTTTGGAAGAAGATACAAAAAAAATGCGTCAACGCAGGAAGGAGTTTCATGAATGTAATAGCATTTTGATTTTTAACATGGGAAATGGTATATCACATTGGTACCTACCAGAAAAATGAGGATAAATAGAATTTATAACATGACAACTCAAAAGTTAAAATAAGTAAAAACAGCAACAAGAAAATGAAAAAAACAAACAACAAAAAAAGAGCAAGTGCAGAAGGAATGTTTGGCTCAACATAGTGCTTATAAAAGTTGTTCTGCTTTGAGGATTTTAGGATTTTGTATTTTTTGGGTGAGGGGGGAAGGGTCAAGCATTTGCAAACAGCAGCATGACTCTTGGAAGATGCCCATTTTGCATTGGCTTGCACTTTGTAACTGGATGCTTATGTTAGTAATAATGGTGATGCAATGCTTTCTCTTCCAGCACATACCACAAAGGATAATTTGTATGTATCAGTCTGCTTTAGCTCTAAAAGTCTAGATGTATACTTGTTAATTAGACCATTCCTAAAAAAAAAAAAAAATCAAAACCAAAGAAAACCCAACTAAAAAACCAAACAAACACCACCACCACCATCCACCTCCAGAAAAAAAAACCCTATAAAATGTCAGTCTTTTGTTGTTTGGGGGCGGGGGGGCGTGCAGGGTATAAAGGTAAAAATTTGGGCATTAAGAAATCAAAAACCATGTGTAGCATGGTGTGATAAATATGAAACTGGTATACTTTTTCAGCATTTTTAATGTTTGGGCTGGTGTCAGACTGGCATCTTTGTGTGTGGTCCACTGTCCCCATTTATTTGTTCTTAAGGTATTTTATCTGAAGTGATTAGAATTAACCAGTATCAGTGAAATTATCATTTGAACTTCCAAAAATGTTAAAGTTGAATAGCTATCAAAAGCGGTAGGTAGTTCAGAACTACTTTTCAGTCTGTTTTCTGGGTGAGAAGGCACTTAAAGCGGCAGATGCAACCTGAAACACTTGGTGATTTTCTGAAGGAAGTCTCTAATCTTAATATGGCGGAAATGGACTACACTATGATGTTACATAAATAAGTGTAAAGAACCACCGTAGGAGGATAAAGATTGGAAACTTACAAGATAAAGGAAGCTGAGTTGATCCTTTAATGAGTCTACCTTCAGGAAGACTTCAGCAATTCATGGTGGTTTAATTAAGAGGTTACCTCACTTAGATGTTAAAGTTTAACAAGTTACCTCCCTGCTCTTTTACCAAGTATTTTTTTATGTCATTCTTTTAGGAAAAACAAACAGCAAGAGACTTGTCTGTTTATAGCAGAAAGAACATAAAGAAACTCCATACCTTACAGTTCACAAATTAGCATGTATATAGATGGCTGAGTTGCTGGTAAGCACTGTCTTCTTGGGAGGTGCATATTGGTAGGATGAAAGCCAACAAATACAAGTTATAGCAAGGGAAAATTGAATTAAGTATTAAGAAAAAAAAATACTCTGAGGGTAATCAGCTATTGGAATAGAATGTCCAGAGAGAGATTGTTGGATCTCCCTCCAAGATTCAACAGGACAAGATCCTGAGCAACTTGATCCATGTTTGGCCCTGTTCTGAGTGAGGAACAGGTCTAAATAATTCCCAGAGTTCCATTCCAGTCAAAATTATTCTGTGATTTAGGATTCTGCCTCCCCTGCTGCAGGCATGGAAACTCTTAGGATAGAGGTGGTGTGGGCAGCTATATTTTAACCTGTCTTAGGTCTTGAATTGCCAGAGTGCATCTCTGAGCTGTCAAGTTATAAATTTCTAGGTATTCTTGGGGGGGGTGTGTGTACAGAAGCGTTTTTGGAAGTCTTCTCATAACCCCAAGTAACCTAATGGAACTACTGTTTTCATTTTTTCCAAGTACTACCTGGAAAAAAAAAAAAGTAGACATCAATTGGCTATATAACATGAGGGGATTTTGCTCATTTGAATTTTATCTTTAATAGATATCAACTGGCATCTTAACTAATTAGTTACAGATCCTTATCAGCTTTTAATCGTAGTAGCTCTTACATGTGAAAATACTGAAATGTCTCACTTTTTTTTTCTTCAGAGAAATGTTAGGGATATAATTTGGTCCTGCAGTAATTTCAAGTGCTAAAAATATATTTTAAATCCTGGTAATTTTAAGACTGTCTGGTAGCTGCAATATGCATGTATGTTATGGATATGACTAACAGCCACCTTTTTATCTTCCCATCTACATTAAAGAGAATGTCTTGGAAATCTTCTGTCAGTCAAAAAGTAGTTTATAAATGCAGCCAAAATACTGAAGTTGTTACCTGAGTTTTACTGCACCTTGGGGATGAGGGGAAGAGCCCTTCTAATTTAAATCCACATCAAGTTTTTTCACAAATTGTCCAGAGTCAGGGTGGTCACTGCTTGACATTCACACTTACGCCAATGAGTGATTGTTATCAAGGTTTCTTATGGAATTATAGGAAAAGGTAAGATAGAGTAGTCGTCCTCCTTTGGATTTTTAGTGGCTTTTACACCAACAAAAAAATCTTCTAAAGTTCATTCCTTTTTTAGTCTTGCAGTCATGGTTACACAGTAAGAATCCCTGTTAATAAAGACTCCGTTGTCAGATCATTGGGAGTATGCATTAATTTTCAGTGTTGCCTTCCCTGCCCACTGAGTAAACAAAGCTGACCTGCCTGATGGTCTGTTATTGGCCTGTAAGCAGATCTACTTAATTGGAAAAAATTACAGAATTAGAATTGTAGACCCTTTAAAACTTTCACTGACTTCCATACCATTTGTTTGCTGGAACAAAACACAACCCTCTGCAAGGCTGTTTGAGACACTCACTCCTAGATCATGCTTTACTGGTTTATAGCAAAAACAGAAAAAGAGAGGATGTAGACAAAAAATAGCTCTGTTTTTTAAAGTGTGGTCATCATATTCAACTAAAATATCCCAAATAAAACTAAATATCCTGCCACTTGCTTGCCTCAAAATCTTTTTGTAAAATAACGTGACATTTCCCCATTTTTAAATAGCCTGACTGCTGACATGTTTAAATTCAGCTTCCTACAAAAGTGTGAATAAGTTATTCTGTGTGGTCGGTTTACTTAATTTTATTTGAGAACAGTAAAACTACCACATAAATTTGGCCAGCTCCCTCTGTTGGAATTTCTGTTCTGTGGTGGGCTGAGTGTCGCTGTGAGCTGGAGCACTATTTCCCTGGTGTGTTTCCTGCACAGATATTTACTGCCAGGCAATGTAGACCTTCAGCTCTACACTTTGTCAGCCAGGATGGACCACTGAAGGAAGGTAGTGGCTTAAATTTTCCTTTTCCTGTTACTCTGGAACTAATCTATAGCTACTCTGAAGTATTTGAAAACAAAACCAAACTGAACTGAAATGTGTAGTGGTTACAATTCCTTGGCTTTTGCTTTGAAGAGCTGCTCTTGTTTCCTTTACTTGCTACTGTGGTCAGTTACTGTTAAAGGTACATGTTATATTATTGTTATCTTTATATTTCACACAAGGTTTTAAAATAACACTGTTCCTTACTTATCAGCAGGAAATAAACAATAGGCAAAATAATATAAGTTTCTGATGTATTTCTCTGCTTATTTTCCTCTCTGTTCAAAAGTTTTCATGGATTTAGACTGTTCAGGATTTTAAACATTTTGTGAAGTTATGTGCCTTTTTTAAATAGTGAATCTTTCTAATTTAGCATACCTGTCAGCTAATTTGGTCGTCTTTCCTTTTACAAAAAAATCTGATAGTTTTAGGTCTTGTAAGACTTTGAGAGCCTTCCATTATGCCCTTTCTGTGATCCTTTGCTGCAGCTTTTCTGTTCAGAAATTTCCTAGTTTTGAAATGTTAGTGCCAATTAAGGCAGCAAAGTGATAATTCTTAATTTGTTAAACACTTTGGCTTGTTGTCTGTTAAGAATTTTCATTAAGGCCTACTTTTTTCTCTTTCCTAGTTTCGCTTAGTGGATGCTAGAGGCCTTTTCAGCAAAGATGGTTACACAGGATGTATTACAGTTACATGAGTATTATATTAAGCACTTACTATCCAGAATCTATAAATTTTACATAGCCTGTAAGTGGATGTGTATGTTTGTTTGAATACTTGATATAGAAATGAAAAAGTAATCCATTTTCTTAAAAATATTTAAGTTCATAAAGACTGCCAACACTAGTTTTAACTATAGCTTTTTTTAGTAAAAGTTCTAGAACACTCAGCTGTAAAACTACAGAACAAAAATATGAAATATGTAGTATTTTCCTTTGTGCCATTATATAACAAATTACTGAAAAAGGTAATGTTTTAAATATGAACTGTTTTCACAAAACACACTGACTTTTTTTAAAGAACTTCAAATGAAGGAGTTGCATTTAAACAGATGCAAACACAAACCCTGACAACTCAGTTCCTTAAAATATCTGAGCCCCAAATTACTACCTACTAGCAGAAAGGGTTTAGCTGATTATCATAAAGAAAAAGGGTCCCTTCAGGTATGACATGGGCCCCTGGCATAAGTTATAGCTGTCACTCAGGTGTTGATATGAATTTTCAATATCTGCTTTGTGCTGGAGTAAGTAGAATCACTGAACTGAAATATGTTTTGGATCCCGGACACAGACTCAGTTATATATTACTGGGAGACTGTTACATGCAAGAGGAATACACAATTGCATCTTGCAGTGAACACGTGAAATGTCTGTTTCTGCCCAGGGCAGTGGTGGAGTCCCCATCCCTGGAGGTTCTTTAAGAGTCGGGTTGACAGCGCTTAAGGACATGGTGTAGTTGGGAACTGTCAGTGTTAGGTTAATGGTTGGACTGGATGATCTTCAAGGTCCTTTCCAACCTAGGTGATTCTGTGATTCATAGTAGAACATATTTATTCATTTACTTGAGCCTTTCAGTTTTGTAAATGAGCAGGTGGTTCTGCTTTCAAGTTTCTCAACACACAAATTGGACTGAAATAAATGCAGAAGGTAAGCTTCTATGTTACAGCCCAAATAGTGCCTTTCCACTGAAGTACCATGTGCTTACCAATTATTTTGTTCAAATTTTCGCTTTAAACATTTGGATTCAGTAACTGTTCTGATATGAGAACAGAACAGTATTTCATGCTTATCACAAGTCTAAAACATATATGAAAGCTTAAAAATAAACAGGTGTATTTTAAAAAAAATCTGTTTTGCTAAAAAGTTGTTCAGGTACATAATCACAAGAACTGAATCTAAGCTGCATTGTTAACTGGGGATATTTTCTTTAGTATTTTCTGCACAGGAATTAGAGCAGGTCTTAAACTGCTTAAATGTGAAGAGTTTATTAGGACAGGTACTCATGCAGATCTCTTAAATAACTATTTCTTACCTAAAACATGCAAAATAATTTGAAGATCCATCACTGGATTCTGTAAATTCTATAAATTTATACTTCTCCTGAATATTTGTTTCTTTAAAAAAAAAAAAAGCTTTAGTTTCTACTTCTCTTTTAAGCATACGTTCAAAGTGTACTACACTTGTGCAGATTTTAACCTGGAAGATATTGTAAATGGAGATGTAAAGACATTCTGCAATCAGTTGTAGAACACTTTTATTTTTTAAGTTTGGATATTCCTGCTAGGTGTTCATCTCTACTTGATACCCTCAGTTGTCCTACTGTGGTGTCCCATTCATTTTCTGAACTTTTCTGACATTTCCTTTCCTTGTGTGAGCACATTAGCTCTTCTATGGCCCCCTATTTTTCCATATGAAAAGGCTGGCACTAATGTTAATAGTTGTTATGGCAATAAGCAATTTATGAAGGACTCCCCCACCTCCCAGTATTTCAATATTTATTCTTGCCAATAAAACACAAACACAAGTCTCAACTTTGTGTTAACTTTTTCTTGTTTTGATTGTTGACTGATGGAGAATCACACTTGAAAATGTCATTGTTTGAAGGGCTGGACTATCTAGGTGTTAAAGTAACAACTCTGATTTGTTATAAATGGAAATTCAGAAGAAGCGATAAACTTAAAATGCATAGCAACTTATAGTTGCCATGGTGCTTCAACTTGAAGTAATTTTCTTCAATATTAAAATGCTTCTTGGGTGTCGTCTTTGCTTTTAAGTAGTCACTATTCAAGAAGGAAGTGGCTCTGAGGAGAAGTAATGAGAAACTATTCTGGAATATCTAATGTGACAACCAATGAAGAAGTGTCAAGAAAATTCCTTAGTATTCAAGAATCCATTTGGGACCTGTTTATTTTGGCAATAGGCTTTTATGACACAACTTCAAAACACTGAAGCATCATAAAGAATGGTGAGTTACTGCAGGCTTCTCCCCAGCCCTGTATAATAAGTCAGTTCTTCGAGAAACAAATATGAAGGTGAGTTTGTCAAAACATAACTTTGAGGCAGTAGACTGGATCAGTCTCCACTTTATCCTGTCCCTGTGTGTCAGTCAGCTACTCCGGTTCACGCGTGCTTGCTCTTCTCCTCCCCACTTCTGAACTGTCAGTCCTTTTATCAGTTATCTTAATGTACCTGCAATTCTTACTTCTATGATAATCAAAAGATTCTTTGTCTGACTGGACATACCACTTTAGAAAGACTTTACACCGCTTCCAGAGCTTTGATATCTTGCCTCAATAATTTTCGGTGTCAGAGCTGTTAAGTGTTAGACTTGGGTCCCCCATGTGGAATTGAGCTGCACTACGGCTCCCTGCTTTCTCAGCTGAACTGCTATTTACTCTTTTTTTTTT
This sequence comes from Strix aluco, assembly GCF_031877795.1. Classification (NCBI taxonomy): domain Eukaryota; kingdom Metazoa; phylum Chordata; class Aves; order Strigiformes; family Strigidae; genus Strix; species Strix aluco. The sequence goes on from NC_133935.1 coordinate 21,552,789, forward strand.
TTTCCCCCGCTAGTTTTATTTACTCTTTTTGTTTCAAATGAGCTCCTTCCATATGTTGCTCTTGAATAAGAGCTTTGGTTTTTAACAAAATAAAAATAGTAAAGAACTCTATAAGTTACTAACCATTTTATCTTGTTCTTCAAAATAACACGGCCTTGCAAAAGCCTCTGAAATGTTACATGACTTTGATGTATAAATAGTAATAACCCCAAAATGGTAGTCTAAAAGCTGGCTGTAAATTAATTTGTATTGAATTTCATTTAAAGAGTTTTAATACTGAGCACTGACTCCTTACTTTGACACTTTAGCTGCATGGCATATAAAAATTGTCAAAAAGTGTCTGAATAAATAACTTCAGTAAGTTGTCTTTTCATAACATGCTTTCTATTTTAAAGCAATAACATTTAATTTTGAAAAACTTGAGTTAAAATCTACTCCTTTACTGTAGGCACATAAAGATTGCAGCTGGTGGAGTCATTCTGTACAGTGAACAGGCTAATTAACACAAGTTGCATAATGCAAACTTCAGATTGCAGCACTGGCTTCTTTAAAGAGCTTGTGTAATGTTTAGTGAAATGATCAATACTCTGTGAACCAAACGTGGCAATTAACTAAAAAGGACAGGGTTTAGAGTTAATTTGTACTTCCACATTTTGCCTGGTACCATGTAGCTGCTGTAACTCAAGGTGTCTTTGCAGAAAAAAATACTTCAGGTTGTAGGTTAAAAGTCTTACCCCTGTGTTCAGCAAGAGTTAGTGTTCACTCTGATCATTAGTGAGCCATCAGTAGAGAAAAAAAGTTGCCTCAGGTGTTTTTCATTTTTTTTGGTCTTGGAAGCAATGATTACTTTCTAGTTAGTCACTGAAAACATAACAATCCACTACTAAATATAGCATATAGATGTTTTAAATGCCATTATTTCAGGGTTCAGGCTAAGGCATAACAGGACAGTGATGATCCTAACACTAAAAGATGACCTCTTCAAAGCAGTGTCCTGCAACTGTTCCAGGTTACCTAATGGGCAAATCTGAAATTTCAGTTGCAGCTTTATCCCTGCTTCCAAGTGCAGTAGAGCAATGTTATTTGCTAGAAAGCTCTATGTGTTCCAGAAAGGTTTTACACAATTTTCTCTCAAAAACTCCAGGAGACTACTCACATAGCTGGAATGCTATAGGCTGTATACCATTGTCTGGATGAATGTCTTCTATTAGGTGAAAAAAATTACAATAAAAGGTTGCATATTTGGCACCTCCATGTCGGCTTATTTAGCTGGGAAATTATTTGAGAAACAATCAGAAAAACAGTAGTGAAGCTGCCTTCTAAAGAATGCTTTTTCGACCCTGTCATATTGCTGCAATTGGTTGTGATGAGAACTGGAATGTTTATGTTCTGGTTCTCAGTCTATTGCTCTACCAGCTCAGGAGCTCTGTCCTCATTTTGGCGCCAAGAATAAACCACATCCCTTCAAACAGCAGGTGAGTTTTTGAAATGTGCCTGCAGATTAGTCTTCATGTCTGTCAGCAGCCAGTAGAACTTAAGTTGCTTTTTACTCAGTTAAGGTGACACAGCTGAGCAGTATGGTGGACATAGCTGAGCAGTACATTAAGCTTGAGATGGTTTGCCTGCCAGCAAATTCTGCTGGAACCTCCACATCCACAACACTCAAGTTGTTGTTGCAAATGGGATAGTGTTTAGAGTTAGAATTCCCAAGGGATTTAATCTTGTAGCTTCAGGCACCTCAAATTATTTCAAAAGGGATGCCAGTGCTGACACTTACACTGTAGTGTAGCAATTCCTGGGCTGGCTTTTAAAGAGTTAGCTTACACACCAAAAGCAATCAAACAATAGTGAAAGATGGAACTTGACGTGTTTTTGAAGCTTTCTTCACAATGCCTCTGCTCTGCTTGCACCTTAAAACTCCCTCTGCAATCCCTCACTAGTGATTCCTATGTTTTCACAGTTTCATCTGTGTCACTTCAGGTACCTTCTATTGTGCCAGCTTGGCTCTTCTGTGCTGCTGCTGTTATGGTGAAGCTCATAATTTCAAGCGTGTTTGGCAACTCCTTCATTCCTTTGTTAGCAATCTGTAATTGTGTATTACTTTGTGCTCAATTTTAATTGCTTCTGTATTTTTTTTAAAAGATTGCTTTGTGTTTTGCAAAGTAGAACTGTAAATTAAATAATCTCATTCATGTAGGTTCCCTGATTTAATACCAGATGTTTCCAAAAGGTGCTGTTACTCAAGGAGCTTCTTGTGATGAGAATTTCTCATTTTGTCTCTTGTTCCTGCTTATCAGCAGTTATAAGTGATGAGAAGCAAAACCTAAGACTGTAAGACTTTCAGTTGCTACCAGAGTGACACCATCTTAGGGAGTAGATTTACTTAAAGAAATGTCAGATAGGATGTTAAGTCCCTTGAGTTCACTATAGCAGCTGTCTAGAAACTGTAGATCTCATTGTCTTAACAGCCAAGTGTGTAATATCTTCATTAGTTTGAGTATTCTTTACTAAATTGATTTGCAGCATTAAGTGCAGTGTGTGATTGTGTTGCTGCTTTAAAAATACACTGAACATTTCAGCTCAGGAAGCGAGGAATCTCTTCGCATCAGAATCACCATCAGCATCAGGCTTCTGTTTGCATCTGCTCTTTGGATCCCTGTGGCCCTCTTGTGTAACTTGGTATAAACAAAAGCCTGTTTCCACATTGCCTAAATGTGTTCAAACTGGCTTTTGAAATAAAAATGATGCCTTGAGGAAGTTGCTACAGGTGCCTTTAGGCTGTCATCTTGGATCTGTTCCATGTGAAGAAAGACCTTGTAAACTGACTTAAGATTGGGTGTTGGGATTTTTTTGTTCTGGTTTTGAGGTCCCACAAAAAAAATATGCCAAAGTTTCCTTAATGTCAGAAAAGGGGTGGGGGATGATGTTTACGAAGGGAATTAGAATTTATTTCTAGAGTCAGTAGTAATCATGATCTCTGTAGTGTATGAGGAGTAATAGTCTTAACCTGTGTGAAATGAGAGGCAGTTTTGGATGTACTCCAACAAAGAAGCTACCTTTAAAATGCAGTATTTTGTTCTAATCTTTATTTTCCTTGCAAGAAACCTGTAGAGACTGTCTGGTGTTTTAATTTTAAATATTAGGGTGATATCAAGAGGACTGAATCTGCTATAAAAGGAAGTAAAATAAGAGACAAATTAATGCAAGAGGTAAGTCTGACACAGAAAGGGACTGGAGAAGTTAAGGCAGTTGTAGATGTGTGAAATGGAAAGTGAAGTGAGAAGTCAGTGTATAAGAAGAGAGACTGGAGAAAAACAGAAGGGGGAAATAGGAATACACATTTTTTTGTTGAGATGGCTCTTACAGGATATATATAATAAATGTCTTGTAGCTAATGTAATATTGGAAGGCTAAGCCTGGAAAAGGGAGTGTATAAGTCTGGGAAAGGTCTTTGAAGAACAAAATTGTTGGTTAGTTTGTCTAGAGTAGCCCCAAAGTATTTCAATAGTCTGCTATACACTGAACTAATTAGTAGTTTGAGCTTGATTTTTGTTCCAGAGTTTCTATTTAGCTTTGCAGCCTTGAGCTAGAGGATCAACTACAGTGATTTGAGAGGAAGGACTGGCATTGGCTGAATTTTCTTCTGCACCTGTATGGCTTGTTGGGGGTTTCGTAAATACTGGATCATTTCTTACATGTCTTGATGATTTCCTCCTTTGATCTCTGTGCATTCTTGTTACGGGATTTGATCTCTCAACTTGGAATTAATGGTAAAGCCAGGTTTGCCACTGGTACAGTCTTGCACTCAACCCATTCTTCTCCTTCTCTATTAATTTTATTATCTTCTTGCTCTCACTCTATCACATTTTGGACAGAAGGGCAATAAAGACTGAAGATACAATTAATTGCTTCAATTTTTGTAGGGCTGTGCTGTTCTTTTGGGAGGCTTTTGAGTCTGCTTCCTTGCTGAAGCCACTCCTCTCATTATTAGGAGTATTTGCAGATTGACCTCTCTGGTCAACCTCAGTTACTCTAAAAGTTGGTATCTAGTCAACTGATGCGCAAGTCCTATTAAAACCAATCATCTCTGAAGTGCTTCAGAGGTTGGTACTGCCAGTAAGATTTCCATGTTTACTTGTGTCCTATTTTCTGGAAGAACGGAGCTCTCGCATACAAATGCAAATATACATAGGTATCTTCTAAAATATTAAAGAGGAAATAACTTCATTTAAGGAAAATGAAATCTTTTATTAATAATTTGTATATTAATGTATAAATGGATTCTGGATTACTGCTTTCGTCATGGGCAAACTGATTTCTTCCTTTTTGTTCACTATTTTTCTTTATTTTATTTTTTTCAGTACTGATGCATTGGTAAAATGGACAATTTGGATCGGTACCACTGTTGCTTCTCTGGAAGAATGTTCTACATAAAAATTAAATCTTGAAAAAGCTTGGTTCATTTACTACTTGTTAGAGTTATTTAGACTGAGATTATCAGTAGTTACAGGGGGGAAGTTGTTTGATGCTTAAGTAAAATAAATATTCAACATAAGTTCTTATTATGAAAATATACAGGATAAGTAGAGACACATATATTGTTAGATATTAGATCCAGTGATGTTTTGTGATGCATATAGTTATGAAGCAATACTTCTGTCTAGAAGTTTAAAGGATCTTTGTCTGTGGGCCATTCCCAACTCATCATGCCGACTAGCATCATGGTAGTTTGTTTGTGGTTCTTCCACTGCTGCAGGCTTCTTCATTCTCAGAAAACAGCAAGGAAGGGACCTCAAAAAACCCTTCCTTTGCCTCTTTCAAGAAAAAGTTAGAGCAGTTACATAAGTGGTGCAGATCAAGAAAATGTTTTGAATGTTCATACAATGATTATTGCTTTGGAAAGAAACTCTGAAGCAGATTTTGAGGGTTTATAGGATAAAGTAAGCATTTCTCCACGAAAGGAAAGATTATTGACAAGTTGTATATATTTTAGTGACACGATTGCTTCATTTAAAAGAAAGTGTTGGTATTATTCTGACATCAACAGGAGATTATCCTGCTGTATACTGTCCAGTAACCTTTGCTTGTTATAAAATCACTGTCAAGCCTATCTAATTAATTCACTTTCAAGAGCATCTTGATTTCCTTGTCAGCAGTGCAGTAGTTTTATAATAATAATTTGCTAATTCTTATGTCCTTTCTGGAGGACAATCTTGTTAGTATTCTTTCTTGCCAGGAATTGATCATCTTGTATAGGACTTGTAACTGAATTTTAGACATTGCTGTACAATTGATTTGTCTTATTGTGAGCGCGCTGCATAGGTGCATCCTCAGCTCTAGAGCCTTTTGTTGGAGATGATCTAAAAATAGAGCAGAATTCCTTTGCATTTAGTAATGTGTGGTGGAAGTTTCCACTATAAGATTGTTGGTTGAAGTACATAGTAGGTCCTGTGGTAGCTAATCCTGTGTACTCTACTCTTTCCAGAATTTGTTAGATATCTGTGTTTATATGTGTATCTGATTGTATGCAGTTGTCTAATATCTGAGGGTTGTAACTGTTTAAATCTTGCCTGGCTTATAAAAATTCTTCAAGATTTGTTTTCTAAGTACATTTATAACTGAGGGAGGGGGATGGGAACAAAACCCTAATATTAAAAACATGGAGTGTGCCTGTTGAGGATGAGACATACCAGTGAGTTCATCAGTCCCAGGAGTCTCAAATTGTAAAAGCCAGTTGTCCCCAATCCAGTTTATTAGAGTGGGAGCCTGTATAACATGATCAGGGTGAATTAGACCCTCGTTAAAGGAAGTAAATAAGTAAATTCATCAGTTGCATTCTGTTGCATAATGTGTGCTTTTTTTGGTCTGTCTTTCCTCTTGCTGTATCTGAATGTAATGTCTTTGAAGTAGGTGTCCCAATCCAGCATCGGGGGAGGTTTCGATGTGATCCCAAGAGTGGGATTAAGACACAAATGAAGTCAAACGCCATACACCCAAAACATTTTTTATTATTAAAAGTGAAGAGGGGTAGTGATAGGACAGAATGGAAGGCAAAGACAGAAATCAAGCAAGCATGCAGGATAGTCACAAGAATAGTCACCACCATGGATCCAGCCGTGTCCTGTTGGTCCTCAGTCTTCAGTTCTTTGGTGGTGGGTGCACACGAAGCAAAGTTTTTTTTGTTGCCTTTAAGTTCATCGTATCTGCTTAGCATATCTGCCCACCTTTAGTGTTTTTTTTTTTTTTTCCCCTCTGGTCCCACAGGTTTTTGCTGCATCTGGCTTCTGGGGCAGAAATGCTCACCTCTCATCAGTTCATTAGCAATGCATGCATGGTGTCTGGCCTATACAATAGAGCCACAAATGGCTACACGATGGAGCCACTGATAAACATTTGGTTTCCACTCAGTCCATGTCTGCCCCTTTGAGACTTATCTAAGGAGTTTGACAATGCAACTGCAAGAGGGTGGGGGGTGCATCCTTTGATACACTCCTGCTTCCTTGGGTGACGTTCCTCAGACTAATCCAAAAGCCACAGTTTGTCCTTAAGGTTTGCATGGACACAAGCAAGCTTTGAGACAGTCGTTTGACATTTCAGTCTCTCACAGTAAGAGGTTTTATTCACAGAATCACAGAATCGTCTAGGTTAGAAAAGACCTTGAAGATCATCCAGTCCAACCATTAACCTAACATTGACAATTCTTAATTACACCATATCCCTCAGCACTATGTCAACCTGACTCTTAAACACCTCCAGGGATGGGGACTCCACCACTGCCCTGGGCAGCCCATTCCAACGCCTAACAACCCCTTCTGGAAAGAAATACTTCCTAATATCCAGTCTAAACCTTCCCTGGCGCAACTTGAGGCCGTTCCCTCTTGTCCTGTCGCTTATTACTTGGTTAAAGAGACTCATCCCCAGCTCTCTGCAACCTCCTTTCAGGTGGTTGTAGAGGGTGATGAGGTCTCCCCTCAGCCTCCTCTTCTCCAGACTAAACAACCCCAGTTCCCTCAGCCGCTCGTCGTACGACATGTGCTCCAGACCCTGCACCAGCTTCGTTGCCCTTCTCTGGACACGCTCGAGTAATTCAATGTCCTTTTTGTAGTGAGGGGCCCAAAACTGAACACAGGAATCGAGGTGCGGCCTCACCAGTGCCGAGTCCAGGGGTAAGATCGCTTCCCTGTCCCTGCTGGCCACGCTATTGCTGATACAAGCCAGGATGCCATTGGCCTTCTTGGCCACCTGGGCACACCACTGGCTCATGTTCAGCTGGCTGTCAATCAACACCTCCAGGTCCCTCTCTGACTGGCAGCTCTCCAGCCACTCCTCCCCAAGCCTGTAGCGCTGCTGGGGGTTGTTGTGGCCCAAGTGCAGCACCCGGCATTTGGCCTTATTGAAACTCCTACAGTTGGCCTTAGCCCATCGCTCCAGCCTGTCCAGGTCTCTCTGCAGAGCCTCCCTACCCTCGAGCAGATCAACACTCCCACCCAACTTGATGTCATCTGCAAACTTACTGAGGGTGCACTCGATCCCCTCGTCTAGATCATCAATAAAGATGTTAAACAGGAGTGGCCCCAAAACTGAGCCCTGGGGGACACCAAAACCCTTATGCTTACATGTAAGGTAAGGTACTAGTCCTTGACTAAGATCCTTTGTTTTCCTGTATCATGTGTAGTGTACAACACAAAATACCACTTGGTTTCTGGGACATGAAAGAGGTCTTCTAAGTAAAAACTGTCATACAGTTGGTAGCCAGCATACATTTGTAATGATATCAGGGTATCAGAGCAGCTGTGTTATATGGTATCTATTCAGTGGTTACTAAAGACTAGAACTAGTAGAATGTAACTTACTGTCTGGCATATTTAGGAATCAGCTTTACTTTGCATGCTGGAGCAAGAGTTTTTGCATTCTTTGGGGAGCTGAATTTCTGATTTTCCTTTGTTCATCTGGTTACACAGTTTTTATATGCAAATACTCCTTCTGCAGAGAGATTAATTTTTGTCTTTTGGGAATTAATGCTGTTTTTCTTACATGTGTAGCAATGGCTGAGTAGATGGCCTGTGAGACAAGTAAAGTCTCTTAGTGGTCTTACCTACTTAAATGTTGCTTTCTGTGATTTGTTGGCAAAATTCTTGATGGAAAGCACAGTCAATTCACCTGAAGTACAATATTAACCTTGCTGTGATGTAATGTAGGGATGTAAGCATGTTCTATAGGATGTGTCACAACTTTGCTTTTTTTGGAAGTTTGGTTTGAAGTCTGAAGTGCCATTAATAATGAAACTTTGTGCTATGGTGTGGAAATATTCATGTTGGGAAGAACAGATTTCTTTATTTTTTTGTTTGTTAATAAACTAGTGAATTGGGAGTGTAGGTTGTATGCTATGACGTGAATATTGATTTAACATATTATTTTTTAATAGGTGGAGGGGAGAAAAGCCTTACAAGCATCAGTTTGCTCTCATAAAGAATTATATACTAGTTTCAAAATAATGTGAGTGCATACCCTAAAAGCATATTCAAGGGTAGGATTTTGTTGTAATCTTAAATGTTCTGTTTCATTATTACACTGATACCCATGTTCCTATGGTGGAAAAAACATTAAGGCTGCCTTGGGGATGTTTGGTCCAAGTGGTGTTATTTTATAGCTCAATCTTAATTGTCTAGTGAATGAAGGTTTTTTTTTTTAAATCAATGGTCATCTAGAATATAACTTCAAAGTGGTTGTACTAGGCAAACCAAAGAGATTTGTGTGTGATGCATGTTAAGACATTTAGGAAAGAATATACTAAAAATAGAGTAACTATGACGAGAGTGGGTGCAGCTAAAAACTGCACCAAAGTGTGTCGTGGTATTTGTTAGTACTCTGTTCTGCATATGGTTGTTTTGTTCTCCAGAATACCTGGTGATAAGGAGATCCGGAATTTTTTAAAGTTTCTTTTGTTAAACAGAACTTACTTTTCCGTAAAGTTACTATTAACACCACTTCTTGCATTTTGAGAAATGATGAATGCTTCCTCTGTAGAAGCAATTTTCAGTATCCCTTTTCGGTATCATATGTGAATTCAGCTTTCTGGTTTATCTGCACCACTTTTCATGTGTGTCTCCTCCCTGCTCTCTAAGCTTGAGTCCTGCTCAGTTGAACCTCGTCTCTTTCAGACCATTCCATGTTTCTGATTGTCTCTTATGGAGTTCTTCAGTACACATTCGAAGTTGGGGGACAAGACTGGATCTCCATACCCCATAGAGTTTAATGGTGATATGGTTGTTTACTGTTAATCAGTTCCTCTAACATGTTTGTCTTTTTGAATATCACTGAGCTGACGCTTTTTGAAACCACCAGGCAGATCTCCAGACCTTTTCAGAGAGGCAGCACCAATGCAATCCTGATCTTTGTCTTTATGCTTCTCTTTCCTGAAAGAATCACTTGGCAATTAATGCATTCAGTTTCAATTGCTATCTTGTATCTGAGGCGCAGGCTATTATGGGCTTTCTCAGCAACTCTCTTCAATCTAATCTTGCCTGTCCTGGATAATTTCATATCAATTGCAAATTACTCCTATGCTATTCACTTGCTTTTTCAGATAGCTTATGAATATCTTGAGTATAATGGGTTTTTGTGTTTTGCATCTTCCTAGCAATACGTACAGAGGACTCTGTTTTGTTTCATTGCATTTAGGCTTCAAGAGGTCTGAATGAAGGACTTTGTAAAAATGGGATATTTTTTTTGAGATAAGCATATGCCTTTGATTAGTATGATTCCATTGCAGTAAATGTTCAAGGTGAGGCTTTCCCCTACAGAGGGGATGTTGACTCTTTTGCAGTATACTGTATATATTAAAATATCTGTTAATTCTGTGCTTCATTATCATACCTGATAGCACCCAATGCAGAAGCTGAACTTGAAAAAAGTGGAGCACTTTATAGCACGTAGGATCACCATTTGACATCTTTGTTCTTCTGATACAAAAGTTAGTTTGAGAGGTATTTTGTTAATGTCATACTACTCATTTTTTTCCTTATTTCCTCAGAATTATTAAATACTAATTTGACCTGGTGGTTTTAATGCAGTTCATTTATATCAGCTCCGTAAAATAAATCTTTTGTACTGACTGCTTTGAGACAGTTTATAACTCTCTTGTCTATAAAGAAACACTTTGGCACTTTTAAGGGGAACTTTTTCTCCAATGAGAAAAATGAGGCTAGTTCTTTTGCTGTGGTTATGTCCATCTTGAGTGCTCCTTTTTTATCTTCAGATCAAATCACCAGATTCTGGAAGATTTTTGTCTGTTTGGAGAAAGTCTCTGTTTGATTTTTGTGCCACATGCCAGAGGTGATTTTTCTTGTCCCGCCAAATTGCGGCTTTACATTTTTGCTTTTGTTCTTGGACGTGAGTTCCACTTTTTGAAAGGTCTTTTTTCTTGTGGGTTTTATTTAGTGGTTTTAAGTTTTAAAGATTACAACTGGGTAAGAGTTAGCTGCTGTGTTTACCCAGCAGCTCTTCTGCCTCCCCCCCACCTCCCCACTTGCTTACTGCCAGCTGGAATGGAAAATTCTCAGCTTTCTGGTAGATGGCAGCATTTACTGCCTGCTCTCCTGCCCATCGCAGTGCTTTGCTGCAGGATCTGGATGGCCAGCTTCAGTTAATATGTGCTCATATAGGATTAACATGTTAAAGCAAGGGGGAAACTGTTGTCAACTTTCTCTTAGACTCAGAGTGAGCACTACCAAGGGTGCGATTTTGACTGTGGTGATGTGCCTTTCTCTTTTTGGAAGCATTAGCATTGCTTACTCAGAGCACCTCAGCTGAGGTTTTCCTTTTTCAACTCCTGGCTTGTGTGGTAGCTCTTGGGGGAGACTGGTTAGCTCAGCCTCCGAGTAAGAGATGATGCTAGTCTGTTGCACAAGTCTAAATGCTGACTGCAGTGTACGTATACTGTAAATACAGTATACATAAATAGTGTATGTTTAAGATTAAACTCAAACAAGGCATTGAATTTGAACATAAAGACTAGGATTCTTCTAGAAAGACACCTGTCATTAGTATTGCCTTGTTTTAATAGCAGAGATTATCCAGACTGTTTAAAGCAGGTGGTATTTTCAATCTTTATTTCAAGCTTGCAGTATTTCTTCCTCTTTGTAAACCTGTTCCAAGAACACAGTCAATGTCCAGTCTAATATTTTACTTTGGCATAAGCCTAGAAGTGGACTATGACTACGGTCAAAAGTAATGTGGGAGTAGGGCGTGGAGCAAAATTTAATGGGACACCAATGAGAATGTTGGGATAGAAGTAGGTACGTCAACGGTGAGGCGAATTGTGATATTCACTGTTTTCATCCTTCCTGTAAAAACAACCATGCTTGACTTCACTGGGTAGCCATGCTTTAAACCAGTTAGTACATATGAGGGGAAAAAGTGGCAAAATATTTGAGACTGTTGCTTTTTATGTCCTTGAAATGATTGAATGTTAGGGAAGGGAGTGAAAGTAGTCCATTGCATTATGGAAATGATGACTTTTGTCTCCAAATCAATTCAAGGAACATAATGAAAAGTTAAAATATGTTCATCATGTTCTTCCTGTTAACAAAATCGTTTGAATATTTTTTGCTAATCATATCGAAGACACTTTAAAATCATCAGAACATACATGGAAAATCTCCTGAAGAATTTGTAATTCACTGAGTGGTAAAAGCATTAACCTTTATGGAAGAACTTTATAATACCTGTGCTGCAAATGTTAAATCATGTGTCACTTTCCTAACGAACATCTCTAACACATGGCACTTTCTTTGAGCTATAGATCTACTAAAACCGACTAAATCCTTATGTGTCTTGAAGGCAAAGGTGGTTTAGGAGTATCTCAGTGTGAATAAACCAAATCATTAATTCAGAAGAGGAAAGAGTTACTTTTATCGTTACAAAAGATTTGATATGTAAACTATGTTATTGCTAGGAGTGGAAATCTGTGACTCAGTTTAATCCATTCTTGTCCTCTCTTTCCTTCTCCCACCCCTCTGTCCCAGCCTTGAGTAGACAGCCCACAGGAAAGAAAGAAGTATTTTTTTCCCAGGAAACTTACTCTGTTTTTCCACTCTGAAGGCAACTTCTATTCTTTGTATAAAACTTTATGTAAGTCCTTTTTCAGTATCTTTGAAACTTTAGATGAAATCATGGACAAACAAATGTGAGACTGTTTTTTCTGAATAAATTTACCTTCTGTCCATTCCACTAAAGATGCATGTGGTTACGGTAAGAGCTGTCTCTGTGGCAACCTTCCTGCTCTTGCTATTCAAGCCAGGAAGAACATATGAGGCTAATCTTAATCACTGTAGACTATCTTCTATTACAAACTGTCTTTTCAGGACAAGCTAAATCTTTGGATGGGATTTAGTTTTTGTTTGGGGGCAGTGGGGGTGTTTGTTTTTTTTTAAAAAAAAGTTGCATTTGATTATTAATTTACACTGCAGATCAAGTTACTTCTTTCAGATACTTCTGTTAATAAATTATGTATGTTCCACATTAAAATATTAATGGAGGATGTATTTGATTCCTTGGCACAAGAATAAGATTTTCCAGGTGAAGTGAGTTGAGGTTGCAAAAGCCATGCCAAGTACTGTAGTGCCAAAGGAAAGGATTAGCTTATGCATAATTATTCTCAGATGTACTTCCTACAATTAATTATTGCATCACACTTCCCATCATGAATAAACTTGTAAACAGTCAGTTTTTCCAACTCTTTAGGTTATGCTTATATGAATCACTTAAATGTGAATTGTTCTGGGATACTGGTAAGGATTCTGAGGAAGGAAGTTGACACCTGAGTATAAATTCTTGATGTTTTCAAAAGCGAAGAGGAATTGGGGGGGTGATTTTTAGGACATTATTGGGACCTGTTGCCACACAAAGTTCACGAAGAGGCACAAATGATCTATACATGGTTTGAAAGCAGAAAGTTGCCGAGAGGGGACATCAGTGTAGTAGGCAGTTCAGCTTTCTAAACTTGCTTCTGCACTTTAAAACTTGGGTAAAATATTTGAAGGTTCTGTGTTAATAAAATTGAAAACTTTGAAGTAAATGCATGTTACAGGCAAACATAAATGCTGACACTTTGCTTTTTACTATTTCTTACCAAGGCTTAAAAGAGCAGAAATGCTTTATCTCGTCTTTAAAATAAATATTTAGGTTTTAAAATTCATATCCAGAAGGAATAAATTTGGTAATCATCAAAGGTAACTTCTGTCTTCACACTCAACAGAAAATTCAAATGCCTGTCAGTCACCTTATACAAGTCACTTCTCAGGCACACAAAAGTCTGAAACAGTTTGTCAAAAGAGATTAAAAAGAAAAAGTAATATACCACAAAGTAACATTAAAGAATAAAAAAGCCCCTATATCGAAGAAAAATGTTAGACTTGATGTTCTTTAGTAAATCATGTTTGAAATGTGAAGTGGTGATAGTAATTTTGAGCGGTGCTACAATGATGGCACTAAAATATCCGCATGCACGTAATTACGTGCATATATGCATGTAATGACACTGAATCTTCTTTAGGCACTGCTGTGCAATCCTGTGTATCCCAGAACTTCTTGTCGGGCTGTGGTGTGACTTCCACTGAGATGGAGCTGCAAGTATATGCATTGGGAGCTGCCCTCCTGTAGGTTGAAAAAATAAACAGCCATTAATACTTGATTGGTAACCTCCAATTAGTATTTGGGGTTTATTTCACACTGCTGTCTCATTGGTCCTTATAGGTATAAGACATCACCAGAAGTAAACACCTGTAATACACACCTTGTTAAGAAAAACAAAGTCTTATTTTTCACTAGTGGTAAAATGTTGCCAACTGATTGCAGTGTGGCTGGCATTGCTCTACAATTGAGAGTACACTAATGCATTTTTTGAAATACTGTAATATCTGAGCATTATAGTCTTAGCAGCTAAGGTTTTACCAATGATCCATAATTAATGTTGTTTCATAATTATTGTAACAATACTACATGTGTATATAAAGAGTAAATTAGGTCATTGTTTCAAGGGTTTTGAAACATAACATAATTTGCTTGAACAAAATATATTGTATAGAAACATGTAGCTCTACGTAAATTGTTTTTAAAGCACTTAAGACCATTAAGTTTATTTTAGATGGAGGAATTAATCTGATAAAAATGTTATACTTCTGTTTGCCTGCAGATCGTTTCCTGAGAATTTTGTAGCTGGCCGTGATGTAGGGATGGTCTGGTAGGGTTTGCTCTGTGCATGGTTGAGTTCTGCATCTCAAATGAATGTTGTGAGTTTTGTCTACAAAATCGCATACTCTTAAAACTGCACGTCAGTGATAAATTTCTTTGTGTATAATACATTGTAGTAGACAGAGCTGCTATTGGGAAGCAAAACTTGTAGACAAATTGACATAAACACTTTTTCAGGTTTTGTCCATTTATGCTGTTTGCACACTGATGGTGTGCCTGGACTCACACTATACCGCACCAAGATTCTGTTTTTCAAGCATTGAATTAATACAAGTAATTCAGTTGATTTTTTTTTTTATATTTTTCTCTTTTTTCATTTTGAGTGAAGACCAGAAACAGTTTGCCATATCTTTTTTTTTTTTTAATTTGAAGTTATGCAATTATTTTAACAGTTTGCTTTGAAAACTGGAGTCACAAGTGGCTTAAAAGAGGCAAAGTCAACAGCAGTCTTTAAACACAACCAAATTTCTACTTGTTCTTCTCATCTCCTCAGCAGTGGATTAAAGTAGTAATGTTCTCATGTAATCAGTGGAGAATGAAGCATTTAACCTTTCTTTTATTTTTCTGTTTTTTCAAGTAGGATGTCAAAACAATTTTTTTCCATTTTCATGTTCAATACTGCTTTGTGACTGTGTATCAATGTGTGTGTATATATATTTCTACGTAATACCTTAATCTTAAAAAAAAGCCTATCAGAGGCTGCTTGAAAGAGAAGTTGAAGTGAAGCTGTGAATGTTTTCCTCTGGCTTGTATTGAAGCAACACATATTGGCTATCTTACTCATTAATTTTTCTTTTTCCTTTTTGGACTAATTGGGTTTTTGGAGTTTGGTTTCAGCATGTAATATACCACACTTTACCAGTCAACTTTCCAGTGACTTTTTTTTTTTTTTTAATTTTAATTGCTTTGAATGAGAATGAGTCTTTTACTTACAGGAAGTTAAATCTCCAGTGTTTACCCTTCTGTTCTTAAAGATACTGTAAATACACATTATTCCCATGTCAGTGTGAGTACATCTTAGTTTTAAAGATGGGCATTGTAAGAAAATATGAATAGCTTGCAAAATATTCTTGGTGTTTACTATCTTAACTAAAACTTTACTGTAGGATTCAAAATTGAAGAGATTTTTGTTAGTCATATAAATCCAATTTAATTGTTGGTTTTCTTGTGGTTTTGGTTTTAGCTTATTTCCTGAGAATCATGTTGGAATGGCATCCTGAGTAAAAATTGTATACTTTGAAGGACTTGTTTCATTATTACTCCAATATTTCTTCATCCCTGGGCTGTTGGCCTGAAAACAATTAAAATTGGCAAAAAGCCAATTAAAAAAGCATTTAGTGTTGCTCCCTCTAGTTTTTCTTGATGCATGTAGGTTTTTCATATTGAGGGCTATAAAGCTCATTAGATCAGTTAAATTGACATTAACGAGAGGGAAAGCCATAATATAATGATTTTTGTTTGTGCTGGTTTTATTTTAACTGTCACTTTGATTAGATTTGCTTTCAGCAGGTTTAAGTGGTTGGTATCTGACAGTAGGAGTTCTTGGTGAGGATAGCTCTGCTGAATTGGTGGCAGCTTGTATGAAAGGAAAGCTGGTGACATTAGTGGTTAATCCAGCACTGTGCTGGATCTGGTGATTCAATCGAGAATAAAATTAAACAGCTACACACTAGCTTGTGAATTTTTTGTCCAAGTATATTCAATAGTATCCCTCGTTTAGGCATCTGTCTGAGGGAAGCCCCTAACAAGGACTCTTATATCAAGTATTGGATTGAAAATTATAATTACACACCTGTGTTGTGTAGTAAAGTTCAACTACAAATTAGCTATGGATCATTCAGAGTTTAATTATCCTGTTCACTGGTTTAATAATTTTTGCATGTCGGTGGCCTGAGAATTACTCCCCTCTCCCTTCCACAATCCATACTACATCAGTTTCCAGGGAAATAGGGAATGGTCCATAAGCTCTGGCCTGCTGGAGGAAGATGTTCATATTTGGCAAGCTGGTGTAATTTGAAGTGAAAGCCAACTCCATGTCACAGGTTGGTGGATCATTCCCTATCTCATTGAAAAGGATGTTAGAGAAGTCAGGGGAATAGGAAAAAATGTTTGAAGAACTTCGTAAGTTTGAAAAAACCCCTAGATTTGTAATAAATTGATACTATAATACCATTCCTGCTGGGCTTTTCAGTAGCTGAGAAAAGCAGCCAAATATAGGAGAAATTATCTAATAGTTTGATACGTCCTGTCTTCAAGGTTTCTAACAGTGCATTTGTGGTTTTCACAGTATTTGCCAGAAACTGAGATAGTCAGAGATGAGGATTTTAATTTTGTTTTTTGAGAACCTCCACAAGAATTCCCAGCCAACAGCAGTCTGTGGCTCAGTGACTTCCAGAGGCAAAGGCGGTGTCTTTGTCTTTAACTGTACCTGATGGGTTTCTGTATTCACTCCTGAACCAGTGCAAACTTCCCATGACCTGTTTTAGAAGCTACTGTAACTGCGTGTATGAAGAACTATCATCTTTTTAGTTTTGAATCTCTACCATCTTTCTCAGTTGATGTGTCTTGCTTTTCATGTAGGTGAAGTGGTGCATTATTTGCCGTAAAAGCCTGAGTGATAAAAGGATCTTTATCACATCCCTGGTCCGAGGCCTATCAATCTATTTTTGTTCTTGACATGTGGAAAGTGTTCTACACCCTTTAGTCATCCTTGTTGCCATTTTTTGGAACTTCTGTGGGTTTTTTTTGTTTTGTATGTGTGTAAGGATTAATCTACATACAAACTCTCTGTGAATTCTCTGCGAGATGACCAGCCTATGAAAAGGTATCTGTTGTTACACTGTGGTTTTGTTCCATAGTAAAAATGGTTAGCTGAGAGCCCATTATTGAATATGTAAAATAAAGGACTTTTTGCATCATGTTATGTTACTAATATCAAATATCACTTGCTGTTTTACTGCTTGTATTCCTAAACTTGTATAGTTCCTCTGTAATTCTTCAACTGGGCCCTTGGTTGTTATCCTGAATAGCATCCTCAGTATGGGATGCTCTCTGCTAAGGTTTTATTCCTGTATTCATCCCCTTTTTGAAACCAGGATGAAGATTATATGTGAGCTCAAGCCCTCGCAGGTTTTATTAATTTGTGTCCTTTCACTCTTGAAACAGTTACCATCTATGTAACAACTTTCCCTCTTAACCTCTGGCAGCTTAGTTTCTTAGAGCAGCTTTGATGAGTGACCTTCTTGGATGCTTTTAGGAAAACCAGGTTCTCAGTGACCTGAAAGGCCTGTTAGCTTTTTTGTGTTAGTTGTTTTTTGTTCATTTTGTTTGCTTGCTTGTTTGGGGCTTTCTTGTTGCTGTTAGTTTGTTTACTTAGTACTAGTAAGTCTGATAGATCTCTGAGGTATGGCTTTCCTTCTTAAAAGCTGGGGTGGCTCTTCCCTGCGGCAACAGATTTCACACCTGTTAATTCCATTACTTAGAATAGTTCTTACTGTTTTGCCTGGTACAAACTTACTGGGCTTACTGGGTCTGTAGTCCTTTAGCTGACTCTAGAAGCTCTGTAAAGCCTGACATAGAGTCAGGGACCTTCCAATTCTGTGGAACTAAGGCAATTTGGATACCTTGGACAATAGATGAGCTGTGTGGTTACAGAACACCATCTGGCTGCTTCACCCTGTTCTACCAATACTTTAATTCATGGGACGGTCTGCCTTGAGTCAATTAGGTGAACAAGGGTGTCATGAAGGCTTCCCCAGCTGTGAAAACAAGTACAGAAAAATAATGTAGCTGAGCTTTCTGCAGTGACCTTAACTCCTATCAGCCCTCTTAAATTTTCCTTTTTATTTTTTTAAATTTCATTTTTGATTGAAAAGCTTCCTGATTCTGAAGTTTGAAAGAGAAGCTGTATTAGGCTTGAGATATAGGGTCTGTCTCTCTCTTTCACCTTCTTACACGTTGCAAGTGGTTCCTCAGAGCCTGCAATGTGTTTTCTTTTTACTTGCCTGTTTGTGAGTTTTCACTGAACCTAGTAGTCTTTTTCCCATTTGAACACTTTCAGAATTTTTGTTTCTTTCAGTAAACTTCTCTTACCTTGCTATTTAGTGATGCTGATCTGTCTTTTGCTTTAAATAATTTTGAAATAAGTGATACATGTTTTCTTTGCAGTATATCACATTTTCTGTAATGCAGAAGAGTTTGTCCTCCTCTCTTTCACTGCAGGTATTTCATCAACTTAATTTTTGTATATCGAGAGGCTTGGGACACGAGGCAGAGATCTTGGTGCTTGTTCAGATTAGTTCAGCCAGTTCTTGTCTGTAATTCTGCATCGTGTACTACACAGTCAGCAAGTTGTCAGGTAGCATGTTTTTCTAAATAGTTAACTTTAAAATCATTAAATGATTGTAATTTTTTTATAAATATTAAGTATATAAAAGGATATTTTTACTTTAGAATTCCTTCTGTTAACATAAAGAAGCAGCTTAATGGGTGCATGTGTGACTGGTTGATTCAGAATGAGTTAAAAACTTTGCAAAGAGCTTTGGCTGGTTAGTAAATTAGAGAGGAAAATTCAGGTATTTTCCAGATGGGATGTCAGCAGTTTTAACTCTGCCTTTATCAGTTGATAAAACGGATTCATGCCATGTGACAGTTACTGACTAAGGATTTGAAAATGACTGTAGGTCTTGCAGCACAAAAGGGCTGCTGAGCTTCCATGTTTCTTACACAGAAACTTGTATTTGATGGGTTGTTTCACTTGTGTTCTGTATTGCATCCAAAACTGAAAAATATATTACGCTGCTTTTGTTGATGCTAAATAGAGTTGAAGTATGTATCATCAGCCAACCAGGTCTGTAGTTATGTTGCCCTAAAAAAATTTCTTGGACTTGTACGATTTTGCGGTATAAGAAATTTACAGAAAAAACAATTGCATTGGACATTAAGAATAAGTATTCAGATTGGATTCCTGAGATTTGTCAGTTTTGAGCAGAAGTAAACATATTTTTATATGAAATCACTTACTAGAATTTTTTTTTTTAATAGCAGTTCTGGGAACACACATAAAAAGGAATGGCACTAATGGGTTCATTTTAGAAACAGTCAAGAATTTGCCTTACCAAGTACAGTTCCTTTGTCAGGCTGTTGTTCTCTTGCCCATTTTGAATGTTTCTAAAGCTAATGACTCTTTTTAAAAGAAAAGCAAATTTGTTAATTCCGTCTACTCTGAGAATAGGTAACGGGTTGTCTGTCTTCATGTAGCTAGAGCTTGTCATCAGGTTGGCACATGTGTAGCTTGTATTTATGGAAGGTGGTTGGTCCAGACCTGGTCTTAGTCTCAGACACCCTGTAATGTAAATTATATATAAACTTGGAAAACAACACTAACAATCTGGGCAGCAGTGGCAGTTTTATATGTTCTGGCACATTGTCTGATATGATCTTCCAGATGAATTATCTATGATCATATATTAAAGACTGACATGCAGTCTGCTTTTATAAGCTGTGAACAGCAGATAAACTTTATTTTTCCATTATACTTACTCAACAGCATGAGCAAAATGTTTAGTATACCTATGTTTAGGAAGGAAATGACAATATAAATGGTAATGCACAAACTCATAGTTGACTATTCAGTCTAATTGTGGGCATGTGAAGTGTGAAAGAGTATGGTAAGTCTGTCTTTTTAGAGGCTTGCAATAACTCGGTAAGGAGTAGAATACAGGTCTCTTCTCGACTGATGTAGTTTTGCTACAGGTGTGATGGGAGTGCTAAACTTGGGTGGAGTAAGAGACTTGTTGCTTCTCTGAATGTCTGGAGTTTACTCAGGTAAACTGTGAAAACACAGATAGCGACAGAAGTAAAATAAACACTGCAAATGATAACATCATCTTTCTATGGTGTTTTTATGTCCTAGTCCTGATTTTGGTATTAATCAGTTCCTGATGCCTCTAGCCATATGATGTGTGCCTTTAGCCGTATGATGAAAGTTCAGCTAAGATTTGCGTGTTCCTTTTTCTTAACTATTTTTGTTCCTGATTGTTTGAAGTTACTATTTGTGAGTAGTATCCATCCATTTAGTATCAACATCCATTTAGTTTGCTTTCAGTAGAAGACCCTGGGAGATGGGTTAACAACAGGGAAAAAATAAAAGAAAGTTGAAGGCAAAAATAACACATGGGATGGAAAGGAAAGCTGCAAACCAAGACAATATTTTCAAATGAGATGCAATAATAATCACCAAAGAAAAAAAATGAGAAGTATACTTACTAGTATAGAAAGACTTAATTACTACACAGTAGGCACACTAGAAATATGTAGCACAGGCAAAGCTATGAGTAGAAGGAATGTAAATGAATATGTAAATAAGAGAAAAATGACTCATCTTTTGAACTTTGCATATGTAGTTTTTCTCTTGTGGTTGTCTAGACCTAGGTATGCACTTTTTCTTGGTTTTGTTTGAAAAATGTCCTTTCCACTTGAATAGGTCAGCTGGTAGTTAAGATGTAGAAACATAGTGGCAAAGAGGTTTTAAATTGCTACATGTTTCTGGAGAATGTAGCTTTAAGCTATCTAGAAAAGGAAGACATTTTAGATATTTGTGATGTAGTCTTTGAGAGAGGCATTTTGAGGTATTACTTAGAGTAGACCAAATCCAGGAAAGCTGCTTGTGGGATCATGCCAAAGCTGCAAAGAGCTGAAAGAGCTCGTGTATAAGAGACGTGATTGTGAAATTCATTTTAGGATGCCAGAAAGTCTTGTGACACTCAGCTGTATATAATTTACCAAAGAATTTACCATGTTTAGTTAAAAACATCCGTTGCATAAGTCAAAGCTTTTAATAAAATCCATGTAAAGCCTAGTTATAAGCTTAAAAGTGAATCATACTTCATTCTGAAATAGTGGTGAGTTTGATATTGAGACTTAAAATAAACCTGAACATAATGCAAAACCACCAGTCTTACTAGAATGAGCTGCTCTGATGTCAGAACAGGTGATCAAAGGCGCTTGTGTGTGAACTGTTGTTGAGAAGCTGTTATCAAGGAGCAAAGATGTCTTAAATATTCACTACCTGATTTCTTGATAAATATATCAAAAGAAAAAAAACCCACCACCACCTCAGTCATTAAACATTTTCTGTTGTGTCTTCTAACTGTGTGCTACGTTTACTGAAATGAATCTTATTCCTGTAATACTCTCCTAGGCCTCATTGAACTCAGTCTTTTTAGCAACACACAGTAGTCTGGCATAGTTTGTGTGCTGTGCTGTGCGATAACAAGGCTTTGGTCTGGATAGTGAAGTAAAAAAATTGACTCAACAGTCAGAATCCAATATAACTGTTAAACAGGTATTCTTTATTAGCAGCGCTGGGGTTGTCCTGGGGATTCTCCACCATAAGGGCTCCCAAGAACTAGCAAGGGACATCAGTTTACATACACACAAATCATACATATTCATTAGATTTCCTGGAAAGGGGTGTCTTATGATAATGAGTTCCTGGAATTCATTTACATAGCCCGAGCACGCATAGTAAAAATAGAGTGAGGGTCTTCAGTGATCAAGGGAAGAAGTAAGTTGTCTTTCACAGTGTTCGCTAGTTGACCTTCTTTCCAGAGCATGCGCTGTGAAGTCCAGGTGCCGCCTTCCTAAATTAGCAAAATCATCCTCCCCATATAGGATCTCTGTGTCCTCTTGTTTGAGTTCCCCTTATCTTAGTTTGCCCATTCTAGGAGTTGCCCAAGTGTCCGTTGAAGGCTTTGAGTTTGCTATCAGTGATTTACATAGAGAGATCTAAACAAAGAGGTCTAGGGAAACAGTTAAGGAGTCCTTGGGAAATAAAAAAACACAAGCAAAGCTTTCATAATCAATGATTGTCAGAAATTAATTTGTTTGAATCCTTTCAATAGCAATACAGAAAATTTAGAAAACTGTCTCAGCTTCCAGGTCTGAAGTTTGAGTTTAATCTAATACCAGCTTTGTCAGGTTCAGAAGAATAATTATTTTCCGGAAGTCCTATATACAGGGTATATTTTCCTACTTATGTATTAATTTCATTTTTTTTTCTTTAAAGAGACATTTATTAGACTGCAAATTGTCAAATTTATACTCACTTTTTGTAAAACTTTCTTATCAAATGTAAAGATTCTGAAACTCAAATTTATGTCTTTGTAAAGAAACCCTTTTAAGTTCAGTGAGAGACTTCTTTGCAAGTAGCATTTTGCATTAGTTGTGGAATCAAAGTATTTTGTTCTTATGTGCTATTAATAGCCTCTTTGCATTTTATTAGTGTAGCTACAATTTGTAGGTCATTAAGAGAATGAAGTACACATTCATCAAAAGAAGAAACAAAAACCATCCTGAAACTTCCTTAAGCTCCTCTAAGAAGTTGAGCAGGTGTCCAAGAAATTCAGAGGGGTTTTTCTCCCATGAAAATTCATCTTTTGTGGGAGAATATACCCACAAAAATTTAACTTCAGGGCAGACCTTTTGAACTTTTAAACTGTTGTCTAGCTCAAAGAAAACAATCGTAGTTTGTGCTCAGCTTGATGGGAAGCAAAGGCGAATAAACCTGAAAGAAGAGAACAGTGTTTACTTCAATTTTAATGGATTTTATTAGCAGCTTCTTTTTCCCTTTCATCTTCTATATGTGGAAACTACAAACTACTGATTAGGTAGATATAGATTTGTACAATTAATCTTTCTTCAATGGCTTTTACAAGAATGAAGCCAAGTCAAACCTGCCTGGATGAAAACGTTTCTCACTAAGGAGACAATTCTTATGTTAACGACATCTTGCATTTTTAAGTGTTGTATTTCACCAGTCTAAATCTCTGTGGAAGTTCAGAGAGCAATAACAGAGCAAATGATGAAAAGTTAGGTGATGAGAGAAGATAAGCTTAGATAAAAATGTGAAATATGATTTAATACTCACTTTTCTTTAAAGAGTTTATTAGCTGGCAAGGAAATATTGAAATTCTTACCAAAAAGCAGACTTTTCACGACCTAATGGTAGACTGTAGACTTCATCTGAATTTTGCAACCCAGACAGATCTTGTAGCAAGAGTGGACTTTTTGTAGGTATTGGTGCAAGAAGACTAACTACCAAGGTATTATGTGATTAAAAGTCAAATGAATGCCATTAGTGTTATGTGATTATAAATAAACTTCTTTTTATAGTGATGTAATATTATCTCTGGAATATGAAATGGAATGTTTCCATTTGTTCATGCAAATCAGGTTTAACTGTGCTGTAGCGCTATTGTGCATCTTGACTTCTGGGTTTATGCCTGGAAGGAATTTCTGAAGTAAAAGTACTTCCTATCATTTTGTGTGAGTTCAAAGGCAAAGAGCAAGGGTGAATGTTAAAATAATTACCTTAGTAAATACTTTGTGTTCATGCCAAAAGGATTTTCAAAGCAAAGGAGTGCAGTCTGTGAGTCTTAGACTTCAGATCGCTATGGCTGAAGCTGCAGATTCTCATACTAAATAGCAGCATTTTTTCATAGGTATGAAAACCTTGTTTTTAACTTAGTTGTACACATTAGTGAAGTTTAAGAATAATTTATCAATGGGTACAAATTACTTCTGGGGAGATTCCAATTGAACACGAGAAAAAATTTTCCTAATGCGAACAATCAGCCACTGGAATAATTTCATCAGGGAAGTGGTGGATTCCCCAACATTGGACACTTTTACGATTCAGCTGGACAGGGTGCTGGGCCATCTTGTTTAGACCATGCTTTTGCCAGGAACAGTTGGACCAGGTGATCCTTGAGGTCCCTTTCAACCTGGTATTCTATGATTCTATGAATAATGTCTTCCTTTTCTACCAGATGTTGTATTAACCTTTATCCACTGTACTAAAAGTAGAGGATTTGATACATGCCTTCTAAGTGGTAGAGTTTATTCCAAATTCAGTTAAGTATTTCTATGCCTAGCTGCGGTAGAGACCAGGAGGTGGGCTGTTCAGGTTTTCATATAGCATCTTTTAAAATACAGCATTTATAAAGTAGCCTGCCTGGCTTTGCTTTCAGCCTGAATGATAAACAGGAAAGCTTTTAAAAAAAACCCAAAAAACAAAAAAAAACCCCAAAACAACCAAAAAAAAAACAAAACCAAAAAACACCACAGAAGTGCCTGGGGCATAGCTTTTGTCTTCCCACAAATGCGGAAAGACATCGTTTATTCATTTGAAAAAATGAATATACAATAAATATGGAAAGAGGCCTCCGAGATAGAGAAAACAGAAACATGGAATGCTTCTACACTGCTTGTGTCTGTCTGTGGGTGAATTAAAAGATATTAATCTCTAAAGGAAATGGGTTTGAATATCTGTTTTCTTTGACATAGGATTTTTGCATGTGAATAACCTTGCTTTTGATATAAAAATAAATTGTTTCATTAAGAAGCTAAATGGTTTCTTTATGTATAAAGAGATTTTAAGTGGAGGTAAACTACTTTGCAACATAAATCACTTGTTAGACAGTTCCCCATCCTTCCTTTCTGCCTTCTCCATCCTAATAAAAAGGAGCTGCCCAGAATCCACCAGGTAGGGTAATTCTTAAAATGATTTGGAGAATATTTAACAGATTTGTTGTCTGATTTATGAATTGTGCTGCTTAATGTTCAAATTATATGCTATCCTGAAAAGGTTTTCAGTCTCTTACAGTGGCATCATGTAATTACGTTGAAGCACATGATGATAGTGTTTAAGCAGTTGGATGCCTTGCAGAGAAGTAGTGCAAATAATTATATGCACATCAGTGCAGATTAAAAGAAAAAAAGGAAAAAATCAATACTGCTTAGTGGCTGAGTTTTGCGTTTTCCAATTAATGATTTTAGATTCAACTTAAAGTTCTGAAATTGTTTGGAAGTAGGCCATCTCATGCTGAGATGAAGCGTCAGGCCATTTTAAATTAGATACTGAGCATGCTCATATCAAGTACCCACTCTTAGATTTTTGCAGTGTGTGTGTCAGTTCCCTGTTAGTAGAGCTGTCATTCAACTGAAGTAGAGGATAGCACAGCATGCCCTTTTGTCATCTTTCTATCGGTGCACATATGATTTCTCTTGGAACTGGAAACTTGAGATGTGAGACAAGCCTTGCTGTTAGATCGCCAGTGTTTTTGGTGAGTCGATATTCATCTCTTTCCTTTCTAATGCCTTTAGATATGTCAGATAAAACTCAGCTTCATACTTGTCTCTATTCTCTAATAATGGTATCTATTTGAAATGTCTCTGCCATTGCTCACTTCAGTAAAATAATTCTGGTACGTATATATTAATTTCTTTAATGGAAAAGAATTGCTTTTTTTAACAGGAATGCTAGGCATTTTCGCTCAGAAGCCCCAAAAAAATGGGCATATATCTTTTTTCTTCTGACTTCAAATTAGCTAACTATTCTAAATACAGCAGCAGTTCAACTGTTATTCTCAGTCATTTTTAATTTTCTTTGTTCTTAGTAAATTGGTTTAAAACCTAGATTTTTTTTTTTGTTTATCTCATATGTTAGAGGGAGTTTGAGTAGTCTTGTGAAAGAGAATTTTATTTATGTAAGACAATGCTGAAGGATATTTACAGTACTTGGTTTCAACACAAGCTGCTATAGAGAGTAAGTTAACTGTTAGTGTTGCTGATAGATATATGCATGTGTTTGTTTCTTCAACCAACTAAGAAATAGAAAAAGGCATCTCCTAGTTCTTTGTTATGACTGAGATTATGCACTTTGTTAGGATCTAATAAGAATTTCTGAACAAATTTATAGTCTATAGTAGCTAAAATTAATGTTTGATATAGCTTAACATTTGATTAAATTTTAATTAATTGTGGGAAGGCAGGATTTATGATTCAAAGTATTATCAAAGCTTAGTTTTTGCACTTGATTTAAAATCTTATTTTCTCTAAGAACATCTGCAAAATATGACTTTTAAATTCTTTAACGCAGTGCAACTAAACTGGGTTGTAAAAAGCTGTGAGTGAATTGATAAACTGACCCCACCCCCCACAAAAAAGTTGGTTCCTAATTGCACTTCTCTTCCAAAGAATAAAGATGATTTAATACCATGATTGAACTTCATGTGTGTTTTAAGGTTTCAGTTGTGACATACTAGAGTTACTTCTGAAAATACAGTTCATCAGTGGATTGAGATTGGACATCTTAATGCTCACATATATTTTTGGGTTGGGAGGGTTGTTTGGTTTTTACAAGCAGATACTCTTTATCCTGTTGTGATTGTGCGTATATACTTTAAATAGTCTTCTGGATAAAAGATTTGAATTACAATGGGAAAAACTGCTTGTCAGTGAATTCACTGAGGCTGACAAAAGAGATTCTTGCTAAACGTAACCCCTGTTATGATTCCAGTTGACCTGATTTATAGAAGTAAAATCAATAAACCCGTAAGCTTCATCATTGCCTTGTCAGTCCCAGTTGGAAATGAGACAGGACGGAGAGTGGTGTGTGTGAATCTTGACTACTTGAACGTTGGTTTGCTTGACCCCCTGATACACGGTTCTCAGGGCGAAATGATCTAAATGGGTGTAATAGTTAAATTTTTTGTTAAAGCCTGAGGATAATGCATTTAATTGAGGCCTTGCTGTGGCAAAGGGCTGTCATAACCCATCAGAAAACCTACACTTTGGCTGCCAAAACAGGATTCTAGCATGCGGCTCTGACAAATGATGAAAGACAGACAGCAAGGGGTAACTGCAAACCCATGTTGTGCAAAATATATTACTATACTGACTTGTTATCTTCAAAGCATGTTATTTCTCATACTAAGTTTCTGCTCTTACAACTAGAATACATCCTTTTGTAATGGTGGTGCCTTCAGGTGCCATGAGCTGCATGTGTTGGAGATCTAGAAAATACTACAAAGCCATACAGATTTGCTGTAGGACAATTTCCGGATGAACAGCAAACCTAGGAGACTTCGGACCTTTTAGGAAGGGAACAGAGAGATGAGAAAGGTAAAGGGTTGCATTAGTGCTGCAGAGCAGGCAATGGGAATGGCAGTATAAGAACAGGGTTATAAAAGGTAAACACGTTCAAAGAAAATAGCATTTAGCTGTTTTGGCACCATTCCTCTATCACTGCGAGCATGCAAAAATGTGAGATTTCTGGTTTGGATTGCTGAAGAAGTTTGAACTTAGTATGTTTCTACTGAGATATCCCTTTGAAATAACTAAGATTAAAAGTATAAAATGTTGTATTTTACAGGTCTTGTAAGGGAACAATTGTTAGTCTCAAGGAAAGCAGAAATTTGCAGTGTTAAACATCTCAAGTTAAGTTATTTTTATAACCTTGATATTGTCTATTTTAATTTTCAGATGTTTATCCTTTCCTTTAAAGTAAGTGCTGAATCTGGTTAGTTTTCCAAAAAGAAGAATTCTTATATTAGTTATAAAGGTTAACTGAAGTTTTACAGGCTGTTGTCTATACACATTTTATTTAGCGTATAAGTACACTTTTGGTCATGAGTAGCATGCAGAAAAATTTGTCTTGTGTTTATGATCTTAATGGTGATTGTGCATAGAGAGGTGAATTTGAGATCTTGGAGAACTTGACACCCATACATTACATTTCACTTTGCTGTAATTTTACTATATGTTAGTTTTGTTAATTTCATTGTATATCTATATATCTACCTTTATATATCTATATATCTGCATATCAGAATATGCAGAGAGGGAATGTGTGTAAGGGCTGCTGGTTATACAAGCTTATTCAGAATGCACTTAAATTGCACTGAACTAAAATGAAAAAAGATAGTCAGTTTTATTCAATTTCAAATATTGTTATGATTCAGCCATTTTACACATGCCAGTAATCAGTAGGATTTTATTTTATTGTTGATCAATATGTTGTAACTTGCAACAAAATACTGGAGTATAAGGTTTAAGTTCCTATGACTTTGGTATGTAGATCTACTTTTCTGATTTTCAGAAACTGTAGGTCTCTGGGAAGGATCTTTGAGGTTCCCATTCATGTGACTGAATGACGTGCCTTATATGTAGGATGTATGATGAAAAAATTTATTCTGTTTTTCACATGAATAAAAAGTTACTGACTTGTGTGGCACTTCTTCACTAGGAGGGCAGTGTACCCATAAGACGTGGTAGTGACTTTAGTCATTTTGAGGAAGCACCACTGCTGAAATAATGTTTAAATAAACTTTGTGCTGCTTGAATTTTTCAAAAATAAATGTTTGTACAGAACTAAGGGCGGGGGGGGTGGGGGGTGGGAATCAGAAAAGGATGTGGAAGTTAGGGATGTGGGATGAAGGGGAGCCTCTTGTATATACATTACTTAAGCTGCCTGCCACCTATCTTCTGAATGATTAAAATCTTTTAGACAGTGAAGGCTGTCTTTTTCCATTCACATTGTTTTCTAAATGAAAGATTTTACTACGGCTGACAATTGCACATACTCAGTTCATGTGCCAGATGGAGAGCCTGTGACAATTTTAGACTGAAGGTTGTGTCTAAAAACCTTGTCAGCATTCTGCATCAAATCTTGACTACAGTCTGATACTTTCAAGAGAATAATGCCATTTTTTAGTTTCTTTTTTATGGAGTGGAAGAAGCAATGGAGCTACGTTTCACAAGCATGATCTAAATTTACTTTTCCAAATGAAGAAGAAACTGCACACCAGTACTCATTTAAAATAATTGACTGTAATGTCAGCACTGGGTCTGAGATTTTTAAGGAAAAATACAGAAGGCATTATTGGTTCTTTCTATATGTATGTAGTATAAGTTGAGAAACAGGTTTATTAAAGTGAAAATCTAAAATGTTTTAAATTGTTTTATTTTTAAAAAATCTTCGTCTTGTCTGTACCGAGAGAGTGGAAATGGTAAGGGCTTGGCTAAGTCCTTGCTGAATGAGCTGAGAATTATCGCTACTTTTTTTAGTACATGGAGGTTTAAAATGGATATTAGATACAGTCCTGTGAATTTTGGCAGATTTCAGCCATGCATATACTAGATCATTGCAATTCAATAATGAATAGGTATTTAGTGGGAACGTCTATCAATAAAAACTTAAAAAATTAGTTTCCATGAAGTAAATGTTGGGAGCTTTGCATTTCCTATAAGATGACCAAGAGTAAACCATTCCCTTTTGTAGTCAGAATTTCCAGCCCCCCCAAAAAACACAGGGAAGAGGAAAGGGGAAGAACAAAAAGAAAAGAAATACATGAGTGTTTCTCAAAATAGTACATAAGCTTTAATTTTTTCCATGTGTTTTCAGCACAATGCAACATCACTTACCTTATGTATATACATGCATCCGTATTTAAGAGAATCTAGAATACTATTTTATGCTACAGAGAACATCAACATTTGAAATATTTTTAGGCTATTCAGTCTTATGTGTGCTTCAGTACTGTGGTAGGGAGACAATAGCTTAGTATTTCAATATCTCAGTGGCTTTAAGAAAACTAGAATTGCATTGTGTGTTCTTAAAACCAATCTGAGTTTACTGAAAGTATGGGCCATACAGTGTCTTATTTGTTTCTAAGTCAATCACAAATTTGTGCTTTTCCAAAGCACAACCATGGAGAAAAAAAGAATGAAAAGTTAATTTTTATGTACTTCAGGCCATTTGAAAGGACTTGTATGCACTTCATGTTTTGTGATACATTCTTGTCCAAAAACTGCAAACACCAAAAGGTTTGCATGTTCTGTAATTTCCCATTTATATAGAAATGATTCCCTTAATCAGTATTTAAAGTTTATTCACAAATCTTGTCTGTCTTTATATTTCAGATGTTCCCTTTGTATCTTTTGCCTTTATATGTAATAATGTGTACGGTTTTTTTCCAGGGAATTACATAGGCATCGTAACATAACCATGTTGTTAGATAATCTGTCATTTACATGAAAATTAACATGTGGGCAATTAAATAACGATTTTTAATCAGTGGAAACGTGGTACCACCCTTAGCAGAATGACCTTCAAGGTTTTGATAGAACAATATTTGATATTCAGTTTTTTACAGTGGTTTGGGTTTTTTTTAGGCCATATTAAGTGTGACCCATGATTGAGTTAAAAACAAAAAAGCAAAATGACTGTATTGCACTATTTTAAATTGTGCCAGTTCTTTCTGACAAGATGTGTTCAGCATATGATGAAGGTTTTTGAGGGGAAAAATGTTCTGAGAATGAAGAAACACAAAAGGGTTTTCAGAACTGTCTTTAAAAAGCAGGAGAGCAGTACAATTTTGAGCAATTTTACAAAACAGAAATTTGTCTGATACAAGATATTGTACCTTATCTGGGAAATCTAAAATAGAATTTTTCTTTGTTTTTCACTCTTCTGAGAAATAGTAGGAAACTTTTTTTTCTCCTGGAGAAAATAGCCTGAGACATCAAGGTAGTCATATCCTAGCAGAGAATGAAAAGGCATGAGTTAAACAATGGCATTTTTTGTAATGCCATCTGTTTCATCCCACACTGCCCAGTACATTTGTTTTCTCTATGAGCAAAGAAAAGGCAGCTATCCTTAGTAGCCCTCATGTTGAAGCTGTCAAAATAAGTACTTTAGTGCCGCCTTTGAAAGTATGTCAGAGTACAGCATGGTTCTAGTGTAACGTGCTTCCTGCAGAGGCAGCTTCAGTTATGTGTCTGGTAAAGTCTGGCTGCTGCTCAGTGGATCACATCAATGCCAGTGGGAGGCAGAATTTGCACAGTGGATGGGAGAAAGAGGAGGGGTGTGAATCAAAGAAAAGAATTATGAGTGATGGAATTTCACCAGATCCTTAAAATTATATCCTAAAATGTATCTTACAGAAACATCTGTAAGATGTAGTTTGTTACAGATGGACCCTGGTCCAGAGGAAAAGGAAACCCAGCTACTGAATGGCTTGCTTGAGCCCTTTGGAGTACTCCAGACACTAAGCAGTTGAGACCTTTCTTAACTGTTTTCTAGACCTAGTGAGTTTGATTTTTAAAACTGGTACTTGATAGGTTTAGGCTGAATTTAATTTTTAACTGCATCAATGATCAGAATAGGTTGAGAACATTCCCCACAGCTTTCCATTACAGTATCTCATAGTTGCATTCAATTGCTTTAATGATGGGGAGTATTTTGTACCATGATAGTACAAATTGGAGATGGAAACAGAGGTTTACTTAACCAAGGTCACATAGAAAGTCTAATGAAGCAGAAAGTGAAGCCAAAGGGCATATTCCTGATGCAATGAGCTTGATGTTGTGATCAGTGCCTGTCAGTGAAATACCTCAGGTACTGAGATGCATGTCAGTGCAAAGCTGCACCTGGCCCCATAGGAAGAAAAGCCAAATAGCCCCAGAAGAACTTTTTGCTCATGAGGCTGGACTGTTTTTGAGATTTTAGCTACCAGCTTTGCATTATCCCATCTAGATATTTCAGATCACTCACAGCCTGTTCTGGTATCTTAACATGGCACTGCCCTGTAACATAAGTTTAAGGTCCTTACTTCATCAACTTGGGATCCTGAGCACTAAGGTATTGTCCTCGTTGTGTCCTGTAATGATTCTCGTTTGCTGGATATATTCAGATTGATAATTTGATTGATAATTTGAATGTGGTTTTTTATTTCATTAACGTCTGTGTTGAAAACAAGTAAGAACAGCTTAGATTTTGTTTAAACAGAGCTATTAAATATATTAATCACCGTGGGACTTCAACAAAATTACTTTATTTAATTTCTTCATTTTTTTGTTATAGTGACACATCTATTAGCAGCAATGTGTCATCTTCTGGCAACAGTTGAAGTGATGTTGGGAGATTCAGACTGCAGTCTCCTCTTCCATTTTCACATAAATTTCATGAAAACTTCTACTGCACCTATGTGAAGCTGGAACAGAGTATGAGAAATACATGAAAGAGTAATAACACAGCAGTCAAAGGAATAGAAGCTAAGAAATGTTGGAGTTACTGCAGTGTGAGTGCATGGGGGTGTACACATATGTGTGTATGTAAGTCTAGCCTGTACTTTACATTAATCACCACCATGTTGTAGTTTCTTTAACACTTCTAGACTTTCTGGTCCAGAAAGCAGTTTAGCTTCCCAGACTGAATTTTTTTTCTCTTGTTACCTCCATAATTTTATTTAAAATATTAAATGAAAATCGTAGAGCCATTTCATTGAAAGGTGTTAGAAGAAGAATATTTTTAATAGTTTTAAAATGTTTCCAGCTGGTTCTCTGCAAAGCTCTACTAGCCTTATGGCATTGAGAAAAAGTTTACAATTTAGAAGACTGGACCCTTTTTCAGTGAAAAGCATTTCAGTGTGTAAGTAGTGTACAGCTTTTTTAACTTGCATACACCAGTAGCATTCTTACTGCTAAAAATCTAGGCATTGTGACTGGTGAATACGCTTCCACTTCTCTACAGCTTTCTCATATGGAATGAACATAGAAGTTTGATTGAAGAGTTACAGTAACAAGTAATAATAATCAGTAAGACCCTACTGCTGTTGATCTAGCAAGTAAGTTAGTTGAAGACAGTAGATTCCTTTGCTGATTCTGTTGACATCGCAGCTCTTACTCTGGAGGCAGATATTATAATTTACAGATGTTATGGTTTAAAGTTACTGACAAATAACTCTAGCATGTCATCTGTGTTAGAAACAGAACCCAGATATGTAGAATAAGGAAGCTTACAACTTTTAACTAGATAGTTTTTCAGGGTGCCAAATCCTTTATGACTCTGGAGATGATTACCAATAATTCTCTTTCTGTCAAAAGCATCAGATTCATGTGTTCTGACAGGCAGTGTTCACTTGTGTAGCCAATAGATGTGGATCATCAGAATTTATCCTTGAAATGGCGGAACTGTTCAGAATGTGAATCTTCCTATAATTATTGGAAGAAAAATGTGTTCTCAGACTTGAGTACTGAATATTTGATATCCTGATTATTTTTGAGATATCAAAATGATTGACCTAACAGTATTTTGTTTTATGTTCCTCAGTGGAACACACTCATGGAAACTGTGCCAGTGAAGCTAAACAACCAGAGTGCACTGGTATGAACACTTTCAAAATCATTAAAAGATAGTGGGAGAAAAATTCTTACAAAGCTACTTCTTGCACTGTTGTCCTAATCCTCAAGGGAAGTCTACAAAATGCGTTTGAAAGACATGTATGGGAATGAAATTCAGAAATCTATTAAATCTTAAAACTCATGAACTCCGTGGGTTTATACCACATAATTTTCTTTTCCACTTCAGATAATCCCACCATTTTAGCACCTGCCCCTTTAGGGCGAGAAAAAAAGGAATATTAAAAAAGATGATTAACAAATCTTGCTCCCCTCTGCTGGACTTTTAACTCCCATTCATTTCAGATGGTCTAATAAACACACCTAATTTCAACTCAGTGTGATGGTTTTCAGCTTTCCTGAATTGGTGAGCACTGCTGCCTTTGTTTCAAGCTTCAACAATGACTTTTGCTTTGTAAGCTTATAACTGGTTTCCAGCACTGTCAGTAGATGTAACAAAAGATGCTGATCCTTGTGTAAACCTTGCCTTACTGGCTTCAGTGCTGCTTATAGTAAAGCTAATATCAACATTTGACATGATTAGTCCATGCGGATAGCATTCATTTTACTGACAGAACATACCCTTTATAGATGGTCAGCATTATTTTGTTCCTCAGAATAACTGAGGGACACGAAGGCTGGCTAGAACCACTTTATGACAGTCCAAGGGCTTTGACTTAATAGCACGTAAGAACCTCAAAATATGCAAAAATAATGAATGTTATTATTTCTCTGTGTTGGAAGTAAAGCAGTGGTGCAGGAATCCTTGGAAATAAGAGGAAAAACTCCAAAATAG
Organism: Strix aluco; assembly: GCF_031877795.1. Taxonomy (NCBI): domain Eukaryota; kingdom Metazoa; phylum Chordata; class Aves; order Strigiformes; family Strigidae; genus Strix; species Strix aluco. The sequence continues at coordinate 21,586,861 of NC_133935.1, forward strand.
AAGTTCTTTAGATCAGTTTAAGCCACATTTATTGTAACATCCTTTAGGGCTACTCTAATGTATTAGATAGCTTTGAGTTTGTGTAAACATCGCACATTTAAGTATATTTAGAAGTGCAGCATATAGGTGTTTTTCAATACGTATGCTAGAGAATTTTTGGATTGCTTTAAACCTCTGGTAAATTTAAGAATTAAGTGTTAAGGTAATTTTCTTAAGTTGTACTTACCTGCAGAGGGTTCCGTTTGGACCAGTGAGATTTGATAACTGTTTTTTTTTTTTTAAATACAGTGTTTAAAGACTTGTGTTAATGTTTTGGATCTTCAGATGTGGGTTCAGTATCTCACCTCATTCAGTGCATAAAATAAAGAAGCCCTGGGGTTTGTTCTTATCATTCCTTAAGGTTATTGAAGGTGGCTGGTAAGTAATCACAGGATTATTCAGTTTGCAAGTGACACAGCATGTCACTTGTCCAACCTCCTGCCCAAAGCAGAGTCAGGTCTGAGCTCAAACCAGGCTGCTGAGGGATTTGTCCTGTCCCAAGGATGGAGACTCCACAGCCTCTCTAGGCAACCTGTTCTACCACCTAAGTGTCCTGCATGAAGAAGTTTTCCTCATGTCCAGTCTGAACCTCTCTGGTTTCCATTCATGTCTGTTGTCTCTCAACTTCTGGCCATGCTCCAGTGTGAACAGCTTCATTCTCTTGATACCCTCCTTGTAGGTACAGGTAGGCTGCTGTTAGGACCCCTGAAGCCATCTCTTCCCCAGACTGAACCAGCCCAGCTCCCACAGCCTGTCCTCACAGGGCAGGTGTTCCAGCCCCTGACCATCTTGGTGACCCTCTACTGAACTTGTGACAGTTTATCAATCTCTCTGTCTGTTGGGGGGCAACAAAACTGGACACAGTCTTACAGATATGGCCTAGCAAGTGCTGAGCAGAGGCAACAATCCCTCCCTGCCTGCAGGCTCCTGGCTGTGTCCCCATTGGTATGGCCCAGGAGGCCGCTGGCTGTCTCTGCTGCTGGGGTGTTGTGGATGAAAGTATTAACATGGTAATGACTTAGCAGCAAATCAAGATTTATTAATGACTAGCAGCACTTAATCATTAACTGTTTTAAAGATTCACAAAATAATTCTGTAAAATATGTTGATTGAAATAGTGACTTAACTATAGAGTCAAAGATGACAAGATTCACACTAACTTACTATATGGTACCTTAAACCTATACATATATCTATGTGCATTCACAAATACAAAACGTACAAACACACAGACAGACAAAAGTATTTGGATCCAGTAAAATATGTATGTCCCCACACTCGTGAGAATAATTGTGTATACCTAAACACGTCGGTAAGCAGAGAGTGGGTGGGTGAGGGAGAAGCTAGCTCCAAGTTAAAATTTCCCTCTTCTCGAGTTTAGAGTAAATACTCACGATGCCTCGGCATTCTTCAACAGGCGATAATTGAGACTCGAGCGGGTCGACTTTGCCTTGGCCTTCCATAGGCTCTATCAGTGGGCGGTCCCTCGAGGAGTTGATGTCTGAAGGGCATCCCAGCTCAGGGGAGATGCTGGTCACAGGCCCACTGTGGTCCACAAGTGCCCTGTTTATAGGGTCCAAGACTTTTGTCAGATACTTATCACTCCAGCCTAGCTCAGACAACAAGGTGTTCTGGTGTCTTCAGTCAGTTCTGCAAGAACTGGCTGGGTGTGCAGTTCTGTTACTGTTCTCCCAGGTCGGTAGGAGGTGATGAGCTGTTATAACCCTTCCCAAGTGATAAGGAAGGCTTAGCCAGGCTCGTCAAAGGGGCTTCTTAACTCTTTGTTTACTGCCATCAGCAGTAATTATCTCTCCAGGTTGGTATGTGGCCCGGGGGGTGGGGTGGGGAATTGTGCCACCACATGGGTCACTGCTGGCTGTGCCCAGCTCGCTGCCCACCAGCCTCCGAGCCTTTGGGCAGAGCTGCTCCCCAGGCAGGCAGCCCCCAGCCTGTGTGGCTGCCGGGCCCGTCCTCCTGCTGAATGTCACTGGGCTCCAGGTGGCCCCTTCCCTTGGCCTGACTGGGTCCCTCTGTATGGCAGCCTCCACCCTGCAAAGCAGCAGCATCTGAAAACTTGATCTAATCTACCTACTTCTGTCATTTTCTTGAAGGCTCCTGTCCTTCTTTCTGTTCCCCATTTGAACTTCAACTTCTACCTATTGCATATTTGTACCCATCTAGACCACCTGGCTATCTCTTAGTGTTAATCCAACCAGATCATAGTCTCCAGTGAAGTATTTAGTCACTGCAGTGGACATTGGCTTTGATGTCATCTGCTGTGATTTATCTGAGTTTGTGCCATCTGCTTGCTTGCTGCCGAGCCCTCCCTGACGTGTGTATTTTGAACAAAACCCTATCCTGTCCAAAACAACAGTTCTTCGAGGTTTTTGTTACTCAATTGAAAAGTTTGTCAAAGGGTTGCCACAGCAGAGTATCTACAGTGTTACTTGTTAACAACTGCTAACATGCAGGTGTTTTCTTAGTTAGAAAATAGCACATGACACTTTTTATCAAGCTTTTCAGTAAAACATCAATAGCTCAATCAGAAATTTTGAAATGTTATAATGTTAATGTTAGTGGATACTGCTGTCGCATTCCTCTGTTACGCAACTGCTAAATTTTCTACTTCTATTAACAGTGACTAGACTTCTCACGTCACACCTATTATGCTTTTCCATGGCTGTCAGCTTCCTTGCATTGAGTTCAGATTTCTAAGACTCTTGGATTAAAAGTTACTTTGCATAAATGGCGTACAGATTTGAAATAGAGGTCAGTTATTTGTTAGATGAGGCCAAATTGCATAATAGATGCCAAAAGCATTTGAAGCCAAAAATATTTGAAATAACATAGTTTTGCAGTCAGTCTTTGAATATAGAAGTGTCCTACTTACGTGTTTACTGTATCTAAGGTATATCCTCAAAGTTACACTAAATGTCAGAATTATTTTTTTAAATACTAATATGGTTCACCTTTCAGAAAATATTATTCTTACTATGCTCACTTTTAAAACTTTTTGAAGCTTATGAGAAGGGATATATCAGAATGCTGATAAGAGTAGGCAAGTGATATCTGCACAGCAGCAGCTTTCTGTGAGGTTTTTTTTCTTTAAACAGAAGATTGCTACTAATACTTCTATCAGAAGTATTTTTATTTTTAAAGATGGCCTTTTTTCCGTATCATAACCTGAGAAAACGGCTGTCAATTTAAGAATTATAGGTCAATTTAAAATCTATTTTCATTATCGACTGCTTTATCAGTTCCTAAAAATTTTTGCATAAATACAGGTTCAAGATGAATGCTGATTTAGACTGTTTATTTTTGTAGAACAAAAATCTCCTTTAAGTACTAGAAATTTTCTGTTTGAAGAACCTTCAAGAACAGTACTGTATGAGCAAGTGATGCTTCTTTAATGGCCCCCTCCTGGTTTAATTTTTTTTTGCCACTGGGGGGAGCAGAAGACTGTCAGGGAATGAATTAAGAGCATTTGTCTTTTACTTCAGAAGATTCAGGTCGTAGTGCTGAGCTGTGGGAGGCAGCGGGTCCTTCATGTCTGGCACGTGCTTGAAAATCTGTTTTTCAGTGAATAAAATTCCTAGATAATCAGGTTTCATGGTCGCTTTTTTTCCAAAGAGTTACATTCTGAATTTGGACTGAATTAAATATGAAGCATATTTTAGAAAAGGAAGGGAACAAAATATCCTCTCCATTATTATCAGTATGAAGAGTAGATTGTAACTGGTGTTGTCTTAAGTAGAGTGCTAAAATTCTTCTCTGAAACTTTTTGTTGCAGCTGTGCCTAATGGCAAGCTACTCAGCATGAGGGTGCAATGTAAGTGACTACATCACTTGGAGAGGGGTGCAGTTTGCTTTAATAGAAGATGGTGTAGCTGAGAAACGTACATATTTTTAAAATTAATATGCACGTGGCTGATGCTTTAACCACACATTTGCTTGAATCCTGGTCTTCCAGAAGTAAATCTAAAAATACTGTTTCCTTCCTCTGAAAGTATTGGAAAGGAGGAAACAAAATAATTTTGTTTCTTTTAATTTTAAATGCATAGAATTAAAGGCTGTATACATGTAGGGTACTATAAACATGTTATTTTAGAAAGACTAGCAACTAAATGCTGACTGTTTATTCCCAAGCTTATTTAAGGTTCTCAGTGTTTATATGTCACTGTAATTGAGGAAGATGTGTCCCACAGGCAGTTGAGGTGTTTTCTTCCCTGCTAAGGTTGCTAGACTGGTAGTGTTCGTGCTGCATGCAGGTTCTATTAAGTATCTTTAACCTGTTTGATGTTTGGGGCAGAACAAGAGATTCCAGTTGCAAGCCAAGGTTGGGCTTTCCCTTTGGAAAAACTTGTTCACTCTGTTCTGCCAACAGCAAGCAGTCAAAGCTCCTACTTCAAAATTCATTAGTGTTTTTGTTCATGGTGTATAGAGCTTAAACTAACCAGAGCAAGCTTAAATGCTAGAGCAACACATCAGTGTTTTCAGTCATAGATTTACAGCAATTTGGTGGATACAGCAGAAGACAGCCAGTAGGTCCTGGAGCATACCAGCAACCTGGGTTTGGTTGCCAGTGTCTTTCCTGTGGGGTCATTTGTTGTTCCACCCTTTCTTTCTTGTTTTGACAGATATAAGCTACCTCAGGTCCCTTCCACCTCGCTTTTCTGTTTTTAGTAGGACATTGTTATAATTATTTCCTGACTGGTGTTTGAAACAGCTATGGATTCTTATTCTAGAAACATAACCATCTGAGGGTGCTGAGTGAGCTGCCAGATGTCACCGTGAGACTGTGTTTATCAGCATGGATAACCATGATGACTGGGAAAAGGCAGACATTACAGTTTTCAAAAGAAAAGCAAGAAAGAGAATCCAGGGAACTAAACACTGGTCAGCTTCACCTCTTTCCCCTGGAGCAAACTCTCACGGAGGCTCTTTCTAGGCTTATGAAGGACTGGAAGGTAACTGAAAACAGCCAGAATGGGTGTATCAAGGGAAAATCTTGCTTGACCAACCTGACTACCTTCTGTGATGACTTCCTCTTCAGGTAAGGGGAAAAACCAGAGAAACTGCTTACCTTTAGCAAGACTTTTGATGTAGTTTCATGCAGTAACCTTGTATCCGAATGAAGGGGGTAAGGATTGGATGAATGGACTACAAAGTGGGTGAAAAACTGTTTGCACCATAGGGCTTAAGGAGTAGCAATCAGTAGTTTGACGTTTTAAACAAATGACTGTTTACAAGAAGTCTTTCTTGGAGTTGTTACTAGGGCTGAAACTCTTTTAACACTAATCAGCAAGCTGGGCAGTGAGGCAGAATGCATCACCAGCAAGTTCCTGGGTAGCACCACCCGTGGGAGGAGGGATTGGTATGCTGAAGGGGAGGGGAGGGCAATCATTCACAGGGACCTCAACAAATTGGAGGACTGAAGTAGACTTGGAAAATGCTGAAGCTCAGCAAAGGCAAATGTGCAGGTGAAAGAGCAGCATCCTGGAAAATGGTCTCCCAAGTCCTGGTGGACAGCAAGCTGAATGTTAGTGTTATGGTGTAACGGTGATGAATTATGATTATGAACCACATAATGACCTGCCTTAGCAAGAGTGCTGGTTATTCCCCTCAATTCATCACTTTTGAAACTATCTCTGGAATAACATGTCCAGTTTTGGTCACATCAGTATGAGAGAGAGAGAGAAACATGAGTGAGGCCAGCCCTAGCATGGTTATGGGGCCAGGACATCTGATGTACAAGAAGAAGCTGAAGAGGATTGGTGTGTGTAGCCTGAAGAAAAGGCAAAAGCAGAGACAAAATTGCAGTCTTTCATTACCTGCATGGGCTTTATAGAGGATACAGACTCTCCTCAGAAGCATACAGAGAAAGGGCAAGAGGCAATGGTCATAAATTGCAATAAAGTACATTCTAATAGGTTGAAATAAAAATAAGTAATAGCAGTAAAAAACCAAACCACAAAGCTGTTGAGCACAGAGAGGCTATGGAATCATCATTCTTGAAGATTTTTGAAACTCAGCTGAACAAGGGCCTTTGCAACCTGCTCTGATACTGAATTTCTGTCTGAGCATTTTTGTATGAGTCTCATTTACATGGAAAATCTTTTTGATTTAAGGTTTTTATACAGCCTAGCACTTATCCTGAGACTGTCCATAAGACAGCCTGTTGTGTTCATCAGAAGCCCATTCCCTAAACAGATGTCTAAAGACCTTGGTAATAACATGAACATAAACCCTTAGATTCTCTGGAAAATATAGGTAAGGTTACCATGTGGTCTTCTGTACATATGTGCCCAGAGCAGTTTTATTTTCCCCTGCTCCACTGACCCAGTTATGTTGTTTTGCCTTTATATTGGCCTGACTGAAAAACAAAATAAGTTTTCTTCTTACTTGAAAATAGCACATTAGACTTACTGGAACAGTTCATGACTCTCTAGGATAGTGTGCCCAACAGTGACAAATTGTGACCAGTTGTCCTCCTCTGATTTAGATTTTCAGTATTAGTCTCAGCTATCTTACATTTTCATGATATTAACTATTTGTTTAAAATTATAACGCTTCAGCACTGGATGCTATCTCAGCTTGCAGGCCATTCAGAAGTGGGGAGTTTGCTTTTTGCTATGAAGTAACTATTTTCATTTTTTACTGAAACAAAAAAAAATGGAAAATAGCAGAAAGTTGGTGACATTTAATACTAAGTCTTTCTCTCATTCAAAATTAGCCCTTACCTGTTGGTAAGCTACCATGTTTCAAACCTGATTGTTCTCTCATCCAGCTGACTTGGTCCTGCTTGTCTTTTGTCTTCAAACATCATGTGCTAATGCAAATCTTAACTCTGAAATCAGAGCTGGAGGCTATTAATGAAACTTAGATTCTTCTGGAAATAGCACAGCTCTTACAAAGAGAGGCATTATTGCCATGAAACAAACAGGAGATTTATTACTTCTATAAAGCTTATCTTATGCTAATAAAAAAGGAGGAGAAGATTGCCAACTTAATTTCAAGCAGTGGATCAGTTTTGCACATGAAATGTGCAAGCAAGTGAGAAAGGGAAGCATAGTCTAGTATTGACCACCTAACACGTGACTGATGGTAAAACTCTGCAATTTTCCAACTGATTTCTGGATTGTTAATTTTGGCTTCAAGTTTCATATTCCATACCTTTCTGGAAACACCTGGATTTTGCACTCCAGACTTTTGCCATTCTAAGCGTAACAGGTGAAATTGTTTCAGAATAGGTCATTTGCCTTAAGGGTTAGCACTTGTGGATTTTCAAGCCAACCTCTTTCTGACAGAGAAAAGTTATATGATCTCACCCATTAACAAGACCAGCCTCATCTCGGACAACTTTTATCTGTATGTTCTAGCCTTGAGCATTATTTACCTTTCCTAGTGTTTTGTCTATACAGCTTAGAATCATCTTTGTGTAGTATAGTCCCGTCCTCCTTCATACTGCTTGGCCAGGTGAGGATTATGCCTGTAATCTCTCTCTTAAAGTGAATGGTCATATTGGTAAACCATTACTTTTGCTCTAGTTTAAAGTAATAGGTATAATTAGTTGGCATAGGTATATTACTTAATCATATCCTGATGTCTTCCAACCCTTCTGGTTATGGACCCATTAGAAAAGGGACAAAAATAGTCAGTGGGAAGTGCAGACTTCTCCATGTTTTACCATAGAAGTAGCCACAGGACGCAGAGGTAGAGATCTCAGGTTAGAATCATCTGCTTGCATACAGGATGCCATTCACATTCTTGTCTGTTTTTTAACAGATATTTTGTTAGGGGTATCACCTTACTTTTGTGCTTCTGAACTTTGTTCCACTATCATTGCACCTTCCTCTTGGTTATCCATTTCCTTCTGTACAAAACTCATCTATTTCTCATATTTTATCAAATATAGCTCATATATCTGATCATCCCGCTTGGCTTGGTCACCAGCAGACTTCGTTATTAATGCCTTTCTTTCTAGTTACTAATGAAAACACTAATTTTAAGTTAGTCCTCTGAATGGGATTGAATTCTGACAGTAGTCTTTTGTGCATCAGTTGATTCCTGGTTTTGCACTTGGCTGCTTCTCTTTAACCAGTTCCCTGCCCCAATGGCAGCCTATTCCTGTGCATTTATTTCTGTTGGTTCATTCTGCCTCCCAGCTCCCATGGTTGATACTGTTCACACTGGAAACTGAGGAACTACATTACTCATGTTTTGGTCCCCATTTTGGCTAGCTCCTGTTTTAACCCCTTTCTGACTACATACCAGTTTGGTGTTGTTTTCCCAGTCTTTATTCTTCCTATCAGACAAGTGGTTTTAGTGCGTAACTTGAGTTGCCATTTCTTTATTTGAAGGCCTGTATGTTCTTTCTGGTTTGTTCCTTTATGCTTTCCTTAGAATGTCTCATCTTACTCATGCTGGATCATTTTTAAAAAGTAGTGATTTGTCTTGTGAATTGGGAACCTTTTGCCACGAGATTCTGCTCTTTATAAGTGTGCTGGTTTTGGCTGGGATACAGTTAATTTTTTCCATAGTAGCTGGTATGGGGCTATGTTTTGGCTATTATCTGCAAATTTCACTATTATAACATCAAAATTCAGGCCTCTTCTGTACTGAAACGCTTGCACTGCCCTCAGCCTAGTTGACTGAAGGCAGTACTTTCCCACACAGTGCCCCCGTTGATTACTCACCAGCTCTAAATTAGCATACAGTTGGTTCAGGACTGTTGGAAAATCTGTGGGCTGTCATGTTTAAAGATGTGTGACGTTAATTTGAAAATATTCATGAAGATAATCTTCGATGCTTTTGGTTTTTAAAGTGAAAGATCTCTGCCCATACTCTAGTCTAAATTTTGGGATTTGTAGAAGACCCCAGCCATCCCTGCAACTGCAACTCTAGTTTTTACTTCTGCAAAAGTGAATTTTGTGTACCATATAACTTACGCTGTTCATCTCCTTTTTGCTTTATACTTTTAAAGTAGAATGTTAGTCAATGGTTTTTCTTTCCTGTACAGAAATTTCCTTCAGTACCTTTGTTATGATCATTCTTTTCCTTTCTGTGATGTTCTTCACTAACTGCATTAGTAGTTTGGATGCATCTATTTCAGTATCAAAGTTCCTGACCTTAGCATACAAGCATTACATTTTTCCTGATTATTATTTTTTTCTTATCATGCAGTTTCCTAGCCTTTTGTTTCCCAATGGAATTAGGCAAGTGCTGCCTGAGGATCCTTGATTAAAGTCCATTGTGCTTTTGGGTACTCCCTGAGACTGGGACAAGGCATGCAGGATGAGAGAAAGGATAGTGGGGCAAATGCTGGGGCAGAAGGAGGTCCAAGAGAGTGAGAAAGGTGGCCTGGCTGAGGGTCACCATGTAGAGTCCAGAACTTCTCGGCTGGATTAGCTGGAACCTTGTAGCTTGTAGCCCAGTGCTGTGGTGGTCTGTGCTAGGCTTTGCTCCTCCCCTTCAACTCAGCAAATGTTTTATGAATATCACTGTAATATATAAAAACTTTGCAGGCTGAAGGTAAATTAAAAGAATGTATTCAGGTAACGTAGTCAGCGTCTGTTATTTTTTACTTTGACTGTCACGTTTTGTCTAACCCCGTGATATGCTCTTAAAAATCTTTAGTATTAGCCCCTGTTGAAACTTAATCCTGTTGTTAAGTGTTTTGTTTTCCATCATATAGAGGTAGAGATTTTATTGGTAGAAGAAAGTCGATAATTTGGAGCTGCAGTAACATTTCAGACTATGTGACGTCACTCCGGTATCAGCTTTCTCGGAGGCTAGCAACCCTGCCAGCTACATTGCTCTTTCTCTGGGTCAGGGTTGTGCAGTACTCATTGGGGAGCAGCTTCCAAGAGAAAAGGGTTGTACTTCACATCCTTATGTGTGTTTTGTTGTTTGTGTGTGAAGCTTTTGGAAAAGAATGAATTTCCCTGAAGACCGGTGAGCAATTCTTATACATTTTAACAACTGTTTTTCTTTAGACATAAAGCATTTCCTTCTTTGGAAAAACACTTTTTTTTAAAATCCAGCATTCAATAATTCACAATATATGCGAAGTAGCACACAACATTTATAGCATTCAAGTTAAGTTTTGAAATAGAAACCTAATTTTACGTTAAAATTAAGTGTTCACTGATTTATTACTTATTGTAACTGTGTAGAACTTCCAAGATTTTTATTCAGACATGCTTGTCTACTAGATCACATCTAAAAGATCGAATGTAGCAAGAATTTGAGCTTTTTTAATTAGCTAGCAACACTGAATGGGAAGCACTCCCCAGATAGACACTTGTAAGTTACCTTGTTTTGACATACAGCTCATACAGCAATGTTAATAGATGACCATCTTTCAAATATTATTTTGGGAGTTGTATATGCATGTAGGGGGGGATCAAATGGAAAAACAGATGCATTTCCAGTCAGTGTATGTATCTGTATGTGTATCATCTACCAAGCTGTATGTTTATTTCTATATGAATGTCATATATTGAGCTGCAAAATTTGTCACCGTAAAAATTATTTAGGGGAAAAAAAAAAAAAAACAACCAATGCACAAAACTGTATGTGGTTGTAGTTTAAAGTTTTAAATAACTGAAATACACTTTAGTTTCCACTTCATGGTAACTGTTTCCTCATCACAGAATAAATATAAAATACATGCCTCTTTTCCCCTCCCTAGCACTTAAAGGTCTAATTATAAAAGTGCTGTGATGATATGACATTCAGAAATCTTGGCAGATTACAATTTTGAAAGGTTTATTATTTTAACATGCTGATAATCTTCCATGTTATAGCTAGCAATTACAGCACACCTATCTACACAGAGGGGTTTTGTTGTGTCACTTTGATTTTGGTTTCTTTTGGTGTTTTCTTTAAGGACGACATGTCTTGATGGATGAGTACATGCAAAAATATCTTATTCATCTCTTTGAAGATTCTGGGGAGTGGTGAAACTCATCTTGGTAAAAGTTAGATACTGATTTCCAGTAGGAAATAATTTCCAGGCAGAATTTAGATAGTCTGAATCAGAGCTATAGAGCTGCGTGGATGTAATATGTTAGCTTTCAGAAGCCTGTGTTTAGGATAATTTCATTAATGTGTCAACTGAAAACTTTTATGATACAGTAGTGTGGGGATGATATATTGCAGATACAGAATTGATATAATATTATTTATGTGATTTGGCAGATTACTATTAGCATAAAAATTCCTTTGTAGCTCTGATTCTTCATGTAGGTGGTTGGCTTCCAACCCAGAACTAAAAGCAATGAGCTGTGGGAAATGCTTTTCAAATTATGTTATCACAAATAAAACTATTTTTTTTGTTATAGTTTCCAAATAAATTTTAACATTGAATTTAGATAAATTTTAATGTTTCAATTTAGTGAGATGTTTATCATACCTACTTGGCTTTTTTAAACCTTGATCAGTTTTATTACCAGTTTTATCACTGGGCTTTTTTAGTGTAATTTGGACTTAGCTGAAATAGGTTTTTATAGGCAGTTATATCAGACTGTCTTCAAAGATGTTTAAAGTGTGTTGTGCTTTTTGATGTATGTAAACCCCAATTGAATGTACTATTAATTGGAAAACAATAGAGAAGTTACACACAAAAATGAGGTGCTGGTAGCATTTTAGGTTAGGAGTCATATAAGTTGAGTGACACAAATAGCTATTTTCATGTTCTGTTGACTGGAATTTAGGATTGTGCATAAACTTCTAATTTGCTGCCTTTCTTTACCAAAAGAAAACATGCAGCTATACTTTTAAACTAATCAGGATAACTTACTTAGATCCTTTCCAGGAAAAAGAAGGGGAGTGGAATGAGAGAGGCCTTTCTTAAATATAGGTCTAAAGATACTTATTACATTGGTTAGTTTATCACATAATTGTTAATACGAAACTTTCTGGTTTTGTTGGTTAACTGAATAGAGCCATATTTAGTTTGAGTTTGTGTGGTGATGGCTGGAATTTTCCAGGGGTTTTTTCCTACCTATAGGAGTAATAGCCACGCTCATAAGTTTCCCATTCTTTTGAAGCATTAGTTTTTTTTAAAGGGGAGAAGGATACAGTTTGGATATGAACAAGTGTTTTATAAACCTTAAAGTATATCTTGAATTGAAATGTGTGGCTACCTAATATAAGCTAAAAGAGGGATATATGGATGTATTTAAAGGTGTTTGTCACCAAGCCAAGTGATTGAAAGAAACTTCTGTCTTTGCTTCTAAACTGAGCCAGTTGTATCAGTCTACCTATTTTATTGGGGGAAAAGGGGACAGGAAGGGGATTAAATATGTTTCTTCTAGTATTGAAACTCCTATTTTATATAAATAATAGGATCCCTAAAGGAACACAAACTGTGTACATTCAGTGTGATCTGTATTTTCCCTTATCTGGCTTTAGAAACAAATTTCATTCATGAAAAGAGTGATAGCTATCATTCTGCCAGAAATTTTCAAAGGCTTAAAGTAGGGTGTTTATCTTGGGGAGTGGAGAGAGGAAGGGGCAAATTTTTGATTTCACCCGAGCAGTGAAATAGTTCAGAGCAATGGTCACTGAACAAATCTTTACCTCAAAATACCTTCTGCCTAATGAAGAAAAGTATGAACAACATTCGTGACAAGGCATTACTACTTGTTCACACTTGTTTTTGGTGAAGCTGATGAATTTATTCCTTGGCCTTAACATTTTGTTTGATTTGCCTCATACATTGATCCATTTTCATCTTCTCGAATGTCCTTTTTTTGCAGAATACTGAAAATGCTTATTTTTTGAAGACCGTGTTTGCTTCTATGAAATACATACTACAGGATCAAACTTTTAGCTCAGCATTAAATCATTGAAAACTTAGCTATGTAACAATGCCAGTCATTTTCAGGGTTGGAACTATCCAAGTAAAAGGGAATATAAATTTTATCTGCAGTTGATCTACCAATATATATTTTGGCTTGTGCATTTTCTGTTCCTTTCAAATGCATAAAGTAGCTTAACTTGTTTGATTTGGATGTTTTTGCCTCAATTATCACAGGGAAAAGACACAAAAAGGGAGGAGACCGTGGCAAGCTTTTTTGCTGACTTGTCATTGGCAGAGCATTTTCAGACTCCCTGCCTGAGGCAGCCAGGGGACAGGAGCAAATTAAGCGTTAGCACACCCTGCAGTCAATGGACATCTGGAAACTTCGCAGCCTAAGTCAATAATACAGCCAAACTCCCTACATTCATACTCCATGGAAGAGTTATTCAAGTGGCATTTTGTTTTCAACGTGCAAGAATTACTTTTGTGCCCATTTTTCATGGGGAATGATAAATTGCTGGTGGATTGTCTTTGCTGTTCCCGCCCCCCCAACTTCCACTGTTAGAATTCCTGAGCCTTGCTTTATGAGACTCAAATGGAATAGAATGAGAATTAATAATATTCACAAATAGTAGTTAATTCTACCCAGTGAAGATCTGGGTTATGGAGTTGCTGTCTTTAAAGTTGGTGCTGCTTTGTGATCTCTCGACTCTTACTGAATGGTCAGTCCTAAACATGACACAGAAAGATTTTCAAAGGCTGTGTTTTCAAATGGCTTTCTTGTTGTAACATTCACCATTAAGGAGAAGCATTGTTGTAGGTACAGCTCTAGACAGTAGCCTATTTTAGAGATTTCATTACTATGTTAATGAGGGCAGCATACACAATAAAAGGCTGAGGAGGAGTTAGATGTGGTCTGTGATACCTGTTCTGTGATCTACACTATGCCTGAATCTTTAGTGGACACCAGGAATCTGGGTTTAAAGCAAACACACACAAACAATTCTCTTTTCTGCCAGGAAGGACCCGGGGTCTTTTTAGTGCAAGATCTACATTTTTTTTTCCTTTGTAACAATGATAAAGTATTGTTCTACTATAAATATGCTGGCTATAAATATATTTAAAAACCCCCACACTTCATAACTAGGAGAGGGGGTACACCTGTATAGAGGCTGGTTACCCATAAAGAATGCTAGGAAATTGTGGATACCAGAAGAAAACCATTCTGAAGCAATTTAATGTCAGAAGGTACATAACGTGTAGAACTGTATTGAGTAGCTGGGGACTTGTAAAAATTCTGTATAGCATAGTTACTTTATAGATCTGGAATATCTCTAAAATTGCTGATACTGGAAATGTTCTATAAGGTGAGAGATGCTGTAAAAACATCTTTTTTTAAAAATACTCTGGTTTATAGTCCTGAAATGTAGCCTAAAATCTGCTTTTCTGATAGAATGTGTAACCCAGAAAGAAGAAAAAAAAAAAAAAAAAAGAGGGAAGAAGTTTTCGCTTCTGGGATTCATATGAAAATTCACTGCCTCACAAACCTATTCCTTATGTTCGTGTTTTCTAGTGGTAAAATGAGAAATGAGTAATACTCCATATGGTAAACTGCAGTTAATTTATCTTCTTGGATATGATTTTACTAGTCCTTTAAAATTCTTTCTAAAGGCAGATTCAACATGAGAAAAACTTAAGTTCCTAAAGAAGTTGATAGAAGATAGTGTTCCCACCCAATACAGAGGGTGGTATTGGATTTTCCTTCTCATTTAAAAATTCTGTTGAAATTCCTTTGATGTTGAGTGTGATGTCTGCCATCCCAGTGTCCCTTTCTCCCTGATGTCTTGCTCTGACACAAATGAAACAAACTGATTTGTCATCTTTACAGAAGCTGTTTCTTTATGAAATGAGTCTTCAGCAGGACTTTTTTACATTACCATATAGTTACACTCTTAGAAGTGTCTAGTACAAATGCACTGCTCTAACATTAAAAACATCACTTTTGTCAGCTTGAGGCTGAGGATGTCGTTACACCAGTGCATAGTCAGCTGTTTTCCAAAAGGGCTGGCTCCATCTCTCCTCGCTGCACCCTGTGCTGTTGAGCCTCCAGGGAGGTTAGTGCCATGAAAAATGATCCATTTTCAGTTGTGTGAACTGGATCACTGCATGACTGCTTGAACACTGGTGCCAGCACAAGAGCAAAGGATGGAGTGGGCTTGTCATTCTAGAGCAGCTAGATATTTTTTCAAAGCAGTTGTAAGAGTGTAGCCCCAAGACCTGCCCTTAAGCAGAAGATGTGGATCTGCACACAGATAGCAGCTTGTCTCAGTTGTTCGGGTGAGCCGGGCATATGCACTTCAAATTCAACAGCCATGTATTTACCTGCCTTACGGTGGCACTGAAGCTGGAGCCTCTGCTGCTTCTATTCCAGTTGCAGGTTGTGGGCTGTATTTTGTATGCAACATCAAAATACTTCAGTGTTACAGCTGCCCCTGCATTATATTAGTTTCAGTGGTCTGTGGAAGATGTGTGAGTGTGTGCATTTCACATCAGAAAATTCTAGCTGTTGGGCTTAAAACGCAAGAAGTCATCACTGATGCTGTTAGCATTTTATTACTCAATCTGTGAGGGAGCAGCCTACCAGAGTTGTCCAAAGATGGCTTGCATGTAGACTTTGAATGGCATGCCACAATTCGAGCAGCTTGGAGTCTCACAACAGCTTGAAAAAAAACACCTGTGAAGAAAGCAGCTCCCAGCTTCTGGCTCTCACCAAGGTATGAATTTAACACACAAAAATGCTGGCAAGGTCATCAGAGGCATCATGTCTGTTCAAGAGGAGGTATTGTCCTGCAGTTTTTTTCTACTGCTGCAGTTAAGCTATGATTGTAATTGAAAGAGACAACCTGGTGTGCCATTTTCTGAAGGGGTATGTGTTGCTGGGTCAGCAATAGTTTTTAATAAAGATTGTTATTTCAGTTGTTTTGTGGGATAAGGATACAGTTGTGAGGGTCAGGATGTAAAACTAAGAGGCTGAATTATGTTTTTTTGCTGTGTATGTTTCCTGCTTAGCTGTCAAATATGCTGACAGTTCATTTTGTAAATAAACTGTAGTTGTTCCTTTGCATTTATGAAAGAAATGGATAATGCAGAACAATCTGTGTAGGTGTTGAAACTGAAGATGTGAAAATACAAGGGGTGGCAGCCAAGAAATACTTCTGTCAAATGAAAATTTCCAAACTTCTAGAGCCAGTGATTGGATTATACGACACCAGCAGGCATCAAAGTGATTGACAAACTACATACAAGCACCGGGTGGTAGATGTAAACTCTTGATCAGATGAGGTGCTAAAATTTCATCTGGTAAATTGAATAATGATATAATGATACAGTCTACTACCTAAATGACCTTGTTCTTATGGTACTTATTTTGGCCAATTTACCTTTTCAAATACCTGACTGTATACATTAAACCACATTCTAAAAAGTAAATCTTTTTTTCAATGTAGTGCAGCCATTTTCTAACAGAAAATACCTTGAATAGTTCATGTGTGTTTACCCATCACACAGAATTTTTACTTTATTTAAAAAGGCCAAATTGCTTTAATCTACAGAGAAAACGTATTGCAGTTACTCGTCATCTGTTCCTCTTCCTTACCTAATAATGAGCAGCAGTGTTGCTGAAGTTGTCATAAATTGTTGCTGCTACTTCAGCAGTCTGTCTAAATCGTGGTGTTCGTTTATTTTATAAGAAGCTTAGCACTGACATGGAAAAAAGTAGTTAAAACACTATGTAAAGGAAATAGTACTTAATCTTGTGTTCAGGTTGACTTGTTTTTTGCTATTTGTAGGTAGGCTGGTTCTAAAATCAATGGATTTTATCATAATTTTTACTATGAATAATCTTTATATGGAGGTATCCTTTTAACTGCTTTTTCTTAGTATTCTTTTTTTAACTAAGTTGACATTTTTGAGATCATTTGGGGAAAGATGTTTGAACGATGTAAAAGATTCTACACAGCTAGGAATCTTAAGTATCAGACAGCAACATTTGATAACACTACCATAATGTTACTAACTTTTTCTGCATGCATTCTGAATTAACAGACAGATATTCCAGTATCTGGGGCTCCTGCCGGTTGTGACGATGCATATAATAAGAGATCAAGAGAAATCAAACCAAAACTGTATTTGAAAGAAGGTTCAATTTTCTTTGCAATTTTCGATACGTATCTGACTAATCACCTGTTACGTAACCTTGGACATTTTCCTTTAGACCGCTGCCTCTAAATGCTCCCACTTTTCAATTTTGTGCCTGGTAACAGAGGGAGGGTGCCAATCTCCAGTTCCCAGCTGTAATTTGGCTCTGCCTGTTTCTGTGCCGTATTTCTCAGCCCTTTCCTTGTTGCATAAAACTGTGGGCTTCCATTGGTTTTTGATCATATGCATCAAAGCAAGGAATTAATGCTGTAAACTAATAGCATTAAACAGCATGGAAGATTCAGTGCTGTAAAGGGCTGGTTTTGCTAATTGCTAACAGGTATTCTTAGCACCAACAATTAGATGTAGACAGTCACTGAACTCTGACAATTAGAGTTAAGCTTGCCATAGGAGCATAAGAGCTGTTGCCATAGATCAGAGGTGGATCCATCTGGCCTGGCATTGTCTCCCTGGTAAGGACTTGTGCCCATGTTTAAAGTGAAGGTGTGAGAGGAATTAACACCATGTTGAAGTGTGATACTCTCCAT
The DNA here is from genome assembly GCF_031877795.1 of Strix aluco. Taxonomy (NCBI): domain Eukaryota; kingdom Metazoa; phylum Chordata; class Aves; order Strigiformes; family Strigidae; genus Strix; species Strix aluco. The sequence goes on from NC_133935.1 coordinate 21,604,453, forward strand.
TATTTTTTGTGGATAGTGGTGGTTTTTCTGAAAAGCAGTATTTGCTGAAGTGTTGGAGGCATGCCTGATTTTTAGAAATACTTGAAGCTAACAAGATGAATAGTAGGGAATGATGAATTTAAAACCAGAGAAAAGAGAGGAAATGTGGCCTTTCTGCAATTAGATCAGTTCTCAAGGTTTCCCACAAGCTTGACTGACATCCACACCTCTATATTAAAATATGTTCTATCTCCACCAGGATCTTTAATCTCAAATATGAGCAAATGAACAGTAAGTGTAAACATGAAAGTTAAGTGTGGACGTTTCAAGAAAACAATGTAGTTTTTTGAAAGGATGCGAGTGTGCAGAGAAAATACTGAGATAAGTTCTGATCTACTTGTGATTTTAAACAAATCCCAAACCAATTTTATTTGTTGATAATGTTTCAGTCTTTTGGAGCGTTCTAAAACAACTTGCTGCTATTCTTTTAAGGCAACAGTCTTATTATTTTTCTGAAATAATCACCTCCTGAAGTTGAATCCAAAGGGACTGAAAGAAACTAGAGAGCTGAACGAGGCTAAGCTGTGCCCTCAGACCTTGGAGATGACAGCTGACACGTTCAGCGTTCCAGTTCAGTGCCATGCTTTGTACTCCGTGTGTCTCTGTACTTGAACTTTACGTCATATGCAGTGAATATTTTTAATAGAGTTTGTACTCTTTTGTCAGAGATGAATGCAGGCCTGCACATGGTGTAAGCTTCAATTAATTATCCTCTGGGGTCTGGTGCACATATTTGCATCTGCTCTACCAGTGGACCACCAAGATTATTCAATTAAATCCTTAAAATGGCTTTAAGAAAGCCGATGATTAAGTGTTAGTGATGACTGTTCATTGATAAAATAATAATTTTTATAAATTTCAGTGTCTACCGTTATTTCTTGTAAAATAGGATCTACTGTGAGGGAAAGCCCGAAATACAGGATGCATCTGAATTGGTACCACAAATAAAACAGTTACACAAGTGGATTCTCCAACATTTCAGCTGCTTTCTTCTGTCAAATTGTAAAGAAATATGTCTAAGCATTTTCCAGGTGATAATGTATTTACCTTGCAGAAGCTTACCAGACAATTTTCCTCTTTCAGTGGACTGAGGAAGTGTGTAGTTACGACCTAGTATATTCTGATATAAGTGCTTGATAAGCATGGCTTTCTTTTGTTCTACTGGGTTATTAATAGAAGTGTGTTGTTTGATAAGAATGGCTGTTTACTGGAGATGTGATTGTGGAAGTATGTCAACTCCTAAGGCATTGGGAAGGTGATCAAGAAATCATGGAAGTTATGTAGCTATCTGAAGACAGTGTTACATTGTTACACTTCCATGTAGCCTTGGCTAAGATAAAGGGTTTGCTTCATAGACAGCTAATACTGTGATTCACATAATCTTAAAAAAACCCCAAAAAACCAGAGTAATTAATTATAAATAATAGCAGATGGAAAAAGGGAAAGATATCCCTAGAAATCTGGGCAAAGGTAGAAAACTTTTAAGAGAAACAAGGTATTTAACTACTTCTGGTAATGTGTATCAAATTTTGATCCTGATGTGCTTAGCTAGATTTGCGAAGCAACACAGTGTGATTTCACCATATGTCTCTTGAAAGTCTGCTATTGAATGTGAGGTAGTAATTTACTGAAATTATATATTTTTATATATATTTTATATATATGGCATTTATAACTCAATAAAATTTACTTCTTTGCAGTTCTACAACGGGAGTTTAATTGAACAATTGACTTGTGCTGTAACTCCTGCAATTATTCTTTAAAGGTTGTCCCTGCTGTAGTTAGTTTGAGACTAAACTAAACAAGATTCTGAATTATATGATACAAGAGTAAAAAAAGAAAATACTAAGCAAGTCATATCTTTTAACAAACCAGCAAGCAGTCTTGAGTGAAAATAACTGACAGCTGAGATCTAAGGAGACCAACAATAGAAGTGAAGTGGAATGTGAGTTTTGAGAGAATGAGAATCCACAAAATTGGGGTTATTTCAGTAAGAGGTAATTGTGTGCTATTATTGAAGAGTGGAAAGAAGGCATGATGGTGAAAGCATTGAAATCATTGCACAAAATGAGTGGAAAGTTAGGGAAGGAACTGCATAACTTTGTGGTCCTCTGGTTTGTTAACTGAGGGAGAGGGAGACACAAGGCTTCTAAGTGCTGGATATTGAAAATGGAAGAGTCATGCACTAAATGGTGAACATACATTCATAGTATGGTATATATCCTTGTCTACACCTTAAGTAAACAAACAAAAAACCCAAAACAACATCCAAACCCCACACAATATGGTGAAAACTGTGATGAAAAGATATTTGATACATATTGTATGTGGGGCAAAACAGATCATTAGTAAAAGAACTATAAATAGGGTGCAACTATAGAAATTATACCTAGATTTTGTGAAGGGAAATTGCTGACTGTTCTGAAATGCTTATTCTGTATCAGAGAATGCTTCGAACTGGTTGAAAAAAATGAGGTGTGTAAGCGCTTGTAGGATTCATTGTTGCTGTTAGCAAATGCATAACTGTTTGAACGAAACGCAAAGTTTGTGGGTTTTTTTTTTTTTTTTCTGTGTTCTTTGAATGCATTGAGATCACTTTTGAACGTAGTGGAGAAGGGGCTGGATTGAGTGACAGGACAGTCAAGGTTGTCAGTGCTTGAGAGGTGCAGAGAAGGGACAGTGATGCAGGCTCTTCAAGCCAAATGGAAATTAAGGCATTTCAGCACAGCTTTGATGTTTTTCAGGGTATGCTAATTGGAGACTTCTTGAGCTCTTGAAACCATGTGAGCTTGCAGAGAAGTCTGACCCAAGTCAGACTTCAGTTGCAAATAACTTTTGACAGCAAGACTGGTTTTTTACATAGACCATATATTAATGTATTTTAAAATAAATATACACATATGTATATTATATATATATACACATATTAAGCTGTTTAATTTATCTGCATTCACTATTCTTGTAGTTATCTTTAGCAATTCTGTTTCAAAACCTAATTATTGAAAAACATGTAAAAATTGGTAAAAGGAACTGTTATTAGAGTAAGTTTCTCTTGCAAAATGTCTCTAGATTTCTTACAGTGAAATGGAGGCATAACTCAAAATTGCCTTTTGAGTTTGTACTTCTGTTTCTAACACTTGCTCAACAGCACATTTCACTTAGACTTCTAACACTAATAAATCACGAAGGCCAAGGCTTGCAGAACTGAGTTGGTGATATGTGTTGGAGGGAATTTTCTGTCTAGTGAGCTTTGAAAGCACTTAAAGTTGGTATGCAGCTATCAAAGCATTTGCTAAAAGTTTTTACTGAAATTGCTAGTTAGTGTTGTGGAGGGTCACTAAGACAACTGAATTCTCTCTAGTTTGTTCTGGGTAGTGTGGTATAATTGTCATCATGCAGTTACACAACCTAAGGGCATTTGTCCTTTGTAAATTCAAGTCAGGTTTGTTTCTGGTTCTGAAAACCTTTAACATCATATGTATAAGAAAATATCAATTAATGGTTCCTAATTACCTCATCATAATGAAATGCAGCAATTTATTAGTCTGCTAATCTGAGTGCTCTAGCTTCAGCAGCAAAGAGTGCTTGTTCTTTGTATCAGAACAGCTGTTGACTGTGGCTTTTTGTTGCCCTCTCCACAAGTTATCTTTTACGTTTTCCATCCTCTACCTCTTCAGGAGAGGCTGCAGTGTCTCTCCAACACAGGGGAAGCAAGCTTTTGGGCAGCATTAGCTGGCCAGTCATCTGCTGTCAGTCTTCAACAGGAAGAGACAATAGCAGCCAGATTGGAGCATCCAGTGCTGCTTCTGGTCCACAAGCCACCTGCTAAACCATGCTACTTCAAATCCCATTTTTCTTTAGAAAACAGATTGTGGGTTTTCACTGCAGAATTGTTATGTTACTCTAGTTCTTGGAAGTTTTCCAGGTAGTTAACCATTAAGGGATGCTTGGATTTCAGCTATCAAATCTGAGGTTTGCAGATAGTTCTACCTTCTAACACCTACCTCTCTTTTCTCAAACAACAAATGATGTATTAGTCATTTTTACTACAGACTAATACTTATAGAATTGAAAATTTTTGTCTGCAGTGCTGTTATCAAGATTCTGTATTAGACAGTGTGCCCAGGGCTTAAAATGAATGTAGTGAAATGTTATATAAATTGATGACACATGGCAAGTATATCTAGTAAATTGCCACACTGTTTAAAGGTGTGTGGCTTTTGTGGCCTTTACCAAGTCTCAGTATCTTACAAATTCCCAAATATGTTATCTGTACAGTGAAAGACACCCTACCACATAGTTTTGGGAAAACTGAAAACAGTAACACTTTCTTTTTCTGAAAATACAGTTCTTGATTAGGTAGAACAGTTACTTATTCAAAGCTTCTCAATCTGTAATACAGTATATGCTATTTTAGAAAGTATTTCATCCTAGCATTTTGAAAAAGTTTTTAATATTTGCGCTTAATTACATAAACTTGGTTTTACATTGGAAGTATGTCATGAGAGCATGTTAATCTTATCTGCTCAAGTGAGAAAAGGCTTTGTTTTTACATAAATGTTTTCATTGGAATATAAATCTGGGTTTAGAATGGTCCCACTGAAAGAAAGGTTTACAATTTCACGGCAGTAGTGCTTAATTTCTGGAAAATAAATATCAATAATAAATGGAAATCTGGAGTACAGTCAGTTGTGTATAAATGTCCAGGTGCTTTTTCGTTACAGCAGCATCCAGGGTACCAAAACTCCCATAACTGTAAATAAGGAGGGCTTAAAAGGAAAGTCTACATAATTGACACGTTGCCTGAAAAAATACACTCATAGTAGACCAAAACATGGTGGCAGCAGCAACTATAGTTTAGGTGTTGAATTGTCTGCCAAGAGAGTTAGTAGAATTTTGTATTCACCTTCCCGAGTGTGTGCACACACAAAGGATTATAAACACTTTGTCCTTGCTGCATATGTGATGTTATACAGGTCTGTCAGCACTTTGCTTTGAAACTTGCTGTCTCTTTACACCCTCTATTTTGTTCAGACTCCCTGATGTTAAGTTACCATACTCATGATTTTCAGTGCAGCCTGGTTTCCAAAGCCGTTGTTTAAAAAGCTTAATTGAAAAAAGGCTCGTAATTCTAGGGTATGATAGCACTGACAAAAAAGTGCTTGCATTTGCTATTTACTGTGCACTGTGGCATTACAGATTTAGTAAAATAGAAGAGTTGGTACAGCCACAGACCACATCCTTGCTAAGTTGTGTAGGGACTGCATTACTTAAATTTTTTCTAAATTCAGACAACTTTTTGTTAGATAACTGTAAGTTAACTGCATTTATTTCAATTAGAAATGAGACATTCTTATACTAGAAGGCAAACACACTGGTTCATTCCCTAGTTCAGGAATGAAATGCTTCACAGAAGCAGAATAAAGCTGACCTAGGCTTGTCTTATGTTTGTCTCCAGTTGAAACTTACCTTTAAAGGACACTGCAAAAATTTAGCATTAATGTAGAGAGGATGACTTTATTGCTCTGGTAATTTTGGTCTTCTTACCTTATCTGTAATCTTTTAAAGTATTTTGTCATGAAGCAGCTATGAAAAATGCATAAAACTGCTACTCATAAATATCTCTACTCGGAGTATACTTGTGATATATAGGGATTGCATGTTTGCATAATAGAGATTAGGTTGTCAGACTGAATCTAAGACGTAGAATAAAAGTTAGGAGGCAGATACTTGGTGTAGCATTCTTCTGAAATGTGTTCTTCAGTGTTCACTTGTCAAAAGGAACAGTCTCTAAATTAAAGATATGGAGGCCTGTTGAAAGTTGTGTCCTGGTTTATGATTTTGTTCTTTCAGTGAAGTAGAACTCAGCCTTTGCTTTGATGGTCATGTTGAGAATGAGCAAATGAGAAGGCCTTGGCATTTAGGAACACAAAAATAAAGTCTACAAGAAAGGGCATGAGAGAAGCTTTGAAGTGGCATCAAGTTTTAATTTTAGTGGGGAAAAAACAGATGTGTCTTTGGGAATTCTGTCCCAGCTCATTTTTTTTTTTTTGAGAGGACAGGGAACTCAACCAAATCACACAATGGAGAGACCCCAAACCAACTGTCCCCACCCTAGTACTTTGATCTTTCTTGCCACTTCTGAGTGAACTGCTCTGTTCCAGAGGAAAGATGGTCTAACCCTTCATTTTTAATTATGTACATCCTCCTGAACAACTGGATTACATCTCTCTCTTTTTTTCCATTCCAACTGCTATTACCTGAGTTTATTTCCTATTGAAAAAATCCTGGTACTGTTAAAGATAATAGCAATTTCAAAGTGGCAAAAATGGACAGAATTTTGAATTTGCTGATTTTGGGGTGATGTGCGTTAGAACAAAATATTAGTACACAGCATTTTTGGGTCAGCAGTCCTGAAAAACACAAGGTAGAATGAAAGCTATCAATCCTGCTTGTGTAGGACTTCTGTTGGCAAGTGCTGCTGCTGGAATTACACATTCTGTTGCTACTTACAAATAGAATAATATATTTGAATGATGTATTTGAGGGCTTGGATCACATTTGGCCATCAGAAAGGTTGCTGTTGACTGTACATTTAGTGAGTAGATTAAAACTACAAGGTTTTTTGAACATGTCTAGAAAATAAGTAAAATAATCCTGCCTTCTAAAGAGATTAAGGGTCTCAGGGGATGGAAAGGAGAAAGAGGAGTAGATAAGAAGGCAAATAACATGATTGAAATTCAAGGTTACTGTCAACTTCTAACCTGAACAAGATAAATCCTTTTGCTCTGAGGGCTGGTCCATGTGCCAAAGCTTGCAGTGTTCAGAGGAAAGGACTGGGAAGGAAAACTTTAAAAATTCTATAGAAAATAGGTCAAGTTAAGTTGGTGCTGGTATCAGTTGTCTTTCACTGAGATAGCTAAAAATGGAACTTGTCCCTGCATGAGCTGTTTTGGTGTGGTTAGGGTTTTGTGTCGTGGGGGGGTTTTATGTATTTATTGTTGGTTTGTTTTAGTTTGGTTTTGACCCTTTTATAGCAGGTCATTGTCCCAGGTCACTACTGGAATCAAGAACAGAATATTATCTTGATACATGCAAGAACTGTGCTTTATTTTTCAGTGAAATGCTTATCTCTCATGTGTCAAATGCTTATCTCATCAGCTGTGTCAATTTCTGAAGTCCAACACATCTCAGTAGCAAATATTAATGAGGAATAGTTTGTGCCACATACTGAGTCTGGAGAGTATGTTTATGAATGCTAATAAAATATGCAGGGGATTTTTACCATCTTTGGATCTAGTGTTTAGCATGCCATTAATACAACCTAACTAAGGATGCTAAAATAGTAAGGGTCAGTTATATCCTTCAGTATAAGTGCAACACTGTGAGTATAGTTACCCTGTGTTCTCAAAACACATTGATATGAAAAATTGATTAGGGAGAGAATGAAGAGGAGTGTTGTTTCCATATATCTCTTGGAGGCTGTATCTCTGCATAAGCAAAAAATTAACACACTAGCTTCTAGCTGCTTGTGTCAAAGTGAATCACTCTTTACCACATAATAAAACTACAGACACATAAATATGCAGAGCTGAAACTCTGAATTACATTCTGGAGTTTGTATAAAATTGAAATTAGAGTTCTCAGTAAAAAAAAAAAAAAAAACAAACAATTGTTGCTTTGTTTCCCCTGAGATTTATTGATGAGATATATGTTACTATAGTATAATATATGAAATGCTCAGTGTGTGTGTGTGGACCCAGACATTCATGGTCAACTGAACAACTAAATTGGATATTGAATATTGTGAACATCAAATTGTAGCTTGGTTTTAATGAAACTCTCTGTATTCTGCAAGATCGAGTTTAAAACAAATGCCTTAACCTACTGTTATGTGGGAGGATTATGACAATAATTATCAAGCTACTCTATGCCTTACGCAAGTATTTTGAGGAGCCTTGTCAAAATACCAGCTAAATTCATGCCAAAAATGCAATAATTCAGATGAGTAATGAAAGTTTTCAAATGGAAGTATTTAAAATCTATTCATCCAGTTAGACATATTTACAGTCGACACACTTCTTAGTTGTACAAGCTGAATTTCCAGTGTTCACTTGTGAGATTCCACTTGCATCTAAGCTGAAGAGAAAGAAAAGGTTATTCTTTCTTTGCCTCACCATTTTAGAAGGAAGTGATTATGAAGGTTCTCAAATGCTCAAAAGAAAGTATTGCATATCCCACAGGAGAGTGTTTCATGTCTATGATTTTTTTTTTTTTCCTTTTTTATGTAGTGTCAGCTATACCTCTGTACATCTCAACGTCAGTGTGAGTAGAAAGGAAAACTGTATTTTGTTCAAAAACATTTTGATATTTTTGAATACTGACTTGGTATATGACTCAAGCCTGAAACAAAATATTCTTGAATAGGTTTGTGTCAGTGCTTCCTCTCCCCTCTCTCTCCTTTTCCTTCTCCTTCCTACTTTTCCTCCTGGTTTTGTATGACCTCCCCTTTACAGTCTTTGAGTGTGGCCACCACCTCTCTCAGCACGAGCCAGGTGCACTCATACAAAACATGGGATATGCCTCCTTTGTAGTGGTCCTGAGTATTGATGGTCCTTGAGCAGAAGTCCTGATCCATTTGTTTCTACATTTCAGATGTGAGCTGATAATCCAGCTTTCAAGGCTTAACATAAACAAGATGGCAACATTTTGGCAAGGCTTGTGGAGTGACAGCTCATCTCTGTAACTTTTTTTTTTTTCAGTTTGGTGTGAGACTTTCTGAAATGTCAGAGGGAACAAAAAGAAAGTTTTTGGAAGTGAAGAAAAAGAGGAAGCACAAAAAAACCCAGATGCTTCCTCAGGACTGTTTTGAATTTTAATTCTCTTCAATCTGGGACATTTTCACTTGAAAGGCATTGTAGGACCATGGCAATTAGGAATGGCACAGACATGCTCAGGTGGTCTCTTTTCTGTCCCCTCACTGTAATGGAAGCATTTCTGCAACAGAAGCTTCTTTCGAAGCTAAACTTAGAATGCTGCTGAATTTAGGGTGAAGATAAAATACCAGTGTTTGCTAGCTTATTAGATAAGCTCCATAAAGTGTCTGTCTCTTTAGGTATTAGTAGGTTTTTAAAATCCCAGTAAAGAAAGTGGAAAGAATTGGGCTATCTTTCTAATCTTGTGCTTCAGGTTTATGCAGATTTATCCAACTATCCATTGACCATGAAAGTAGTGTGAATATTTTATTAGGCTTTTGTTTGAAGGTAACCTTTAATTAGTAATGCTTCATAATTGCAAAATGTTATGATCCAAAGGAATTTTCAAGAAACCTGGGGAATGTTAAGGTGGTCTTGTTAAGTCTAGGTTGTATTAAGAAGCAGGAAGGGTAGAGAGCGTAACATTTGTGAGATGAGCTGTGCTTCATAATTTTGAAAGCCAAGAAGGTTAAATAAATAGGCAATAAAAGAAGTAGGTGTTAAGGATAAAGTGCCATTCAAAGCTTTTGTTGTTCTGCACCTCTTCTATCTTGCAACTAAAACACTTTTTTTTTGGTGCAGGTTTGTTCTCTGTCCCAAGAATATTTTTCAGGGCTGAACTTGTGATAAGAAAGGCATAGTATTATATAACTGACATGAAAAAGGTTATCGTCCCATATTCTTTGCAAAAGTAAATACTATCAAATAGAATTACTTTCTTCATGATTTACAGTGCTGATTTCAAATACTGTTTTTTTTTTACGTTACATACTTTTTTGTTTTTAAATATTATTTAAGTATTAAGTGAGTTTGTTTCAAAGCATGTGGGTTATATCTGGATAATGCATCTGCATTATATACTCATTGCCCTTTCTTAGTCAGATTTCTGCTTGTATGCTTTTTAATCACTGAACCAGGTTTAAATTTTGCCAGTGCACCTTTCCTGCTCTTTCCTACATTTCAGGGTCAGAGAGTTTGGGGGGTTTATTGCAATTCAGCCACCCTTGCCACTTGTAGCTGCATAGTCTTGCTGCTGTGCCAGCTGGAAGCTCCATGCTCTTGGGAGTGCTTGTAGCATAACTGGGGCAGGGAACCTGCCACTTGAATGGGGGCTGGGGGTAGAAAAGCCCCAGTCTGCAGCAGGCACAAGTTATAACTCTCAGCTGATTGACATATCTGGTAGGGAGTAAAGGCAATTCCTCCCCTTCTCTTCCTTCCCCTCTAGGGCAGGAGGGCTCAAGTCAAAAAATTTCCTTCTTGAGTGGCAGCAGCTGATAGTTGTTGAATTTTGGCAATTTCTTCTAAATTGTGGGAGCTGCTGTGGTGTAGCAACACCTGCAGTTCAGGGGAATGAGATACTGCAAAGTGAGCATTTTGCGCTGCTGAGGGTGAAGCCCTCAACTGTCAGGCTCCCTGACACTTGAAGGTACTCCCAAGATCGCTGCAGGGGGGTAGCATTCTGAATTAAAAAATCATCAGCAAAAGTAGAACTGTGATTGCAACGCATCACTCTTGTTCCAATCAGTGAATATTTATCTGTGTTACTGGAAAATTTTAAACTAGTAACTTCATGTTCTAAGCTAGAAGACAATTGCTTTTATGGTAGTGATATTTTATCCCTACGGAACAGTTGTTTAAGTCCTATGTGTAACTTGTCCCTGTCTAGCTGAAATCCTATTGATGAATAAATAAAGACTTAGCTGAAGTGAATTATCGGTGATCATATATGAACTAGTAGCACTCTTACTGCTCTAGTTTTTAAATTCAAAACCATTACCAACCCAGTGCCAATGTTTTCCATCTCTATCTGGAGTATTAATGAAGATTCTTTAATACTTGCTATCATCCTTTTTATTAGTTTATATATATGCATTTGTGTGTGTGTACACATACATTGTTATATGCTGTAATAAAATATTCATAGCTGTTTTCACTGGGCTCATATATTTGATGTACTGGATTTATATACTTGAGGTGGAAAATCAAAAAATTATTGCCTAATAATTTTCCTTATCTCTCTTCGACAGTCATAACGAACGAAAAGTAACTTGCAAACATCCAGTAACAGGACAGCCATCACAGGACAACTGTATTTTTGTTGTGAATGAACAGTAAGTGGCACCTGTTTCAATCTATAAAATACGTGGTTTAAAACTTGCTAATATAGATGTAAGATTCAGTGATTGCTAACTGCAATATTTTTTTTCCAAGTCAGATTAGCATGTGTAAAGTTTTACTTCTTTAAATTACTTAAGTTATATTAAATATTTAATACTAATTTTTAAGATAAAAAAACATAGCTCAGATTAGTTACGTCATAGAAATAAACTGTGTTCATGCACTGTGTGATTTTTCCACTTGTCACTTTAGTTATTCTGTAGTGTTAGCAAACGACCTATATAATAATCCAATAAACTTCCAAAAAGGAATCGATTTTTTAATCACTTAGGTACAATCACATGCCTTTAATCTATCATGTTTTGCCTGATAGTTTCTCCTCAATCAGTTATTTTCTTCGCCAGTTTAGACACTTTCTGAATCATTGGATAATAACTTGGTTTTGCTGTCTTTGCATTAGTTTTGTAGAATCCACAACAATGTGAGAATGTATGCGTGGAAGTCATACCTGACCTCAAGATCTTATATGTGGCTGGGTATTGGATGTCCTACTCACCATCATTGCTGCACACGTTATACGGTGGCTAAAATAAAAACCAGAACTGCAATATGTGAAATTGCACAAATGTGCATGTTCTCACTGAAGTGGGACAAAGCCATATAGGGTCTTTGGAGATCATTTCTTCCCATTTCCATCTCATGCTCATTACCTGTCTTTCTCCTTCCCACCAACACCTTACGCTAATAGAGAAATCCTATTTTAAAACAACCTCTTAGAATTCATCTATAATAAATTTAAGTTTAAAACACGATGTAGGTAACTTTACAAGGAAGTGTGAATTGATTTCAAATTGAAAATGTAGGACACAGGCTGTATTAGGCTACATCTAGGAGTGCTTTTTAATAGCAGTCTGCACACACAGCATGTTCTAGTGTTGTTGCATATTCTATTTTCAGGACTGCTGCAGCAATGACATCTGAAGAAAAGAAGGAGCGACCAGTAAGCATGATATGTGAAGCAACTAACTATAATCTGACATCAGATTATGCTGCTCATCCAATGAGCCCTGTGGGCAGAGTAAGTCTTTATGTCCAAATTACATTAAAATAATTCCGTTATTCCACAAGGTACTAGCCAGTGCTTTATATTAGTATTCCATTGCAAAAGAGAAGCAAAGCATATATTTTTTTCAGGGCACTTGGCTCCTTTCATGTTTAATTTGGAAACTGAAGTGTCTGAAACAAATTATCACTGAAGCTGTAATTTTTATCAGGTATCTCAGATCTTATGACTTCACATACTTAAATTGTTTACAGAATCTGACCTTTCTAATCTGTTTGAACAGCAAAATCTTGAGTGACTAATCAGACACCTGGGTAAGCATTGTTACGGAAATTGCTTGATCACAAACAATTGACTAGATTTCTCCAGGTAAAGTAGAGAAAATTATAGTTTTGTGTAAGAATTAGTTACAAGAGAGATGTAAGGTGACCCTGTGGGGAAATTAAAGGGCAGATGACATGATTTGCTGTTATTGGACCAGAAGTAGAAGTCCTGGTTTCCTAGGAAAATTCCTGGGAAAAGTCTTGTAGATTCCTAGGTCATCTTAACTTGTGTCCTGCTTTCTCCATTCACACAGCTTCTCAGAAGGTTAACATAAATGCCCAGATGTTTATCGAGGTGATGGGTTCAATGATATCAACTTTTCAGTTCACTGGATAAAGCTACTGAGGCTACTGAGTGCATTTTTTTCCATTTTCTGGACAGCTTTCCTGAAATGAAAGTGCTCTTGCTAAAAATTAAGAATTTCCTTAAATTTGTTAGGACACCAAGATAACAACTTTGATCAGCGATGACAGACAAGAACCCTGTAATCTCTTCTACCCAGCAGTTAACATTTCAACAAGGAAAAGAACCCCATACTTTTGCTAGTCGTTGAAAATTTGACCCTGAGAAGTGCTTTTCAGCAGACTAATCTAGCCTGCAAGAGAAAAATAAAATTGGGAATGTGTTTTAGCTGAGAAAATTCCTTGATTTCAGAAACTTGAAGTAATTTTCCATGTAGTAGGAAACATTGTAAGGTTTCTTTAAGTGTATTTTGGATACATTTTTTTGTTGTTTTAAATGTCTTATTTGACAGGCAGAATGCTTGACCTGCATTAGAAAACTGTTATTCAATGAGAGAAGTGTCTTAATCTATTAGTGTTGCTGGGAGAAAAAAAAAGAAGTCACAGATGAATTATAAACATTAACAAAATCCATCTCAACTTTCACATGGTCATGTTTAAATCCATGCAGGAAAGCCAGTTCAAAACAAAACAAACTAGAAAAAACCCCACCAGCAACAGCAAAAGGCAAACCAAACACAGCTAAGCCCTAAAACAGCCAAGCAAACAAAAAACCCAAGATAACTTATTGTTAGAGTTGTAATAGTGACGTAAATGGCAATAGTTACACAGAAAATTAATTACAGCAGAACTAGCTAGGAAGCACTCTCAGGTTAAGTGTAAGAAAGGGATTACAGTTTAGGAGCATGTGTTTTTCAAACATATTTTTCACATTTCTCTTTCAAAAGAGAAGTTTCAAATACCATTTAGCATGTTTGTTCCATAGTGTTCTAGAAGTAAATTGAGATTGCTATGGCTCAGTTACTGTAAGTTCTTTACTTTCATTGGTTAATGACACTTTAGCTTCCTTTGGATATTATTATATTTTGAAAAAATAGACTTTTATTCTACTTTTCCTCCTTTCTGTTCTAGTTATTTAAATGCACTTAAAATATGATTGCTATGACTGTATGTACAATTACTACATGAGGTTTCAAGTGTAAATTTGTCTGAATTACTGCAACACCATTTTAAGTTTTGTCTTCAGGAGCTGAATGCTTGCAAAGTAGAACCACAGCTAATATTAGTCAGTATTTTTTGGTGGTTATTTAAGGCTAATGAGTTGAATCAGTTTTTAAAGATAACTATATAGAAATTGCCCACTGGTTGTACCTGGATACAACTGACTTTTTTCTATGTTTTTATTCATATCTCCCAACACTAGAACCTGAAATTCATAGCTGTCTTATCAACCTTTAATATGTAGAGGCTCTGTGTATTGCAGCACAATAAAAGGATTAAAATATTGGTGAGGAAAGTAAAATACAGAACAGAAGAATGCTTCATGTGGTTGCCACACCTATTTAGGTGTTTCTGTTTTCAGAGATAACTCATGAACACACCTAATATTGGAAAGTAATGAAGAATGGAGGGAAAGTTTGTTGTACAACTAAAGTTTCAGACAGCTGAGGGGTATAGAAATAAGTTCTCCCTTTCATTAATTTTAATTGATCCCAAATAGATATGGAACTTAGAGAAGTTTCTATTTTGTGGCAGAAAGATTCACTGGAGTCTAATCCTGCTCCTGTCTAGCGGCTAAGATGAGATGAGGCAAAAATCAATCTCTCCCCAGTAAAAGACTTATTTCTAATGCTCCTTTCCCACTATATACATGATGCTGGCCAAATGACACACTACAGCTTTGTTAAGTGCTGCTTCTTCCTTATTAGCTTGAAATGCATTTCTAAACTTGAAGCCAATAGCACAGACTGTGAAAAAGATCTACACAGGCTTGAGATTGCCACAGAGATGTATATTTCCACCTGTCTTTTTTAAAATTAAGAAGTTGTTTTTGTAGTTGTCTTGTGTTATTTTTTTCCCCTCCCCCCAACTTTTAAAATCAATACTTTAGACAAATATGATTATATGTCCTGAAATACATTCAGGGAATCAGCTTTTTAATGTGTAAAGTCAGTCATATTACCAGTCACCCTCCTCAGTTCATCTCCCCTGCTCTTCATTGCTGTCCTGATTATCAGCAAAATAAGGCTAACAGTTTTCTTACAGTAAGTGGAATTAAGTGTTAGCCCAGGACAGCTGCTGCAGAGCTCCTCGTGTCTTGTGTTACAGCTAGGATGTATCACATTGTTGATAAATATTCATCAGTTTGTTGATAGATATTTCGTGCAGTGCTTAAGCAAGTCCAGCTTTAAATGGCTAGTTTAGGTATAGCCATACATGTCTTCTCAGAATTCAGGTTAGCAAGAAGTTTTGGAGTAATAGTCATGAGATACATTAACAAACAGCATAGTAAACTGGAGAAATGTAAAGGGCAGTACTGGTGCTCGGGGCCGTACATATGTACTGTGTTTTCATGGTTTGTATTCAGACTAGTGCAGTAGTGCTCATTGTGCATCTTATTTTTTTAGTCTTGTCTAAAATAAATCCAATTTACTCTACTATGCAAACCAAAGCACAGTAAGAGTGGATGATTGGAGATTTGATTCAAGAGCAACCTCTTGGTCCAAGCTAAAATGCTGAGGCAGAAACCCACTCAGCTCATGGAAAACTTCAACATTGGAGGGCACGGAAATTGCCTACAAAATCCAGAAGGCAACATCATATTTGTGGTTTGGAAGATAATGTAAGCCTTAAAGACTGGGAACATATTTTTAAACAGAAATTCAAAGTAACAAGGATTTAGATTTCCATTCTTTGAGTTCACATGCAGAAAATTTCCTTATCAGCCAGGTTCTCAACTCATGTTTTTCAAACATAGGTGCAATAAGTTTAGTGTTAATTAATTACTTTTGTGCTGGTTCTGAAACTGGGGAAGAAGCCTCACTTAAATTCTGTGTCCTCTATCAGCTAAGCAGAGAGAAGAGCAGCTTGCAGAGTGATGAAGTGTGCAGCCCCAGCTACTGACTGGTCAGTTGCCCAGAGTTCAAAACCCTGCCAGTGTTTGTTTCTTCAGGTTTGGGAAAGAGAGAATATCACTGGATGGACTTATTGGTTTATTTCTCAGTACAGGGATCCTTCCGTAGGTTTTGGCTTTGGAGGCATCACAGTTGATGGGACCATTCCTTAGAACAAGTCATATGGTACCAGATGTGACTGAGTTTGCTAGCTCTCTTACCTTCTACACCTTCCAGCAAGTAGTTAGTAGTTGGACCCTTCATGCACTATCCTCCTTCTCTCTTTGCCTTCTCCAGAAGCTGGAGCTGTGCAATATATCCTGTATTTTTAGTGCTGTGGGGTAAAAAATAGTTGAGCCCTTTAATTTATTTTTTTTTTACCTTTCTTTCTGTTTCCTCAGTTTGACATATATTAGATATGTGTGTGAAAAAACAGGGGATGGCCAGGGATCCCAGACATAACAAGAAGAGGAGGTGATTTAAAAAGTTTGAGAACTCATAATTAGATTATATATACACCTACAATATTTCAATATCCTAAAATACGCATTGTCTTGAGGCTCAGAATTTGTTGTGAACACTTACTCTCTTTATGCAGCGTGTGGTAAAATAATCGCAAGTCATCTAAAGTGTTCTCTGTATTAACTAAAATTAGAAAACACTTATGATGCTGTGTTTAAAGAAAGCTTGTATTCACGGTTGGTAAGATGTAACCCATTAAAACTTTGGTGTGAGCTCAGTAAAATTGGAGTCAATATGGTTTATCATCAGACCTACCTAAGAGATATCTATCTGAATTTGTTAGCAGACTTGACATAGTAGTACTTGTGGTTGGTTGTATTTTCAGAAGCATCCTTAATGCATTAGCCGTTTTACAAGCATAGGAAGTCTGGAACACTCTTGAGAGGTTTTGAACCTTTAATAGCTAATATTAGAGCAAGTATGAGTGTTGTAAATGATTTCTGATCAAAATCTTGGCATAGCTCTTGTGTGATATGCCAATATAGTAGCCATGCAGGTTAACTGAGATAGATGTAGTTAACTTTATAATGTACTCTGGATTGTT
Organism: Strix aluco; assembly: GCF_031877795.1. Taxonomy (NCBI): domain Eukaryota; kingdom Metazoa; phylum Chordata; class Aves; order Strigiformes; family Strigidae; genus Strix; species Strix aluco. The sequence goes on from NC_133935.1 coordinate 21,621,393, forward strand.
ATAGGTTCTCTGTGTGTTTCTTTTTTACAGATGGATGTCATAATTCTCTTGGCTTCTTACAAACCTTTGTCCATTTTGCACTGGTAGAATTTTTCAGATGAAAATGTGAAAGATTTTTACTTCTATTTTTAATTAGGTTTTCAATTGCTTCCTCTATCTTGCTTTCCAAACAGGGTTGAGTCAAGTTTCTCTATCTCCAAAGGAAATTAAAAGCACTGTGATTGTTTTTATATTCCCTCCTGATTCTTTCAAAAAAGGAATACAAAATGACCTTGTTCTATTGTGTTGTAGTCTTAAGGCAAACACACATGGTGTTTGTAATGTTATTCTTTTTTGACTAAGCTATGCTGTATTCTTCAGTTAATGACATCGTTGACAAAAGCTGCACATCATTTTAAATTGCAGTTTTCAGTTTATGATTTTTAACCTACTGTGGAATTCTCTGAAGCATGTATAAAACCCAGCTCAATTCTGTGATGTGTGTTGAGAGCATTTCCATAGAGAAACCCCATACCCTAATTTGCAACAAGAAACGAATGTTTGTTTAGCTTTCTTCCTCCTTTAGGAACTTTACATAACCTTATGATTAGTCTCAGTAGTAGAGATGGGGAAGCTGAAGCACAGGATTATATTGTCTCAATTCAAATGGTGAATTTGGAGCAGAGCCATGAACACAGCTTAAAAAACATGTTTGTGTTTTACTTCTTTTGCAGAGTGGGATACTTTGCTATATCACATCACACAGTCTCTGAGGCACCAATTCTTACAGAATATAAAACACAAGTAAATGTTGAGCTCAGTTGCAGAACAAACTTTCTCAACATACACTGAAAAGAATTATGTGTGAATTGGCAAAGCACTGCACGTTTCTTTATGCCTTTTCCAATTTCTTGTGGTAGACGTATAGGTAGAAGAAGGATAAAATCTAAAATGGGTTATTTATCCTACTTTTCTTAATCTGTGATCATTGCATAGCTGTAAGGTTGTAAAAGGTATCAGCAACAGCAGATATAAGCACTGGAGTTTCAGGGCAAAAGTTTCAAAGTAGGCCTTAGTGCAAGCAGGTAAAATAATGAGTATTCAAACCAGCCAAGAGATCACAGAGCAAAGTGTTCTTGAGAGGGAAGAAAGAATAAAAAAAAATTACTATGTATTAGGAAAGGGGAAGTTACATCTTGTTGAAATCTGAACAAGTTTTCATGTATTAGGCCCGTGTTGGGATTAGGAAAGAGTAGAATTTTCTTGCACAGGTGATGTAGTTTTTAATAATAATAATTCTGTTAGTTTTACTTCTCTTTCTACAGCTTGGTAGGCTTTCTGCCTACCTTATAAGAAGGTCAGATATGTATTTGGTTGTTTTTCCTTGCTAAAATAAAAATCTTTAAGTACTTCTCTTGGGATTTGTCTTTAAATTTTCTGTAGAGGAGAAAGAAAGAAATGCTGAAGCCAGCAGAACCATCATAATAATTATTTATCTAAAAAAGGAATGCAGTTTGTATTCTGCAGTCCCCTGGAGGAACATGTATAAGAAAAAGTTCTTAAAAAAAAGAAAATGTGTTATGATTTTTCAGCAGATATTGATGTTATGTTTTCTCTAACCTGTTCAACTCAATTCAGACATCACGATCTTCAAAGAAGGTTCATAATTTTGGCAAGAGATCAAACTCAATAAAGAGAAATCCTAATGCACCAGTTGTCAGACGTGGCTGGCTCTACAAACAGGTACTCTTCCCCTCTTTACCTCCTTTTTTTTTTTTGGTAAGGTGTATAATGCACAAAAAACCAATCATTTGCATAAAATACAATGATAGCAATACCAGAGTGAAACAATAGACTGTGAGGAACTGACACATGGTATTTTAATTAGCTACTTATTGGATAACATTGTGATACAAATGAATAAGAGCATCAGACAAGTACAGAACATTGATATATTAGCTATACATATCTTTCTCTAAAATACACAAAGGGCTTGAAAAATCTAGGCAGGTGTTGATAGTAAATAGCTGAATGAATTTCAGGCACGCTGAGATAATGGGACAAGGATATATGGCCCAGCATATTGTTTTCTTAAATTCTGAAGTTTCTTTTGTTAAGCTGTATCTCTTAATTTTTTTTTTAGAAAATAAGTAAATATTTTCAATAACAAACTGGAAAATTAAACAATTTTTTCACATGTGAGAAGACAAAGGAATGCCTGTTTTCTTAACTTGGAGATGACCATCTTAAAACCAGAGATCATTTTAAGTGTTCATATTGAATGTGTATTAATCTGAAGTATGTGCTTTTTAGTATTTAGTGACAGTGTACTTACCCTGATGTAATTTGCTATTCAAAGAATCATAGAATGATTTGGGTTGGAAAGGACCTTAAAGATCATCTAGTTCCAACCCCTCTGCCATGGACAGGGACACCTTCCAGTAGACCAGGTTGCCCAAAGCCCCATCCAACCTGGCCTTGAACACTTCCAGGGAGGGGACATCCACAGCTCTTCTGGGCAACCTGTGCCAGTGTCTCACCACCCTCACAGTGAAAAATTTCTTCCTTATATCTAATCTAAATCTACCCTCTGTCAGTTTAAAACCATTACCCCTTGTTCTATCTCTACACTCCCTCCCCATCTTTCCTGTAGGCCTCCTTCAGGTACTGGAAGGCTGCTATAAGGTCTCCCAGGAGCCTTCTCTTCTCCAGGCTGAACAACCCCAACTCAGCCTGTCCTTATAGGGGAGGTGCTCCAGCCCCCTGATCATCTTTGTGGCCTCCTCTAGAGCTGCTCAAGCAGGTCCATGTCTTTCTTACGCTGGGGGCCCCAGATCTGGACACAGTACTCCAGGTAGAGTCTCACGAGAGTGGAGTAGAAGGGGAGAATCACCTCCCTCGACCTGCTGGCCACACTTCTCTTGATGCAGCCCAGGATACGGTTGGTTTTGGGGCTGTGAGCACACATTGCTGGCTCAGAGTCAGTTTTTCCATCCACCAATACCCCCAAGTCCTTCTTCGCAGGGCTGGTCTCAATCCATTCATTGCCTGGTGTTCTGCAATAGCAGACCACCTGCATTTTCTTGCTCTGCAGGAAATCAAGAGTAGAGTAGTTTGATCAAAAAATTGAACAAGACTGATTAGGCCATGTTAGAAATAATTTTTGTAAATCCACCAAGAACCTGTAAGAACTTGTTTAAACTCAGCTGAGGCAAATGTGTATGGGTAGTTTTGAATCTACATTGTCATTTACTGTCCCTACTCTAATAGGCTGGTATGACTCACGTAACTTTCTGGATGCTCTTGATGAGTCAGTTTTTAAAAATTACATCAGATAAAAAGATCTAGAATATCTGTTTAGTAGAAGGTTTTTCCATGCTTAGATGCTCTTGTGGCCTCTCTTCTCATTCAATGTTGAGAGTAAAAAGTTTTCACAAAGGTGAGAGGGTTTTTTTGCTTTGTTTTGGAGCTATTAAACTTTTTAGCTTGGAAAAAAAGTCACACTATTCCTGAAGTAATGTTTTCTGGATTTTTTAAATAGACCCATTTATTAACTTGATTGAAATGTGATATCCAAATTATAGCACAGGTGATTGTGCACATGAGTGTCTATGTTATCTTTGCTGACTATTTCTGAATAAGTTAGATTCTTGATGATCTGGCTTTTCATTCTGAGGTCCTTTGTAGTGAGTTTTACATGTATGAAAAGATACGGTTTTGTACCTGAACTAACTTACTGGAATGCTCTAAAGATCCTAGTTGTTTTGTGTCTCTTATTTCACATCAAGCCATGAATATTCAGCATATAAAGTAGTACAAAGATGTTGCTTTCCTAGAAATTATACTCTGTATTCATATTACCAATCCATTTTAGTGTATTATTTTACTAATGAAGAAATGAGGTATTTTTTAAGATCACAGAATTATGTTGGTTGGAAGGAACCTTTTGATCATCTAGCACAACCTCCCCCTGCTCAAGCAGGCTCATCCAGAGCAGATTGTCCAGGACTCTGTCCAGCTAGGATTTGAGTATCCTCATAGGTGGAAACTGCACCACAACCTCTCCGGGCAACCCAGTGTTTTATCACTCTCAGTAAAAAAGTTTACCTCTGCTTAGATTAAATTTCACATTTCTTAATTTATGCACATTGCCTCTTGTCTTGTCAGTGGGCACCCCTGGGAAGAGTTTGGCTCCATCTTCTTTACACTCTTCCATCAGGTATTTATACACATTGATAAGATGCCCCCTTGAGCTACCCTTTCTCCAGACTGAACAGTCCCAGCTCTCTCAGCCTCTCTTCACATGACAGATGCTCCAATCCCTTAATCACCTTTGTGGCCCTTTGCTGAAATCACACCAGTATGTCCATGTTTCTCTTGCACCAGTGAGCCCAGCACTGAACCCAACACTCCAGCTAGACCTCAGTAGTGCTCAGTAGAGAGGAAGGATGTCCTCCCTCCATCTGTTGGTACCACTGTTAATGCAGTCCAGGATGCTGACTGTCGCCTTTGCCATGAGGGTACACTGCTGGCTCATGATCAGCTAGTTGTCCACCAGGAGCCCCCTAGGTCCTTCTCCACAGAGCTCCTTTTTAGCTGATCAGCCCTGGTGTGTACTGGTGTATGGGGTTTTTCCTTTCCAGATGGAGGACTGAGCATTTCCCTTTATTGAACTTCATGAGATTCTTCTCTGCCCAATTTCTCAGCCTGTCAAAGTCCCTCTGAATGACAGCACAACCATCTGGTGTATCAGCAACTTCTCATAGTTCATATTATCTGCAAACTTGCTGAGGGTGCACTCTGTCCCAGCATGCAGGTCATTAATGAAGATATTAAATAGTCTTGGCCACGGTATTAACCTGTGGGGTAAACCACTAGCAACTGGCCACCACTGGTGCCATTGATCACTGCTCTCTGGGCCTGGTAGTTCATCCAGTTTTCAATCCACCTCACTGTCACAAGGCATAATGTTGGACAGGGTTTATGTGTAAAATTATTTAAATACTGTGATGTTTGTTTTTTGTAAGAAAAGGGGTTGCTATATGTTTCCATGTTGTAATAGTAATTGAAAGCCAACAGATACTATCTTAAATTGACAGTGAAAGCTTGTGCAGTTTTTTTTTTGATAGTAAGATAATTTTCTTAACATGTTTATGTAATCACAGAGAACAGCAAGTTTTGTTTGCCTGAGGGTATGCTGTCTCATTGCATGTAATGCTATTCTGCTGTCATTTTTCTACTAATTTTTAAGTCCAGAGTCAACTCTGGTTTTTGGAAGGTGTTTACTGTGAATATACTGTTACCGTGTTATGACATAACCATAATGAAGAGGAAACAATAATTAGTAAATCCACTGATACAGAAAGGATGTACTTTAAAGTAGGAAAGAATTTAAAATATGAAAAACACACAATTGTTTTGTGTGAGCCTCTGCTATGTCTGAAGAAAGCCAAAAGATCATTCCTAGCATGTCTCTTTGCTGTCAGAATTTTACATGTGGCCATGTAGAAACCTGTTAGTGTGTTTTGAGTGATGGGATAAATGTGATTTTGCATAACAACCTCTTCAGAAAGTCTGTCTGAGGGTTTGTGATAATTCTTTATACTGAAGAAGTTTGAGTATTTTCACATTGTACAGTTGATTTTTATGGCTGGTGTCCTTTGGGCTGGGGGTCCAACATCCTAATCCACTACTGGGACCCTTGTCAGTGAGGTGATGAAGGCAGTCTCCGCTCCCCATGTCTGCCTTTCCAGCTGTGAAATAGGAGCTGACTCCTATGGGCAGTGTTTCCAGACTTCATTAGTGTTTGTTAAATCACTTTGAGCTCCTCAGAAGGAAGGTGCTATAAAGTGTTTAGTTATTCTACTTACGAAAATGTTTGTGGCAAAGGGGTTTTTAACTTTTTCTGAACATTTCCTAGCTAATGCTTGCTTTACCCTTTCTTCTCCCTCCTTCAGCTCATTTTGTCCACCCCAAAAAAATAGTAGAGTTTGAAATATGAGGTTAAAAATTATGATGACTTATCTCAAAAAAAAACCCAAAACAACCCCGAAACCAAACCCACCCCTCAGTTTTTCATTATAGAATCCCTCTTCTTGGCTGTCACAAAACATACTTACTACAAGAATATCGATAATTCACACATACTTTTCCTCTTGGAACAGATTAACATATTTATTAAATCTGATTCTACTAGGATGTGCATGCTGCAGTGCTCTGGCTTATGTACACTGCAGTAGTGGTAGCAGTCTTTCATTCTGAGTTGTGCAGTGTAAATTGGTTTATAAGCATAAAAGAAAACTAAATTGCTTTAGGAATAAACTTTATTTGGGAAAGAAATTTGCACTAGATATGGTAGTAGAAGACGAAGTTCAGCAGAATTTTTTCAGAGAATAGAGGATGGTATCACAAGTATTACCTTCCTCTTTTCCTTTTTAAAAAAAATTAATCTTTTTTTTTTTTTTTTGGTTAACTGTAGTTTGTAGTCCCTAGCACGCTAAAATAATGGGCTTTTATTTATTCTTGAATCATGTTAACTTCAGGCTTCCTGGGTTATGATCTTTGTTTGCAGTGTCAAGTCTGTGATAAGTCAAAGATACTTAAAATATCTTAGTCAAGAAAATGAACTACTAGCACACCACCACAGTTATGTGGTACGTGGTTTACTTTATGAACTATGACTATTAACAGTCTAAAAGTTCTTACTTGATCACTTTGATTAATACAGGATAGTACTGGAATGAAGTTGTGGAAGAAACGGTGGTTTGTGCTCTCAGATCTGTGTCTCTTCTATTACAGAGGTAAGTTCAGGAGAGCTTCATTTGCAAATTTGAGTGGAAGCAGATAAATTTTAACACACCACTCAATGTAAGAAGAAGCTGTTACTTAACTTAATGGATTAAAATAGTTGTATATCTGTCAATATCCAGGCCTGCTACCATTCCCCCCCCCCGCTTCTTAATTACCAACTTCACGTAATTGTTTCCTGCCTGTCAGGTATGCTCAAACAGCAAACTCATTTACAGCCACCTCTTTTATTAAATTCTGGATTGTAGTTTTCTCACTGCTTCTGTTGCTAGGAACTAAATATGATGCCAGGTTAAATCTGATTTTTCATGCAAATTAAGTAACTGCAATGGGGATAGGAAAAGGGATAGTGCAGGGGAGCTGAAACTCTGCCTTTGGAATGATAAAGAGGATATATATGCCTTTTGGGAATCTAATCAGTGTTCATGAATACTTATAAAGTGAAAGGTTGTCCGATTCCATATGAGTAGAAGTCTCTGCTGTATTTGGAACAAAGAAATCTGTTAGTACCCTTATGTAGCTACATCAGACTTATTTTACATGGGAAAAATTAGCTGCTTATAATTCTAGTCTGGAGATACATATGCTAGAAAACTGACTCCTTCACCATTACAGATTATTAACTGTAGTGCTCCCAAGGGGATAAACAAATGGGATTTGTGCATATGGAAGCATATTCAATCCTGAAATAAGGTGTACAACCATAATAATTTAAAGGATGCTAAGAGCAAAGAAGATTGTAAAGCATAGCAAAATAAAGGAAAATAAACAGTTAAGACTATCTGCAGCCTTAACTGCAGACGAAGAGTAAGAAAGGGTTTCAGTTAAGGATGGGACTTTAGAACTGGTAGAAGTGGTGTTGATGCTGGTGATGCTGAAAGCAGTGACTGACTTTAAAATGCTGTTCTGTTAAAGTGCAGCATGGTTCTAATCTAATCAAGACAAATCAAGTTATGAAACATAAAAGCTATGTAACTGTTTGTTACTGTTCTGAATTACTGAAATGTAATTATTAGGCTTTGTTTCTTTACCCCAAGAATTATACATAGTTGGATAAACCACTGCTTTGTCAGTGTTACGTTAATGGTTGGACTGGATGATCTACAAGGTCTTTTCCAACCTTGATGATTCTATGATTCTGTGTAAGTCAAAATTAAGCTATAATTTCAGTCATGGAGGCATCAACTGTGATACAGTTACACTGCATTTAGTTAAGTGGTCATTATATACTCTGTGCTTTCTTATAGGATTTTCTTGTTTTAAACAAGTCTTCAGGCTCTCTTTTCCAAAGGTTTGGAAGCAAGTGCTGCTTTGTAGCTGCCTTAAGAACAGATCAAATTGACTTAAAGCACTGCACATGAAATATCTCAAAATAAAACAAAAAAGCAATAAGTAAAACTAACAACAAATAAAATAAATACAAACAGCTCTATAATCTTTTGTATTTCTATATATTAGTGCCAAATAAGCTGAAATGCAAGTATAATAGTCTAAGTTGTTTACATTATAAACTTAACTTTTAGCTATCACTCACTTACTAGAAGGCAGTTAAAGCTGATAAACTGTAATTAAACATGTATAATGATAGTCTTAAAGGCATTAGAAATAGCTACCAAAATATAAAAATGTGCACTCTAAACCCTTGGTTTTAATTCTGTCTCAGATATTGAAAAAACAGAAAGAGGGGAGCCATACACCTACTCCCAGAGCGCAAATGGTGTTTCTGGCTGCACAGTTGTGTTGATTGGGGTTTTTTTAGTTTTGTTAGTAAATCTTACTGAACTTCTACAATTGTGTTACAATGTTAGCAGCTTACATCTAATTTATAGATGAAGAGAAAAATTACTTCGCTGTATTTTTTCAGACCTTAGAGAATACTCGTTTTCTGTTTCATGGAGGGATAAAAGACTGCCCGCTTTCATATTGGAAGGTTGTTACTGCAACAAATAAAAGATCCTAGAGCTGGACAGAGATCTGCTATTTTTCTCTTGTATCATTCATACACAGCATACAAGTAAAGATGGGTATGGGGCAGTGTAATGTGTAGATAAAAGCTAGTCTGATTGGAAACAGATTTTTAAAATCTGGAAATGGAATGTAGCAGTATGTCTTTAACAAAGACCAAAGTCCTCCAGACGTGCAGCTGTTCAGTGGAACAAAAATGCTTAATGCTTTTATATGGCACTTGTGGGTGTGACTTAGCAATAAATCAAAGCATAATCCAGCAGAAGGGAATTTTTCCCCAAAACAGCAGTTCAAATAAAGTGTCATTTGCTGTGAATTTTGGGACAGGGGAAAAAAGGAAGATTTCTTTGTGTGTGTCGATAGTAAGATGTAAATACTTGAGACGGGAAGGTGGGATGGTTTCAGGCATATTTATGAATACAATTAAGTACCTGAAAGTAGATCAACTCCCTTAATTTCTTTTCTGCCTTTTAATCAGAATAATTTTATGCTCAGATCTCTAATTAGATAACTATACCAGAAAACATAAATTTTACATCTAACATGTCATGTAATGCTAAAATAGTTGGGCAGAGCTTTCCCCATATGAATAACTTTAATTTAAGTTGTGGCTTTGCATAATTTAGGGAGTAAAGAGAACCGGGGAAAGATTTTTAATTCCATGTATAACAGGTAGTCCTTTTGTGCATTTTACATGTATTTTAATTTTAACAGGATTAATTTTCAGTGCTCGAAACTTTGTAATATCTATGTTTTCATGTTAATTTCATAGATTCATAGTCATTTGTTGTGGGCAGTGTCTTCGGCTAGGAGAGGTGTGATGGGGTACAGTCTCCTAAGATACTGGTAGTTAATAGAAGTTCTGTATCTGAAATACAATTAAGACTGACTTTGTGAATTGTATCCAATTGTTCTTTTATTATAGTATAATTGGATTTAAGAGCTAGTTGTGACATCCAATTAAAATGTCAATTTATTATTATAATGTATTGTTGTAAAATTTTATGTAAAACAAGGTTGTGGAAAAGGGTGTTTGTTTTGTGGAAGAGTTTGTCTTTTACAAATTATCTGGAACATATGTATTCTTACAAATAAAATCTTCGTGGGAATTATAAAAAACTTGTGGCTTAATATGCCTGATAACAGAAGAAGAATGTGCAAGTTTTCTCAAAGGCCAACAATCGTAAGTATTTTAAAATACTTCTGCTCTCATTGGTATTTGCAATTTTTACTGAGCAGGCAATAAATAGAAGGTATTGTTCTTGTCACTGAATTAGAGGCTTGATTTCCATCTGCTTTTCAGTTGTGAAGTCATGTGCAGGTAAGCACTGATCCCCAGAAAAAAACTCAAGGCACAACTATTTCATGGTGTTTTCCATAGGGCAGATTCCATAAGGCAGCTCACGTGGTAAACTTCAACAGAACTAGCACACTCAGGAGGGTTTTTTATGCTTGTCCTTCTTGGGAAAAAGTCAAAGGTAGCCATTTTCAGATGGCCTAGAATTCACGGTGCATAGCAGGGGGAGCACACTTGTGTGATACACGTGTTTTGGCAGAGAGAGACTGCACAATTGCTCTTGTGGGCTGCACACTTCTGAGACTGTATACAGATACATACATAACAAATCAGTCTGGCTTTCCGATTCTCTAATGCATTTTCTTGTTCGTGGTCCTGTGTTGTTAAATGCAGAGTTTCACCGAAGTGTCTGAATACAAGTATTATGTGTCAAAACATTTTTTTTCTCTAATCAAAGACTGTACATTCACAGATGAGAAAGAAGAAGGAATACTAGGTAGCATACTTCTACCTAGTTTTCAGATATCTGTGCTTTCTGCTGAGGACCACATTAACCGCAAATACGCCTTTAAGGTAAGGGAATCCACTTTTCAGTTTAATTTTATGTTAATAAATAGCCTAGTGATAAGAACTCATTTTACTGAGGTGTTATACAAAACAGGATTGACAAACAGCTTCTGAGACTGATTTTTGCATAATACAATAGCAGAGGAATCAAGTATTTAGCCATATTTAGACATAATTACTAGAACTTGTTAGTCTTTTATTTTTAGTTCATGGATCTCAAATACTGTGTGGTGTTTTAGTGTTGTAGACTGCATCTGCAGCTGAGCTTATCCCACGAATGAAAGTTCTGTAGTTATTTAGATATAAAGTATCTTTACATGTAAATAACAATAAGGTTATTTTATCACTTAAATCACAGTATTACATGAATCATTGTTAGGAGTGTTTCACAGCTAATCTTTTTAATCATGATATAAATCACTCTACTAAACATTTTCTCTTGACTTTCTTTTTGATGTTTTATGAGCTCCTTTTGGCTCTTCTTTTGGCCTCCTAAGCAACACATCATTTATTTACTATGGTGAGTACAAATTAAAACTTACTGTGTCATTCAGACTGCAGAAATCTATGCCAAAATCTTATTTATAATAATGATATTAAATTACATTGATGGATAGTCGATAGTTTTTAATAATTGAAAAAAATTAAGGGCTCTTATTGAATATATTAATGGAGAAGCAGCTACAATTGAAAATTACAGGCAATTATTTTGAAAATATGAATGCAGTGACAGAGAAACGTTGAAGTATTCCTTCTGATTTTTTTTCTGATAATATTATTTGCAAAAATCTTATTATAGGTAACATTAGAGTGAGTATACAGTAACATTATTTGCCTCTTTTCTTTTACAGAATCTCATATTTTTATTGCAATGACCATGTCATTTCCAATCAGGCAGCTCATCCAAATATGAGGACCTATTATTTCTGCACAGATACGAGCAAGGAAATGGAGTTGTGGATGAAAGCCATGACAGATGCAGCACTTGTGCAGACAGAGCCTGTGAAAAGGTAGTGTGGATTGACAAAACAGTGGCACGGTGTATTTTTTTCTCATATTTAGTTTGATTTATTTAAATGAAATGGTATACCTTAAAATAGAATGTAAATTGGCTGAAGTAATTTCTCCTTATATTGAAGACCCCTTACCAATTAAACAATGTCAGATAAAACTTTGAAGTAGTAAAAATAATCTGAGTTCTGTTCTGAATATGGACACCTTGGGTATAAGGGGCTAAAAGTAAAAAACCTGACTGATTTCTTTAGCCAGTGGCATCAAAAGAAGTGCAATGACAAATGCTATGTGCAGGCATGTTTGACTTCCCCTGCTCTCCTGACTGAATAGCAGTAGCAGCTCAACTGATGGTAGTCTTTTAGACTTAGGACAGATTTAAGCCAAATTCACAGCTGTAGTTCCTGGCTAAATTAAACAGTTGTACTTATGGGCAACCTGTGGGGAGCCATTCTTGCTCATCATTAAGTTGTCATCAAATTTATACTTACCTGATCTGAAGCCTTATCCTTTATGTATCCACATGCTGACAGTGAAAAGTAATCAATCACTGGAAGTCTTGTGTTCTCAGAAACTGAATATTGTCTGCTGCCATCTAGCCAGTAAGAATTGTTTTTTCTTCTAATGTGGTCCCTTGGGTCCACTCCATGGCATCTCATCAATTGAAAATTTAAAAGCTCGTCCTTATTGATGGCACAGAAGTTATTGGTGATAGCTGCTGTTAATTGATCTATACTGCACTCTGTTAGTTCCTGCTACAGTGAAGCTAAATGTTAGTTCCTGCTACAGTGAAGCTAAATGAACAGCAGTAATGCTGAGAAATTTTGAGAAAAATAGTAAAAAAATCGCATAGACACAGGTACAAAAGAAGGTAAGGTACAATTTTTGCAGAATAGTAACCGCATTCAACTTGTCAAAATACAAGCAGTCTTTCTGAATTTTGCATTGCTAGTGGAAGTCATTCCTGTTAACTTGTTCCTGACATTTCTATATCCCATGTTCCGGTATGGTGCTGGCAGAAGCATAAAATGGAATGCAGAATGATTAGACACTTAATGTTACGTGTTTTAATGTTTTGTGAGCTTCTCAGTCAAACATAAGGAAACTCTTACTTACACAGAAAACTAAGAACACTTTTAAATTTTTACCTGTGCAACTTCTTAGTGACTAATCTTAAACAAAAGGTTGAAATCCTAGCTTTCATCTCTAAAATCATTTAAATATATAGATAGTATATGAAGTATTTAATTCTCTGTATTGGACAGCAGAGTGAAACAGCTTAACAGAAAAAATACGTTGTTCTCTGTACTTTGAAAAAATAACAGATGTGCTTCAAGTTCTCAGGTGTTATGTGTGTTTTTCCCAAAATTGCTGAAAATAAAAGATTTCAGCTTATAGAAAGGAGGAGTGGTAGGTCCAATTACCACAATGAAATTTGATCTGATTATGTATGATTTAATATTGTATATGAAGATGTGATGTTCTTTGTCTCCTGTAACCCTCCTCATGTTTGGGAACAGTAGATGTTACGGGGGAGGGATGAGCAGAGTGAGATTGAGCATAAGCAAGTAGATACTAAATAGCATTTTCACCTTTTACTTTCTCCGTTCAGAGCTTTTAAGAGATTGCTTTTACAAGAATGAAGTCACCTTGACAAAAGAAAATATCTCATTCAGCTTAGTGAATAATAAACTTAATCTGAAAAATCAGTTTTGGTTTGCATTATAAGTGTATTGTGGAAAGCTGTGGGAGCTTACAGATGGAGAAATGATTAAACCAAATCAGACCCACTTAACTTCAAACAAAAATCACATATTGATTGTATAAGCACTTCATAGGGGGAATAATACTGTAGTGGGTCTTCTGAATCTTTTTTGAACTGGTGAATGACCTTCATTTGGTATTTGCGATACTGTGAAGACTGAAGGTATGAAGAGGACATCTTTGTAGTAGAAAAAAATGTGAAAAAAGTGTATCTCCATCTGACAGAGCCTCCTTAGTAAGTGCCCTCTTCATTGTCTCTTGAGTGATAGTCAATGCTCTATGGAAAGTATTTAGTAAACTTAATTATATAGACAGATGTTACATTAATACTTGTGACATTTCTTTTAACATAAGAAGCAATCTAAAATGTTAATGTAAATATCCACTTTTTTGTGCAGTTCATTAATACAGCTGTACAGTTATGTTCGCTGCCTCAGAGAGCCTGTCAAGACATGCAGTGAGCTCACCCTGGTGCCCAGTGCAGCTTTGCAGGCTAGTCGTCCTTCTAGGCTGCAGTTCTGTGGCTGATCTAGCATGATGGATGGGCAGTCTACTGCCGTGAATGGTGTTCCAGCCTCCCGAAAGGCTTGGCCATGCATTTCTACCTGCTTCTTTCAGCTGCAGTGCTTGTTCCAGCACTGATGCCTGCCTATTTCAGGTGTTTGGCAGTGTATAGGCAAATGGTGGGGATTCCCAATACAGCTGAGCTTGTCTAACACTTTTCATCCAGCTATACGTGCTCCTGCAATCTGCCTTGTGTTGCTTTGGGTGCTTACCTTACTCCTTGGTGAATCAGTGTAGCACACTAAATGAGTAAAAAAGTACTCAACAGCAAAATCAGTGGTTTTCTGCCTGGATATTCACATCCAGAACGGTCTTACCAACAATCAAAACAAATGTCAGAAAAGCAACAAGAAATGCGATTTATATAATACCATCTTGTTTTAATTCAGGCAAGAAACCTTAGAACAAAGCAGAAGTAGATGTGGCCGCTTTGAAAAGTTTGTTAGTAGTCTTGAGAGAAAATACATTTCAAGACCAATGAAGTCTTAAAGACTTTTACGTATTTTAGCTATAATAAGGAAAAAAATCCTTCAGGCACCCATTTTCTAAAAAATCCATTTTTCCACTATCAAACCAGTTCTTAAAATGAACTACGTAGCAGGATGTGATCTTGTCCAGAAATGCTGTTTCTTCCCTGTATAAAGCTGTTAAGTATTAAGCATTATATTACCTCATCTCTAAGTAACCTAAAGTTTGGCATGCACATAGCTCTAAGCATAAATGATTTTGTTTCAAATTCAGCCATTGCCTTTGTTTCTCAATTCTGTTTTTTCTAGATGTTCTAACACTGTACCAAATACAGTTTTCTAATAGACTAGATATTTACAATACAATAGCTAAGTTATTAAGAACTTATTTCCTTAAATATTTATGCAAGCTAATGTTGAGCTGCTCTAAGTGCTTTTAATATAAATTGCCCAATAAGGTCATAGTATAGTTCTTTAAATCCAAAAGTCAAGGTACTTCACTGCTTATGATACTCTGGAAATACAAACCCAACAGTCTGTTAAAATTGAATGTTTCAACTTCAAATAATTTCAGAGCTACAACCTGTAGCTCTTTATTTTTCTGAGGATGTGAGTTTCTTGGAGAGAAAAAAAATAAAAGGAATATTTAAAACATTAAGTTTTGGGGGTTTTGTCCTGTTTTCCATAAAATATTTTTACTTTCCACATATATTTAGCCACATAATACAGAAACTGAGGTGAGAAAATAAAAATGTAACCATTTCTTTTAGAACTGATATGTAGTCACAGCAGAAAAACTCCCTTCTGATGTAGAACTGCAGGGAAGGACAAATATTATTTGGTCCTTTTGACTTAACTGTAATTACTCCTTTCTAAGCATTTTTATTTTAATTTTACCTGGATGGTAAATCAAGTTTAATAATGTACTGAGAGACCTATCAAAATAGTTAAACACAAATACTTTAGTCAGTGAGGAACTATTTAAGTTTATGACTCAAAACATGATCTCAACCTCTCTGGGTTAGCAAAATATCTTACTCATTCCATATTGTATCACTGTAGATCACAGTTAAGTTGTATCTGTGAGCACTGATTGCTTGTGTTTGTAGATAGTAACATCCACCAACACACTGATCTATCATTTTCTCCCGAAATTCTGATTTCTCTACTCTCCCATGCTTAAGAGCATTGCTTTTCTATCCTTTTGTTGTCAGGTGTATGTGCTAGAGCCTTTGTTTCTTCTGAGTGATGCAGCATGTACGAATTTTTTTGTTCTCCTAGTGTAGTTACTTTCCCTGAACAGCATAAGCTAAGCTGCCAAAAAGCACTTGTTAGCATAGCAACATGCACAGTGGGGGGTTACTGAGGTCACTGTGTTTGGAAAAGATGGCTTTTTCTTTTCAAATGCCCCTGCCTGGCTTTGTTAAATCACAGTCCTCACATCCATATGAAACTTAATCACATGGCCCCCCCTTTCAGAATTATTTCTTTATATAAAAAAAGCATAAAATAGTACTTTTCCTGTATTACTGTTCCATACATATTATTCCTGTTTGGTTGTAGAAATTTATAAATTGCATTCAGTATACACTGAAAGACCATGCTCAGTCTCTTCATCTTCTCCCTCTTCTGTCCTCAAAATACCCCTGCAAGTCTTGCTGAATATGTCTTTGAGAGCTAAATATAAATATAGACCCAAATATAAATATGGATTCATTTCTTACAGTTACCTCTTAGTTTCTGATAATTCTTTCTCATTTGGATCCTTTGCTGTGGAAAGAGATCTCTTGCTCACACTGAGTTGACTGATTTGATGCACAAATTTAAAGTACAGCCCAGAAGTCTATGTGAATGTCAGTCATCGCAGAGAATGTCACATATAAATGCTTGGCTGTGCTGTGTATAACCATAGTAACAAGTGATACAGCATAGAGATTGCATGGAAAAACAATTCTGTGATTTAGTTGGTTTTTAATTAAGACAGACAGTGGAAAGTAGTATGATAGTGTGAATCAAAGACTGTGCCAAGTCTTGACTTTGCCACATATCTGATGAATGTCCTTAGAGATGCCACTCTCCCTCTGCACCACAAATTTTCCATCTGTAAAATGGCAACTGCTTCTCTGCTGCAAAACACCTTGAGGAAGATTGATATCACGTGCTATATAAGAGGGTGGGTGGTACTGTTAAGGAATGTTGCATATATTAATAACTGTGTTTAGGATTATTTGCAAGATAGTCCTTACATTTATATGTAAACTCTTGGGCACTGGCTGAAAACTGAAATTTTAACACCCTTTTTTGACTTAATAATTGTGGAAAATGGAGTTTTTCATCCACTTTCCTGTTTGGGGAATTCCTTTGGTTTGTGGTAGAATACTGGGTAGTACAGTTTTGAGGTGGGAGGGAGGAGGTGATCCAGTTTTCTTCTGTAACCTTGAGAAGGAACCTAGGCAGAAATGTTTGGTCTTGGGAACAGTTTAAAGTCTTTGGGGGGAAGAAAATATTAAGAAAATGCCTCACTTTTAAATTGCAGTAGGAGATTACCATAGCATTTCTTTGCTGATACTATAGAAAAGATGATGTAGGTACAGCAGTTCCACCACGTGTCCTCCCCCCTAAAAGTCTACATAAAACCAGGTTCTACATAGAGATTTTTTTTCTCTAAAAGTTATGGTTGGCAGAAATATTACCCTCTCTTTTCTGCTAGTAGAAAACATTAGCTACATCTAACCTCAGCATTTAATAGTGATGTATGAGAGAAAAACACTGTGTTTAAAAGTCATGCTGACGCATACAGCCAGAGAGATGTTCGTGTTAGACTATTGTTATGAATGTTTTCATTTGCAATACATTTGATGTGTGTGTACACTTTCACATCAGCAGCTCAGGAATAATTACTGAAAAAAAGGACTCTTTTGATCTACTTGCGTTAATAGAGAGAATTTTGGAGGACTTTTGTAACATTTTGAAGTATCAAGCAGAGATTGAGATCATCACAGCTACGTCAGGAAGAGGCATGGGGGGAAAAATCGCACCCCTCATTAACATGCAAAGTGCATGAGCATTCCATCTAACTCACATACACTATGTGACATTGATGTCTTGCTGTTTCTGACTTACATTTGAAATTGTGTACTTGTCAGGGCAGGATTCTCTTGATTCCTTTCATATTATAGCAAGAGTAGGGTGGTAATGGGAGATGTGTTTAAAATTGTCTCCCCAATGTTATTAGCAGTGGGTAGTATTTTATAAGGACCTTACAGTTTTCAGTCCTTTATGTATTTGCCAGGGTTCTGTCCCAAATTGTTGTTGGCCTGTTGGGAATTTATGGCTTAAATAATCTGTCGGGGAAGTGTAGACTTGTTGGACATTTAAGCCTCTTGTTCAGGATGGGGTAAGCAAAAATGCTTATAGCTATGTATGTCGTTAGTCTGCTCTGAATTAGAGTATTTTTCAGAGGTGCGGTCATACTTGTGCTCTTGGGCAGTTGTATATGTGATGGTCTTTATACGCACGGATTAGGCACTGGAACGGGACACAGTTGTTCTTTATGAGAGAAAATGATCAAAACATTTTAGGGATTTTAGTGTGGTTTTTTCTAGTAAAATGAGAGGAAAAAAAAAAAAAAGTCCTTATCTGAGCTGGATGTTCAGTTCATGTCCCAGTGCAGAAAAAAATACAGCTTCCTGACACTTTGAAATTTTAAAAAGAAGATAGCTAATAGAACTGCGTACATTAAGTACTTGTGTAAGTACAGTAAAGCAGTAACTGTTCTAAAAATATAATTATTTTTGTGGTACAGTTCCCTAAGTCAGCAGCTATTTTCTCCCTTAAAATTAGGGAAGCCACAGTTATTTTCCACAAAATGTATGCCAGCCAGAGCGATAGCATACCAGAGAAACCTAATTGATGCCAGTGATCGTGAAAAGTTGTTTGCTTTCTTTAAAGGAGTTCATTATACATTAAATTCAGCAGTATTGTGAATCACATGCTGGTCAGCAATGTAATCTACCATTTTTAAAGATGGCTTTAAAAATCATCTGAATTTCAGGCTGTTGACATCTGGAAGCTGTAGCTCTTGAAGAGCTACTGAATATTTTTGCTGTTTGAATGTCTAACCCTTCAGGAACTGAACATCCACTTTTTCAGACTCTTGTGCACATTTTTTCTAGGCAGTGAATTGGAAGTTGGCTTAAAAAAATTTATCCCATGTTGTAAATTCTTTTAAAATAGCAAAGAAATAAAGAAGCATGAACCAAAAGAACTCAAAATCAACGGATCAATACAAAAAAACCCAAAGAAAAACCAAACCAAACACCACCACCCCTCAAACAAAACAAAACCAAACCAAAAACAAAAAAATCGCCCAACAACAACAATAAAACCAACCTGTCCTTGATTATTGTGAAAATATGTCCTGGCTTTTCCCTTAAAGAGAAGATACTGGTGTAAAATTCTCTGAACAGGGATTCACTGAAATAACCCTGATAAACACCAATATATTAACTTTTCATTTTTTATTACTATTTTTTATGAATGTTTTATTGATATTATACCTTGTCATATATTCCTTTCCAGAGTAGAGAAGCTAACTACAGAAAATACACCACCTCGAGACACAAATAATATTTCAAACCATCGGGTGCTAATTAAGCCAGATGCACAGAATAACCAGAAAAGCAAAGAAACAAACAAACATGAGGAGAAGAAAGCTTTGGAAGCTGAAAAATATGGATTCCAGAAAGTTGGGCAAGATAAACCGTTAACAAAAATTAACAGTGTAAAGCTAAATCCTTTGGGATCCGAATACAGAACTTTACCCATAAGCACGATTCAGGCTGGGCACTTCAGACCACTTCATTTAAACGGGTCTGAGAATAAAGCTGGTGGTGGTGTCCTGGCAGATGCTGGAGATGGAGGTCAGCACAATGCAGTTCAGTCACATATAGAGTCTGAACGAGTTATGCAGAGAACTAATTCAATGTTGCAGTTGGAACAGTGGATTAAAATGCAAAGAGGAAAAGGACAAGAAGATGAAACAAGAGGGTAAGTACAATGTAAATTTTTTTTTTTGCTAGGCTTTCTGGCAAATAATACTTAAATTTCTATCCTGGTTAGATTCTTCCAATTTTGGCATATATTACATAAAAATGTGATTAATTGCTCTCTGTAAGAAGTGCCTGGATGACTGCTCAGAACAGATTTATTAAAGTTTCTCTTTTTATTAACATTTGAGTGATTATTAATAAGTTAAACTATATTAATAACCTAATAAATAAACATGGCCAGAATCCATTGTTGGGTGTTAGAAATTTTTCTATCCTAGCAGAGAGATGATGTCATCAATCATAACAATTCTTTTTCCTCTTAAAATCTGTTCTTGAAATTACCCTGTCTTCTGCATTTTTGTTCACAAATTCTTGTAATAATATTTTATTTAAAATTCTTCAAAAATATTCCAGGGAGCTTTTAAACTCTAAACAAGCTTTAATTGAAGAGAGAGAGAAAAGCTTTACCTAGAAGTCAGTCATAGAAATCTAACTTGATGCTTAAAGCTTCTCTTCTCATGAAATTAAACATCTCCCAGTTCTAATATTAAGTTCCTGTGCTTATTCATGAAGCTTTAAAATTATGAATGATTGGCAATATGGAATCTTGTGCCGATTGCAATTTCTCTGTCTGACAGAAGTGCAGGGATGTTGCTTCCAGGCTGGCTTACAGACAAGCAGCTCTAACAATAAAATATAGAAGTTTTTAATACTACATTAGATAGGAAGTATGGAGATGCTATCACAGGAGATATTTTGAAGAGCTGGAAATCAGGGCGTTTGCATATAGATAGATGACAGAGCAGAGCTTAAGACAGAACCAAGTTCAGAAAATGTGTTTTCCGCAAATTTCAAAATACGAGGGTTTGGCGGCTTTTCAGTTTTTTGCAAAAACTTGAAAAATTTACATTAGGTTGACTTACACTTGCGAACATTGGTTGAACATTTCCTTTGGTCCTTCATTAAATATAATTAGGAATTGTTAATGTGTTGTTTCATGAAATACTCAACATAAGTAGTTTGATAAAGTTTGGACTTGCAGTAGAGACATCGACTTGCATACTGCGACATTTATTTTATTATGCATGCTTGTGTAATGAGAACTGAGAAGGCTCTTTGGTGCAATTACATTTTTTTAAATTGGACTGTAAAACTTGCAACCAAACAGTAAAAATTTGAATAGCACTGCCATTTTTCATTTGTAAACAAGTATAAAAACACTAAAACTGATTTCATTGTGGGAATCAAGTAGAGGGAAGTACAGTTAACAATATGTTGCTAATTAACAATATTTTATTCTTCACTATAGAGAACACTTGTTGCTTAAATAAGGGTGGCATTGATAGTACAAAGAGTATTCTTTCAAATGCAGTTCTACATAAAAGTAGCAAACTGAAAAAGAATTGGCCTTGAGCTATCTTTTTTGCTTTGTGTGGAAGTGATCTTGAATAACGATCCAAATTTATAATGTGATGTCTTTAGAATGTGATTTCATTAAAATTTTAAATTTTATTTTTGTTCAGATTGCCAGTTTCTGGCAGGAGACAGAAACTTAAGTAGAATTGAGGTTGGTGAATGAGAGTAGAAAGAAGCTCCAGTTTATGTTAAAGCTTAAGATTGAGGTGAGAGGTTAGTAAGGCTGTTTTGTAGTAACACCTGTTCGACTCATATCTTGAATTTTTTAGAAAAGTAGTCTTCACTTAATGGGGATAAGTTGCTGACTTTGTTAACAAAGATGCTTTCCATTGCATCTGTCTCTCTAATGTGTTAGAGAAATCATGGAGGACCAAACTGAGTATCTCTGGTGTGACAGGCTGAAAAAAAATTAGGACTTTAAGAATACTGTAAAGTTAACAAAAATATTCAATTAAATAACTGTATATAAAATAGAAGCTATCAACTGTCCTCAATATGGAATGAAAAGGATTCACTGTAAAAGTACAAATTTTTTAGAGAAACAGGCTGACCCCTTAGTACTTCATTGCCTCAGAAATTAATGACAGCAATTAAGTTTATAATTCTTGAAGCTGTTATCTGCCACTTCTGTGGATCTAGACAACTAGTTTTGCAAGAGCCACATGCATAAAGACAGCTGATGCCTTGAGGAAGACAAACCTTTATTTAAACCAAAAATAAATGTTTTATAAATAAGAAATAAAAACATTATACTGCAGTATCATTTTATTGAATTAATTTTGCACAAGTCAATTACAAGTTAATGTTTTCACCCTTGAGTGGTTTTTCTCAAATGTGAAAAGATACAGAAGGGTTGCATGGCACTAAGTGAGGTTTTTCTGTTGCTGCTAGCTGAGATGTGAGACTCTGTCTTCCCACCTTGCTCATATAAGCTTCATCCTAAATAATAACTGCCTGCTGTGCAACACCAGGTTTCCATCTTCACTCCACCACCCTTTGCTTGATTTGCACATTGAAGTTCTTTATTCTGGGCCAGCTGGTATTTGCATTCTTTAGGATGAAGGACTGTTTTGAGGTTTCAGCCTGAGGGTATTCATAATGTTGCAGAACTGAGCCCCTAAAGGTTTAGCAGCAAAGCCATTTTCCCAAATAGTCCAACTTAGACAACAGAACCAGTATTGCTACCCAACAGTAATCCTAGAGACAACCTCTAACAGTGTCTCTAAGGACTTCAAGAATACTAAAATGTTAACCAACAGGTTCAATTAAATAACTGTATATAAAAGAGGAGCTCTTAGCTGTCCTCAATATGAAATGAAAAGGATTCTGTAAACTCATTTGGAAGCCTTTTTTTCTTATTGGAACATTTGTAGGGAGTTATTTGTGATGACAGTTGCAGAAAATATTTTGCAACCTCACAGTGTGCATGACTGCTTGCTTGACTGGCTGCAGCAGTCTCCCCTTGTCTGCAAGGCAGCTGTAAGCTGCAGTACTGTCTAGAGTTGGTTTTTGGATTTGACTAGAACGACATTTTTGCAAGTATCAACAGGACATTGGTGAATCTGTTTTGATTTTATCAAATCACGTAAAACAAGGCTTAATATTGAGGTGATTGGGCTTTTTACAGTTTTCATGGTTTACAAATAGAAGATTGATATGTTCCCAAATGTTCTAGAATGTAAGTAATTGCATGCAGACTTTAAATTGCTGTCTTTACGTAGTGAGAACTTCAGACAGCTTTTCAAATTGTCCAGACTATTTAAAGAAGCCAACAGGATTATGCTGCCTATTTAAATAATAAAATGGGAGAGGAGGTTCAGTGAGTTAGGCTTTTCTAGCTACTGGATATCTTCATGGAAATATTAGGCTTCACCATACCCATTTGTGAATAGCTAAAATAATATTTTGAAAGTTAGAAATTGAACCCAAAAGTGTGTTGGTTGTTTGGTTTTTAAATATGGAGATGGAGAAAAGTCCTTATAATTAATGGTATGTTACATGAAGAAATTTAGAGGTATTTAAGCAGGTTTTGCAGCAAAAGAATAGGATTTAGAATCCATTTCCCGTATTTATTTTGTGAGAATGGAAAGCTGCCCAATCTACAAAATGGGAATAATATTTCATTAATTCTTGGAAATGAAAGCTTCAGAAACTGTAACAGATTTTGTATATAAAGCTCTTTATAGCAGTTTTCATCTGCAAAATGTTACAGGTGATCATAAATATTCAGCCTAACTATTTTCAGTGAAAAGTGGGTTTTACCATCATTGATTTCCATGATAGTTATTCCATGAGGATCTAACATGCATAATGCTGGTTTACCTTGCCATTTGCCCTACATCATTTCTTCAGTGTTTTTGTGGCACTGAAGTAATTCAAAACCATCTTCAGATTCTCGTGGTGGCAGGGATTTATTTTGAACGAGTCTGGGGTGTACCTGGAAACCGGCTGCCCCCTGATGGCTCAGTCATGTCCAGCCTGAGATCAGTTTTGTTGGCTCTGGGCAAGCATCTATCATAGATGTGATCAGTAGCAAAAGGCTTTAAGAGGTGCTCATCTGAATTTTAGATAAGGGTTGAATAAATCAATGTTTATGACCTAGATTTTGTCCTCTGAATAAACAAGAAATGCTTTGTCATATTTAAGCATGCATCAGTACTCAGTATGGAAAATTTTGCATTTCAACTAATGCTTGAAAGTTGCTAAATAACTGCAGCACTCCAGAATTTTAATGTGGCAACTAATTAAAGAATAAGCCTTTGAATTCATATTCAAGTTGAAAAGCAATACAATATTATTATCGAACAAAGAAATATATTACTATTTGTTTTGCTTGAATAGCTGATATGGAGAGACCTGTCCTTGACAATTGCAAAATATAATTTCATTAGACAATTACTGCTATTTTTTCTTGGTCTGCTGTTAAAAAAAATCATCATCTTTTTCTATGTCTATAGTCGTTGCTGAAGATTTTTTTTTTTAGGGAAACAGATTTTTTTCACTTTTGAAAAATGGGCTTATATGGAAACAGTATAGAACTTCAAAGCTTTCAAAACTTTGACCTATCTAGCATATAGACAAGTTACAAGATGGATCTAAACTTCACACTACTAGGCTGTTAAACTGATAAAAAGATGAAATATGGATTATATAATAAAGCTGTTAATCACAGAAAGGATGCAAGTTTCAGAGTGCATTCAATCAGTATAGTTGATTTTTTTAATTGTCATCTTGATTTTCTTGCATGTTTTTAAAATGACACTTGTAGTATTAAAAAAAAAAGTAAGAATTAGTTGGATAAACCTAACCAATATTGACAAACTTTATATTGCTGTAATATTTATTAATGCTGTCCACTAATAAAAAGAAAATTTGTGTTTCAGCATAATTTCATATCAGACATTACCAAGAAACATGCCAAGCCACCGACCTCAAGCTTTACCTCGGTACCCAGAAGGGTACAGAACATTGCCAAGGAACAGCAAAACACGGCCAGAAAGCCTCTGCAGTGTAACACCGTCAGCTTACGACAGAGCCATAGGACCGGTAACAGCCGAAGAAAAACGGAGGTCAATGCGCGATGACACAATGTGGCAGCTCTATGAATGGCAGCAACGTCAGTTTTACAATAAACAAACAACTCTTACTAGACACAGTACTTTAAGTAGCCCAAAAACTATGATTAATATTTCTGATCAGACGATGCATTCGATTCCCACCTCACCTTCTCACGGTTCAATCGCTGGTTTCCAAGGATATTCCCCACAGCGGACCTACAGATCAGAAGTGTCTTCACCAGTGCAAAGGGGAGATGTAACTATTGATCGCAGACATAGGACACATCATACTAAGGTAAAAATAGTTATTTTAATAGTTAAAAATCTTATTTACCAGGATTTTTAATAGAAAGTATACAGTTACTGTAAAACTCATGTTGCATTGTAGTATGTTTTATTATAATGAAGATTAAGTTACATCACTGTTTTCATAGGGAAAAGTTTGATTTTTAAAAAGCATTTAAAAATCTAACGGTTGTAAAAAGATACTTTTCTAATACAGTAGGTGAAAACATGTTGTCCTAATACTACTGTCTATGATATTATGTTTCTCTAAAGTAAAGAAAAGCAGTCAATAGGCAAATTATTCAGAATAGTTTGTTGTATGTGCAGAAATGTTCTTCCTTTCTAGCTTTTTTAGTTGGAACTCTTAAGAGGACTGAAAATGTTGGGTTTCTTTCCACAGTCTGTTTTCTATTCTTCAGCCACAAGTTTGGCTGCCTTGGATTTCAGCAGAAAACTGAGTGTAGTCGTTTCTTTTGATGCATTTGAATTATTAGGGAGATCACTAAAGATCAGAGACTATTTGCACACAACCGTAGCACTTGACTAGCATAACTTTACTCGTCAACATCAGTGAGAGGGAGACACAAAGAATTGTAAACCAGTGTGCCTTATGTGGCTCTGCTGTATCCAGCATGCTTGTGTTATGCTTGCTTTTTAATAGATTGGAGATAATTACATAAAAATTACTCTTTCAGTTGGATGTAAAACTAGAGTATGTATAAAATGCTCATGAACATTTTTCCTAAATCTTTGTCAGGTGCCTTTGTGTTTCTTTTGCAGGAAAAAAACTTTAGCTACATCTTAAAGCAGTTTAAACAACTTGCAGTTGATTATTAAGTCTTTTTTTCGGAATTTTTTAGGTCGCTATCAACAAAGGAGTCATTTTGACATCCTTTATGTGTCAACTGCACTGGAAATTTAGTAATCAGTGCTTCTCACACATCTGAGAAATATCAGTAGGGTCAGTGCTGTAGACCATGTGCTTCCTTGTCCTTTCAACCATGTTTTCCTTTCTGATATTTCTTTTTCCTTATGGAACACTTTATGCTAGTATTTCATTTCATATTTAGTATCTTGTATACAAGACTTCCATTTCCCTTTGGTTTTTCATGCTATTTGGTTTGTATTTTTTTAGTTAACACAACTAGCTTTTGCCATTAACTTAAAAACACAGACCTGTTTTTAAGTGGTGGGTAATTAGGAGTGTGACTATTTGAAAACAGAAGGGTAAATTTAAGATTTAAGCCCCATCTATATAGAGACCTTAGGTTTTTAAACAGCTTTCAGTGGTGGGTGGAAATACTGCAATTGTGGTTTACACAGGCTATCAGTAGGGCAACAACTATGAGGGAGGACTGTTAATTAAATGAATGATGAAAACTGGGGTATTTCTAAAATTTAGTGATAAGCTACTCAAGTGTTCTAGATCGTAGACCAGCATGGAGCATGACTGGCCAAAGCTGGCAAAATCATAGCAAATTTCTCATGAGCATGAAGTTGGTTTGACTTTTTTTAGCATTTAATAGTTTTTGAGTCTTTAGACAACTATGGATCATACTGTGCTATTTTGTTTCTGTACAGCATGTCTTTGTGCCCGAGAGAAGGTCAATGCCAGCAGGTCTGAGTTTACAGCCTGTTACTCCTCAGAGCCTCCAAGGCAAAACAGTGAGTTGGATTTTTATTTGGTACATCAGGGTTTTTTTTAAGAATAATCCTTATTATTCTTAAGTATAATCCTTATTATTCTTAAGTATGAAGAGGCAACACTGAAATTTTATTCTATTCAAAGCTTGCATTAAATGTAGCCTTTAATTGTCAGGGAGAGGGCAGAATACATCACAGAACACTTACTTCTCCATTAATTATTTAGAAAATCCTAGAAGTAAAGTCTACCTTGTTTGGAAATCTTAAGGATACGAAAATTGCACTTGGTAAAATTGTGTTCTTTCTGACATCTTCTATTTTACTGTGGTGGAGCTGAAATTCTCATTGAAGGTGTTTCATCAAAGTAATATTGGTGTCCACCTTCTTAACTGAAACATGACTCTTAGCCAAAAGCTAAGAGATTGTCCTAAATGAATGTAATTTGCTTACCAGTTTTTGTCTCCTTTCCATAATCTTTCTCTGTCCATCTGAAATTACTGTTTGAGAGAGTTATTAATTAAGAATACAGATTTTGAATCATGCTGTGGGCAACATCTCCCCAGTCAATCCTTCCAACTGCCTGGACCCCTGTTTCTTGCACCTCCCAGCATGAATCACTGGCACCTTCAGCAACTTACGGGTTGGCCTTTGGCAGCTGGCGCCTTATCTCTGCGCCTTGTCTTCTGCAGACGTTTCTTTGGGTTCATGGCCCCATCAGCTCTCCTGGGCTCTGCTGCTGGAGCTGGGCTGATGAGCGGGGTAAGGGGCAAGGAGGTCCAAGCTTCTGCCTGTAGAAACCAGAAGTCCTGCCCACAGCACAGACGTTGCAGGGGCCAGAGGAGGAAACCTGTAGGTAGCTCTTTAAACAAAATTTTGTGTTGTGGTTGTTGCAAGTGTCCCAAGAGCTGTATCAAAAGCACAGCACTTACAGCAATGTCAAAAATGTTTGCAACATTACCAATGTGTAGAGAGGAGTAGGAATTACTGTTCGATGGGCTCCTCTGTGGAAAAAAGTTTGCTTGCAAACATTGGATTTAAGTAAATACTTTATTCCTAATGCACTAAAAATCGGGCTTTAGCAGAACATACTGAGAGGAGTTTCGATCTTGAAAAAGTGATTCACTGTTCCTTTTGTTTGAAGCTGCTACTTTCAATTTTCTTATCTCTAAATAAGTTTTCTTGTGCTTTGAAATGATGTTAATTTTCAGACTGAAAGTTATCACCAATTTTTGGAGAGAACTTGAAAACGTCTTGTATAGCAGTCTAGATTCTTACAATTACTCTCTGAAGTTAAGTATTTTAAATCCAGGTATTGAAAGAGGAAAGAGTACTAGAAGAGGAAGATAGGCTATTAGACAATGTGGCTTTGGTGCTGGTTTTCCCTCTAAGCGAATGGTTTTGACAGCTGAAGCTATGTGGAAATCCCTTGCTCCCTCTTGTGGGCTACTTTGGTACGAGCTCACAATGGTGCCAGTGCCACGCTTATTCCCAGGGATTTTTCTTCATTCTAAAGAAACTGGCATTCGTTTTTCGGTAATTTAACATTTGGTTCTCTGGAGCTTTTTTCTTTGCTTCTTTGCTTTGGGGAAATTCTGTGACTGTGGGAGAAAGCGAGCATGGTTTTATGGGGGTTTTTTGGGTTTGGATTTGGTTTTTTTTAAACTCACAGAACTTGTGAGAAAATCAAAATGCTGGATGAATATTTAACCTCTCTATAAGATTGACTTCTGGAGAAGTGTAAGAAACAGAAGTCAACAGGAACATAGCAACAATACTTGTGATGTTAGGTGTTTTGGTTTTTTTGAAGTATTGGTAACAGAAGTGGTTCCCAGGAGTGGTTCAGGTATTTTCCCAAACTGACCTAAACTGATCTGTGTTGAATTACCTGACAAATACCCATCTGAGTGTGACTTTATTTAATTATATATATATAATCTTGGGGTTTAAATACAATTCTTCATCCCTTCCCAAGGCAGTATTGTACATCTTAGTCATAAAAGTAAAGCAATAAATTAACTGGTAACCTCAGATCTATGGAAGGTGGGATAGAAAATTATTTTTGTCATGCTTGTGCAGTTTTATTTTGTGAAAGGTGATTGTTTCTGATGTAGTTCAGTTATCATTGGTTTTTTATTATTTTTGCTCTTAATTTTGATGCATACCTTTGAAGAATTAGTTTAGAAACTAAATTTTCTTGAGGGCATTTTTTGATTCCTTCACCAAGCTCAAATGGCTGTCCATGTACAGGTAGTAATATCCTAAGGGCTCCCCCTTCACTTAAGTCAGTATCATCAAGGTGATATGCATGTCAGAAAAAGTTTGAGGGATGCACAGACTTTCTTCTGCAAAATCCTCACTTATTTATGTCCTTTATACAGAATGTTCCGCTTTTATGGCATTTGTAGTATCAATTGTTTTGAGTAGTTAAAAGTTAATCCTTCACTATATATTTGAAAGTGGTCAATTTGGGGGAAAATGGTGTATCTTTTGTTGTATCGCTATAGAAAGTTTTTGTAAGAAAGATACTAAGAAACCTTATTTTAATTAAGTGTTGTTTAGGATACCGATTAACTTTTTTTCTACTCTTTGGCTTCTCACACTGCACTCCTTCAGCCAGAGGAGCTCACGCTGCTGCTAATAAAGCTGAGACGGCAGCAAGCTGAACTGAGTAGTATCCGGGAACACACACTAGCACAGCTCATGCAACTAAAACTTGAGGCCAGCAGCCCAAAGGTCAGCTATAAAGCAATGTGTGTCATGTACCATTCTCACTAACTTGTAGTCATTCATTAATCAAAGTTTGCATTGTACTGTTAGTGCAAAATTTTCTGACTATTATGGGAGTAGAATAGAGTAACATTGGTTTTTTGTGTATGTGATGTTCTGCTATTAACCTTTTGAGGCTTTACTCTGACCTTTTTGATATTAGCTGAGTCAAAATTACATAGGAATATTTTAAAATATATTGTAGTTAAGTTTAAAGGTTTTTAACTTATTGTTATAATCAAAATTAGTAATGGTAGATCATGGGATTAATTTATTGTTTATACTGCCTTATATCATCCAATCTTATTTGTAATCTGTGTATGAAAATCAGGACATGTTTAAAACAGATTTATCAAAGGGTTTATAGTTGTCTGTGTAGTAGACATTTACATGAGTTTACTGTATTTCATACGTAGAACCAAAATATAATGTAACAGTTCAAAGTCTGATTCGTGGCAAACTTTCATCACTTCTGTTTTGGGCTCTAAGCTAGTTAACAGTTCACCAAAAAAGGCAGATAAAAGCAGTATTATATTTCTGTGTAAAACAGAAAGATCACTGTCTAGTTTACGTCTTTTAAAGCTCTTTTCATGCATTCTGCACCTTCTGTCCCTTTCCTTTTTTCCCCCTGACTGCTGCCTGCTAGAATGAGATTCTTTCGCATCACCTTCAAAGGAATGCCATATATTTGGATCATCAGGTGGGATTTGCAATTTTCTTGTGTGTTTACATGTCTTAATGCTTTTTGCCTATTCCTATCAAGCTGGAAATATTTGGGGGAGAAGGATTTTCAGTGCTTTTTATGAAGTTTGATATTTAATATGTGCCCTTTTTAAGTAGCACAGAATTATCTTAATCAATTACAAATTTGACATGTAACAGAAAAAACCCTCTCAATTTAAAATTCATCAGAATACAGTAGCCACTCACCAATTATTTTTTCTGATCTTCATTTTCTTCTTATAATAACACTAACTGTAGCATTTTATCATCTTTAACCAAAGTCATAATATATTTCCAAGGTCATATGACACACATGCAATTTATAGAAAATTAGTACTTCTGATAATTTTAGTTTTCCAAATTAAGAAGAGTTAGCTGTTTCTATAGGATGTTAAATGAAAGGTGGTCAAACATGAAAAAATGCTTTAAACAAATCATAGTATGGCTCATTACTTTTTCTC
Organism: Strix aluco; assembly: GCF_031877795.1. NCBI lineage: Eukaryota > Metazoa > Chordata > Aves > Strigiformes > Strigidae > Strix > Strix aluco. Next base: position 21,651,717 of record NC_133935.1, read on the forward strand.
CTTTTACTCAGTTATTTCTTAAAGATTTATATAAGAATAAGATTCTACTTCTTTACAACTTCTGATAACTTATAGAGTGAGGGTACAATTCTGCCTTCACTAACATAATTGATTGCCATGTAAAGAATTGGGGCTATCACGTACCTCTTTTTATGGCTTTGTTACATGATCAAATGGGACTTCTGTTGTCTGTGAGAAGTTTTTAAATGAGAAATTTTTGCTAGCACTTACAAAAGACAGTCATAAGTGCTTAGAAGAAATATAAGAAACTGGGTGCCTGTTAGTTAAAAATATAAAAATTACTAAAGCTTTTCTTTTTCTAATATTCTTCCTTCTAATGAAAGTTTCCAGCCTTACCCTTAAAACCAACTGTTCATGGAACTGTTATGTCCTATGCTTGGTTCACTCAGTCACTATTTTCCTATTATCTCTTGGAAACAAGGTGTGAATTGTGACCAATTCAGTTAGATGGTAATGCATTTCTAAACATCTCTGTCTTATCTTAAGGGGCTTCAGGAAGCCCAAAAGAGTAGGGAAAAGCTCTGCTTGCTAAATTAGGACAAAATATTTCATCCAACTCAAATATTTCCAGTTTATAATGTTTTGGAATAAAGGAATAATTTTGTCTTCAAGAATGTAATTCATTGCCAAGAAAGGACAATTGTCCGTGTGAAGTGTAAAACTATGTACCGTGCTGTTGATTGATTAGCCAAGCTTGTCAGTATAATAGACGTGATTAAACAGAGAGAATTGCTTATATATAACATGCAAAGTGGTAAAAAGGACTTTCTTTTTACTTGCATCAGATAAAATTTAGAAATGTAATGTGATGTGATAAACATTAATTTAGGGAAGTGTCTAAATCTTGTAAATGTGCCATAATTACCCCTACTGGAGATTCAAGAAATCACTGCACTTCTTACAGTAAGAAATCATTATCATTAAATATATTACCTTAATCACAAAATCATGGCAGAACAGGTTGGAATACTTGTCCCAGTTTCTAATCAGTTTTTCTTTCTTCCCCTTGTTTTGATATAATACCGCTACCTACCTGTATGAAATAAATGCCCCTGAGAGTCTTTTTGCTTTGAGTACCACTGCTTCTAGGGGTGGTATCTCATTTATATCTTTTTGTTCCTTTGTCCATTATCAGTTTTCCTTCATGTTGGGAAGAAAAAAAAATCAAAGTTTCTTTTAACCTAAGTGAGGCCTTTCCTCCTTGTTATCCGCATCTGTAACCAGCTTGCATAATCACTTGCCCTCTTTGAATTTTAAATGTCCAGTGTACTTAAATTAGGTATTTCTATTCATACTTAATCTCTGAAAATAGCGTCAAAACCTGCTTTGCCTAGAGCATGTGGTAGAACTCCAGTCCTGTTACCTTCAACTGTTACCTTTTTGGTCACAAAGAATTCAGTACTGTACATAACAATAATTAGTAAGTTTGTACTGAGGTTGCAGAAGTGAATTTTCAGGCAGACTGAAGTTCATTTGTAGGGAGGGTAACTTTTATGCTGCTGCAGTAAGTTGTTGTCTACTTGTTAGGTGGCCTTCTTATCAAGACTCAAGAATATCCCATAGCCTTTTTTGTCATGCTTCTTTTTTGTACTGCTGTTTCCTTTTGAGATGCTTAGAAATTCTTATGTTACACTTTTTGATGTTTTTGTATTCTGCTTTCAGAATTTTTGTTGTTGTTGTTGGAGTTCAGAGATAGAGGAAAAAAAGATTGAAGATATTGACACACATATAACCAGCCATATGATTTCTTTGATGTCTTATGGCCAAAAGAATGATTGTCAGGCATCCTTTTTTTTTTTTTTTTTTCATGTAGTGAGGTTGTGAACCACTCTGCTGGCTCAAGGTTTGTAGAGAGGTGGGCGAGAGACTTATTTGCCTTTTAAGAAGTAGTTCTTTGAACATTGCTAGCAACCTAGCAACCCTAGGCAGTGATGATTTGTTTGCCAATATGGGACATGTTATGAGAGCACATATAATCTCAGTCTTCTGCATTATCAAATTTTAAGGGATCACTTATTGTATATTACTAAATCCAAGCTAGCAGCCTCCTTAATGTATTTGTACCCAGTAATTACAATAACAGTACTGAAAAGTAGGAACTTTTTTTTTTTCCCCAAACAAAAGCTAGATACGCTTTTTTCTGCTTTGTAAATAAAGCCATGGCAGGAGGTCCCACTTGAATCTTTCTGTTACTACAGAATTCCAGCAAACCAGTCTTCTAGTACACTTCTGAATTTTACGTGGATAGTAAAACTTTCTTTTGGCTGAAAAACCCTTTTCTACTGAGCTCAAGTTATCTATGAAAAACTCCCCATGCGTGTTGTCATATTGATCCCAGGTATACCCCAGGTTGGTTTGTCACAGTAGAAGCTCTACTAAATTTAATTTAATCTTTTTTCCATTTTGCGAAATGGCTATTTATGTAGATAGTTGAGGTGTTAAGGAATTTATACTTCTGCTGGTACTTTCATTTTTAGTTTCTTTCAGTTTCCAAAGGGTGCATAAAAATAAACAGAACTTGAACAAGAAGTTGTCAAATAAAGGTGTGAAGGTCCCACAGCCAATGTCCATACTGTCTTCGTGTTTTGTTTCTGTTTTCTCTTCACCACCCTCTTTCTGAGACACTGAAGGTGTTTCTGGAAAAAGGAAGTAAATTAAGGGATGCTGGAATAGTACAAGGGGGTTTGGATAAAGCTGACACATGTCCTGTATTATATCTGATATCTTGTATTTCAGCCTAAAATTCTATGTCCTATTGTAGCAACATATAGGATACTACTCCTTACTTGTATTTTTCAGGTTTTCTGGATAAGGTAGAGTGAGCTGACCCAGCCACTACTGTTCTTTCTGCTGCTTTTGTTTCCCTTTTCCCTCCTCAGATGAAGAAGGGAGGCTCAAGAGCAGGGGCTCTGTAGGGTGAAAAAGACTGCCCTGGAGGCAGCATTGCTGTAAAACAGAGGCAGGAAGAAAACGTGCTTTTTCCTTCTTTTTCTGAGCAGAAGATTAAAGAACAGAGAAAAGGTGGGAGAAAAGCTTAGTCAGGTCCTATTGCCACTGCTTTTACCTTCAGGAAGCTTGAGAGGAAATCAATAAAACTGCCAATCTGAGCTCTCAGTGTTTTGTCACCCATAACACCGTCTTACCTCATCAGTGAAGTCAACTGTCCTTGTACGGAGTCACTATTCCAGCTGATCACTGCAACCAGAGCAGCACATACTGAAATGTCATCTGTGTGGGGTATTTTCAAACATGGAAGAGAATTTAGGGAAAGGAAGGAAGAGAAAAACTGTACTAGCTTAGCTTTACAGTTTAAAACACAGAATACCCACTCAGATGCTAGCTCATAAATAATGTATCTGTTCATAGACATCATATGTCAAGAAGGTGGTTTTTTCATTATTTCCAACTGGAAAATGCTTTTATATGCTACATCAGTAAAGATAAAAGCAAAGATGAAGCATCACTTCTGGAAAGAGTTATTTACAAGATACGGCCAAGACTGCTGGATTTTATTTGGTTTTACCACTGTTTTTGCTGCGTGGCATCAGGCAGTTCATACTTCAGTTTGCTCGTGAAAATCTTAATCCCGATTTCTGTGACTACTTTAGTTGGAAAGACTCTGAGTATAATACTGTTAGTATTATACATAGGATCCTTTACTGTACAAAAATTATATATATTTTTTTTAGAAGTGAGAGCAAATCAAGGCTTTGTTCATAACAGAAATAACAAGTATTTTTCCTTGAGCTCTTTATTCAATGTGATGAGTGTCCAATTTCAGTTTGGGAGTAGCTTCATAATAATGCTTTAAGAATGCAAAATAAATATTCTCTTAAACTTTAAGAGCATGGGACTTGCCATTCTGTCCCACATAACTCCAGTTTACTTTGCCAGTTCTTCAGTACGCATTGCCTTGTGTGTGAGCTAGCTTTAGTTAATGGAAGGTTTGTGACGGATACATACTACCTCAAGAACTTAACTTCTCAGTAGTTAAATGTCAGTATTTTTTTGGAAACGTTATTTCCTAAAGGAGAAAAAAGCCTGCTGTATTTGACTGCTACAGAGGCTCGTTGGCTGGCATTACTTTACCAATTATCTGGTTTTTGATCTTTGTTCCATAAGGGCTTAAGGAACTGGAGCTTTTCTGAAAATATCTGGCCCTTGCAAACAGTGCTAGATAAGCATGGTTTAGCACCAAGGGTAGTAAAGATATTGGAAGAAGTCCTATAAATCAAAGTTGGAGCTTGCTGGAGGACAAAACATTACTTCAGGACACCATTCAGCAAATTCACTTCTTTTCTAATCTGGGTGAAAATAATCTCTGAACAGTTCCACAGAAATTAATTCTGGTGTTGTCTGTTACTGATGAGAAAGGAAAAATTTGAAATATCGTAAAAAAGAATTAGCCAAAGAGCCTGAAGCTGTTGAAATCCTCCTAATAAAAATGTATCCAAACCAGTATACTCCTATGAAATATTTCAGCCTCAGAGCAATTTTTTCTTTACAAATATTTCAGTTGGGCTATAGTTTGATTGCTTGGCTTTGGACCTTATTGTTGACCTTACTGTTGAGATATCTTTTAGTATCACCTGGTGCACCCATTCTCTGGACAAAATTTTAGTGTAAAGAGAGAACAACTTCTTGTGTCAGTTCTAGTTTTCTGTTTATGTATACTGCAGATGATGGAGCAAATGGGAGGGCTTGCTTGTTTTTTTCCCTGCCTTGAACAAACAGAGCATCATAAGCTTGCCTTCTTAAGATAAGGTACTCCTTATTGAATGATTAACTTATCAGCTGACCAGACTTTACTATGTATAAAAAACAACAACAACAACAAAAAGGTCCTTTATCTATAACAATAAAAATGTGTTTCCTATAAGGAGAAAAAAAATACTTCTCCTAATGTACAAGTTAGGGTTTTTTCCTCAATAATTACGGACAAGAAATTCCAAAAGGCATCAAAAACTCAGGCTTTTTGTTGCATTTCAATCTGTGAAACAAAACCTTGCCATGAAAATTCATGGTGAGTGCATATATATATACATAGAGACAGAGTAAAATATCATAAATATTCATACACACACTTCCTTCCCGTGTAACCGTACTTGAAACAGGTATTGCTAAAGTTTCCAACAAAAATAAGAGGGGGATTGCCCATTAAGTGACTTTTCAGTTTCTTTTGGAGAGGAAAACTATCTGTTTTCATAATTTTTCCCTTGCTGTTAGGAAGGTCTCCTTTTTAAAACCAAAAATCCCATACTATTTTCTGTGTTGCATACTTTTTCTGAAATCCTCAATGTATGCAATTTTTAGTGTAATAATCAAAGTATCTGGTTTTAACATTTACATACATATCAATAAATACTAATCATGGAAAATGTCTGACCAGTTCTGAAATAGTTTCACACCCATATATGGGTGTGGATAAATACAATGAGTAATAATTCTAAGTTCCTAAGTTTATAAATCAGTGCAGTATATAAACACATTTTGTCATACATGAACATAAGTCTAAACCTCATTTCAATATTCAGAGACTGGGAATGCTTATATCACTTTAATATACAGCGACTTATTAAATCTATAATTTAAAAGGTTTTCTGGTAAAAGTTTGAGTGTTCCTATTGCATAATCTGATAATACTTTTCATTTCAATATTGTGCAAAGCTGGGCTTGTTTTAAGCATTTTTATTTTTAAAAAGGGAGAATGTTGGTGAATAAATACTATATTGGTTTTGAGCATTTATGTGTTTTTGATACATTTGTTTGATATTATTAAACTTTTCAGATGTTGATATTACTGAATGATGGAATATATAAAAAGCATGGGATAAAATGTAATCTACTGCATTATTAGAAAAAATTAAAGTAGAGGCTATATTTTACAGTGTCGTCTTTCAAATCTAGCCATGCTGTAAACTGATGTTTGCTGTATGCTCCTCCTGATTTGAAATAGATGAAAGAGAATGAACCTTTAATCACCATGGTTCACACTATGATTGAGAACTCGGCGCTAAGACCGCAACTGTACCAGCAAGTAAGGTCTTGGATAGTGAATGAAATTGCTTTATCATCTGCGAAAATTTTCCTTAGTGACAGTTTTGGTTGTTCCTCAGATTTATTCATAACATTGGTGTTTCTCTTATTTGCTTTGGAAAACCACAAGTCATCCATGCTTTATAAAATGCTGCAATATTGTTAGCATGGCTTTTGCTGCGTTTTTGTTGTTAAGTATTAAATGTACACTTTTGAATAACTACTTCTGTCTAGACAATTTAATTAGTTGATGTTTTATGCAGGTGTCCAGTAAATTCATAAAACTTCCAATAAGCTTCCAACATTTGTCTTAGCATGATTCTCTGCAATTAGTGTTCAAAGGTGCTTCTTTCTTTTGACCACTACAAAAGCATGTGAGTGGTGTTTCCCTGGTCATTTCTGGCAATTTTGTTTTGTTCTAGGAAGTGGATTTACAAGTTTTTGTTTGCACCTACCAAGCCTTTAGCCACTGAAGAAAGGAAGGATCAAAATTACTTTGATCTGGGGACTGTAAATCCAAAAGGCAGTGTCCGTTCATAAAGTCACAGCAGACTTAACCATGCACACTAACACAGTATCTAGTGATGGTTGTAAATGGTAAAATGGAAGAAGAATCAGAAATGTGAATGGAAATATTGTCTGTGAGTTGAGACCTGCATTAACTTATGAGCATGGCCAATACATACCTGTTGGCACTGCAGTGTCTTAGGGTTTCTGGGGCTTAACTGAATAGTTTATGTCACATCAGGGAATGTTTAAGAAGTTCGTAGCCTCAGCTGCAACAAAGATGTTGTTCTTCCTTAAATGATTATGGTATTTTGCATCAGATGAGGTGTGCGATTCTGACTGCCAGTCAGAAGGGAATATACCTGTTTGCTTACAAATGCATTTATGCCCTTGTGAGCCAGACTGACATATAAAGGTTGCATAGTTTGAAGAAAAGGATATTCTGCTATGCCAAACAGTCATTCATTAGTGATTAATGCTTTGTCATGTTTCTAAAAATGCTGCAGCTTAATTTCATGTTTCATTTTTCTGGAAGTCAACTCCACATTGTAGATTTGCTTATGATCCAGAAAAGTTGCAAGAAAAATCTCAGCTTTCCTAAGGAAGTTGGATTGTGAGTGACTTTGATTTCAGGATCAGCCAGTTCATGCTCCTATGTGCAAAATAGGACCTTTGACATGGAACGTGAAGGAACTATTTGTGAGAGGAATGAGAGAAGTAAGGTGCCCTCAAGCCCTAAATGGAATTGGGTTTTGTTGGGGTGGGTTTTTTTTTTTTTAAAGAAGCCTAGCTGTCATGATATTTTAAAGCAAATCAATTTTCTGTGATAAAGTATGTAAGACAAATAAGTCAACATACATATAATGAACAGAGGTGCTTTGGATGTGTCAGGGTAAACTAGCTCAGCTTCTAATATTAATATGGACACATTTGAGGTATGGCTGTGCCTGGGCTAGTCTGCCCACTTATTTAGGGATACCAATAAATTTCAGAGTGCTGTCTTGACGAAGCTATGCTGTCAGCTAAGGTATCGCTACACAGCACTGCCTTCACCTCGTAGACATACCTGCTGCTTTGTATTTTGACACTGAATAAGCACCTGTTTTGATATTCTTGTCAAAGAAACAGTGAATCTAACAGGTCATGAAAGCTGAATAACCTTTTGTCACTAGAGATGTGGTCTCTTCAGGTCAGAGTGTTTGCAACGTTGGCAGGCTTGTGCAGGAGAACCCATGTATTGCATAAACTGGAGAACAGCAAGACCACCTGCTTTCACAGATTAAGTTTCCTATGCAAAGTACTGCATTAACTGACTTCCAGGAAAGGCTAAAAATACACTGTTATGCTTAAACAACATATAATTTCTTATTCAAAAACCCCCCCTGTTTTTGCCAGTCATCCTTCCCACTGCAGTTTTAAAGAGATGTAGACAATTGGGAGAAGCCTCTGTGTGAGCGACCGAAACCTGTTTTATTGTCAAGATGATAAACTAGTTTCTGATGACTGTAACCATTCCTGTGGATAGAGAAAAGGATCTTTCTTTGCTTCAGTTTATTCAGTTCACTTTTATGTCTGAGATCATTTACAGTTAAGCAAAGAAAAGCAAGAAAAGCTTCTATTTAATTAAAGATTGAGGTGTCTTGCTTTGTGTTTGTTTGTAATGATTAATGGTTCATTAGTAAAATAGCTAAAATATAGACTATTTCAAATGTGTTATTTATAAGACAATTTTATTTGTGATTTGTTACATCTTCATAGTTTTTAAATCACTGTGACTTACCTCAGTCTGCTCTACAGACAGTACTGTAAATTTACAAGTATAAGCCAAGGCAATGATTCCATATGTTCAGATAGGAAAAAGAGAGGCTTTTTTACAGCCTGGACCTATTTCTGCCTTGGGGTTTTTTGTTTCTTTCTAATACTAGGTGAGGAGTGTTAATCTTGTTTTCTAAGGGAGCATATGCTCATTTTAAAAAGTAGAATTATCCTCAGTTCCTCTCTTATGTGTGTGAGTTTCCTAAAGAGGCAGAAATGAAAATCTGAGTGCAACAAACTAAGGTCCAGGTCTTTGCTTGGATAATTGTTCTTAATACATTAAAAATGTATAAAAATAGTCCTTGATTTTTTGCTCCTGTAAGGATGGGGAGATCTTCTTTATGGCATACTTTTTGCTAATTATTGTTGTTGTTATTATTACTATCGAAGCTGCATATATTTAAATTGTTATGCATGTTAGATTTTGAGATGTGTAGGTAGAAATATTTTTCAGGTTTTGTTATGAACACGACATGATTGTATTTGAGCTAAAAATCTCATACTTCCAATTTGTATTTGAAATGTTATCTGTCGCATCATGCAAAATTAGAGGAGAATCTTGCTTACTGTGGGGTAAATGCCCATTTGCTCTACTTCCTGATAGTAAAAAGTACTTTAAAAAAAAAAAAAAAAAAAAAGCCACTTGGAAGTCTGACTTTAACCTCATGCTCCCCACAAAATGTGCTAGGTCGTCCTGTTTTAATTTCCTAAATGCAGTAATCTTGCAGAGATACTTAGTGTGCTCTCAGGGTGTGAAATTTCCTGCCATACATGGTTAGTGGAATCTGAAAACATCTTATAAGGTAATGAAATAATACTGTCACTTAAATGTTTTTAATATTGACTGCTTAACTAGGTTTAATCCCTCGTATCTCAAGAGAGAGATTTGCATAATCTGCATTTATTTGGGAAAAAATTTCCCTCTAAGGACATCTTATATTGTGTCCATTGTGGTGGATCCACTTCTGTGATTCAGCGTTAGAGGGAGATGGGGACTGTACGGTGGGACTGTAAAGTAGATGACAAATTATTTCTAATTTAAATTGGAGATTCAATTAAGGTCATTTAACCTTTTCACATGTAAAATACGTGTTTGGCCAAACTGTCTGTGCAGTTTGCCTTTCAAAAATGGTAAGTTCTATTTGTACGTATTTAGGATGTTGTGCTCTTTAATGTTTGGGAGCTGTGCAGTGTATTTCACTACGTTAAGAGGAATGGATTTTTGAGTAGGCAAATGTCGAGGAAAAGTGTAGAAGTCGGCAGCAAGTCGTGTCATTGGTTCGGTAGGTGGCACTCTTTCTCTGAAATTACTGTCTTGGTAAAGTTTGTAGGAATGATTTAGCGAGAGGCGTTTGTTGAATGTGACATAAAATACATTTCGATAATTTGATTGTTGGAGCTTATAATGCATTTTCCAGGGTTATGAGGTTGTTAACCTTGCTTGCAATGTGTAATTGCAGTTTGTCTACTGCAATTCCTCTTATAATTCCAGTAGGATGTGATAGCATTCAGCACTTTTTGCCTTAAGCTGTTTTATAGATGTGCTGTGGAAAGAGAAGCTGCTGTTTTGTCAGAGATGGATTAAGTGTTTCATACTATTTTTAGAGTTTTTGCACTAAGTCTACATAAAATGTTGCGGTAGAAATGTTGAAATGAAGTGTCTCTCCAGCAGTGCCTATTGTGGGAAACTAGTACCGCTGACAAAAGCAAGAAGCAGTTTTAAAAGTGTGATAGGATATTAATAAGAAGCATTAGTACGTGTATACTGTTCTTTGAAAATGTGTTTTCGTTTTCTGAATACTTAAAATATCTTCCTTTTAGGAGGCAGGGATAGGGATGCTGAATTGGCAAGCCGTTTTAAACTTGGCTATAATTAAGGTTGAAATGCCAAAAAAATAAACGTGTCTCTTTTTTAAAAATAAAAAAGTGTAAAAAATGCTGGCTTGAAAATATAATAATACATTTTTCCAGGCAAGCTATATAAAATGCTGATCAGTGTCTTGGGAAGATGTATTTATCTAATAGGGGATAATCTTTCTTTTGTAAAATCTTTCTGTTGTGAAATATAACTAGGTATTCTCTGTAAGTTCAAGACATTTGGCCATGTTTATGAGGGTTTTTTAAATATTTCCATTCCTCATTTTTCTCTCATTGTGATAAAATCAACAGTTAAACGCAACTCTGCAATTGTAGAAGTTTAAATAGATATCTTAATTTTTGTGACATTCATGAAGTGCAAAAGTGCTGTGGCTTTTTTCATATTCCAACGCTCATTTTCATAAAATGTCCATTTCAAAGAAAGTTACTGCAGTTTTAATGCACTATACATACTTTTAAATTGTCACCAGGTGCATTTGCATGAGGTATGTGGACATAATGTCTTGAAATGAAACACTTAAGTGTGCTGAAGACATGTACATTTGTTTGGAATGCTTGTCTGATTAATCCTTCCCTAGTCCTTTTATTTATAAGTGTCCTTTAACATAGACTTGTGTTCTTATAGTCTTTCTTGCACTATTAAGTCACGATGACCTAATTATGACAGATATGTGAAGGGAAATCATCTATGCTGGGACTCAGTGCACACATGTTTTTAATTAAGTAGAATACAAACGTTGATAGTGTTGTGCCAATAGTTGCTGCACAGGACATTAAGTAGTTACTGTATGTGACAGTCCATTCTAAAATGGGGAACTACTTTTTTTCAGTCTTGTTACTGGTCAGTTCAGAGACTTGAAAGAGTTAAGAACTTGGTGAGAGGAGCTATATGAAAGTAGTTTGAGAATACCTTACATGCTGACTGGCATGAGGAGACAAGTTTGCCTACGTCCAAAGATAAAATAAAAGGGCTTACATTCCTGGCATTTCTGGCAATATTCTGTTGAAGGGGGGGATCCATGTGAAAAAGTAGGCAAAAAGGTATTTGGTGGCACTTACTGGGCACATGTCTGTAGCGAGATATTTTACACGTATTTTGTATACTTAGGTAATTCTGTTCTGATTTCAGATTCACATCAGAATATCCTCCTTGTGAATACACTTGACCTTAGTGGGCCTAGAATGGTTAATTCCGAGTAGAATGAGCCCCTGTATTTAGAATGCACGTAAGAAAACATACATAGTGATGTATGACTGTGTATAGGTGTACTCTGGCAGTTTAATCTTCCCACATAATCCATGTTTGATTGAGTTAGTTGTACATCTTTAAAAATCCAGTTTGCATTAGAAACATAGTCTGTTAAGTTAATGCAACTTTCTACTGACAGTCTGCTTGACATTCCATTTACTTATCTTCATTAATATATATTGGCTAAAAATATATTGTTCAATGTGATATGTTTGACTTTCAAGCAAAAGCTGATTTCTGTATTAAAACTGTTAAGCTGAACAGTAGTTTCATTTTCATAGTCCAATTAAGTTGTTTTATGGCAATATTATTCTTCCTTATAGTTAACACAAGAAGAATGTAGGGGTACACTATACAAATATAGAACTGAAGAGCTGGATATTGATGTAAGTAATTTGTATTTCTTCTCGGCATCTTCTTTCTTGGAAATGTTGGTATTTGTCTCTTTATTTTGATAATAATTTCCCCCTTGACTTTTGGGTTTGAAATGCACTTCGTTTAAGTGATTACCAACAGAAATTGCTTTGTGAAATTGAGTGGCGTAAGACTCTTTGTAATAAGCTTTTAACTTGCAGGAAGTATTACATTGTAGGCTGAAATTTCAAGTAGTATGTCTATTCAAGGTGAATTGCTTCTAGAAAGGAATTAATTACTTTAGAAGGGAAAAACTCTGTAGTTGTTGTTCAGTTATAAGATGTATGAGAGATGTAACTTCTCAGGAAATATGAGTGATGCTCCAAAACTGACATTTGGCATGCATAGTTACCATTCAAGTATTGGGTTGCTAGTTACTAAAGAAAAGGGGCTTGGTGTAAAATTGATGGTGAAAAATACACACATATAATCATACTGTATATGCATACATATGCATGTCTAGCCATTCTTGCACAACGCAACGAAGAGTACATACAATGATTGAAGGGATGTTATTTTAAGAGTAAAAAAGAAAGGAGGCTTCCAGTGTTCTCTTAAAAGTTAAAAAGTCAGAGTAACACGTACTGAACCAAAAATGTTGTTCAAATAGAAAAGGAAACTGTTTCAAATGGGTTAGAGTGCACTGAACAGTTACTTGCTCAAGCTGGAGCTGGAGTGGAACAGTTCTACTCATAGCCAAGCCTTGATTGGAGCTAAAATGGAGCAGAGCATGGATAGTACTAGTACCTAACTATTAAAAACTACCACCTGAAATAAACTATGGGAAAGACTGTGAATATATACAATATTCTTTATAATGCTGAGGAATATGTAAATTAAAACAGTATTTAATACCTATTTTTAAGTTGTAAAGATTTAGCTGTAGAATCGTAAATTATGTTTTGAGCCATGCTGTTTCAAGTTATAATAACACTTATTTCGTAGTATATTAAAAGGGTTTTTAAGGTTAATTTGAAAATGCGAGACCTATGCCTTCATGATTTTAGAATTCAGATTTTGTTTTAATAACTTTTTATATAGATTCATGTAATGATTTGATCAAGTTATATTTTGATTACTGAAGATGTTAAAAATGAAATCCTAATTGCAATCATTTTCTGTTATATACTAGGCTAAGCTTAGCCGTTTATGTGAGCAAGATAAAGTTGTACAAGCACTGGAGGAGAAGCTTCAACAGCTACACAAGGAGAAAGTAGGACAATTGTATTTATTACCTAAAGTGGATGTTATTTTATGTGCCTATTATCAGAACATTGATAACTGAAATAAAATGAAAATCAGCCCAATGATGCAGAACATTAAAAATAATTCTTTTTATTATAATAGTACACGCTTGAGCAAGCTTTGCTATCAGCAAGTCAGGAGATAGAAATGAACGCAGATAATCCCGCAGCCATACAAAATGTAGTTTTACAGAGAGATGACTTGCAGAACGGACTACTTAGCACTTGTCGAGAAGTATCGCGAGCTACTGCAGTAAGTAATATGTTTTTGTCAGTAAAACTCAATGAAGTGTCAAAGGATTGTCTTCATGTTCATGTTGTTAATTGGGTTGTCTTTGGCTACTTTTCTTTACGTTCCAACAAAACTCAGTGTTCTTTTACTTGCTTGTATTTTTGTCAAAGGCAGCTGGAAAATGATCTTTTCACTCTGTTCATCGTGCAGGTTTTTTTGGGTTTTTTTGTTTGTTTGTTGTTTTTTTTATTGGCCAGGAATGAGTGCATACTGACTTTAATTGATGTGGTAATTTTCATCTTTATAATATGAAAAATTGATTACAGGAGAACTAAATAATGCAAATAAGTTATTTTATGTGATGGCAAAATAGTAGCAAGCGCAAACTTCATCAGATATTTGATCACATAGGTGACTTATTTTAAGCCAAATCAGCTACAGGATGAAAAGAAGAAAAGATTATACCATCATGGTCTCTCTTAATAGGGAGCCATTATATTTAAAAGTTCTTTCAAGTTACGCACTTTCAAAGACCTTTAAAAAAAAAAAAAAAAGGAAATTGCTATTGCTATTTACTCTCGTTTTCCACTTCATGATGGTTTCTACACTGAAATGACAAGGCAAAGAAATAAATTTTGCCTACTTACATATATATCCAAAAAGGTATTTCAGTGTCAAATTCCAGTGGTTTGCTATGGTGAAACTGATGTCAAGTAGGCCCTGAAATACTGGTTTTAGTCTGAATGTTAGACTCTGTTGTAAAAGGAATTAGTTGGTCAAGGAAAAGGGAATCGGGGAAGGAAATCCTGCAGATCTACTTTACCTCATTAACTTTTCAATTTATGCTAAATTGAGTAAGTTGCTTGATGTGGGCTTAAAAAGTGAGATGGTAGAGCTGACCTCAAAGAATATTTTCTTTTCGCACCTTCTCCCTTCTGGTGTTTGTAGTTTCACATATGTAAAATAATGACATATTAGCAGGCCTGGGGCATTCACTGGTAACCTTACAGGCATGGTTGGATGACTTACGTTTGTCTTTCATAATACATTGTGTATATACACACATATTGTGCACTCACACATATGTATTCTATGTGATAAAAGAGACAAATTTGCATCCATTTTTGTGGGTTTTCTGCCACGGTGGAAGGGCAGCTTAAGACCCACATGCCTGCTGACTATAAAGATTTTTGCTATGAAGATTTTGCTCTTGCCTATATTTTTTGTTTGTGAAAAGACAAAATTCTGTTTGTTTGAATTCCATTCAGTATCATTAGAAAATCAAAAAGCTGCTTAAACATTGCATTCTCTAAAATACATATTTATTTATTGCTGGTATTTATGCATTACTTCCTGGTTTCATGCCACTGAATAAAGAAAAATAATTTTTTTTTTTTTTAAATTGAATGTGCATCTGTAATTCTTTTGTTATATACTTAGGAACTGGAAAGAGCTTGGAGAGAATATGATAAATTGGAGTATGATGTAACTGTAACAAGGAACCATATGCAGGAGCAACTCGATCGACTTGGAGAAATTCAGGTGTGGCATAGATCTTAAAATACACTTAAGTCACTTTCATTTTTTTATTATTTTGTTTAAAAACTACACAAATGAAAAAAGGAGGACATGTGCATTAATTTACAAGGTATAAAAAGAAATTAAAAGTTTGTAAGTTCTGAGGAGGTCTTCATCTTTTCCTGGTTTTTTTGAACTGGTTTTCCTGTGTCTGGAAGCCTTTTCTTTCTATTTCAGTGATGGGGTCCAAAACGGGGTAGTTTTCTCAGACCTTAATTGCTATGACAGTCGTATTAAATATTCACATAAATCCTTCCATATAACTGAATATTTAAAAATGTAATTAAATAATTCTATCAAAATAGATTATAATTAAAAAAAATTCTAGGCGTTGCTTCAGGTCTATGAAGAGTTCTGATGTGTATCTTGTTATCTCGCTGTGCTGTGGAGGATTGGACAGTTAGTGTAAGTTCTGAATGTCTAAGGAGCTCTTTGAGACACACACAGATACACACGTGCATACATTAGCAGGAATAGGCAGGTGGGTGTGGTCCATGCTGGGAGGCATTAAAGGCTGTTTGCTCCAGGGATTGATTTTCTATGCAGCTGTGAAAGGCAGATTACAAGGAAGCCCAAGAGCTGAGAAATTTGTGTTTTGCAGTTGGAAGCATGCATAACGAATGCAAGTAGGCCCACAGTTTATATGCTAGTATGCAAACACCATGTTTATCTCCACCTATTTTAGGGTTGGAACTGATGATTTTAGTTGTATGTAGGTCTTGTTTGCAAAGTTTGCTTGGATTTTCTTTGGAGACAGTAGATACAATTCTATTCTTAAATGGAGTTTGAACAAGGAAGTTGCCGTCAAACTGACTGACACATTATGAAATTAGTTAATCTTACACTTTCTGTTTCTGACAATATTTGAATGTTTCATTTCTATGGGAGAGTGTCTGTCATTTCTGCATTTTATCTTCCTTCATTGGGAAAGGATATGCAGTGTAGTCTAAAGAAAGAAAAAGGTTTTCTGTTTTTTTCTGCTTGCAGCCTATTCTAATTTATTGGCTATATGCTGTTTATTTTCTGGCAGACTGAGTCAGCAGGGATACAGCGTGCTCAGATTCAGAAGGAACTGTGGAGAATTCAGGATGTCATGGAGGGTTTAAGTAAACACAAACAGCAAAGAAGCTCTTCAGAGGCAGGTAAACTGATTATTTTTTTCTCGTAGGAAGTGAGATTGTATCATACACATTTTGGAAGGATAAGTTCCGTAGTTGCTTTGTATGTCTGAAAAAATGGTACAATTGCTGAGAAAAAGAAGAAAGCGATTGTCTATTCTAAGTTGATGCTTTGTATATTTGATAGCAACAGGTTGTAGTTCATATTTTAAAAGCTGTTTATTGAAAACAATTTTTCTCTTTCTTTCTATGCCTTTCCCCACCCCTCCCAAACAGGCATCATGGGATCAAGGACATTTTCAGCTATTAAATATAAAAATGAGGTATGGTTTTAACATATTTACCATTTTAGCATCACTGAATTTCTAATATACCTATGATAAAAATGAACATTATTATAATTGTTTGGGATGTCTGAAGGATGTATTCAGTATGTTTCTGTGAAAGTACTGCATTATGAATTAGTTTTAAAGACTGGTATCTCCACTAGTAATTCTAACACTTCCATTTGTTCTGTGTCTTTATATTCTCACCGGTATGTTTCTCTTTTCCATTTCTCACCTTTTCCTCTCCCTAGGCTCTTACCCTAGAAATATAAACCCTGATTTATGGACTTGTTTTCTACCCACCGCACTTTTCATGGGAATATGTCTATTCACATATTGAGCCTGGTTCTCAGATGGCCAGAGCACCCACAAGAACAGCTGAAACTGTGGGAGCTCCCAAATGTTCAATTCCTCTGAAAATCTGGCTAGAAGTTACAGTTTTAAAGGGACATTGTCATGGTTATCTGAAGTATATGCAATATATATACATCTGTCTTACAGAATTTTCTAAAAGTCAAAATTTACTTGAAAATCTTTAAGAAGATATTAAATTTAATTTTTAACGGATGATTCAAAGAATTCATACATGTCCAACAGAAAGTGCAGGTGTTAGAACTGAAAATCTTCATAAGCTGAATAATGAAGCTATTGAAGTATTTCTGTCTAGGTGGTAATAATAATATAAAAAACAAACAAACAAAAACAAATAAAGCTGTCTTGGGTTTTTTTTTTTTAGTGTGACATTGTCCCTTTAATTCCAAAATATATAGCTGGTGTAGCTATGGTAATATATTTTTCTTTTTAAGTTATAAATAATTGTAACAGGTGTGCACATCTAAATAAGGTGACTATTCTACAATCTTTAGGAAGAGGAAGTAGTCCCACCTCGTCCTCCACTCCCTCGGTCCTATGACTTTACAGAGCATCCTCCCATAATCCCCCCTCTGCCCAGTGATAGCAGCTCCTTGATCTGTTATAGCAGGGGCCCAGTACATCTGCCAGAAGAAAAGAAGATTCACCAAGTTCAAGGATATCAGAGAAATGGATCTTACTGTGTAAGTGGCTTAAACTGCCACATTGTTCTTGAAGCATTCCCCTACCTTTGCACAGTCACCATTTTTATTTTGTCATCTGGCTACTTTTGTGTTATGTTTTTTACTTTTGTTTACTTAGTTTTATTTATAGCTCCATCGTTTGCTCTTCACATTTTCCTGTCATGTATTCTGCGCATATATAAAATGTCTTAAGACTTAGATGCTTGTATCTGAGTAAATTTCAGAAAATTAGATTCCTCTACTCACAAGTTCTTATAAAACACTAGGCTCAGAATCAGTTTTTGCTGAAGCCTTACACAAGTTTGTTTCCTGAAAATGATTGAAAAGAAAAAAAAAACCCTCCACATTTTTATGGCAATTTTTTTCTGTAATTTGTGAAAGTCTGCAAATGTTGTAGCTAACTACAAAGAAATACTGCTGCAATAGCACTTGAACAGTGAGAGCAGAGTCATCACAAAATAACTGTTTTCAGTCTTAAGTTATAAATGTTTTTACAAAAATGCCTGTTTACCTCATAACTTCTTGTTCCTCAGGGTCCTGATTATAGACTTTATAAGAGTGAACCGGAGTTAACTACAGTAGCAGAAGTGGATGAGTCTAATGGCGAAGAAAAAACGGAACAGATATCTGAATCAGAATCTACTGCTAAAGGTTTGTCCCCAGGCATGGTGTTACAACCTTTCAGCCTTTTTCACAAGGAATACAAAGCTTTAACTGTGTTATAGAAGCTATATCATCTTTTATATTTTTGTAGCCTGTCCATTACTTCATATGATGAAACAGTTTCCACGATAAAATAATGATTTAATTATATGATGAGAAAGATTTCAGTCAATTACACTGCAGAAAAATCAAACATTATCCTCACCAACAACCCTGAAATCCTTATTGACACCATGTCTAATCACATCACTCACATTCCCCACACACCATTCCCTTGAACAATTACCCATTTTATGTTCTTGTCCTTGAACAATTATTCAGTTTTTGAATCAAGCTCCCGATGTTATGTCACTGGAACGTCCAAAAAGGCAGCACCACAGAATTTTCAGGCTCTCATAAGGCAGGGAAACAATGTCTTTTTCTTTTTTAATCTTGTAATTGTTGAATTGCCTTCTGTCCTCTGATATAATAGGAATAATGATCGTGACCTTTCAGTGTACAGACAATAAAGGTCTTTGCAATTGCTAAATGCTTTAGATTCTTCCCTTCATCTAGCTTCCATAAAAGCTACTAATTGCTTGGTAGAGTCTTTTACCAGGAAGTGCTTCTCAATTCTGTTTGTTAAAACACACAGAATAGTTTGTTAAAGGTGACTTCAGGAAAAGCAGCTTGGACACCTCCCAAGAATCATATTAAGAGCTTTTTAAAAAAGTAACTAAGCCTACCCTTTTTTTTTACTGTAACAGTTGAAATTTCCAGTGCCGGCAAGATCACTGCCTTCTGTTCTGGTAGTTTGACTAAGCATGTACATAGCAGGCTGGTGCAACACTGCCAGAATTTGACCAAGAACTATGATCATCTAAGGATATTATTTTCATCATACCATGGTAATGGTGGTTTTTAAAACTAAGGTTAGCATACAGTTTGAGTGTAAACAGTGTGAATGGCCCTGTGATATAATTAAGCTTGCATTTACCAGACAATTAGTCAATTCAGATTCACTATGTTATTTGCTGAGGTATAACGTTCACTTAAACTAGATATTAAATTTCTTTTAACTTGGTGGTGAAAATGCAAAGTTTAATCTGAGATTTGCTAATCATCAACCACCTAACTTGAGGAAAATGCCTTTCTGACAACATGCCTAGGTTTTATTGACCTGTGGTGTTCCAGATTATTTATAGTAATTTATGACAAGAGGGAAAGTAATTATCAAGACAATATAAGAAAGCCCACGCTGACTATATAAAGCAAACCAATACTTTTTGAGCACCCCAATCTGCTTTCTGTTGCCTTCTGTAAAGACAGAAGTAATTTTACTATGCCCACTTGTAGAAAAACAGTCCTCAGTAAAGGAAAGCAATAATAAAAATTCTTCTAATATAAATAATATTTAGGGGCATGGGAGAGAATAGTGTCAGTGGTAGCAAGCAGCGAGAGGTTTTCTATCTTCTTAAACAGCAGAGTGAAGTGGGTTTATTGTAGCTGTGTTTTATCATCCAGTCCACGCTTTTGAGCATGTGAATTTTTGAACAGATACTTCTTGTTCTGGGCATTCAATTATAATAATCCCCATGCAGTAGGAAAAATATAACCATTCCTGGTTGTTTGGGTTTTTTTTATAGTGTGTATGCTGTTTCAACAAACATTTTTATGCTATTCTATCTTAACAGTTTATAAGCCAAAATGGAAACAAACTCAAAGGAAGCTCATCTCTGCAATTTTTCTTTCCTGCTGTTTTAAGAAATCATACTTAAATGATGTAGTTGCCTATTAAGGGTGGTTCTGAAAATTAGTAAATTTCAGAGGAAATTTAAAAATTTTTTCTAGTTCCTTATGCACATTACTGTACTAGACACTTCCCATGTCAGCCATTTCCCTCTCTGTTCAAATGTCAGAAATCAGAGAGAAATGTTGTATGTAAATATGTAAAGTAACCCTTACAGCTGTCTGCAAGCAGAGGAATATTTATGACCCGAGTGGTACATAAAGGTGACACAAAAGGAAAATGGACTTCTGCTGTTTTATCCTTTTTATGTCTAAAGGAGACCCAAGCTGTTGCTTTATATTTTTTGTTTTGAATAATGGATTTGGCATTCGGATATCTCCAGACTATTTTGTCAGCCTATCAAAACAATTTGGAGAAAGAGTTGAGCCTTCACTGAGTCAATATATCGTCTAAAATCTGTGCAACTTCAGGAAAAACAAGGAGAAATAATTTGACTATCAAAGAAGACATTATATCTATTTTTTTAGGCAAAATCAGGAAGGAAAAATTATTTTTAGTAGATTGATTTCCTGCATGTATCGAGAAGCAAAAATGAAGCATGTGTTATTTAATAATACTTGTATATTTTGGTAAGCTTTAACTTCAGTTTTCTACCAGCTTAATTACACTTTGACAGGGCTTCTCTAAGTAGAAAAACTAGGGGTGGATACGAGAAAGTGAATGTAGTGGACATCAGGATATAGAGTAACTTCAGTTCCTGACCAGACAGAGCCTGGCTGCTGCAGTTCCCTGTCCCCTGTCCCCTGTACAGCGAGCTGCAAGGCTGAGGAGATAGTCCCACTATGCACAAGCACAGCCATAGCAGATAATGCAAGCAGGTTTGAGACTGGTGCTGTTACAGGCACCACATAAATGAGACCAGCACTCGCATGAAAGTAGAACAATGCAAACAGGATGATCCTATTCTCACTCGCTAGCTAACCAGACTCAAGGTGTGCTAGCTGCTCTCATACACATATAGACATGAGCACACATGTGTGTCCACACACAAATGAATCTCTCCAAGATGGCCAGACCTATGGTATCTTCATCCATCAACTTTCAGTACCTCTGGCCTCTCCAGTGTCTGAATCTTAGACTTAAGGTCTCTTGGACAGCTGGCTCCCACACCTTGTATTCTGCTTGCCATCTAGTCTTGTCTTGAGTTTGTCAGCATCTCACAGACGGAAGGTTCCCCCTGGTAGCAGGTCCAGACCTATGGTCCCTCCAGTAGCTAAATCACAGACCTGCAGTTTTTCTCGTGTTTGGCCCCTAGACCTGTGATCTCTCTGTAGCTGTCTCCTACTCACAAGTGAGCCTGCCTTGAAGATCGCTAGCATCTCCCACACTCATACGCAGAAGGGAAAGCATGTTCACATGGAGAATACTTAAGAGTAAAGTTTAATAAGAAGATAGGACAGACTGCAATGCTAAGGCATGGGGCTTGTTCAGACAAGCATACTGACAAATGACTTGTTTATGAAAAATTGGCCCCTTTAATCCCCCTCCTCTCTCTTGCCCCATGCCTGTTCTTTCCCATCTGCCTTGCCCCATCCCTTTCACAGCTTTTGTTTCCTCCCAAATAAACAACCTACCCATAATTACGTTTTCTCCATTGGTCCTACTTTTGCTAAATTTTCTATCTTTGACATCATTTTCTAGGTAAGCTTGTCTGTAACTGGTAGCACTGATACAGCTACCTAGGCACTCTGCTGGCCTTTCAAACTCTCTTCCACAAAAAGTCCCCAGTATGGCTGTCCAATTAGCAGTGAAGTTTGGCCATCTTTCATGTATTTCCCCCTTAACCATCTGTGAAATCTAGCCATTCCACATGGCACTATCTAACTTTTGTCTGTTTCTTACAGATAAAATTTTTATGTTTATACTTTATGTCCAGCAATTTCTTGTGCCATGTGCAGTAGTTTCCCATGTTCTATTCAGTTAGCCAAACCTCAGGCCAGGGGCTAGTCATCTGCTTGTGTACCTTGACAGACATGATAGGCTTTAAGATCTTTGCTGTCTTTTGAAGAATAGTTTTCAAGGCTGACAACATGTCTTTTCTAGAAAACAATAAACTGTTTTGGCAATGTTTCGCATAGTGCTTACTATATTGCTTTACTCTTTCGCAGGCTCACATTTTCCTGTTGGAGTTGTACCACCCAGAACCAAATCACCAACACCAGAGTCTTCAACAATAGCATCCTATGTCACTTTGAGGAAGAATAAGAAGATAGATTTAAGAACGGTACTTTAAAATAACCTTTGAGTATTGATGGATAGTGATTCATTTCTAATTTTAATTTCTGTAGTTACTTCAAAAGTTGTAATTAGATTTTTGATCTTCTTTATAAAAACTTCACTGTTATAAAGATATACTAGGTTAATGGAGACAGCTGTAGAAAGAATGACAAAGTTATAAAGGTCATGTATGTTAAACTGCACAGAGATTTCACTACACAAACTGGGCAAGAACTACATGGTAATGATAAATCTACTAAGCTACTGAAGTTCACACTTAAGATGCTTCCTCTCCTTTCAACTCGGGTTAAAACTTTTGAAGGATTTGTGTTTGGTTTCTGGGACAATTTAACAGCCCTTGTATAACAAATACTGTTTTTTGTTTATTTCATTACTAAAATGATTTGCAAAATACCTAAAGCAGCCAGAAAATAAAGACACAGTAAGCAATGTGTTGGTAATAAGCCTGGAATTTCAGATTAGAGAGTAGTCTCTGGGTTGAAGATGGATATTTACATTTAGTTCATGCAAAAGGGAGGAAAACTTTTGCCACAGTTACAGCATGAACAGAAGAGGAGAAGTTGTAGGAAGAATGGTAGAGGAGAGAGAAACTCACAGGATGTTGACTGGAGAAAGAATACCACTTTTCAGAAGTGAAATCAGTTACTGTGAATGTGCTGAATGCAGCTGATTAGCCCAAAGTAAACTTTTTTTCTATCATACAAAGTACAAATCTATCTGAAAAGTCAGGGAATTTCAAGAACAGAGAAGGTAAAGTAGTGGTTGTTACTTTGGGAATAATATAACACTTAGAATTACAGATTTTTAGGTGGTGATAAATTGCCTTTGTTTCAGCCTGCATTTACTGTTAAATGATGTCCAGCTGTAGTTTTTCTTGAAATAAGAAAACAGAAGTCACTATTAGATCAACTGGTATAAATGTCCTGGATCATTAAATTTTGATTATGTTTCTGTCTCAGTCACATAACTTGTGTTGGCCTGTTGTTTAAT
The DNA here is from genome assembly GCF_031877795.1 of Strix aluco. Classification (NCBI taxonomy): domain Eukaryota; kingdom Metazoa; phylum Chordata; class Aves; order Strigiformes; family Strigidae; genus Strix; species Strix aluco. Next base: position 21,674,870 of record NC_133935.1, read on the forward strand.
ATCTGATAAATTGTTTAAACTTGATAAGATGGCATTAAGAGAGCATCTACCCATTCTCTTAATGTTTATCATTAATGGTGGTAATTTAACTATTCAAAAAAAACAAATTATTCCTTCCTTTTGAGTTTTGGTTTTCATTTATTAATAATTGCTTCTTGTGCTTTCTTCATGTACATAGGAGATCTTTACTTGCCCCCTGTTTTTCTGCTTTTTAGTAAATTATTAGGTGATCTTTACTGATAAGCTAAACAGTTTAGAATCTTGCTCTTTTAAAACAAATATGTAGATATATATATATACATACTTTCATTTAAGGAAAGACCAAGAAGTGCAGTGGAGCAGCTGTGTCTTGCAGAAAGCACACGGCCTCGAATGACTTTGGAGGAACAGATGGAAAGAATAAAGAGACACCAACAAGCTTGCCTGAGAGAGAAGAGAAAAGGACTCAATATTATTGGCATTTCAGACCAGTCTCCTTCACAGAGTCTGTCGTTTGTCAGAGATAATCCATTCAAATTGGCACAGGTGGGTCCTACATTATTGAAAAACATTAATGTGTCCAATTAAAAAAAAAAAGTTACAAAATTGTTCTTTTTCCAAAATCAGATGATACTATAGGTGTCTGTTTGAGACTGCTGGTGTAGAGTAACAGTCACTGTTCTCTGCCACACACAAGAGAAAGGGAGAAGACAATCTTCATGCTTATACCTAATGATAGTAGAAGTCACTTCTATGTCTTTTTGGAAAATAAGTAGTTCAAAATCTACATATGTTTGATTATGCATTGTGATGTTTGTTAACAGCTTTTTTGTCAAATTCAGAAAACAACATGAAATTATGACTAAAAGCAGTGTCAGGGAGAATCATGATTCAGTTGATGTATAAATTATGAAGATTTTTCTTCCATGTATTCTATTCGAACATCTGTAACATTTTTAGGTAGGAATGTATATTTATGATCATAGCTTTTAGCTGGTGCTCTATTGCTGTGGTTTTTGAGCCCATAAATACATAAAAATAGAACCTTCACTTTTGTTTTCACTCATTCTTAAACAATTAAGGCAAAGAAGTGAGTTTATTAAATGGTTAAGGGTGGGGAGAGAGGAGCAAAATATAACTGCTTGTCATTAACCAGGAAATACTATCCTGAATATACATCTGGGGGGAAAAAAAACAACAAACAAGACAAACCCAACTAACAAACAAAAAAACCCCCCATCAAGACAAAAATATCAAGTAGATTCAGGGTAGTGGGTATTAGCCTACTACTTTCTAAATGTTAAGAATCAGTTTTCTTTTTCAATAGCTTAATGGACTTATCTTTTTTAATTTTTTTTTATTTTCTGGCATATTTTTTTTCCTCAGACCACACTGGTTTTGATTTTTTTTTTTTTTTTTTACACTGACATGGAAATATTTTGTACACATTTTAACATTGGATTTTCCAAAATCAGATTAAATGCATTGCGCTGTTAAGAAGTCACATACTTCCAAATAAGTTTTAGGTTTGTTTAATTTTTTTTTCCTCTGAGCATGCTAAACTGCCTTCAGAGGTATACAAAAATTACTTTTTCTTCAACAGCATTGGATCCCCAGAAGACACTGATTTCAAGTTTTGCCTTTGCATTAGAGCATCTGTATTTGGGATGACATCATGAATGCTATATATGAAGGGGGCTCCTACAAATATTTTTGTGATTAACGCTGCCTTTCTCAAGAAGAGAATGTGCAAAGCAGAGCTTTGCAGATGTTTCTTTTCATAGTTTTTACAGAGGTGTTTGAGCTTTACCACCTTCCTTTGGTATCATTTCATACCCTAAGGTGAGGAAACTGCAGTCATGTATGTGTCATACCTGGTTAGCAGGCACACTGGTAGCAGAGTAGGGGAAGTGGCCAAACCCTCTGTGCCATCAATACTTGCTCTACAGAATTCAAAAGAATTTTGTTCACGTCAACGTGTTCTGCAGTCTTCTGTGTGAAATCAGTACCATGTGGATGAGATAAGAAATTTCTAGAATAAGTGAGAATGTGTCTGAATTGAATATTTAGCTAGTAGTCCATGCTACAAAATCACTTCTTTTATCACAGCTTTAATTCTTCCAGAATGGTATTTGGCAAAAAGCCACAAGATGAGGTATTACACTGTAGTAATAGCTCTTATTTTTAAAAGCATAGTTCCTATGCCTATTGATTTTTATACAGAAAAATAGTGCAATGACATTAACTGCTGGAAGTCTTTTCAACTGGCATTTGGTTATTTAAGAATTGGAGGAAAAAAAGGATTTTATAAACAACCTACAGTGTAATTTTTAAGGGATTACCAAAATACAAAAGGAAGTTGCTTCACAATTGTTATTGTTTGGGACAAGTGTATGATATGGGTGCATACTTTACTTAGGAAAGTAGAGAGATTGATTTTTGAAGTGACTTACATGGAATTTCCTCTTAACAGAGTGCATGTGCTAAATTACAGGAATTCAGCCACAAGATTTACTACTTCCAAGGCTCCTGTTTTTCTCAGCCCTAGTACTTAGTTTGATAAGACATACGAACCTCACTTTGGTTTGGTTTGCTACTCCTCCAACATAATGTTTGCAGTTCACAATGTTAAGTGACTTCTACCATCCTTCCTCAAAATTTTTATGTAAAATTCTCTGTGCAATGGATTTTTTTTTTTTTTTTTTTTTTTAAGGAGTAAGTAATATCCTCTGGCGTTATCAGATGCTATGTTGTCCTCTGTTAAATCAGTTAACAGCATAGGCTTGGAAGATACCCAACATAGTTGGAGAACATGCACAATGGTACACTGTGAGTTTTGTACTGAGAGCAGATTTTTATCCATCTTTTTTTAACCAGAAAAAGCTATTTTTAAAAAAATCAGTGCCTATGAATGCAAATAAGAATGCTACTAAGCATGTGTGTGACTGAGCTAAATTTGAATAATATTTCAGAAGATAAAGGTGACTAATAGAAATGCTGGAGATCAGAGTGGGCAGAAAGTACAATAGCCTTAGAGAGGAAAAAAAATGTTAGGCTGAACTGTTTTGAAAGGTACAAAAATGAGAACGTTTTAAGTCCTTAACAATTTCCATTTTCCTTATTGCAAAGTGGTATCCTTAAGGTTTTTTAAAATATTTTTTTTTTATCACAGTCAGAGGACAGCACAAGACACAGAACTGAGACTGATAACTTTTGTAAGAATATATCTATGTATCAATTGTGTTCCACAGAATCAGAAAAAGGATGATACTTTATCAAGTAACATGAAGGAATTAGAGAGCACCAGTAAAGAAAATAATCTGAAACAAAATAATGAAAGCCCTGGAGAAGAAATAGTGCATCTAAAACATGGAGGACAAGCACATAATTCATGTTTTACTAAAGAGGTACTAAACTGTCCCTTGTTGAACTATTCATCAGCCTGTCTTGCAGTAGAAAAATATTTGAGCCACAGACAGCAGAGTATGGGAAATTGAGCCAGTTCCCTTTGCTTGGAAGATTAAGACAGCTTTTTGGATATAACAAATACTCTATAGAGAAGCACAAAATTGTATCAGATCTGTCTGTAGCTGAGATACTTGAATTTTCTTGTATATGGTCTTCCTAAATTTCATTTTACTGAACTTTATCTGTTACTATCTTGATTGATTGGAAAAATAGAAAATTATGACCTTTACTTCTTCAGAAAAAAAACCGATACTAAGCATCTTTAAATAATAATCATTGATCTGTTCATTGCTTAGGATATCCCACTGTAGTTTTTGACAGTAATTTAAAATACACCTGACTTTTTTGTTTGGTTGACTGTAGTGTATCAAATAGTTTATAGGAAGCAGAATAAAGTTGACACAACAATTTATACATGGAAGTAAGTAGTAACTGTGGTTTGTGGTATTTGGTCACTGAATTGATTTCTGTCTTGAATAGCCTCAAACTCATTTGGCAGTGAGTTACCTTGGTGTTTCTTGTACTAAATGCCCTGAACACTCGGCAAAACCAGACTGACTGTGGAGATTGTTTCTACATAATCATATCCTGCTTACAGTTTAATATTTTTTAAAATCTTGTGTAGAGGGGATTTTTCTGCTTTTCTATCCATATTCTTTAATTAATTATCCTTTGCTTTTCCTTTTCCTCACTCATTTTTCATTTTGTTTTCCTGGTTTATATTTAGCTTTTTTAAACATATGTCTGATGGAGAATGGTATAAAATCAAATAATTAACCTATGTTGTTATTGTGTAAAAACACTTTCTATTAAGAGTCTGTTGATTTGTTAAGTATGCAAATCTTTTAAAAGAAAATACACTTATATTGGTTATATCTAATGAGACCTTTAAGAGCAGTGTTCAGGCTTATCAGCAATATATTCCAGTAGCTGGAATCTCTGTTGGCGTTGTGAATAGGGAGAGCATGAAAAAAATAGTCAGGCTGCAATATAAAGAGTTCAGATAAGTTCTGGAAGTTATTAAGACAAGCGCTGCCCATTGGCTCTGGTATAAGTTTCAGGATAACTCTATTAACCTGAATGGTATTGATAAAAATTTCTTAAGTTATGTAATTCTGAGTTACTAAGTATACATGATGGCAGAATTTGTCTGTTAATAAAACTGTTTCCTGATACTGTATTTCTTATCTGCCACTTAGTGTGTATTACAGCTTTTTGTTTCATGATTTCAATTTTTTTACAGCTGACAAAAACTGATGATCTTTTATCAGATGCACATGTTGTATCTGACTCAAAAGAAGTGAGTAATGAAGAGAAAGCAGAAAAGGAAAAGAAAAATAAATTGGAAGAAACACATGATGGTGATATAAGGTAAAAATAAAACAAGATGTTCAGAGACTATTTTAAACTTGCACATTGTATTTATTAGCTGAACGGACCATGCAACTAATGAAATACTGCCATAAATACTTACAAGGTATATTTATATGTTTTTGAGTGGTTTACATACAGAGAAATCTAGTGAGAAACCTAACCACTGTAGGGGTTCAGTTAGAGGTGATGAGTTGGTGGGGGAAGCAATGTTTATTTTCAAGTATTGCCCCAGTTATAAACAAAATCTGTTCATAAGCCTTGCTTTGGGATACAAAATGTCAGTTCAAACTGTTTATTATGAAAGCTTCAGCCAGGGCTTCCATAGCAAGCTCTTTACTGCAGATATTTAGGAGCAAACTAAACAGCTTATTCTGTATCTCCTGCTTTAACTTTTACTTGACTATTTTGGAGCGCTGCAGAATTAGAGGAATATTGTGTCTTGGATGTTTCTCTTTAAGGATTCATAACTTTAGTCTAAGTTGCATTGCAGATCCTAAGTGAGTTCTTACATGAGGTCATAACTTGCTCACAGCACCCTTCAGCAAAATAGATATCAGGCAGTAGGAAACTTAACTGCATGAGTATGTAAAAGAAAGGAATTCAGTTCCTAGTACCTTTTTTAAGACTAACTTTACAAGATAGAAGGGTTTCAAACTACGTGCTTAATTTATATTACACAAACTTGCAAGATGCAACTTTTTTCTATTAACAGAAGAAAAGTAAATTATAACTCCTATACTTAGCGGTTAACACCTGAAATGAAGTTAGAGTGAGTTCTAAATGCTGTGTTTTTTTTAACCAGCTTGCAGAGTGTGACCACAGTTACAAACCACAAACCCAAAGGCAGTTCAGAAGAAAGTGAAGTAGTTAGTGTTCAAGAACAAGAAGGGATTATGTCTTCATTTGAATTAGCAACACAGTCTTCAAAAGGAAGTCAGGCAACAGCAGGTACGGAGAAGTTTGACTGAAGCACAATTTGCACAGTACATATGTAAAACTTTATTTCATTTTGATTATGTCTTTTGATGCTCCAAAACACTTGTGAATTGAAAGTGCTGAGCTAGTCTAGATATCAAGTGTATGGTTTTATAACGTAAAGAAAAATAATTTCCCAGTGGGTAACTACAGAAATTCCATTTTTCTGAGGTTTTAACATAGATTTTATGGTTGCATTTAATTCAGGGAATTAAATAACTGTTGCCAGAAATTGTGTCATACTGTAGTTACTGGTTGGAGCAAATCCTTCCCTATTCATCTTGTAAAACAGCATCTCAGTCCTAAATATGTATAGATTATTTACCCTTACCTCCTTGCTAATGGATGGCCTCAGGTGTGCCCAAGATTGAGGAACCCTTGAGAGTTTCCAATATATCTAGTAGATTTTGAACTAGCAAGTAAAAAACAGCAGTTTGGTCATGTTTTCAGGAGTAACAGAAGAAAAAACAGACACTAGATGACTTGTAAAATGACTGGTGGTGTGCTACTTTGCAAGAAGAGGAGGCTGGAATAAAGCAAAATTGTTTGCAAAGAGAAAAAAAAAAGAGGCAAGAGTGTAGGGGAGGAGGAAGGACGAAGATGGAATTTAAGACATTATTAGGATATTTGGTGATGCAAATGGTTAAGTAAGCCAAATTGTTCAATTCATGGCTATAAAAGGTGACCTGGACCTTTGTAGTGCAGTCAGCAGTCCTTTCTGTGACTTGATAATCAAAACCAGAACTTGTAAATACATTTTATAGTGCTCAGCAGAATAAAAAATGCTTAGTTAATCTGAGCCAGGATATAAAGGTGGGTCTGGGAGTATTCAGACTAGTTAAATTTTGCTTTTTTTTTCCCCCTCTCCCTCTTGGCAGCATAAATAACACATCAGCATTCACGTGTCCATTGTTTGTTCCTTTGGTGTTCTACTGGTCATTTATAGGCCTGAGTAATGATCTTTCTTGAGAACAGCTATGCTCTGCCCTGAAGTTGGGCTTATTGTGCTGATCAGATTTTAAGTCTTCACTTGTGTAACTTTCATTTGGTTCTGCATATATTTATTATGGCTTGGAATGGTGATTTTCAAGCTTATATTTATTATGGCTTGAAATCATGCTTTCTGTAACTTGTATTCTTATTTATCTTGCTGTATGACTCGCAGTGAAAAGTTTGCCTTCTTCACCAGAACCGTCATTGTCACCAGCTCCATCTACACAGACACAGCTCACAGAAGGATCACATTTCATGTGTGTATAGTTACAGAGAAGTACGTCTGGTTTTTTCCCCCACCCTTCCTGCCATTTTCCTAATATTTTTCTAAGTATTTGTGTTCTATTTTTTTTTTTCCAAGAAGCATCTGTAGACAATACTTGGCAAGACAAAGTTATCTGCAATGTTGAATATAAACTAACAAGAAAACAAAACAAATACATGTATTGATTTGCCTGCAAGTAATGTATTCTCTATCCAAGTACAAAGAGAGAGGACTAATTGGCTTATCAAGCACATTCTCCACAACTGGCAAGATAATAGCCCTTTGAATTACATGAGAGACCTGAGTTATTGCCAAACAGATACCCAGTTAAGGTACCAGCGTCAGTGCTCAGGTGCAAGTGAATCTTGATGCTTCAGTCATGGTAATAGGCAACTAGAGCTAGATCTCAGTGATGCTAGAAGGGAATAATCTAATGACCCAAAGAGTTTATGGCTTAAGACATAGATGCCTGAGTCATGACAAACAGGAAGGCAAAAAATGAGGGTGGAAGAAATGTAACAATTACAAAACTTTTTTTTTTTTTCTTTCTCTATAGAGATAGCCATACACAGCTACTCTTCCCTTGTCATAGTAGGTGATTTCTTCTGGGAATCAAGTTAGAAAGCATGAGCTAGGCTAGATTTACATGTTCCTACCTGTACTGTTACCTACTTAATGAATAGAAATGTAAATACAAGTAAGCATATTTGTACAAGTGTTTAAAGAAACAAATAGGATACCAGTGTGAATGCTTCAGCACTTTACCAGCATTTAAATCAATCCACATTTCTTTGTTGTCAGGCAGTGCTTGTTTAAATAAGCTTTCTACTAAAAGAATGACCTTTGTTTCAATGGTAATGCTAAATGCCATAGCTAATGTAACTTAAGAAAACTTTAAAATCAAGAAAACTTTAAAATTGAGATGTTTTCAGTCATTTAGCATGAGGAGATATAAAAATGCATTTTTTCATTAACTGTCCCAACCTCCATTGCCAATCTTTCATCTTAGCAAAATTAGACTACTTATTCATCACAGATACCTTTCATGTATGAACTATGGGCAGGAAACTATTTATATTCTTAAAAAAAGGGGGAAATTATTTTCATCTTTTTCTCCTTTTGAGAGAGTGGAAAATGCACTCTTCATATTCAGTACTGACACCTGTGTTGCTGGCTTCCTGATGGATGTGGTCTGTCATGATTAGATTTAGCTTGGACTTTTGTACTTTTATTCAAAAGTTTTACTACAGAACTATTTAAAAAAGATAAATGGAACTATTCAGCTTTTCTGTAAATACTGATTTGTGTTAATGCTTTTCAGTTTCACTGTATAATTACACATGCATTTATCATGCATCTTCTTTTTGAATAGGACAAATGTTACCCCATCAACTCAGTTTCAGGTCAGTAGTGAAACTGAAACTGCACTGCTGAATTCTGTCCAGAGCCACAGCATGCCTGTCTGGAAAGGGGAAGCAACATATAACTTCACCAGAAATTTATTACCAATTGCATTAAATTGCTGTCAGCTCTTGTCATCAGCTCCAATGATCAGATCAGCAAATTCATTTGTTTTTCAGGATTTATGCTAAATACGAGACTAGCAAAAGTGAAGCACTCATATAGTGCGTTGTAACTTAATGCCCAAGCCTTGACAGCCCGCAGCGGGGTGTATCCTCATAGGCAGTACTGTAGCTGTAACATTTCTGTATTAAGTATGATTCTACAAATAGGCCTTAATTGCTTATGATACAATGGTGCATCTGGGATGGCACTTGTAAAACTAATGCTCTGCTTACACGTGCCTCACTATAATAAAGGAAGGATTCCAGAACTTAAAATAGACACCTTTTGGCTGTTTAGTATTTGAATTGAGTTGGAAAAAACATTGAACTATGTGCACACACATTCCACATTTCTTTGCTGCACTTGATGTCTCTGGCTGTTTCCTAGGACCTCCAAACAAATTCATGCCATGAGCTGGGCCTAGTATGCGTAGGAGATGTGTGAAGCATAGTCTGATTGCCTGTAGTATGTACTGCCCCTCTCCTTCCGGGGCTGTCGTTCCAGTATTCCAGTGCTTTGCACCTTGCTGAAAGATAGGGGTTTTTTAATGTGCGAGAACTCAGCGTCTCTCGGATGCAAGAAATCCTATGTGGCAGAGGGAACTTCAAAGCTGTGGGATCAGCTCTGTTCACATGCAACCAAATTTTTCAGGCAGCATCTGGAAAATGTATGGTAGATTTCAGAGAATAATGAGGTAATACCTATATTTGGCTTTTACAGTCAATTAGTAAAATGATACTCTTGGCACAATGCCAGGGGAATTTGGCATAGGAAGTTGGTGGCACAGGATATTGTAGGACTAAGGGAAAACCCATTAACACAAAGCTACTTTCTTTGTCACAGCTCTTGCTTTGCAGAGACAAATCTGGATGTGTACTACTAACATTGTTACATTTTAAGCATTCCATCTACGCTGAGTAATGGAGGAATAATGAAATGTTATACAGCACCTGGATTCAAAGCTCGGAAACATTTTTGCTAACGAACTGTTAAAAACTATTTATAGAAGTCCTCTCAACAATTACCAAAATTTAGCAAGCTCTGGGTGGAGCACTTGAACTTCAGAACACCTTCCAGCTACGCTGCCATTACAGTGTAGCAACTGAGTAATACTGCATCCCTCTGCAAACCCTGTGTCATTTGTAAGAGCAATTAGGGTCTTTGCTATTATTACTGGGGTTTATGAAGAACATTTGGAGATGCCCATACACAGCAGGATAAAACTCTCAGAGTAAACAGGCTTTCACACGAAAAAAGCTTGCTTTTGCTTCCTGCTGTCAAAGTATCTTGACAGCAGTATTATTCATCAGGAAAATTGATTTTTGGAAACAACTGATTTCTAGAATACTTTATTATGTTCTACACCATTGATAATTACTGCTGGGATGAGGTCAGAACTTCCTTGCTGTGTTTAATCCCAGGAGTTGCTTTATACAATATTCTGTTGTTGCTAAAATAGAGTAACTTAATCTGTGTCTGTCTTTCAGCACTAATGGCTTCTGTTGAAACAATTCATGCCTGAGATGTATGGACCTGACCTATGAAAATACGAGAAGATATTGTACAGTATATTTTAAATCTATGAAATTCATAGTTCTGATGCTTTTGGCCACAGAGCATCATTTTATCACTTCCTGGAAAATGTTTATTCCAAGAGAGCTTTAAATGGCCCACATGTACACTCAACAACCTTCAGATTGTTCTCCTGATACCAGCTTGCTGCTATGATTTCTGTGCACATAAAATAAAGGCTCTTTTTAATGTGCAGCCTCCAGTCAGAACTTTATTTGATATTCTCCAGGATTTAATGTTCTTTTAATTATGGATCATATAAGTTTACTTTCTTGCTTCTCTTAGATGCATAACTCAGTTAATTTTACATATCACCACTAAACCTTGTTTTACACTTTTAAACACTACAATTTATTGTTTTAACATTTTATTTGTAAAATTTTTATATATATATATACATATAGATATATTTAAAATGTGTCATTTTTATTATTGCTTAGTAAAATATGTCCCGTTTCTGCTGTAATTATTTCTTGGTCAGGTTGCAATGTCAGCAGTTACTGCCACACTTCTGTCAACATATACATTAATGTTAGTGGTTACTTTTTCTTAAATAAAATGGAGTGTAGGTATTTTGAGGTACTGGGCTTTTCCTTCGTTGGGTTAGGGTGTGTACAGCAATAAGCAGGTTTTCAATCCAGTACTTAGTTTGTGTACAAATGTAATTATGTTCATTGTGTATATATTATACAATGAGCACATACGATGTAAGTATAAGAAGCCACTTATTGTTCAAATACGAATGTTCATATCCCATTTCTTTTATATCATATTAAATAAATGTTGATGTTCTTAAGGACTTGTATGGTTAGTATTTCTTCTAGCAAACAGATATCACACTGTGTTCCACCTTTTGATGTGGGGAATGCAACAATTCTTATCTCATTGGCAACATCACCTGTCAACCAGAGTAACAGTGACAGACTCTTAAGAGATTCCAGTCTTCCTCTACAGGAAAGAATAAGGCTGCAACGCAGAACAAAAAGACAACCTGGGACTGAGATGCAAGAAATACAGGTTCAGCTCCTGACTCTCCCAGACTTGTATTGTGATGTTGGAATAATCACTTAGTCATTCTGTGCCTCCATTCCCTGCCTGTTTACTTGAGAGGTAATAGCCTGTCTTACTGGGGTGTGGTGAGTAGTAATTTAGTATTTGCAAATGTTGAATGCCACGTTCAGTGGGATTAAGGAGATAAGTATGATGATTCCTTGAGGCTTTGACATCTGCAAAGCATCTTCCAAAAACTGAAAGAAAACCTGAAATAATTTGTTAAGTGTCATCATACTACAGATGTTACTAGCTTTACTTTTCCATCTCACACAGCTGTCTGAATTTGCCTGAGACAAAAGAGGTTTAGAAAAGAATGATGAAAAATAAAAAGATTTAAGGGAAAGCTTTTGAATCTAGGATGAATAGCTAAGAAATCTTTTAAAAGTTCAGGCAACTGCTGTGTGCTTCAGTGCACATGTGTGCCATAAGTCGTAAGGCAAGTTTCATAAGACAACAACTGCCAGCTCCTGTTGTGCTTTTTTATCATACAAATCATATCCTGTTCAAGTTAATATTGCTGTACTAGAGACTCTATAACTTGTTGTGCTTTTCCATAGAGGGGTGCCTGAGATTGACACACACTTTGAAATTAACTCTTTGTCATTGCCCCCCTAAGTAGGGGTTTGTGTTCGTTGTACTCTTCAGCCACTCCCAGCTCTGCTGCCAGTTCTTCCTAGGACTCTTTGCCACAAAGACACAGACTGCACTGTCTGTCTACCTGTTGTTTTGCTATTTTCTTAGAAAAGGAAGAAATAGGAAACGGAATTTAGCAGCAGAGTTTGGAGGGTCATAGTCAAAGAGATGGCTGAAGCAAAGAAGATGAATCATGATGCAGGCAGACAGCATCCAGCTGAAAGTTTGACCAAAGAGCCTTTCTTCTTTTTTTTGGAACAGTAGCCCCAGATCAGTGTATCCTTCCATCCAAAACAGAGTGAAGAAGAGGAATGTTGTTTTGTTTTTTGGGGTTTTTTTATTGCTCAACCAGCTGAGGTTTAAGTTCAGTGGCATCGCTGAAACACCTGGGGCAAAGCAAATAGGACACACCCTGTTCTCTCCCTAACCCTTCTAGAGAGAGCTGTTCAGCTGTCAGGCTTTGCAATCTCTTTTTGTCCTTACTGCCAAGAAAAGAATTGCAACCAATAAAGGAAAGAATGACTAAGTGTTTTTTGGACATTTATAGATCTTGCCTGTGTTCAAAGCATTTGTCAGTTTGGTATATCTGCAAAGTACGTGCAGTTTATACTGAAGCTGGAGGAGGGTGGGAGAATTGGCAAGTTTTTGCTGGTATAACTGTTGGCAAAGACAGCAAATGTAAATGATGCAGGAATGTAGTAATGCTCATGGACTATAATTTCACTTCCTGTGGGCACTTGCAGCAAAGACTTACAGTTTCATTGGGTGCTCTATTTTTTTGTGTCTTATGGAAAAAATGTATGGCTTTGTGTTATCACAGAGCATCTACTGTCTCTTACCTCATCAGAATAACTCATCCTAGTGATCATACTCCTGAGATAGAAATATCAGAATACTGATATTGTCAGCCTTCAAACATCTATTTTCAGTTTGTATCTAGGGTATTTTTGTATTTCTGACTGATTGCTTTATTGGCTATTACACTGACACTTGTGTATACGGAACGTGCTTTTTTTCAAAAGTAAGAGTCCTTAGGAATAATGCAACACATTCTCTACAGATGTTCATGCTTTTCAGAACCAATTACATCTATTTTTGTCTTTTGTTCACCATTTGCATTGTTCCATGACTACTAGAGAATGTGATTCTTTGAAGTCCCTTAATAAAGTGACATTACTCAAACAGTTATAGTTTGGTGTCTTGGCAGTTTTTGTATGTCGTGGACTGGCTCAAAGAGAAAGACCTCACCAGGCAGTTGAAATCCGAACCTTGTTTATATTATTATTGAGGGGAAAAAAGTAGTCTTCAGATAATATTTCCTTATAAATATGTCTGTCATAAAATGAATCCAATAAGGTTCTATTTTCAGGAAATTAGAAAAATTTTAAACAGTTCATTTCTATCTAAACCACTTTAATTGGACAGTCTGGGAAAGAATTGTTACCCACCCTACTGAATACACTAGATGTAGTAACCAGGAGTACATACATGAAAAATGTTAATTGATAACACAGTAATAGATATACTAAATTATCTAGTACTTGGACTGGTGGCTTAAATTATATCCTGGTTGAGTAAACCAGCTGAGTGGAAGATCTTTAATCAGTGGTGGTGCTGGATAACTCTTACCCGAAACTTTTTATTATATTGTAACAATAAGTTGTCTTTTTTTATTATTATTTTCTAATAAAACAAACCATAAATAGTACTCATTCAGATCTCAGTAGTGGTTTGTCATGTCTTTTCTGCACAGTACTTCTTTTTGTCCCTGTGATCCTAGATTTTACTATACTTATTTTCTTAAGTTATTCTAGGGTAGTTAATCTTATTTCAGTTTGAATTCTCAGTTGAAATGTAACTTTCTATCCTTTGGAAAGTTGACATTTAAATGGCAAATGAACAAATTGCCTATACCTGGCATTAATAATATATCTGAAACAACTTTTTTAAGGATGCACATGAAAATAAAGCAACATCTGGCCTTCATTTCTTCTAAAGAACATTATATATATTTGCTGTTACATCCTTGAAGCTGTTCAGCTTGTCCATATGGGAACACTGAGGAAGCTGCTACAAAATAAAATGGAATATACTGGTGGCTGAAAGCAAACGTCTGGCCCAAAATGAAGGCTAAAAGCAACTGCTTTCTGAACTTGACATGTACAACTTGTTACCCAGATGTTCCAGATGTGTCAGTATTCAAATGTTACTTGTGGAATGAAGTTTTTGGTATTTTTTGTGATGTTTTTCATTCTGTCCTATGCCAAATAAAATGTTTTTTTAAGGTCTGGCTAAATACTGTCTAGCTGTTGTTGTGAAACTGCAAGCAGCTCTTAATTGTAGCTATGGGTAAGTAACATCACCACAGTGGTTGCTAATTGGCTCATGTGGCAGTCTTGCTATGGATGTGTTTAAAACTTATTTAGGCTTGGTTAGGTCCTGTTTGGAATAAAAGGAAAAGCTAAGCAAATGGTGTTGTTTCCAGTAGACTGCTGTAGAGTATATCAGGACAAAACCAGATGTGATCTCATTAACTTCTTTATTGCTGAAACTAAACCTAAAATAAGGAATTAATTTTTTCTCAAATTCTATCCAGATCCCTGTTCTATGGAACAGGAATACTTCAAAGAGTATCAGACTAAAAATGGAAGCACCCTCTTCCTCTTTTGAAGGTGAAATGAGTACTGTTTAAAAAAAAAAAAAAAAAAAAGAAAAAAAAAAAAGCAGATCCGCAGGTTTAACTTTATACGTAAAAGAAGCAAGATTTACTTATGGCCTAGAGATTTGGTCAATGAAAACTCAGAAGAATACCCGATCCTCATCTGTTTTCATCTGGTAGTTTTCATGAATCACAGTGAAGTGACTGGCACTGTTCGGGACTCTCTTCTGCCACTTTAAATCCACTCCAGCCCAATGCGTAAAATATTCTGCATTCCTTGTATGGAGAAAAAAAAGCCTTATCCGTACAACAGCTGTCTGTCCCTACATAAGCAGATGAATCCAGGCCACCAGTTTCTTGCTTGAAATTGCTAAAAACTGCAGGTGCTTAGCATCTTGAAAGATCAAGCTCAAAACATATCATGTGAGGCACTCAACATTTCCAGGTAACTTGCATGTGAATCTCCCTTATTTTCAGCAATAATTCTTATTTAGAAAAAAAATTATTTTTTCAAAGTATTAGTCCCATTGCTAGAAATCAAATAGTTACTAAGTACAAATATATAAGAATTTGAGAAAATTGTCGTTAATTGACGAGTACCTTTCAAAGCAATTGAAAAAAAGCTGCAAAATTCAGCAACTCTCAACTCATAAAAATCACCTCCTCACAGTATGAATTTCTGCTGAGTCTTAACACTGATTGCATGTGTAGTTGACTGCTCTGTAATGTGCAACTTTCTTCGTGGTAAAATCCCAAGTCAGCAAGAACAGGGAGACTATTTCAGATGTTTTAGCTTTAAAGATGAATGATTTTTTTTTTTAATATATGCTCATCCACCAGTCTTGGAAACAGCCATTAGTGGCTATTGGATTATTCTTTTTGTATGCTGAAATGGTCATATCTAGACAGAGAGAAAAAAAGACAGCTGAACTTTCTGATTAGTGTTTTTTTGATGTTTGTGACTGCTGCTATTTTGTGTTTGATTTCTGACTGCCTGGAGACTGTCTCGGAGTTTACACATGCAAGGGCTGGTACTGCACAGGAGCCAACTTGCGTATGAGTGAGGACTAGCTGAAGGTGTCATTTCATGAGCTAGGAGATTGCCTGGAAACCTGGGCTTGTTTGATCTAAAGCACCTTTGAATAACAATACCATTTCTGGCTGTTTTCTTAGCCTATGCCAACATACCTATAATATTTTGTAACTACTGTTTCTATTATATTGTGCCTACAAATAATAAATATTTTTTAATAAAGACAAAGTGCCTGGATAATGTGTGAGACCCTGATTGCTATTTGTAAAGTAGTAGTTACTAATTAAAGAACCAGCCTCTCAAGCGTTTAGGAGATTGTGTTAGTGAAGAGGAATTGGTTAATACACAAATGAATTGCAACATTAGAAAAAAATCATACTTGCTTATATAATCTGATTCTTTAGAATATAAGGGGAGTTAACTACTCTGAACTCATGGCAGTTTATTTTTTATTTTATTTATTTTGTATTCTTTCATGATCTTAAAGCTATTCTAGTCTGTGTGATTGGCTAAATATAACCTAGCTAAGCTCTTCTTCATTTCTTTTACCCAGAATTTAGGACAAGGAAGAACAGAGGTCATGACATTTTGATCATTTTTGCCTCATTAAAATCTTGTGGACCCCAAGGAGCACAGTTAGGTCATGGTTGTAAAAGGTAGGAGTCTAAAGCCTTGCTTTGAGCCATGCCTCGTTCAGAGAAGTGCTCTGCACAAATTACCATCCATCTTTCCCTCTCTGTCTGGTTCCAGGCTAGAGCACTTCAGTTATTTCACCTTTGAACAGAATCCCTAACTTTTGCAACATTTTCAGGCAATTAATTATAGGCAGTCTGTGAAGTCTAAGATCTCTTTATAGCTGGTGGCTCTAAACTATTAGGAGGATGACTATACAGGAGTGAATCCTAGTTAAAGCCTAAGCACTCCAGACTTTCTGTGCAATTCCCAAACCCTCGGGTGCTGTAACTGCATCTTTGTCTGAATGCAGCAAACCGAAGTTCTGTTCAGTTGATCAGATAGTCTCCAACAACAACAGTTGAGGAGCTGTTGAATTTAGGATGCCCAGCAAGTTGGATTTGTGTTTTGAAAAGTGCTGTTAGCAATCAAAATTATTGCAATAGGAGGCTTTTCCTCCCACAGCCCTCCCTTTTTCCTGCAGCTGTCAGTAGGCACAGACTCACTAGCTTGCGCTGTAAAAACAGCGTCATTACCTGTTGGCCTTGATGCAAAAGCAGCTAGTCTCAGCTTCCTTCCAGTAACTGCACTGGGAAGATAAGTTGTGTTAACAGGGGAAGCAGAAGATGAAGGGCACCTACATTATCAGTCCAAGTTCAAGTACTCACCCGGAAGGACCCTGAAAGAACAAAGTTAGCCTCGCCGCAGCTGCTGCTGCTGCTTTCCCACTCCAGCTTTCCTCCTTTTTCCTCTGCCTGTGCTTTTGTCCTCATGGCGTGGTTGCCATTGTATAGTAGTTTTAAGGGATGAAAGCAAATGATTGCTGATGGGTGACATGATAGTGCTTTAAATGGGAATGCAGATTGGTTCTAATGCCAAGCAATATAGTAACGGGGACAAAGCAAGTGGCGGCAGCACAACAGGCTTAGAGTGATTGCCATAACCGTAAGTGACTGACAAAAGAAACTGTGATATACAAATATCAATATGTGTTTAAAAAAAGCCCTGGTGTTAAAATGCCCAGAACTGTCATAGTTCCTGTGGTCTGTGTAACTTGCGAGCTGTCCAGGTGTGGCACAGACTGCAGCTGACCTGTCATTTTATTAATATTTAGTATCCCATACTCTTCTAACTTTCTGGAAATCTGGGTGCTGAGCACGTGCAGGAAATTGGGGATTACAAACTTGTCTGAACTTTTCACTGCCAGACATTAACATGCGGATGCAGCAGCCTGTATGTAAATTATGTTATCTGAGCTGTTTTATGCATGTGTTTTCAGGATAAGAAAGGAGATTATTTCATTGTGTGAACTAATTACCTGTGAAGAAAAAATCAGAGCCTTTTTAATGTTAATGCTAGGCTGTATTTTTATTAAGATTCATACTCAGTGATCCAGTGTTGTATGCTTATTGTGTATTTCCAAATATTAAGGACTTGATCCTTTAACCTAAATGAAATTCTTGATGTGACTTTGCATAAACAGGTTTCTTTGCAAGGTTGTAGCTACATCTCAGAGCCTTCTTTTGCCCATAAAATGGGATTGCTTCACCAATCATAAAGACAAAGTGACTTTTAAGTGTCATGGTATTGGTGCTTAATCATGCACAGCAACATTTAAAGATAAAAAGCAGACAATCGTATTAAACTGGAACTACAGGACAAACTACTGCAAAACCAAGAAAATACGTTCTTGGCCTAATCTGGAGTTGCATACAACCAGGGCAGCAGAGTTCATGTTCACAGAGCAGACCTGAGCCCATATGGGAACCACCCTTTTGGCTTCAGGTGGACAGCTTGTATGATTAAATGTTAAACATGCTCCTACTGCAAACATTACGATACAAGAGAGAATTTGTGCGAGAGTCTGATCTCTTGGTTACTACATCTCATCCAAAATTCAGCATGTAGCTTATTAATACGGTAATTACTGAATTATTATAATTACTGAAATATTTCATATTTTAATATTTGTATGGCTTTTAAACCAGCATTTATTTTGTCATACTTTGTTAAGCATGATATAGACTGATTTCTTGGGGTTTACATATATATTTTACTATAGAACATAAGCTGATGAT
Source organism: Strix aluco (assembly GCF_031877795.1). Lineage (NCBI taxonomy): Eukaryota > Metazoa > Chordata > Aves > Strigiformes > Strigidae > Strix > Strix aluco. The sequence continues at coordinate 21,693,190 of NC_133935.1, forward strand.
AATACGTTGCATGTAACAGAAATGAATATACATGCAATATGCCAAAGGCAGTTACCAGAGTACAGTGCAGGTAGTGGACTGAAAAAATCTGTCCCAAAATCTGACTGTATTAGTATGAAAAAGACCTCCAAAATGCACGCTAGTATAACAAAACTGAAAAATGAGGTTCACGGCTGTTGGTCCAGGTCTTAATTTATGTGAAAATAATCGGGGGAGGGGGGATTTTTTTTTTTTCTGTAAAGTCCCATTTTAAACTGCATGCTTTGCTACCTCTTTACATGGAACTTGTGGTTGTGAAACTGGGAAGTGAGTGTGGCTGAGGAACATTTGTGTAAGATCAGGTCCTCAAGGTAGCAGAGAGCACAGAAACCATGGCCTGAAGTGGTTCCAAAGGACTTTCCTTGGAAGAAACAAGGCAGAAGTAGGTCACTGCTCTCTAAAGAGCTGGTAACACTTTTCAGTGCCTAAGTTACACTCCTATAATATGTGCCTCTATGTTGTACCTCTCATGCACTAGCACAACCTAAATCAAATAGTTTTCTCACCTTGGAGTTCCCAGTTTTATGTGAAGACATCTGTAGACATGAATCGCTGTAAGATGCACCACATTTAAACTTGGATCTTTTTCACCTTGCTCTAAACTGTTATAATAAAAATGTTTCCTATATTTTCCAGACTTTAAATAGCTGAATCCACTTTTCACCAAGAGGAAACAAATATTTAGCATTGCCAAACCCAGCTAGAAATTCAACTGTAAAGATGATGGTTCTGATAAATTATCTAATTAAATTAATATAAAGCCAAACTGCTGCCATTTGTCCTGATAGTAGGCCCCTATAGCAACAGCTTGCTAAGAATGTATAGTGCCACATTTTCATACTGTATTTTAAATAGTACAGTAGGTTGTTTTGGGGCACTGAACTGCCTGTGAAAAGTACTGGACAGTATTTGTTTCTTGAATACAGTTTAAATGTGTCACTAGGCAAAAATCATTAAGCACATAATAAATGTTCATCTTCACTGAAAAAAATAAGTTTTAAAAGACTGAATGGAATCAAAAGCATTATGTGATTAAAAACTAGGCCCATTGTTCTCTATTGAGAACACTCCATGTGTGTGTATAACAACAGCTTTCACTGGAAGGCTTCAAAGACAGACAACTACACCTCAGAGCAATCCTGGGAAAGAGACTCTATTATGCACATCCTAACCATGGTTAAATTGCTGCATAACAAAATGGTAAAATGGCTTGCCCACTCCTATACAGTCAGTTGCTTTGAAGAGTCTGTGAGCTAGGAATAGACTTCAGGAGAGGGAAATTGCTGCTTTGGCTATTAGAAGACGTGTAAGCACACCATTGGGGCATTAAGCTAATTTAGGATTTAGGTCTCCCAATTCTGCAATGTATTGCAGGCTTCCCGAGAGGGGGACCCTCTGAGCTATTTAAATTCTTAATTGTGGAAGGGTCATAGTGCAGCTTAGACTCTCCTGTGTGATAGATGCTGAGTCTTCACCTCCTAGCAGCCATCCTCCCCAGGCCAACAGTATCAGGATTTGCTATGAGTTCCTCAAAACTCCCTAGTTCCCCAGTTCGCAGGCTGAGTTTGACATTCTGGCCCACTGAGGTCAATGAGAATTTTGCAATCAATACCAGAGGCCAAATTTTCAGACAAGGCTTGTAGAGTTCATCTGAGAGCACACACCTCTGATGATATAATTTGCAAAACAGGTGGCTGTTGCAAGATTGGGTGTAAAGCGCTCAATCTCAGTTTCCGTTCCATTAGCGATAATCATCAGAATGTGCTGGTATTTGTATAGGCTTTCTACAAATTACTGCTGCCTTCTACATGGCATTTTTGTGGCCAGGGAGGGGCAAAAGGGAGTACAGGAAGGCCAGGTGCTGTTAAACTGGATAGATGAACAGAAAGTGTGTGGGGTATTGAAGGGGGGGGAGGGGGGAAGGAAAGTTCCATTTTTGCCAGATTGCAACTGTGTTCCAGCTTCAGAGGGCAAGGGTGGGGAATTTTGCAGAGTAAAATCAGGGAGATTTGACAAGCAGGCATTCCCCTGGCTCTGTTGTCAGTATGCAGACAGGCAGCGCAGTTCCTTTGGCACAGAATTGCTGCAGTGAGCTGATGAAGATCTTTTCAGTCCCTGGGCTTCCCAGTGCTGTCATGACAACAGCTACTTTCTCCGTCCTGCTGAAATCCCTTTTCACATTCAGTGAATGCCATGCACAGAAAAGTAGGTTGTTCTCATCAATCTCCTGCTCTCTCTCAGATTTGATTGATTGAGAATAGAGAGGGACGCTGTACTTCCATGGACTTGACTTATTTTCCATGAACATGATGGATCCTTAATCTTACAGGAAAGGTCTGAAGAGTTATGATTTAGAAACATCATCTTAATACCTCAGAAGACAAATACACTCTCTGTAATAAATATTTGTTGTTAGTGGCAAATGACAATAAAGTCATCTTGCTGGTTTTGTAATTGTTAAATTAGTTTTTATTACTTTGAGTATGACTTCTGTAGTTCAGCAAATACCATAACAATGGAAAGGCTACATTTTGGATGCAAATCTGAACTTCTCTGAAATTCAGATGTTTGCTCGTGCTTAAGCTTACCAAATAATAGTTTATATTTAAATACACTAATTCTGTATATCTCTAGCTGTTTCATAAACATTCCATGACCTGAATTTTTCTTGTAACATAAGCAGAGAAGTGGAGAGAGAAGTGGAATCGTCCAGCTATTAAGGTTTTGGGAAGTCAGGGCTTTGACACCTTCTCCATGACAGAATCTTGCCCAAGGCTGACTAGACTGTGTGATAAATTTCTTTCCTAACGTTAACCTCTCTCCCTTAACTCTCTAGCGTGTCAAGATCTGGCAATCGTGGAAAATATGTAATCTTAGTTGCTCGTCACTTTTAATCTCACAGGATTTAGCAGGACCCTAAATTCGTCATGCGTGCTATCATGGGAATTCTGAATGCAGTCATTAGTCTTTCAGGCTGCATCTAAACCTGCCTGCAGGGATTCACTGCTTGCTCCCAGTCATGCAACTCAGCTCGGTTTCTGTGGCTTCTGACCAGGGCCCCCTCCCCATCCTTAGAAATCATGGTGCAAGCCATGACCAGTGTGAACACAGTTTTCATTCCTGTGTGAAGCTGTGGCAAAGTATATGGTTATATGTGGGAACTTAGAAAAATATTTACCATTTTTGCAGATTTGGTAATGCTTGTGTCTTTCTGTAATGTGGGAATAATATCTCAACTTTACAGAATCACAGAAAGGTTGAGGTTGGAAGGCACCTCTCTAGATCATGGAGTCCAACTCCCCTGCTCAGAGCAGCGTCAGCTAGAACAAGCTGCTCAGGACCATGTCCAAGTGTGGTTTTAGTATCTTTAGGAATGGCAATGCCACAACCTCTCTGGGCAACCTCTTCCACTGCTTGACAGCCCTCACTGTGATAAAGTTTTTTCTTAATAGAATTTTCTGTATTTCAGTTTGTGGCCATTGCCTCTTGCCTTTCACCAGATACCACTGAGAAGCATCTGGCTTCATTTTCTTTACTTCCCCCCTCAAATATTTATACACCTTGATAAGATCCCCTTGAGCCATCACTTCTTCAGGCTGAACAGCCCCAGCTCTCTCAGTCTCTCCTTGTCTGACATGCTCCACTCCCTTAATTATCTTCAGGGCCCCTTGCTGGGCCCACCACAGCATGTTCTGGGAAGCTGAGAACCATGGTTGGAAGGACATGCATTCACAAGAGCTTGATATTGGAAAGATGAGAGATTCTTTCAAGGAAAAAAAGAAGGGGAAAAAAAACAGACACAAAAATTATAATTAGATTTTCATTTAAATTTTATGAATATTAATTTAAAAAAAGAATAAGACTGTTCTGTGAAAAACTCATATTCTAGTTATGACCACAAATGGAAGAAGGGGAGTTTTAAAGTAATCCTAGAAGACTGTGGAAAAGCTGCTGCAAACTTGTACTCCTTCCAAGCTGTGATTTGTATTTAATTAGCATTCAATTCATTATGCATTTCTGTTTGGTTGTAATGGTTACACACCGGTTTTGCAACATGCAAGATCTTGATTACTTTTATGGTTTTGAAAAGAATCTCCATGTGTGCAAAGAAAGACTCTGCTCTTGACTTCACATCTATATTTTTAGAAAAAAAATGCTGGGATATACTGCCTAGAGTGCTTGTGCAGAATTGCCCCCTCCGTTGGGATGACCTCCCCTTGGTTTTGTTGTAATGCTCTGTAGGAACTGACCTGCAGAAAATAAATGGACATACTGGTGGCAACCCTGTATTTGTGGTCTGGCACACACCTCATTTAAAGCTGGAATCCAGCTCTGTTTTGCATAAGAATGTAGAAAACATGCATTCCCCAAATTAACAGCATGTAAAGACTCTTTAATCTGGAAGCAAATATGTTATTTATCTCTGTTTAAAACTAATCTAAATTGCACCCTTTAAGAATGTTGATTCTTCTGAGACTTAAGAATTCTGTCTGCCTTTTATTGAAAAAGAGCAAACTGTGCCAAGTAAAAAATGTACACAAGGAGGTATACGATACTTCGGGAGGAAAAGCAAATGTCTGTGATAATTTATATATTTTTTTGAATTATAATGTAAAAATATTGACTATTAATGACAGAGAAAAGATGCTCTATTTGCTTTTACGGTGCTGCATATATTATTGTTTTACCTGTTCATACAATGTATTGCATCAACTGTTTAAATTTCCCAATGTGGCATTTGGAAAACTTTCCGAATAGTTTCAAAGAAAAGCACAACACATTTTTAGCACATACTTATGCAAGTCCCTGAAACTCACAAAAATTTAGGGACATGGAGTGACAGGATCAATATTCAGATAGATATACCAGTGCAGAAGTATTACACGTAGCTTTTGATTTTAAAGCAAATTCTGAGTTTGTTCTCCTTGGCATCTATAATAACTAATAGCTTGTCACAGCTAAATAGTATCCATTTGAAATTCTGTGCTTATGTTTCAGGTTTTGCAACAAGCTGTAAAGCACATAAACAAACCGTATTATGAGGCCTTCTAATGCCTTGAACTCAAAGCTTTATATCTTTCACAAGAAATCTTCACACTTTCTTGTTTTGCTTTTTGTGTTTTCCTTCAACATCATTTGACACCAAATTTAACATCAATTAGCATGAATTTTAGAGAAGACGTTTTATGCACTTGTAAAATATCTGATTCCTTTCAATTATATTAGAGCATTTATGGAACATGAGCTTTCTGTAACTGTTTGTGTTTCTCAATGGCTTAAGGAAAAGATGCCCTCATCTCCACTGGGTTTGCAAGTTGTTAGGATGATACAAATGCAAATATAATGACTGTTAGGATGTGCTTTTGGATGAGCTCCAGAATGATAAAAAGGGGGTTTCCATTCCTGACCTAACTCCTGGTCCTTTGTGTCACCTTAATAATTTCTTAATTTTTCTGTTCCTTTTTTTCCCATCCCCAGAGCGGGCACAGTTACATTTAACTGAGCTGTCTGGAGTTTTCTGAAGTTTCACAACCTAGCAGCAACAGAATGACATTTCATTTTTTTTTCCTCCTAGTTACCACTAAAAGCAGTTCCTTGGTCTAGCTCATGGTGTGAATTTCAGAGACAGCTGTGCTGGCACAGCAGAAGAGAGAATGTGTCACCACGAGAGCTGTAACAAAGCGTGGGCAGGGAAGAGGGGGAAGAAGGACCCAAGCAGTATCTAGAATTCATATTGCGGCAAAGTGTTTTGCAAAGCCAGTGTACAGCACCAGCGAGGGCTCACGGCCCAAGGCAGGAGAAGAGGGACCCCACCTCAACATCCATTCCCAGCAGCCTTCCTTTGGTTGACCCAGCCTCAGCAAGGCTTGAAGTTTCCTATAGTCATGGTTTCTAAGCAAAGAGTATGGGGAAAGATTAAAGGCAGCTTTAAAAAGAAAACAGCAACAGCGTAGAAGCCGAGTTTAAAGGCAGAATTAACTGGGTGCTGCAGGAGAGGGTGGGGTCAGAATTACAGAATGAGGCAGTTTCAGTCCGGTCTGAAGGGAAGGGTGAGAACCCAGTGCTGGATGCTTACTTGCAGCAACAGGAGACTGCAGCCTCCTCCCCAGACCCTGAATTTGGATGGGAAAGGGTGGGGCACAAAAAAGGGAAGGGTGCAGTTTCCAGAGACTGCTGAGCGGGCAGAATATTGTGAGCAAGGTGAGTCATAAGGTTCAGGCAGCAGGAATTTCCTGCAGTGCTTAAGACATGCATGCGGAGGCAGGGGTGGGAGAAGGGAGTTCAGTGACCAAATGTTTTGGTTTACAGAATTTCCTCTGGTATCCTAATGAATGCAAGACGGGATGTCACTTTTCCTGTATCTTAGGCCTATGGCATTTTTTTGCTCTCCTTATAGGCCTTTCTTACTGTTCTGAAGTGTTTTGCTTGCATACTACACATCATAGTATTATGATGCTGATCAACATTAGGGAAAAAACCTCAAAAAACCTGCCTTACATGTGCAAAATCTTCTGATGATCTCACCTAACTGTCCTTCAAAAAAACCTCACAAACAGCAAAATTGTTGTGACTCAAGAAAAGAAGAAAATACTTCGGAGTGTGCTTATTATTGATTCTGCTGTCAATGTGAATGCCCTGCATCCTGGTGTTCCCGAGGTAAGAGCATAAAAATCTTAATTTCTTCTCCGTGCTCTGCTGGGTCTGCAATGTTGTTTTTTCTTGCTCTAGTGGAGAATGGTTCTTCTTGGACTCTTTGCCCGTGAACAAGCTTCTAGTTTATCTACTGACTTTTTTTTTAAATTTTGTACTTTGTTGAGAATGTCTTCCAAGTACCACAGATTGGTATACCTCAACATAGACTTCCCAGCTTTAAAGTATCAACCCTGTTGTGATCATACCAAGCTAGCGTGAGCGTACCAGAAGCCCTTTGTGTGAACGACAGAGTAACATGACCCTCAAAGCCTCAGTGGATGTCTTTTTTCCCCAAAGGATTTCCTAAGTGTGTCTCCTGCTCTGAGCTTTTATCAGACCATTCAAATGCAAGTGATTTCAATCCCTTTGCAAGTTCTAGACTCACCTGTTCAAAGACTACCTTTCAGAACGTTTGAAAAGTCAAAAACCCCGGAGAAAAGAGATTTACCTTTGGTAAGATGGGTATTTTTGTACAGAGAAAGCTCAGTAACAAGGAGTCTCAAGTAATCATTGCTGCTTGCACTTGATTAGGTTTTTATTATAGCGCTCACGGACCAAGCCTGGATGCAGAATTTTGTGGTTTTGAAAAACTGAGAGCAGGACACCAAGAGATTATTCACAGAGTATTCCTCTGATGCCTGCCTGCTGTGATAGTGACCCCTTTGGTACTGATCTCTTGCTTAAATGCCAAGTGATTTGCATTAGGCAGGTTCACACCGTCCTTCCTATTCATTTGTGTCCTGAGGTTTCCTTCCCTGACCCTCTTTGAATACACAAATTACCTAATGAGCTGGCGTGTCTACCTCTCTGCTTAGGAGAGTGGAAAGTGGGAGGTCTGACTCATCCTGCTTGCTTTTGGTACACAAACGCAAGGAGCCTTGCATGCACACACGACCTCAAGAAACCCAGAGAGACTTGGGGAAAAAAAAGTACGTTGATGGGCTTGTGAACACACAGTGGAGTGGATTCTGGACAATTTACATAAGTGTAGATGGAGTTCTTTGAGATAACTTTCCCCCCCTTTTGCTCATATTCTTAGGTTGTGAAAGGTGTCTTTTGCCTAAGTCCTTCATATATTTTTGGTTTCTCACGACTTGATAGCTCTCTGATTTCTGTCCTTCGCTACGGCAGAGAACTCCAGAAGGGAATCAGTGGGTGGAAGAGAGATAGGAATTACTTCAGCTACTGCTGTCTTCTGACTGAATCAAAGGGTATCGTTTTTGAAACCTCATGCTTTGTGTTTGATAAGACTGGTGACAGCAACACCCACCCGGGAATGCCACATCTTCCTGAGTGAAGAGTGAGGCACGTTGTTACCAGGAGGAAGGAGGGGAGGCAGAAGAGGATGTAGAAGCTCAAGGTTTGGTGACTATTTTGGTGTTAATAGACCAGCGATACATATATTACACAGATCAAACAGCATTACAGCTGTCCTTGTCTTTTTTTTTTAAGCATTCTTACCATTTCCACTTTCTAGCTGAGGCTGGTTTCTAGAAATCTGGGAAACTATCACCACTTTTTTGCTGTTGCTGGTTTCCAAAGTTCGCTTATTCTCCTTTGCAGGTTAAAGATGTCACTGGTTTGTTTTCAAAGGTTAATCCAATGTCATGTCCTTTGCTCCAACACTGTGCTGCTGTTTCAGCACCGTGGCATTCCATTTTGATGCTGCTACACCACGGGTTGCTGGTGTTGATGCTAACAACTACATTTGTTGATGGGCTGGGAGCCATCTCCAGCTATGCTAACGCAGGTTTTAGGAGCACCCTTTCTAGATTTTAATCCGACGTGGTTGACTTCTCCTGGAATCTAGGATCTCTGTGGATATGCCAGATATGCCTGCTGTAACTTGAACTGGTGATGTCCTTCCTGTTGCGCAGAAGGCACAATGTTTTTCTGGACTGATTTGTGGTTCTGTGTTTTGTAGTTTGTTTTTAAACTAAACTACCATCACTTCACGTTTTTGGTTTGGGTTTTTTTGTTTTTTTTTTTTTTTTTTTAATGTGGCAAGCTCTGTAAGAGTTGGGTGATGCATATAGGGCATTTTAAATTAATGTGGAATAGCACTTTATGCTTTCAATTACCCTCTTCATCCCTCCAATAATTTGTCAAACTACCCGATTTCATCTGTGTTCAGATTCTACCCACCTTCTTGTTCTAATGCAAATCCCTGCCCTTTAACTTTTGCTAATCACTTCCAATTTATCAAACGCTTTCTTGACGTCCAAGTAGACATGACTCTTGTCAAAAAGCCTGCCACGTTAGTCTGGCATGATCTACCTTTAGCAAACTTTATCCCATTTTACATTAATATTAAAATGACTTTAATTTTCAGAATTTGTTCAGAAGTCTTGTACATGGTTGACAGCTATCCTTCACCTTTTCCCTTCTACACATACAGAGCTGGTTTTTTTCAGATGGCACAATTCCCAATTTAACAAATTTACTAACCCCATGCCTCCAGAACCGAATTTAGGTTCACGAGAAAAACAGTTAACCAATTCCCCCAGTTTTAGTACATTAAACTCTTTGGTTTCATTTTCATTTAAATGCAGTAATCTATATTTTACATTTCCCTTTAGTCATACTGCTTTTGCCTGGTAGCCAACATGCCTCTTTACTGCAAATGGAGATTTAAGGCCACATCTAGTTCATTCTCTTTGCTCTCTCTCTTCATGGCATAGCGCGACTGCTTTTTCATTCCTTTTTGTCAGTATGGCTGAAAACCTTTTTCTGTCTCCTTTGTGTCTCAGCTGAGCTTGTCTTTTGACAATTCTCACTGGGTAATGTCACATCGTCACCTGCACCCTGTATCTCTCTCTGCTGAGGAGCCTCGTTTCTCCCTTTCTCCTAAGCTCGTCTCCCCGCTATTTTAGTCACTACGAATCCAGCCAGCGCCGGAGTCCCCACAGCCTTCTCCCGCCGGCCCGTCTTCCTCGCACAGATACAAATGTCACCAAGTCCTCCTCAGCCGTGGCTCCCGGTCGCTTTGCCCCCTCCCGCTGGTAGGCCTAAGGCTACCCAGCCGCTGACTGAACGGCCCGGGAGGCCGCTGTGGGACGCCGGCGCCGCCGGGGTTTGTCCGGGCGGGAGTGGCCGGCAGCGCCTCGCTCCCGGCTGGTCCCGCGGGGCTGCCCGCGGCACACGAGGGCTTGGCCGCTCTCCCCCCGGGCGCGGTGCGGGGCGATGACGCGATCCGAACGAGGCGTCAGGAGCGAGCCCGGGCCCTCGCCGCCCGACCGCCGCCCCGCCCCGCCCCGCCCCGCCCCGCCCCTCCCGCGCGCCGCCTCCCTCGGAGCCCCGCGCCCGGGGCCGCCGCTCCGCCCTTCCCACGTTTTTGTCCCGGGGCGCGTTCCGTAGCGCGTGCGGCGGCGGCCTGAGCCCCTCCTCTCTGCGGCTCGCGCCGCCGCGCGATTGTGCGGGTGAGAAGGGCAAGGGGAGGGAGCGTGGGGTGGGGAGGGGGAGCGCGGCCTCGCGCACGGGCCACGCGCACGGGCCACGCGCACGCCCCCGCCGCTGCCTCCGCCGCGCGCGCCCGGCCCGGCCCCGCTCCGCTCCGCTCGCAGCGACTCGCAGGCGCCATGGCGGCCGCTCGCAGCGACATGGCGGAGCCGGAGGGGCTGCTTCCCGGCGAGACGGCGGCCGCCGCGGCCGAGGAGGAGGAGGCTGGGGCTGGATCCTCGTCGTCGCCTTCGTTCTCGGCGGCGGCGGCCGCGGCGGCCGAGACGGAGTCGCTGCTGCTGCTGAACGGCGAGGCGGAGAGCATGTCGGAGCCGAGCCCGGAGAGCGCCAGCCAGGCCGGGGACGGGGAGGACGAGGAGGAGGAGGAAGAGGAGGAGGAGGAGGAGGGCGGCGAGGAGGAGGAGAGCAGCCTGGTGGGGAGCAGTAGCACGAGCAGCGGCTGCTGCAGCGACGAGACCCGCTCGCTGAGCCCCGGCGGCAGCAGCGAGGCCGACGCCAAGGAGGAGCCCAAGGGCCCCCGGGGCAGCCAGGAGGACGGGCTGGGCCGCGGAGGCGGCGGCGGGGGGAGCAGCTCCAGCAGCGTGTCCAGTGGTGGCGACGAGGGCTACGGCACCGGCGGCGGCGGCGGCAGCAGCAGCGGCAGCAGCAGCTGCAGCGCCACGTCGGGGGGCCGGCGGGGCAGCCTGGAGATGTCCTCGGACGGGGAACCCCTCAGCCGCATGGACTCGGAGGACAGGTCAGTTCGCGTCCCGTCCCCCCGCCGGCGGCCGCCGCCTGTGCCCTTCCCCGGCCCCTCCCGGGGGAGCGGGGTGTCCCTCGGGTCCCGGGGCCGGCGGGCGCCATGTCCGGTCGCCTCCCCGCCTCGCGGCGCCGGGGGGCTCGCCAGCCCGCCCGTCCGCCCCGCCGCAGCGGCCAGGAGGGCCCCTCTTCCCCAGGCGCCCGCCGCCCCCCCGCCCCCGGCCGTGGGGGCTGTCAGGGCGGCGGCGGGGGGCAGCCACAGGTTTCTCCAGCCAACTTGTTCTGGGCGGGGCGGGGGGCGGCCTGTGGCGGCGCGGCGGACCCTCCGCTCCCGCCGCGGCTTCGGCTGCTCCGGGCCCCCCCCCCCCCCAAAGCTACCCGCGGCTTTCGGGAGGAGGGGGCGCGCCCCCGGCCCGGCCCAGGGCGGCGGGCAGCGTGGGGGCCGCTGGGGCTGGGCCCCCGCTGCGATCTGAGCACGGGGCGCTGCCTGTTCAGGTGGCGAGATTTGGTTGCCGCTTTCCTCGGAAGCTGCAGATTTTTTTCAGATGGTGCCTTTGGGGTTCGTTAGGGTTGTGGCTTACGCTGACGCGCAGGCCTGGGGTGTACCAAAGGTTCGGGGTGGGAAATCGTCCGTGGATGTGGTTTTACCTGCACCCGCACCAGGGTCTCATTACTAGAGGCAGAAAGCCGAGTGGTAACCTCTTAAAGCATAAGGGGCAAAAAAAAAAAAAAAAAAAAAAAATCTAGTTTACTAAAATGAAAAGGAGACCAGCCTTTCTGTGTTAGGTGTGTGCAAGTAATAAGCATGCACAATATTAAACGAGACTCAGTAATTTGAGGTTCAAAGTCATCTTCGGATGAGTTCTGTAATAGTAAATGCAAAGATTGTTTCTTAGTTTTTTTGTATGGTAAAGGTACGCATCGCATTTTACCAAGACTTTAGCTTGATTCTTGTGGAAAGGCACAACCAAATTCTCACATGTGGTTGAATTGTACATTTCAGGTCTGGTTTAGTGTCCTGAGTCAAGCATTTCAAAGAATATGGCTTATGTAGTAGCTTTCCTGCATGTTGTGTGCAGTGGTTTAATCAACAAACTGAAAAGAGGATGAAAAATGTACATAAGAGCCGTTTTAAAGTGCTGCAGGTCCCTTTCTTAAACTATTTGAAAGGACTAATTAGTAAACTTGCTATTTTTTTAATTTCAGTTTAGCATTAAAAAGTATTAGACTTTCTTGTTAAAGTAACAACCACAATTTTGTTGCTACTTTCTTAAGACAGTTTCATTGTCAAGTGTGAAGAATTACGTGATTTGGTCTAGAAATATACTGTGACTGTATGTTAGATCAGATTCTGTGTAGCTATACAGATACCCATATTTTAGAAGTGGGGCATTACTAAATCTAACCTCAAGTGTTAAAAACAAACAAACAAAACCCTCATGAGTCAGTTCCCCCAAACCATGGAATTGGCCTAAAAGTCTTAAGATGAGAGAAGAAACTTCAGTTCTTTGGTTTCCATCTGACTTCTGATTTTGAGAGTCATAGGAGCCACATTTTCTTTCTTCCAAACTTGTGCAAGATGGAAGGGGGGTGGGTGGGTGTTGGGGTTTTGTTTGTTTGTTTTTGTTTTTTCAAAAGCTGAGATTTTACATGACATTGTATATGTATGGGAGTAGACTTCTGGAGAAATGAGTATATAATGGAGTTTTAAGCTAATAGTTTATTGGTTTTCATTGAATTTAATCCTGATTTTATGTGAGTGCATATCAATTTGTGCCTTGAGGAAATAACAAATAACTTGCAGGGGTTTTCTGGAAGTACAGTGTCATTATGCCTTGCTTGTGCCCTCCAGAGCTAGGGTTCTCCTTTCTTGTCTCTGTTCTCATGGTTCTCTTGACATTGTGACACACTTAAATCTATGTGTGTAGTCGTTTCTCCTTTCCAGTACCATTGGTACAGACTTGGTTGCAGGAGGGGGTTTCTTTGCGTTTGGTGGTTTAAATAAGGACTGTGCCTTGTTTTTAATCTTTGCAAAGTTTTATCTTGATCTGCCAGGCTGAAAACTTGGGGTGCTGAGAGAGAATTTTTTGCTGTAACTTCAAAGCCTGCTCGTTGAGTTGGGTAGGAAAAGAGCAGTGCTACCGAGAGTGCCATTTATTATTCCTGGTGATAGAAAATTTCATTTTGTGTGTGCTCCTTGCTGCAGCATGGTAGAATGCTTTATTATTTTTGCTGCATGTAGTCCAACAAGTCACTTGTTTGACCTAGTGATCCAAATGATTGCTGCTGCTTGGAAGCCAGCCACAACGTAATCTTGTGCCTTTCAGATGGTTATAGAGACAAGCAGAATGTTGCAAAAGGTAGGGGATGTGCCAAAGAGGTAAAAGAGTATGTGAGATGGGATGGTGAAATACCAGGGGAGAGCCAGGAACAGTTTAGACTTATAGGTGGAGGTATAGGTTTATGATAATATATTAAAATTATGAAAGACTTAATGATTCACTGATTTGATCATCTCTGCATGAGAGAATGATATTCTCTCTATTAAGTGATGTTTTATCTGAAATAGTATATTATACAGTACTTCATGACTTTTGCTGACTACCTGTGTCTGAAGTCCTAAGGAACTTGGAGTCTCATCTCACAGTGTGTTGTAGAGTAAGATTACCTGGGGGAGGGAGGAGAGAGAAAAGGAAGAGGAGAGATTGAACTAACATGTTTGAATTTACAGTCCTTAGGTTAAGTGAGAGGGAGCTCGTAGAAGACTATACTTGGTAAAGATTCTTCTGCTATAGGCAGGTTTGGTAACATTCAGATCATGCCCCTAGGCTTGGGATTTTTTTTTTCTTGCTTCCTCTTTAGAAATTTGAATAAATAAGAGGGTGTGGTGAGAGGGCCTGAATTCCATGAGTGATCAAATTCCCATTTCCCTGTGTAGGGTATTTATCATTCTCCACAATTATCAGTGTGTTATCTTTTTGGTTTTTGGTTTAGTGATATCAAATATAAAGTACAAATAAAACAGCTGAACAGGAAAATCTTGCCTATGATCCAAAAGATAACTACTGTTCAGCAACCTCTATTCCTAACATTTTGAATGTATTTTGAGAGTATCTGCTATTAGAATAAATAATTTGGGGCATTACTGTAGGAAATTTGTAAGTACTTAAAACAATGCAAGAAACAAATACAGTGTTGAATATCAGTGTCTTGAAACTTAGGGTGAGTTTTAAACAGCTATTTCCGTGCACCTAGCAGACTTTGTACTTTGTTAAAACATATTTATCTTCCACCCAAAAACCCCAGAAACCAAAAAGCAAAACCCAAACTGGTACCTAGGATAACCAGGTGGCACTTTCAGATCAGTGGTATTAGTAATGTCAGTTGAGTGCAGTAACTCTAGGACTGGTAGGTATCTTGTTGATCTGCAATCGTTCCAGGTTTTTCCTGGGAATTGTGCTAAGTTCCTGCTACTGTGCTGAAGTTTGTCTACAACTTTACAGCAAGCTTGGATCAGCTGGCTTAATAATAATAGGCTGCATTCAAGTCTAGTTATCCTTCAGATTTACAGTTAGAACAAAGACTATTATCAGCATGTGAATGCTGCTAATTTTCTTGTGCCTTTCCCTGACTGTGCTGAAGGGATGGATGTGTTTCTCCAGAGTTCTCTGGAGCAGCTAGTCTTATTACAATGCTGAGAAACATTTGATACAACTTTTAAAAGAAAAAAATAATTCTGTTAACTATAAACACAGTAACCAAGTTTAGCATTGGGCCACAGGTACTGAAGCTAGACCTAAGCAGATGCATGGATTTCAGTATAAATCAGCTGGTCTGAATGTAGTGAAGATGCATCTGGGCTACTGGTGTGTTATTGTTAACTACAATATTTACTTACAAACACTTAAGGTTAGATTACTGAAATAATTTAAATACTGTTTACTGGAAATTTTATTATGGAAGTATATTTAAATCTGAAATAGTTTCATTATCAGATTTTGTTTGATTTAGAGAACAGTGGTAGATCTTGCAATTGTAATAAGATGTTTAGCAGAAATATAAGTACTAAAGATATATGGAGGCTTTCTGTTCACCCTGGTGAATTTGTCTTGCATCGTTATATAATCACCTAGAAGTTACCCCAGTCTTCCCTTCTTACATCATCTTTACCATTCTTCAGCAGTTTATCCTTTGCTTCCTCCTCTTACTAGGCAAGAAGCACTGAAAAAATATGTTTTAGCTGGAGTTACCAGCTGTTTTGCTGACTGGAATATAGGTGCTGATTGACTAGCTGGTAGGCCAAATGTAACAGGTTGTCATTGGACCTATGTAGTAATCTTTCCCTCAGGCACAGCACTAATTAACATCCATCTTTCTCACAGAGCTGGCAATTTTCATGTAACTTCTAAGGCTTTTTCTTTTTTTTTTTTTTTTGAGTCTTTTCACATTTACTGTTATTCACCAATAGAATCTGTTATTGGGAGGGACTGAGTCAAGGAATGCTCAATAATACTCCAGGAAACTTTTAGCTATTTTAAACATATTAGATTTGTAGAATACTTCTAGAAATTATTCTGTTCCTCTGTAATAGGCGAGTGGTTTTAAAAACAGATGTTTCAGAAAAAATTTTCAATAATAAACCTTTTTGTGCTTCAGTTTGTCAGGTTTGTTCATTTTATTGAGTGAAATGAGGCAGTGTGAAACTAACAGGTTGAAAGATAAGAGATTTAGACATGAAAAATCCAGGATCTAGGCTGAGGTTTTTTTATCTCATTTAAAGTGAAGGCCTTCTCAACCTTTAATATATATTCTGATTTTAAAATATTCGTTATTTAAAGGTTTAAATGTAGTCTTTATCTAGTTTTTAAACTCTTAGAAGTGAAGAATTTTCAAGACTGACTAGGCAGTGACATGTGAATTGTATGAGTGATGTTTATGAAGGCAGAATAGTAAGTTTGAAATATAATCAGGAAGGCATATGGTACTAATAGGTACACTTCGTGTATCCATGTGACCAGATTAAAAAGTGCTTCAGGCCTCTCTGTGCGTAGTCTCACTTGTTCCTATCCAGGAAGTGAAGAATCATTCATTAGCATTTATGGCAAGGTGGTTAAGTCGTTAAATTTTTTTTTTAGTGTGTGTGTAATATTGACATGTTAGAGTAGGCTATATAGAAGATTACTTGAGTTTCCAAAATTTTGCTGAAAATTATATTTTCAGCGTTTCTGACTGCATATTTTGTTGCTGTTATTTGCGTTCAAATTGCAAAAAAACCCCCTTGTTTCAGTAATGCTTATGTTTGGGCTTTTCTGGCACTGAAGAAAATAGCTTTTGATGGGAAGACAAAACAAGCCCAGATATTTTGTATGGCGAGTATCTTTATTACTAAAGCTGTTGGTTGATATAATTGAGTGGTTAACATGAGGTTTTTTTGTGAACTAAATGAAAGAGCTGTTTGTAGTAAGATGTCAATATGCTTCATAGAATTTGAGAAAAACTTTCCTATTCAGTGTAAGAGAAAAATTACATTGCTTTTATGTTGGATTTGAACATCCACACAGGTCTATGCAATTTGGTTAAGTTTGTGACATCATTAAGTCTGGTAACTTCTGGATATGAAGTTTGATTGGTGGGTTGTTTCAGGGAATTTCCTAGGCAGTAGTGGAAAGAACTGTCATCTTTTTTCTTTTTTTTTTTTTTTTCTCTCCCTTTTCTGCTTTCCAGTTAAGTTAAACTGGGTGTTATGTGCAGCCTGAACATCCATTTGGCAGAGGAGTGACATCATGCATTCCTGGAGTTGGTCACAGATAAAACTAACTTTTTTGGATGATGCAGTGGAAATGTTCTACCATAGCCGCTCTTACTCAAATCTGCACAGCTTTTCAGTAGCTTTAATATATTTACATCTTTTTGAAAAACACTATCCAATCGCAGAGTAATGGTGGGGGAATGAGCAGTGCGCAGAGCTAGCATGGAAGACAGCAATATGGAAGTACACCTAGAACCCATTGTGTTGGAGTCATTGTAGAGCAATCTGTTATTGGGTAGGAGGTGGGGACATGGCATAGAAGGGAGCAGATGGAGCATTTGAGATAGGAATAGAGGTTTCTGTTAAGGGGGAGATGAGATACACAGAAAGCTTTTGATATGATAGGGAATGAGATATGTCTAATAGCCTGAGGAAAAAGCGAGAGCTTAACCCAAAGGAAGTGAAAGATTGGTCTCTGCCATAAAGGAGCGAAGTAATTGCAGGGAATCCTTGAAACAGGTGGGAATGTAATCTCCAGTTAACTTGTGCAGGAGAAGGGAACAGAAGAGAGTAAGGAACTCCTTTGTGTGAACAGTGAGTTTTGTCCACTCTCCCAGTATTAAAAAAATACGGTGGCATGACTTGCACAAAAATGAAAGTGGTAGTTTTGGAAGGTTCGTTGAGGTAGAGGTTTCTTTGTTTTGTTATCTATCTGTGTAACTGGTTCCTTTTTATAACTTTATATGCATTTTGTCTTCAGTTGTTCATGTTTAGAATACAAACGTGTTCAAATAAATTTGTTTTAGAAAATTAAATATAAATATTCTGTGGTATGCTTTCTGTTTATCATTGGTTTTGTGATGTGCTAAGGTAGTGTTTGCAATTCTCAGATTCTGATTTTGCAAAACTAAAAAACAACAAAGAATTGGGGAAAAAATTTGAAGCCTTTCAAGATACTGGTGTAGTTTTTTCTCTTCATGGTGGTAGAATAAAATAAATTAAAAAAAAAAAAAACCAAAACAAAAAAACAGAAACAAAATCACAAAAAACCCCACAATGACCTGGGATTTCTTTTCCCATATCTAATTTTCTTCTCTATACTAGAATTTAAGATGTTAAATATCGTTTGCCGAATTTCAGTTACTAACATTTAATGGATACTTTCTTTAATAGAGGGTTATTTAAGGTATATGCAGAGATATTTGATAGTGATAGAAAAGCAAAAGATTTGTTATGATGTTGAAAGTCCTTGTCATCCTGATGCACTGTAGAAGAGTGCTGTAATTCACATAGCTTGTGTAGTGTCAGAGGGAGTAAAATGAAGCTAAAATGTTTGAGAGACTTGTAAAAGAGATGATTATTAGCACATATAGTGGTAGTATAATTTATTAAATATACTTTGCCTAAATAAGAATATAGCATAAGCAATCTCCACTTATTGTTAGTCTTAATGTTGTTCCATGCAGCAGCTTGTACAAATTACTAGTTCCCCTGTAAAATTGCAGTAAAGCCCTTATTTTGATCATTATAGTTTATTGTGCTGTAATCATAACTTAGATTCCAATTATAAAAAAGTCTTAAAGGTGCAAAAAAATATTTTCATTATAAACACAGTAAATAAAGAAAAATATTTATTTTCATTTGAAATAAAACTACTTTTGGCATGTCTTTTAAGTACACTCCTTAGGCTAACTTGCTTGCCAGGTTGTAGATTAGACAATTTGTTCAAGTAGTAGTTAATTCAGTGTCCAGCAGAACAGGAATCAGACCTTAATTTATGACCTTTCTATTATGAATTGGGTCAATTAGTGGAGTTCTACTTTGCTGGTTTCTCTGCTTTTGATGCCTGATTAATACCTCAAGTAGTATCTATTCACTGAGGTATGAATAGGCAAAGCTGCTACTTCACAGAATATTATCCTATCTGTGTATTTTTATTCTCTATTAAGTTGAACCTTACATGATGATAACTGAAACTACAGGGGTTTTTTAGGTCTCCTCTGGGAGTTTTGCATCATTCTTTGGTCATTTTGTCTTCTACTCGTATTCCACGTTTGGTGTTGTGGGGATGAGGGAAGGCATCCTGAGAACGGGCAGGTAATAATTAGAGTGGGTAAAACTTCCTTGACACCATGCCTGAAGGCTGTTAACTTCCAGTGCTGATTAAACTACTTCTTATTGATTAGGGTTCTCAGAATGGAAAGCGTCATTCAAAAAAAAAAAAAAATCTAATTCTGGCAGTTCTTTAATGACTGAATGTGTTTCTTCTCTGCTTCTCTTAAGCTGTGCTAGTGAACATACTGTTTCGTCAGTAAAGATTGAAAATTATAAACCACTTGTTGCTGTTCCCTAACTTTCTAAGGAGATTTTCAAGTTGAATATAACATGTTTCCCAGAAATTAAAGTCACTTTTAATTGTATCTTTAAGGCAGAACCACTTACAGTTTCTTGATTTGTGTAATCCTTTTGCATAGGTAGTCTTTGTGCTGTCATATCAGAAGGCATGCAAGTTTAACTTGCTGTACTCTCTCTCACAGCTCTTCTGATATTTTGGCATTCCAAGTTTCTTTGTTGTGTTACCTGTTCCTCTGTATGCTACAAATCCAGTGATAACTTGGATTTGTGTTGTGTAAATATTATGAGCCCAAATATTCTAGGACTAATAATCTGAATAATCAAAGCAAGCGATCCAGGAGAGTGGAAACGGCTCTAGAGAGGTGGTGATTCATAACGTCCTTTCTCAGTCTTGTTTTGTTTCCTGTGCATGTTTGTTATTTTAAGTTCCTTCGATGTCTCTATCTTGAAGAGCTTTTCTATCTTCCCCTGGTTTTACATTATCAATCTGAAGTGTTTGCAGTGTTGCTCCCTCTTCTAGATATTTATACCTAAGCTAGACATAGCTTTACTCTAAAATAAGCTGCTGCTTCCAAAAGAATTTCAAAACAAGGTTTTTAATGTTATCGCTTGTCATGCTGTATAAAACTCTCTCCCTTGACTGTTTTATTTTCCGCTACATTGATTTCTTAGTAGTCATATAAGTATATAGTTATTCAATAAAGAGTTTTGCAGACTGGTTTTTAAGATTGATTTATGAATACTTTTGAGTCTTACTCAGTTTGAGAAGTTTTTGTTAGAATAAGTTAATCTGTGTAAAGCACAGTTTAGATTTCCAAAAAAATACCTAAGTGATTCAGAAGCACAGGTGCTTCCAAGTGAGCAGGTGCTCTCTTAAATCATGCAGTACTGGAAATCGTGGTCGTCTTCCTTTATCTAGAAATTGCCTTAATGTTGCTTTTACTTATTTAAAGGTATGAAGAACCTGAAGGTACTTCTGAAAAATGCTAGACCACCAAACACTGCTATTTTCCTTTTCTATACCTCTTAATTTTTTAGTATTATGTCTTAACTGCTAGGTTGATTCTCCCTCACTTTCACAAAGTAACTTTGCTGTCATATGCAATTTTTGCTTATCCTATTTTTTTCTCCCTTGCCTCTGAAGAGCTATGTTGTGTTGTCTGATAGCCAGGGTCTTTGTGGGTAGGAGCTGCAAGAGCAGATGTGAACAGAAGGTAAAGCCTTTAAAACAGTGGTGGACTTTCACTACATGTAGTTCTGGCTTATTGTTTTGATCCAGGTATTCTAACTTCTTGTTGCCGTGTGAATTATCTTTCTCTTTGGCAGCCATTTAGTGTTCTGCAGTTTGTTTTTGTTTTGATGGTGGTTTATTCACATACACTATTTTTTTCCTTACTGGTGGCAGATTCTCTTGAATTCAGAAACTGATCATTATCAGTCATGAAATTATTTTGGATACTTTCTATTTAAATTGAGGAGAAATGGTTTTCTCAGGAAAATCATCAAAAAACCCCCTTAGAAATAAGAGTAGCTGAAGTTACTTTCCATCTACTCTGAAGATTCTCTCTGAATTACTTGCTGATTAGATGAAAAGGAACCGTAGGAACTCTAAAGCATTAGAGTTCCTATGGTTTTGTTATCTATCTATCTACATGATTCCTTACCACAATCAAACTACATCCATTAAAATAAGGAAAACTGTTTTGCTTTTGGAACATAAATGTTTGATTTGGGGAATTAAATTGATAAATCATGGAAATTTAGTAGTAGAAGTATATTTGTTAGCAATGTAGATGCATCATAAAACACCAAATTCAGCAAATATGGGGGAAGCAACAAAAAAGATCAGGCAAACGATTAATTTTTCTACTCTGTTGCTGGGTCATAGTGGTCGCTCATGTTTTGTGAACTCTTCATTTTTCTTTATTTTAATCTCACTTTTAAATTGGCATGGTCATTTGGAGAGCATAAAGCAAAGATCAATTTAAATCTGCTTGGACAGCTTTATATAGTTGCCTTGACACTGCATTTTATTTCATCATGATACCCGATGCAGATGTTCCAATAGTAACTTCATAAAGAGGTTGGCGTTAGTTTGCTAAATGTTCATTGAAGGTTAGACAAAGTTAAATCTTAGTACAAACTTCTGAATTTATACTTCCTTCACTTTCATTTAGGAGCCAATGTAGCAATTTCTGTTATTAATCAGTTGTATGAAGTTCAGTTGTACCATTGAAATTGTTAGCTCTTAGCAGTGATGTTTGTTGTCCTTCGGTTTTTAACAGCCTTGGTCTGCAGTTCATATTGCTGGGTGAAATGTAAAAAAGTAAAAGTTAATCATGTAATGCTTCTTGGAGAAGATACAGTAGCTTCTATGTTTGTAATTGATGGAGATTTTATTAAAAAAAAAAAATTCCTAAGACAGATGGAAGAGCCTTCCTATGAATGATGGGAGCTCGGGGATGACAATTTGATAATTTTCAAGCTTTGTGAGGATTTATCTTTGTTTGACCATTGATTGTATTAGGAAGTAGTGTAAATTGCTTTGAATCCGATAGCCTCAAAAACCTGTAAAACTGCTATGTGATTTGTTGTTTTTGTGGAACTAGTGTATTGGCCAGAGCTGTACACCAGAGTTTTCCACCCCTTGTTTTGGAAAGGAATAGAGTAATGGGGAAACTTGTGAAGTTGTTGGTTTTGTTCTGGACTTTTCCTAGTGAAAGAAAATAATGAGGTGCTGGGTATGTCACTAGATATGTCATTATTTTTTTTCTTTCATTTTTTGTTCTGTTTGGACTTGACATTTGTAATTGAATGATTTTGATTGATGCTGTTTATTTTCCTTTGGGATTAGTACCTAGTTGTGATTTAGTCTTCCATGTGGTAAAAGCTTTTCAGTTGGATTCTAGGTTTTAACCATTGAAGTTGCTGTAAGAAATTACTTATTCACAGTGTTTCTGTTATTCTGAGTTTGTTTTATCTGAGTGCTACAGTTCAGTTTTCTTTCTTAAGATTTCCTGGTATGGATTGGAACAATGTAGCTGAAGTTCCATGTGGAAATGACAGGGTATTTCACTTACTAGTGAAAGCTAAAGAAACTATCAGGGTATTTTTTTATCTTTAAAATGTTCACTAACTTCCAGTGAGGTTTGTAGTATTTGGATTCTTGAATGTTAATTATGCTTTTCATCTAGTCAGAGGCAATCTTCTGTGGATTTGTTGCTTTATGACTGTATTATCACTGTGTACTTTAGAAGAAACTGTTTCTGAAGATACCTCACTTGAATTCGTGTAGCTTGATGGCTATCCAGTAGTGCTGGTTTTAGCGACCCTGCAATGTATGTTCGCTGAAATAAATCTCTGTTAGTTTTTCATTTGATGCTTTACAAGACAAAGTTATTTATTATAGGATCTGTCACAGTCGTTTCCCTTGGTGTTCACTGAAATCAGCTGGGTCCTTTGCTTACCTACTGAACATCTGGGGACTGGAAGCTAAGCATTCTGAGTGGAGGTAGTGTAACTCTGAAGTGAGTGAGCTCCTGTTGATCAGACTGAAGTAGTGCTTGTTGACCCTCAAGGGCATGGTATAAGGCCCATCTGTTAGGTCTGAATTTTGCCTAAGGGAAGGTTACTTCAGTTAAGGTCTAGAGGGAGTATGTTTAGCAGACATTAAAAGTATAATAACAAATTGATTGGGCTTTTGTGCGTGTGTTAGGTGTCTGGCTCTACTTCAAGTGGACTGTTGCTAATGGGGGTTCATGGAAAATAAAAATGACATTATGCTGCTGTTCTTTTGGTTTTGTTGATATTCCTTCTGTCTGACTCCTACTGTCTGTTCTTCTGACAGATTAACAAAAAAAAGGGAAGAAAAAATTTTGGACATTCCATTCATTAAATTCAATGGAAGGGATTACTTGCAATAGTTAGAAATTGATCTTGGAAAGTTAAGCATGTGTCAGGAATGATGTGCGATACACCATTTTCTTTAATGCATTAAATCACAGGCTCATTATATTTTCATTCACATTTAAATGTACACAACAACTAGTGCCCAAATGAGCATGTGGTAAAATGTGATTTGAAATTTGTGCATTTTACATGACTCCAACAATGGCTAATTTTTGCTCAGATCCTTAAAGGAAAAGAATAACCCAGGACTTAAAATGCTGGAAGAACTTTTTTTGTTCTCTATCAAGTGAAAATGACTTACAACTTCTTGTAAGTTTTTAGCTATTATTTTTTGTTTCAGTTTCAGGATTGTTTTTAAATATAGTTTGGACTGGGTTTAACCAGCTAGATGCATTTGGTTCATGTGCACATACAGATTGTGCAGGTACTAACCTTTTAATGTGAAGTGATGCTAAAAATCTTACTCATCTTGTTTAGAAAGATGTATTATATCTAGCTACAGGTAGAGTAGGTACAGGTAAAAATAAGACCTGAAACAGTGCCTTTGAGGTAATGATTTATTCATCTATTTAAGCTTGCATTTGTGTTGCACTTAATGAACACACTTTAAATGTCAGTATCATTTCAAAGCTGTTGATCCCTTGGTAGAGGGGGGAAAAAAATTGTAGGAGTAGGGAAAAAGGTCTGACTCTTCTGAGAAGCTTCTGTGTTTTCAGTTCTACCTTGCTGTGTTTGGAAGGCAGTGGTTGCAGACTTGATAAAATGAGGTGTGAGTTTACTAAGGTATTTTAGAAAGTCATTTAGTTCTTACCTCTAGAGCTGTGATTTTTTTTTTTTTTTTTTTTTTTTTACTTCAAGTTGGTTCTGGTGCTCGGATTAGGATGAAAGTAGGGATAACAAGCTTGAAGAGTATGTTGTGCTTGCTGTAACAGTTTTAAATTTTAGTAATTAGTCAGTCTTTTGAATGGTGCTTCTTAAAAACAGCTATTGTGTATGCAGGCTCTCTCCAGCAGTGACTGTTTTTGATGCTCTATTGTTTGGGATGACCCCTGAGTTGAACTCTCTGAAACTCAAATGTCTAATGTTCTTCATCAGGCTATGGTCTATAGATCCATTACAATGGAGCTGGAGCCTGCTTACAGCTTGGGAGCAAACCCAGACCTGTCTGTCACTAGCAATAGGGGAATGCCACAAATGCTTAAGTTCTACTTGTGTCATTCTGCTTTGATAGTGGCAGTCAGGATTTTAACAGATCTCCTGGCTGGGGAAAAAGGGCTTAGAAAAAGGCAGAAAAACTTGCTTTAACCTATTTAGCTAAAAATTTGTTTCAGTGTCTTTGTTTAGTTACCAGTAGTTTGCCAGAATGTCTGTGTTTTTCCTTACTTTGTTCTGTTTTCTCCTCTTTGATACACATTCTTACTTACAAAAATCCAAGTTTTGTGGATTTCAGATGAGAAAGCAGAAGGATGTAATTTCCATTACTACCTTCCCTTTGTTAAGGAACTTTTCCCTCTCTTGGATCATCCCAAGCAGATAGTAAGTCAGATTGGATTGAAAAGCCCCCCCCCCCCCCCCCCCGCCCCGTTCATAGATGGAAAGATAAACACTATTTTAGTAGTCCAGCCCTTCTTGGGCTGAGTTGACATGCTTCCCCTCTTTTGGTCAGGAAAAGACTCAAGTGGACTAGGTAAGATGGTAGAGTGTGTGCACACATCTTATCCACTTGTATGTCCTGCCCTCACACCCTTTCTGAAATCCCAAGAAACAAAAAAGTTGATGAATCAGCAGGTCTAACAAAAAGTGTTGCAGTTAAGTCTTTGCAGATTTAGGAGCAGCCACAGCTCTGATTATAAAACTTTCCATCATCTTTCTGCTTCATCTTGAAATGGCAGGTCAAGGGCAAGAGACCTCCCAGGTTAGTGTCTTCTCTGATGCTACATATACTACAAACTTTGCTCTGAAAATGTTCCTCATATTTTCTGAGTGTACGGAAGACTAGCGAAAACATACACGTGCTTGAGCTGTACAGGGCACTATGACAGAGAAGGATGATACTGGTCTTTCACAGATTCTGTTTGCAGCCTTTGCCTCTCTCCAGGGTGACCCAGAACTTGCTAAGTGAGAAGGACAGAACTAATCCTAGATTCCCAGTACTGTGAGGTATGTGATCACCTGAAATATGTTGGTTTTGAAGGCACAGAAGAGAAAACAATAAAAAACATCATTTAAATGATTTAATCATTTAAATTTAATGGATTATTTCTAGAGAAGGAATATGTCAGGGCAGCGAGTTTCTTGCATTTTGGCAGAGCCTATCGAGAGAACCATCAGAAAACAGTGATCTCTTGTGTGACTCCAGGCCATTTTGTTTTATAAGCAGTTTAGCTATTTCTCCAGTAGGTCCTGTTACAGCAATGTTCATCTGTACTCTTTAATGTCTTACATTAACTAGAATAAAGGAAGGCATTCCCTCTTAAATAAAATACTGATCTGTTATCTCTCAGCTGGATTTCAGTTACATTTTTTTTTTCCATTTTTAGACTATATCTTGAGTAGATTATAGAATTGTTGTCCAGTGGAGCACTTCATCATCAATTTCTAAGAAATTCTATATGCTACTACTTGGTTTAAGCGCTATGGACAACCTTTTTGTTCCAGTTCCTCTGATACTAAATTTTGATATTGTGAATGCAAATCTAATCTGTTAGCTCTTAGCAAAAACACTTGGTTAGAACCAAACCAAGCAAACATTTAAATTACTATAACTAAATCCACTTTCTAAGTGTTGTTGATTTCTCATATCATTAATAATCCTACTTATAAGAATATCTTTTGTTGGATCAGCATTACTAGTTGACTTTTACATTTTTCTCCAAAAACACAAGTAATTTTCTACAGGTAGGATAGCATGTATTTTAAAAAAAACCCAACACAACCAAAAAGCCTGAGTATTTTCTTTCCTTAGGTTGTAAAATTAGAGCCCTGTGATTTTTCTGTCATAAGGTGGTCAAGGTGTGTTGCACTGCATTTGCAGTATGATATAATATGCTACGGGCTCATCAGTTTGAGTGTTTTTTCATCCCTGCTTAGAGAAATTAACCAGATTGCATGCCTGTGAACCAGAGAAACCACACGCATCTGCATGAGTGTCTACTTCTTCCCCTGATTCTTTCACAGAACTCATTCTGGGTTATGTTTTCTCATTGCTTTCCTGCTTAAGACCAGGCAGTAAAATCAGGGGACCCTTGAGACAACTGTGCTAAATACCCCTTCAAAGTCTGTCCTTGTCGTCACCAGCACCATACCTCTTCTTAGTCAGAAGTTTGCTTATGCCTATTTGTGGAGTTTTTGATAATGGTATTAATGCTGTCAGTGTATGTAGAAACTTGGACTGACTGTAAACAGCTTGGAAGTTTGAGCTCCTACTGTTGTGTATTAAAATATTAACATGGTAACGATTTAGCAGCAAATCAAGATTTATTAATGAGTAGCAGCGCTTAATCATTAACCAATTTAAAGATTTACAAAATAATTCGGTAAAACACGTTATGATTGAAATAGTGACTTAACTACAGATTCGAAGATGACAGGATTCACACTAACTTACTATATGGTACCTTAAATCTATACATATATACATACGCATTCAAATACAAAACATACAGTCACACAAAGTATTTGGATCCAGTAAAAATATGTATGTCCCCACACTCGTGAGAATAACTGTGTATACCTAAACACATCGGTAAGCAGAGAGCGGGTGGGTGAGGGAGAAGCTAGCTCCAAGTTAAAATTTCCCTCTTCTCGAGTTTAGAGTAAATACTCACGATGCCTTGGCATTCCTCAACAGGCGATAATTGAGAGGGTCGACTTGGCCTTGGCCTTGTCCCTCGAGGAGTTGATGTCTGAGGGGTATCCCAGCTCAGGGGAGATGCTGGTCACAGGCCCGCTGCGGTCCAGGAGAGCTCAAAGGATCTCACTTTGGGGCACCTGTTTATAGGGTCCAAGATAATTGACTTTTGTCACCTTGGACAGTGAGGTGTTCTGGCCAGTTGCCAAGAACTGGCTGGGTGTGCAGCTCTGTTACTGTTCTCCCAGGTCGGTAGGAGGTGCATCTTAACTCTTTGTTTACTGCCATCAGCAGTAATTATCTCCCCAGGTTGGTATGTGGCCCGGGGGGCGTGGCAGGAGTTGCACCACCACACCTACTTAAAGTATTTATAAAGTACTGTACTTTGGGACCTTTCCACTGTGAGGAAGTTAGGGTTACTTATCCCAGGAAAAGATCTGAGGCAGCTATAGCATGAGTGCTTTGCCATCCTTGGTTAAACAACTTCCTGTTGGAACCACCGATCTGTACACCATTACTCCTTGCAACAGAAGTGGTCAGGCTATGTGCCATCTTGTATGCGTTCAAACCTACTTCTAAGTACTGATTTTGAGAAAACTGTATTTGGATAACTGAAACTCAGATGTGTGTGGGGTCACATTTAATTCCTTATTGAATTTTCCTGTCGTACTATTGGTAAACTTTCTATCATTCTATTGGTAAACTGTGCTTTCATAGCACAGTTTTACAGATTTTTACTTTTAGGGATAATTTTTGGCTTAGGCATCAGCTGAGGAAGGAGGGGATGTCAGTCCCCTAGTTGTGGGCCTGACATGGTGGAAAAATTGGGATTGTTTGCAACACTTAAAGCTTCTGACAGTTTCCTAGAGGGATCCTAAACTACTATTACCAGTAGCTGTAGTTAGTGGCTGTTAATGCTGTTGGGGGACTGGTAGCTTCAGCTCAGTGCTAGTTGCATTTTTTTTTTTTCTTTTAATTTCCGGTGAATATAAAATAAGCTTTTTGAGAAAGGCAGCAATATGGAACAGATTCAAACCTGTGTCTGTAGGCTTCTGTTGGCCACTTTTTATTTTATTTGCTAGTTGCAGATTGTGAGCTTGTGTGTCATGAAAAGAACCAAGAGTACTTGGGGAGTGGGGGGAAGGGGAAGGTGGGGAGAGATGATGGAAAGCTGTGTGTGTTCCGGGTATAGAAAAGGAAAGAAAATAAAAGTAGTGGGCACATGGAAAAATGCTGTGTAGCAGCAAAGAGCCCATATGACAACAAAAGGCATGTGGTATTTGTATGACACTTAGGAAGTATGTATTTAATATGCTTTTATTAAAGCAAAAACACTGTTGAAAAAGTCTCTAAAACTTTCTTTTCAACTTTGAAAACAAAGGCCTAAAAATAATTGGTCAGTTTTAGCAATAGGGGTAAACTAATGAGTTGGAAGACTTTTAAGGAATCTGTGCTTGGGATATGATAGTCAACATTTTCATAAATGTTACCTTGCTGATATCTCTCAGATCAGAGTTTGCTCATAAAACTAAATTACTCAGGGTAGTTAAAACTAAAGCTTATCTGGAAAGCATTGCTGAAGGGAATCTGTTATTTTGACTAAGGCAAGACATTTTTAAATTGATAAATGCAGTGGAATCCCCATGGTGGGTGAGGAGGGTAAATCTAAACAGAGCAAATATCTGTGATGATTTTAAAATCTATCACAGGAAGAAACTGCTAGCACAGTAGTGATTAAAAAAGATACAGATAGTGTGAGAAATTGCTAGTAAAGGCTTTTGGAGCAAAAGAGCAAACATGCTAATGATATCTGCAAATTTTGAATAATGGTGTAGTTTTTGTTTCATCTATCTCAAGATGTATAATAACACTAATAACTATGTAAACAGTGATAGTCAAAAATATGGAACAGCAGCTATACCTTTAAAAGCCAGAATACTTTAGCATAGAAATGATGTGCAAGAGGTGGGGGAGAAAAGGGATATGTTAAAAGTTAGAAAATAATAAATATTATGTAAAGCTGAATAGGAAAATATTATTTTCGTTCTTTAATCAGATTTCTTTTCCCCTTGCACTTTGCTCAGAAGAATATGTAAAGATACCTCTGTAAAAATTACTGCTGCATACTGGGCTGTATTAGCAGAAGTGTATCTATATGTTCAGTAGAAGTGATTCTTCACCTCTGCTTGGTACCGTTAAGACTATGTCTGGATTACTGTGTCTGGTTTGGGATTCATCCCAGATACTCACATACTGGAGAGGATCCAATGGAGGGTCTCCAAGATGCTTAGAAGGCTGAAGCAAATGCTGTACATGGCAAGGCTGAGAGATTGGGTTTCTTCAGTTTTAGGATAAGGAGGACAGGGTTATTGCTGTTTTCAGTGACCTGATAGGGAAGTTTAGCAAAGGAGGAGACAGAGTCTTCTCAATCATACAGCTGCCAAGGATGAGAGGCAACAGATGGAAATTGCAACGCTGAAAATTCTGATGAGATGTTTGGAAATTTTCCCCCTCCCTCACGATGAGGTTAATCGGACATTGGGAAATTTGTTCAGGAAGATAGCAGAAACTTCAGCCTTTGAAAACACTCATTAACAACTCAATTGGACAAGACCATAAGCAGTCTGATCTCAGTTGCTCCTGTTTGAGCAGATTCGACCACCTGATCTTTTGAAAGGTGAGCTGTTCTGTAATGCTGTGGCTTTGTGGAAGACAAAAACATAAAAGGTCCTGAAAGGCAGTGAACAGGTTCACAAGGTAAAAAATGGTGTATCAGTAGCTATTTAATGTTTATCCAGGAAGAACATCCATCTGTCTCCATACCTTTTGCTTATATATGGAAAGAGCACACTCTCTACAACTTTCTTCTGGTCTAGTTTGATACTTGGCTCTGTATTTGGCAAGATACAGAGCAGAACGGCTGATGAAAATGACCCCTGCTGGCCATGTATTCCCACTGCTGCTTCTGGCTTCTCTGGAAAGCTTTAAAATCAACAGAACAAAACCCGTTAGTTTAGACCATACATGTGACGTATACTGTGCTGGAGCAAGTGTGGGAGTACCTTAAACCTTCAGTAGAAGTGCTGTGTTCTTTTTAAGGATCCTAGTACTAGCAGTGGATGCTGGGCTAGATATATCTCTGGTCTGATCCAGCATGCCTTTTTTTTTTTTTTTTCCCTTCTGTCCTGGGAAATAAAAATAATGAATGGCTATTTAATGTAGTTTAAAAATTACTTTGTTAATCACATGAGAGTTAATTTTCTGACAAGTTAGTGAATGGGAGAGTTTTTCATCCCTCCCTTTTGTTGCTAGTGTCCAGAAGTAGTTACACTGTTGAGTAATGGTAGC
The DNA here is from genome assembly GCF_031877795.1 of Strix aluco. Classification (NCBI taxonomy): domain Eukaryota; kingdom Metazoa; phylum Chordata; class Aves; order Strigiformes; family Strigidae; genus Strix; species Strix aluco. Next base: position 21,723,330 of record NC_133935.1, read on the forward strand.
TATTTCCCAACACTACATTTATTAGTGATGAACCACAATAAATAGTAAGTTTGTGTAAGATTTTGTTTTCAACCTGTCTAAAGATATATGAAACAACACCCTAAAGAGCTACAATTTTTATTTGTTCTGTTAGCATGCAACAAATATGAACTTTCTTTTTTATTGTCTTACAGCATAAGCAGCACTATTATGGATGTAGACAGCACAATCTCCAGTGGGCGTTCAACTCCGGTTATGATGAATGGACAAGGAGTTACTTCCTCCTCTGCAAAAAGCATTGCTTATAACTGTTGTTGGGACCACTGCCATGCTTGCTTCAGCTCCAGCCCAGATTTGGCAGATCACATTCGCTCCATACATGTGGATGGTCAACGAGGAGGGGTTGGTGTTACTTTTTGTTTTCTTTTTCTGTTCTTAGTTGCCAATATTTTACTCTTTAATGACAGCAGCAAATTATGTTTTAAAGTATCAGTTCCATAACTAGTGGCAACTAAGCTTGGGCCTTCAACAGTCTGTTACTAGATATTCAGCTGTTGTCTTTTGCATAGTTCACTTGATTTGGTATTCTGTGTTTTTAATTGAATGCCTGACTTTAAGAATGTAGTAAGTTCCTTCTGATAAATAGTTTGAGGCTATCAGGTTTTTGATAGATGTGCTACCTTCTCAACATACTGAAGCTGTTGATATGTCTTTAAATGTCTTTAAGTATTTGGAATTCATTTTTTTTAAACTATTAGTGTACATGTTACTGCATGTCAACTCAGGTGAAGTCATATCTTGATTATTTTTATGAATGGATCTCATTAGAGGTCAAATATATACAGAATGTATAATAGGGAAGTTGTAAGACTTGTTGACTTGACAGTACAAAGTCTTACCAAAACAGCGCGCTCTGTAGTACTGATGGCAAGTATACCTTTGATATAATTGCATCTAGTATTTTTTTAAATTGAGGTGCATATATAAACATGTATAATTCAGTATAATCTCTAGTCAAATGATGAAATTTCCGTTGGTCTCACAATTTTAATGTTTCAAAACATCTTCCAGTAGAGTAATTTCAATTCTGTACTTAACTACCTACCCCCCCAAATTTCCTTTAATGCCTGGAATATGTCATGTAAACTACCTTTACATCAAACACAAGCAATCTGCCCGCTTTTGGTGCTCTTTAATTTCTTGGAGAGCTAATGTCAAATCTTAACTTAGAATAGTCATTATCTTTTGACTTTTGGTCCCCTCTCATTCTCTGGAAGTAAAATATTAGGTCATTACACTTTGTCTTGAGTGAATAAAATAAATTATTAATAAATTAATAATAATACATTATTTCAAGTAAGGCAAAATAGCATTTTATTTATGTGACTGTCTCACTGAGACAGCTGTGACTCTGGTTGTATTTAGCTAATGTTTTTTGGTATGACTGAACTTTCAGCTTCATATTTGGTGACTTTTTTCAGTCCAAGCTCTAAGCAGAATCATCCATCCAGTGAGTCGGTTTCTTAAACACCCATGAGATGATTTCTATAGTTCTGTTCATAGGTTTATAGAAATGCTATATGAATTCTGTATGAAACAATAAAATGAATGAGGTATATTGGTATCGTGTGGGCTTTCACATAACTGCATCTCTGGAGATCTTTATTATACCATCCATGACCCCTTTTCCTTTCTTAAAAAGGGACTGGAAGATTTTTCAGTCTGTTTTTTTTTTTTAAATTGTATCTCTGTTCACTTACATTCTGTGTGACATAATTTGTGTATATTTTTATTTAGAAAATGTTTGACTGTTTGTCTTTATGAAAGAGGAGGTGGTTGGAAGCACCAGGTGTCTAACAACTGTTGCATTGTTCATGCTTTTTATCCTGTTACTGGAGTTGATTTACTTTTTTGAAAAGTTCAACTTGATGTTGTGGAAGGGGACTGATCCTGGCTGTTTGGTTTCAAGGATTTGTCTGCCACCTGCTGGTGAGGTGTTTAAGTGGTGTTAGAAATTATATTGTGGTTTTGATTGGATTTCAGATATTAACTGCAATTACTATAAATTTGAAGAAAAGTAGGAGTAGTAACTGCCTATTGAGAACTTAGAAGCAATATGATAAGCATCCTTGTATGGTAAAATGTATATTCAAGCTAATGGCGAGATAATGGCTCCAAACTAAACTAGATAGATCCATGAAGAGCACAGGAAACTTTCTGACAAGGTAGTGTTACTTCCCAAAACTGTTTTTTCAGAAATATTTTGGATTCAGCCTTTTGATGAGTTCCAGAGAAGCCTTGTCTGGACTTCTGGTGGGTTGTTGTAAAACCAAGTGCTTGTTTTTTGGCAGAATTGCATTTCTACAATCTAACTTCATAGTAATATTTCTTTGCTGAGTGCCCTGCAGTCTGCAGTTGCTGATGGAACTATCGGGACAGTTGTGGAGCTGTTGCAGAGCCAGGAGTCTCAGAAATGCCAATTCTGTGGCTTCAGGGGGCTCTCAAAACTGAGGAGCAGCAGACACCAAAGGTTCAGGGGGTTGGGCTTTATGTATCTGGATTAGTCATACAGACATGCAGGGTTTTCCAGCTTTTTATTAGTAAGCTGGGTTACCTATATGTTGTACAGCAAGTACGCAGCACTCCTGTGGCTGCTCTTTTGTTTTGAAAATACAATCTTTTGAAGATTGATTATTTTTTTTTTTAATCTCCGAAACAGAATAAGAAACTCAAATCCAGTTAGTTTCCTGCAATTCTGAAAACCTGTATTATGGACAATGCTATTCCTGGGGACTGTATTTTGCTGCTACAAATTAGGGCTATACCTCCCTTCACACACAGACCTGTTGAGGAAATTCTAATGAAAGGCAAGTTCATTGAGCTTTTTTACTCGCTCGGTTATAGATAGACACAATGAGAGGAGAGAGAAAAGCAGCACGAGTAAGTTCTACTCCCCTTAATGCAGTATTGTGCACGTGACTGATCTGTACACTGCAATTATAAAACATCCCTAGATTTTGTATCCTATGAGAAATTGTAACTTTCTTCATCAGGAATTAGTATAAGGCCCTAACTAGAGGTATCCAGCATTTCGTAACATAAAAATTGGTATCTAAACAACTGTATTGTAATTAAATTTTTACTTTTTCATGCTCAAAGAATAAAGTTATTAATTGCTTATGAGAGTAAATTATTTTATTTCTATATTTGCTACCCACAAAATGTAAATTTGTAATTTAAAAATGTTCTGTCTCTATCTGGTGGATACAGATACTGAGTGCAAACACAAACTCTTTACACTGGATGCTGTGGCTCTTGATTGTGTTTATTTGCAGGAGCATCATTTTTTTGATATTTTATTCCAATGGACTGCTTTTTTCAATACTTGTGGCTGTAATTATTTTTTTTCCTCGGTGAGATACGAGAAGTGTTGCAAAATAAATGGTGGTTGTTCAAAATTCTTTGAAGTACTTTGTATTGTGAAAACAGGCTTCTTTGCTAATCTGGTTTCTTTACTGTTTTCTTTGACTTGTGTAAACTTACCACATTTTTACTCTATTAGGTATTTGTTTGCTTGTGGAAAGGTTGCAAAGTATATAATACACCTTCAACAAGTCAAAGTTGGTTGCAGAGGCATATGCTGACACACAGTGGGGACAAACCTTTCAAGGTAAGGTTCGTTGTAAGATATGTCATGCCTTATTTTAAGAGTGATCCTATTTATTTTTCCTGATACAATACATTAATTGAAAAATGTCATCACAGGAGGATTTCTTAAAAAGTATCCAGTGAGCTGAGCCTTCGTCTTTGCAATAATAGTGCCCAAAGGTCCTGTTCTGTTGTGAAAACAGGTCAAGATTGCTTCTCTGTCCCTGTTTCTTTCAGTCTGTAAATGGTAGGGGAGTGTAAAACTAATAGTGCTGAAGTTTTTTGTGCATTTTCCAGTTGAGCTGCTGACACTGTAACAGATATTTTGCCTCATGCTTTACACTTCGGCATTAAACTTTGGGTCATACCTGATGGTGCGCATTCTGTGCTTGAGTAAGAGCTGCTTTTGTTAACGAAATTCAGTTGAAACACAGTCAGTGGCTGTTTACGGTTAACCTCTCTGAGAATAATAAGGAAGTCGGGAATGCAGGACCGTTGAGCTGACTGTATTTCCTGCATAGTATTTTCTAACTTTCTCTTTCTTTCTCCCCCTAATCTGTACCTGCAATTCTAGGTATAGTAGTGTTTATCATTCCCATATCCACCAATCCGTTATTAATGAGTTGCTTCATCCTCTTATGGATACAGTTGGGGCAGTTCATAGCTGTCAGTCCTGGATCACTTGATGGTAAGTCCCACCCACACTACTTCAGACTGAAGTTCTCCTTCCATGTAGGATATAAAAATGAATTAGGGTTTGTTTTTCAGTTTAGGTAGTATTTTGTGCCTTCTTCTCCCACACCCTCCAACCCCACCAAGTTTTAGTCACTGTTTCTCCACTTCCCTTTGCTCTATTTCTTCTCAGGTAATTCTTTTTTTTTTCTTTTTTTTTTTTTTGTTTTAAGGCAGCTTTATTACTAAGAAATACTCTTCTGTTACAGTGATGTCTTCCAGAAGTTACTACTTCTGTATAGCCTATAACAGTAGTTATGACAGAAAACAAAACTAAACGCAAAACCTAGAGAGTAAAAATAGTGCATTTGCATGTGAAAAAGTGTTTTAATAAAGGTTAGACTCTTTTTCGATACTGAACTGTGTAGTTTAGTCTGAAAATTTCTGAGTGAATAACAACAGGAAGCTTGCTATTTAAGGTTATGATACCCTTTGCTCAAAGGAATAAGGTTATCATGTTCTTGGAAGCATAGTGTAAGGATCATAGATCCCTGAAAATTTGCAGATATGATTGTTCCAGCAATTGATCTAATCTTAAGTACTAATCCCTGAATAAAAAAAACCCAAACCTAGTCATCAGAGGAAACTTGTACCTTAGGTCTTCTCATTTTGGAATTAAATATATCTTAAAATACAAAAATATATCTTAAAATACATCGTAAATATATCTTAAATATAATAGCAAGCTTTGGTCTTGAAGGAAAGTCTTTTCAGTAGGGTAATTTGTATACTTACTTGGTCTAGATCAAAGTAACTCAATTTTAGAGATGTTGGGTTTAAAAGAGGTGGGCATAGCTCAGAAATACCAGTAGTACTTTTGAGTCTGTCAGAGTTAACTAGCGAAGTCAGTATAAGTTGGTATCCCATTTTTTTTGGCTGGTTACAGCTGGAGCCCTAAAATTTAAAACAATTAGTTCTGATAATAATCATCTTATGTTAAATGTGTGTTATCACACCAGCTGATTTTCTGTGCTTTCTGGTCATACTAAGGTAAAGAACAAAACACAGGCTAGGACTGCAGTAGTTAATCATTATGGCTCAATGTGTGTCACTTCAGCAGTTTTTCTTACTGTTGTCTTTAGTCCCTCTGTTTGTTTTATCTCTGTATTTCTCAATCTGTTCCTGGGGTCTTTGAATGGAGGATAATTGTGGTCTGAGTAGAATTTTGTAACATCTTTTGTTCCCCTGTCATTTATGCTGAATATAGGCTGCAGGGCTCACATGAGGTAGCCAAGTATGTAAGTGTCTGTGATAGCAACCTATTAATTAACTAACCCCCTTTCCTCGCTTACTCCTTTTCTTTTACAAGCTTTTGAAATCTACTGTCTGATACAAAAACACCTAGTGTTGGATATTAGTCTTGATTGGTCCAAGAACAGCCATTACTAATTGTTTCATGGCAGTCATTCAAAAACAGAGCAAATGTTTCTGCTTGGTGCATTTAGCTGTTCTTATAAATCTTAATTGTGCTCACCTTTTAGGAAAAGCCAGATTTTTTTCAAGTCAGAGTTGAATTAAGGACCTCTTGTACTTGATGATTACTGCAGACAAAATGTCTCCCAAAACCTAAATCACAAATGAAATTTCTGTTGCCTCATGAGAATATGCTTGAGTTCTAGCATAAAAGGAAGGAATCTGTCATTCTAGAGAACTTGCTGAAAATACCTAATCATTCAGTGTTTTATTTAAAAAATAAATGAATGTCAGGATTTTTGAGGAAAGCTGTAAAAGGCAGTAATAGAAATAGTATAGCTGGCTGTTGCCATCTGAACTGTTGTTCAGGATGCTTTTAAGAAAAGCAAAGAATGTTAGCTAGGAAAGTGACAAAAGCATGCAAAATTTACTTTTGTAAAGGTAAAAGAACACTATAATTGTATAATGACCGGAGGAGAGTAATAAATATATGGCAGGTTACTATATTCTTATATTTCTAGTCAAAATAAGAGGGGAAAAAGTATTTTCTTAAATTGAAAGGCGGTTGGGGACTGTCTCAGGTATAAAGCTCTCCTTTGCATTAGAACTACTCTGTTGAAGGATATGTCCCTGTCCTGTCACCCTTTTGCTTGCAAGTGGACTCATGTAATTGCCTATTTTGGGTTTAGTTACCTATTTTTGTGATACACATGGTGTTGTCTTTTGATTAAAAGCTGTATCCCGCTGTAAATGAGCTGCTGTGCTTTCATATTAAAAGGTCTTTGTGGATTTAGCTGCCCCTTCCATAAACTATGTGACTGTGTGGTTCATTTGTAGCAGAAGTGAACACACTTAATAAATTGCAAAGGCAAAATATTTCATAATTTCATACATTTCTCCTGTTTTTTTCATTTGTGTGGTTTAGTGTGTCCCCCTCAGCATTAATACTGCAATACCTGTGTCACAGAAAAGGTAAATTTCCTTATGAATACCTATTTTTGAGACCTTTGTTATGCTAACTCCATTTTTATATGGGGCTATTTCCTGGTAGTGTATGTCCAGCTCATAAAAAGAAGACATTTTATATCTGAGTCATCTGCTGAACTAAGGAGGGGGGGACAAAAAGATACCCTAGATTTTTGGGCAGAATTTAGGACTTCAGTTCCCCTTTAGTCATCATATTGCTTTTCTGTTTATTCCCTCCCTTTTTTCTAAGTTTCTAATACTGATGGCCTTGGGTTTCATGTGGAACACATGGATGGATTTTTTGCTTGGTTTTTTGAGGCCATCATCACTAAAAAGTGTCTTTTCCTAGAGCACCCACCAGTCTCTCCACCAAAGAAAAAGTGTCCATTAAATGAGACAGTTACCACTACAGCTGGTTCTCAGTCTGTCGTCAAACATGATTTCTGCAAAGCAGCATACTTTTCCAGTCCTACTTTTCATAAGCACTGTTTCCCAGATTTGTTTTTCCTCTCAAGAGGAACAAACAAACAAACTGGTCTTACAGAACATGGTTCAGGTTGAGAACTTACCAGCCTTCTTTGGCCCACTGTTAGGTATTTTTGAAGTTATGCTGCTCCTCTTAATACCTGAAGTTCACTGCTCTTGTGCTGCTGGAAGTTTTCTTTGCTTCTTTTATTGCAGTCAGATTCTAGCCATCCTTTCTTCTTTCTTCTTTTTTTAATGTCATTGTAGACATTCGTTTAATATAGGTATTCTAAGAGCATGTAATTTTGTTTCTCTGGAGACATTTAGAATGTTTGTGTATGATTTTACATTCAGAGCTGAGAAAGAAAAACCTAAACATTATTATTTTTTAGTTCTGTTATTACATCATTTTTGCAGCTTTTTAGAAACTGGTGGAATGTTGTGGAGTATCATCAACATGTAGTGGTGGTCCTGTCAAGGGTTCAGCAACTTAAAAACTTCCAGGCTTTCAGAACCTGTAGACAGGTGGATCTAGAGGAGTAATTTGCTGAGTTAGAAAACTGATGCCGGTGACTGTCTTTGGCAAGCTGAGAAAAAGTGAATGAAGAAATACTATCTTACTTGTCCTAAACTTGGCTGTTACAAATAATAAGTATTTGAATAGTTAATGTGCTGTGACAACCTGCATTTTTCCAGCATGGTTTCTGTTACTCAAAAAAAAAAAAAAAAAATTATCGAAGTACTTGCTCACCATGCCTTGTTGCTGTACAAGGCATTGACAGTTACTCGAAGACATATCAAATGAATTCTTAAAATGTAGTCTAGGTGACCAAATACAAAATGTTAGGAATGAAAGGACAAATGGTAGAGTGAGTACAAAACAGTGGGAGATTTTATGCAAAATAATTGCATGTAGCAATCTTCTGTAAATACAAGACTCCATGTGGGTATGCTACCAACTGCTTTCCCATACTGATTCCAGTGGGCATGCTCTTAATGTTTAAGATTAGTCATGAGAGGTTTGCTCATGTGGGGTAAATGCTTTCAATAACAACAAATGACAGTACACAGGTTCATTGGAGGCTTTCATACTTTGTTTAAAAGGGGGGAAGAAAGTAATAATAAAAATGAAGTTTAGTGCTCGTTCTGCCACCTGTAACTTCCAGAATTCATTAGGGGTGACTGTATTTGGTATGACTCAGGAGAGTAACACTTCTTGAAATATGGAAAACACAGCCAAGCAGCTTCAGTCCTCATTCAGAATTCATGTCTGTTACTGTATTGGCAGATTATCTTCTATCCATTAGAGCACTGCAAATGCAGATAGAAAACATAAAGGCATTCTGCCTGAACACTTAGATGTTGAGACAATAAGAAGGTTTATCCAGGTGTCTAAAATACTACTGTTAGATTTATTGGAAAAACTACACATTGAATATTCCAAAAAATGAGATTTGGTTATTTTGAATTTAGAAAAAAACCCTGTATTGGTAGATATTTTTATATCCTGTTTGTTAAAGTCACTGGTGATTACTGCCCATTAATAATGGTGGGTATGGGTACACTGGAGAAATTAAACTTCTTATGTGTTGACTTATTTTCTCTTGAAGTAACATATCCACCAATCCGGACCCAATCTATCATATTTAAAATCGAATGCAAAATTTTGAGACTTAGGTTTTATGGGGAAAAATGAAGATTGGTTTAAAGTTGTGCATAATAGTTGAGTTTGATTTATTAGAAGCCCTCTAGATCTGTATAATTATCTGGTGGGAAGCTGATTTGGTGTGACTTACCGTCCAGAGATCCTGAAGTGACAGCCTGAACTGCTCCTTTTATCTTTGGAGAGAAGAGACTTTGCCCATTAGTAACGGATTGCTGGATATATTATTTTAGAGAAAAAAAAGAAAAGAACAGGTAAGATTTTTCTCCTCTTCTATTTCCTGTCTACTACAAAGGCATTCTTTGTCATCTTTGATATATCAACTGTTGATTATTTGATGACATGGTCAGGTAGTCTCAAACTACACAATACCTGAATGTAATGATCTCTGCAAATATTTCATACTGTGGCTGCAAACTATAAATAGGCTTTCTGGAAAAGATAATTTTTAGTTGCAAGTTGCATATATTGAAGATCTAAGGATGCTGGTTTGGGGCTTTTGAAAGTAAAACTTGGGTAGAGCAAGCAAAGTAAGCGGTAGCTTCTGTAGATAATCTGTATAGTAGAATATCTGTGATTGTTTTCTTTGTACACGACTAGACAAAAGTCATGTTATGGCATTGTCAGTCAAACTGCAGTTTGTCATAAAACAATATTTCCCATCTGACAAGAAATACAATTAAGTCTTATGAATTTGTTTTAAAAAGTTTTAGAAATGTGCCTGACACAAAGTTTATGTGTTCTTTTCAGAAGATACTGCCTTTTGATATTACACTTTAATAAACTTGGAATATGGTAATGCATGTACTGTACCAAGACTTTAGGTTATTTTTGACCTCTAGCAGGCATTGCCAAGAGAGAATGTTTAGTTTCTCAGTGTGATTGAACTTCAGAGTATGAGGAGGGTTTTTCGTGCTCATTTTTTTCCTCTCAGTGTTTGTAGGATCAGAAAGAGCTAGAAACTGAAGTCAGGAGCACCTTAATGAAAGTTAACCTAAGTTTAGATTTAGTTGCTTAGTTTAGTTTCATGAAACTGTTTTTTATGGGCAAGACAGCTATTTCAAGGACTTAAAAGCTGAAGAGTAAAAAATTGTTTTAACAATGCATGCATGCATTTTACATGTATCTGTTGATTGTGAGTTTGATCATCTTTAACACAACTAAGTGGGTCAGGTTCAAGATCAGGTTGGATGGGGCTTTGAGCAACTTAATCTAGTAGAAGATGTCTGTACACACAGTAGGGAGGTTGGAACTAGATGACTTTTAAAAGTCCCTTTGAACCCAAACCATCTATGATTCTGTAAGTGTAAATTTTAATCTACAGTATTAATTTGAAATAATAAATATTGCATTGAGGTTACCATAGTGTAAATAAGATCAGGATCTTGAGTGTTTCAAATTTAATAGATGTGCTGGCGTTTCTTATATTGTAAATCACTACAATGCAAGTATGCAATACTGCTGTTGTTTGAACATGGGAAATTACAAGGCAAGGTGAAGACGCATAGGTAGGTTTTTGGTAAAAATCTTCACAGTTTTTAAGATACTTTTTAGTGAGGGAGGCAGGGAGGAACAAATACAGTGTGAAGGAGCCTGAAAGTTCTTGTCAGGGAATTAAATGTTTGTACTTAGGTCAGTACTTTAAAAAATTCTCCTAACTTTCTCTTAAGGTGTTTTTTTCCCCTTTTTTCCAAAAAAAAAAAAAAAAAAAAAAAAAAAAAAGGCAAATAAAAATGTGAAAAATGTCCTCCTATTTTTTTTTGTCTTTTACTGTCTTGAAATATATATACAAGTTTTTAGTCCTATAGCAACTATTAAGTCCTTGAAGATAACAGGTTTTTCCTCTTCATGGACCCTATATTGTTTTATGATGATCATGGAAACCATTTGCTAGGTCTGAGGCAGAAATAGACTTTTCAATTTTGCAACCCCAGTTGGAAAACGGCACACTCGGGTTTTAGGGACAAAATACACTGGTGGTGTTATACTGCTGTTTTCTTGTCTTTCAATCGTGTGTGCAGGCTTAGGGCAGATTACTGTAAGAGCTTGCAAATTCATCCTTAGTCTTCAGAGAAAACTGACCACTGCGTACATAGTTGCAATATTACTTATTCCCAGACTGCTGTGAAGGGAAGTGCTAGAGAGGAGAGGTACCAATGAAAGAGCTGAGAAAGAGGAGAAGAAGGGGGAGGAGCAGAACAGATGTGGAAGAAGAAATTCCCAATGATTTAGAGGGTGATGGGTTTTTTGCTACTGGCTGATCATTTACCCTACTACTGTTCTCTGGATCAGAAGAAGAATTGATTGTGTGAATACACAATTCATTGCAGCCAGTGATGGAATGTATATCTTAAAATCATTTTTCTATTACCCTTGTAAGCTCAGAGCACAAGAGTTGAGTTTGTGCCTCCCTCCCCAACAGTATAATTTAAATACTCATTTTGCTAGTGAAGTAGTTGTAAATATAAACCAAATACTTATAAAATACCGATAATGATTGTAGCCAGTACTAGCTTGTGATTTCTGTTTCTGCTTAATTATTGGATCTTTTCTTATTTTTCTGTTTGAGAAAGTCCATTTTCTTAAAGAACTTTCTTAAATACTTCTGAAGTAATAATAGCATCTCAAAATATATGTATAAATAAATGTTAATACAACTCAAGTTACTGAAGTTAAAGTTTTAGAACTGTAAGATAACTTTATTGACTTTGTATAACATTTACAAAAAGTGTTAAGCTCTTTGAAATTCAGTGTGGGTAAGGATGTATTTTTTTACTTCTACCTTGTCAGAAGAAGGGAGGACATTAGAGAACCTTACTGTTATCAAATGGAGAAGATTGGAGAGCTGTTGAGACATACAGAATAACAGTGCAGTATTTTGAAAGACAAGGAGATGTCTGTGAAGGGGAAAGTTCTTCAGAAGCATTTATTTTCTGTGGGACAAGTTTGTCAGTGCATTGTTTGAGGTTGGTTATATGCTATAGAATATTATAGGAAAAATTATTATACCATGGAATAATTATTGAGAGTTATAAAGTTCAGATAGAAATTTATTTCAGATTATATTTCAGTTTTTAGAAATTGCATGGTCATTAAGAATTTGTCTTCCTTTTAGTGTGTTGGAGATTGAGCCAGAAAAATCAAACTGAAAGATCTGTCAAACTCCTATGAATGGGTGCCATATAACATGCTGATACAGTTGTTCTGTTTTGTTTTTTCCCACTAGTGTGTAGTTGGTGGGTGCAATGCCAGCTTTGCATCTCAGGGAGGACTTGCCCGTCATGTACCCACACACTTCAGCCAGCAGAACTCTTCAAAAGTTGCCAGCCAGCCAAAGGCCAAAGAGGAATCTCCATCTAAAGCTGGAATGAATAAAAGAAGAAAGTTGAAGAACAAGAGACGACGATCATTACGTAAGTATTTCCAGAAGTAGAAGTTTTGTCTTGGGTAGGACATTCCTCTTCAATGTGGTTGTTTCTCTGCAGATGTGGATCAGGTAGGGTTGGTGATTTTTAGCATTATAGCATTGGTATCTTTTGTGATGGGAAGAAGACAATTCCAGGTTCTGCTTGTGTTCCTTTTTAGGGTACAGCATCTATGTGTTCAGTAGCAAAGATCAGTTTTCTGTGACCAACAGTTTGCATTTACCACTTAAAGATGCTCTTCGTTTTGGAGTCACTTTTTCTTTACTAACTATATTACTGTTGGAAAACGTTCTTTTCAGTGATGATGAGATCTGAAGTTCAGTACTGCAGACAGAGATTGCAGATTCATACAAATTAGAGATAAATGCATATTATATAAGCTCTCTTTCGAGCATAACACTTCCTTAGCTTAATGACAGTTTTATGAATATAACCAAGATCTAAATTGGGGCAGATTTGACTTGCTACATTTTTAAAATCTTCCTCCCCACGGTTGATGTTTGTTACTTTTATATGAACCATTGTGCTGAGAAGTGTGTTTTGTCATTTAAAGAGAAAATTTTTCCTCTAGTAAGTGGTAATCACTTATCTGGTACCTTTTCTAGTCCATTTTGATCCAGTTGTTTGATTCCTGAGTTGCCCTAGCATCAGACTAGTAACCATGTCAAATCTATTTAGAGATTCCAATCTAGAGAAACAGTTAGGAAAGACTAGGCAATTGTTAAAAAATTTAACTTTGTTTTATAATTACTTTGGATGCAACTCTCCAGTACTGAACTAATTATTTACTAATTTTAAACTGTTACTGTGACAGTTGCATTTTAGAGTAGAGACATGTAAAAACCTATTTAGATTTTTTTTTTTTCTTCAGCTGTTGACATAGCAGGAACTTTCATTAATTTTTACCTGTGGTGTAAAGTCAACCTTACAGTATTGGAGAGAAGAGCAAGGTAACCTTTTTTATGAACCACGGGACCTGTTATATCTCATACTGTACACAGAAGTGGATTTCTGTTCATAAGCAGCCAATTATTTCAGTCCTGTCTGCTGGCTGGCAGTAGGATTTTAGTGATGATATGCCAGAGAACTTGTGTTACTTGTCCAGGTTAGCAATTACAGCGTTATTTTTCCAGAACTCTCCTGTGGCAGAACACTTTGCTGTTCCTGTGAAGAAACACAGTTACCAATTACTCAAACAGTATTGCAACAATAGACAGCGTGTACTAGTGGTCTTAAGTGATTACTCTGGTATCACATGATTGCTATTATTCTTAATACCTCACCTGTGTGTTAAGCAACTGACATTTATGAGGCAGTGATCATGTTTCTGCCTTGAACGGAAAGAAGCCTGTCCTGGAAAGTTACAGTATCAGCTAGGATCCTGAAAAGTTTTTCCTGCATGTGTCTTCCACACTGTGTGACAACTATGCGGTTCAGTGCTAGAAGAGCCACTGTTAACTTTAGTTATGGTGATTTTTCTTTCGCCTTTTTTGTTTTTTTAATACTGTGGTATTCTTAAAATATATGTGAGCAAATTATATCATTAAACACATCTTAAAAGTGTAAACTTGAAGAATTCCTCTGATTTTGACACTGATTCAACATTCAAAGGAGGTAGAAAGCTATTTCTGTTCTTTTCAGAATTTGACTTTCAAAGAGCTTTCCCTTTCAGTCTAGTGAAGGTTCAAGAAGGGAAAGCTGATCAAGAAAGGGTTATGTGGTCACTTTGCAGTATCTTTTTAGTTAATCTTGGATGTAATAAAAGAGAGAGTTACTTGAAACTGTTGCAGATTGCTAAAGGTTTATCTTGATTTGTTGACTGTGTTACTCAAAATAAAGAAGTCTAAGACTGATCACTTCAAAATTTTCACTTTCAGATTCCTAAATTTCATCTTACATTGATTCTCCATATTGAATTTGTTAGGTGGCTGATTTAATGCATCTTAATTCAGTTTTTCCCCCCAGTATATGCAGAAGTGTTTTTTCAGGTTGGCATTTTATTAGTAATTGATGAACATTATTGACTTACAAGTTTCAAATCAGAGTTTTGTAGTTAAAACCTCAAATTATCTGCTAGGATGTTCTAGTCATAATAAGAGTTTACTGCAGAATTCTTGAATGAACCTATGGCAAAAAATGTAAGTAGTAAATACTGTGGGGATATTAAAGACCAGACTGTAGTACTTGAATGGTCTGCTGTTTTGATCAAGTGTTGCACAGGAAGAAAAATGACAGCTGCTTAAGCAATTTTTTATCTTCTTGCCTCTTCTTGCAATGCTGGCTGTAGAGTTTTGCCGTAAGGCAAAAATCATCTCTGAGTTGGGAAACGACTACTGTGATGTATTTCTCCAGAGGGTATGTGACCCAGAAATGTATCCAGAGCTGATGGCATTTTCTGAAAATGCTAAGTATTGGTAGCTTATCTTTAAAACTTTGTGTGGATTATTGTTGATTGGGCAAATTTGACAAAGGGCTGATACAATTTTGCTTGTCTGTCTTAGCTTAGTTTTGCTTCTAGTTAAAGAACGAAGTGTGCAAGTTTGTATGTTTTGTCTTTACAAGAAGAGTTGGGGAGGGCAAGAAACCTTATCTAAGAAGCCAAAGTAACAAAATAGCAGCATTAAGTACTTTCAGTCTAGACTACATAAAGCTAGGAACACAGAGTCATATTTGTATATTTTAAAAGTGTCCAAAAAGAGAGATGTTGAACATATGTACCAGGTTCTCTGCAAGTTGGGTTACAAGAAGTTATGACAAATGGGTGTAAAGCAAGATGCTGTTTGATAGTGTACAATCTGTTTAAATCACTCACAAATAATCATTTGATGAAAAATTAGTTTTCCATCAGAAAACAGTTTTTTCTCCTGAAATAGTGTTGTCAACATGTTCTTTCTGCCTCCTCATGGCTTGATTAGACCCTGGCTGTTTTTGCAAGGTGTAAGTGGCTTACTAAATATTTATTGACAATTGATTGCTAATACATGCTGGTACTGAACCATCCTCATGGATAAGTTCTTAATTTAAATACAGCAGATCAATAAATTTGCTTTCTCTGTTTTATATCTGAAGGTTAACACACTTCTGAGAGACATTAATGCATGAATAAAAAAAGGAGATGTCAGTGTGGCTTTGTATGTGATGAGAACATGATCTTCTAACTTAGACTATAAAGAGAATTCTTATGTTACTTTTTTTCTTTCATAACATCTTGCCATTCTTAAACTGTTTTGCATTTCTTTTTTCCTGTCTATAAACAGTATGTGTTATTTTAAGTTTGGAAATTAGTACTTTTATCATGAAAGCATGTTTTACTATAGACACGATTATAAGTGGTTACATTAGTGGTACTATAGAGATTGATTTGTCATATAAATTTTGATGTTGCAGAGTAATTCAGGATTACAGTCAGTAGCTTTCTCTTCAGAATAGCCTTATATACGTTCACTGCTCCATGTAGTCTTTTAGACATATAGAGCCAAACATATTGAAAGTGTGTGTCTCTAAAATAGGTCATAGTATTGCTATTCTGAAGCTACCTCAAGCAATTTTTCAGAACCTAAGATTATATTTACAATGTTGTCGCTTGCTTTTTCAATAGCAAAGATGACACTGTAGTTATTAACAAGCATGATAATAAAGTTCACTGGAGAAATGTAGGTGAGATAAGGAAACTTACTGTTCATGGAATTTACAGTAAGACTGTTAGTTATGTAAGACTTGGAATTTAATTTAGTAGGTTACTAGTATGAAGATTTTAATTTATCTGACTTAAGTAATTGATGTGTACTTGGAACTTGTATTAGGCAGGAAGGGAGATACCTTACTCTGAAAATAATTTTGAGGGAATAGATTTAAGATACGTGAAAGATACAGCATTAACGCTCAATAAGGAATAAGTAAAACTATTCATGTGCTTTTGACAAATTGTGCCATTTCTTCTGCATATGAGTGTTATCCAATGGTAAATCCTGAAGAAATTTGCTGTATGAAACCAAAAGCAAAAATATGAGGCTGTCTTCTCTACCCTCCCTTCCTTTCTCCCTTATATCTATTTATAAAATAGTTATATGCTTGCATCACTGACCACCTGCAGCATGAGCTCAGGTTCTATGTTACCACTTACAGCAAGAAAACACACCAGTGAGATGATTGCCTAGTTGGCTGTATCCAACTGAGATGGAGTAAGGACAGAACATAATGTACAGATGAATGCTTAACAGCATTTAGTCCCAAGAGTGTAGCAAATACTGGCTTTAGTGGAATTTGTAGTTTGTTTTGAAATAATGGCTAGATAATCTTGATGAAAAGGAATATAGAAGTTATTTTAAATGAAGACAACAAAACTTTGATTCACTGTTTTTGCAGATTACAGGTTGATATATAGTTGATAATGTAATATCAACTCCTTAGTTTTAATTTCAGTGTGTTGTGTAGAGAAATACTGCTCTCGAGGCTTAAAAAAATCTGAATACTTTCATACTTTATTTGCTAATATAATTTTACTACTGTACTGTGTCATATATTTTTAAAAATTTGTGTGAAATGTTTCTAACAGTATGAAAATGTGTCTAGTAGCAGTTATTTTTTAGTTAAAGTACTTTTAGTGTAGAATTGATAGACTTTCTTTACACTCCAAATC
This sequence comes from Strix aluco, assembly GCF_031877795.1. Classification (NCBI taxonomy): domain Eukaryota; kingdom Metazoa; phylum Chordata; class Aves; order Strigiformes; family Strigidae; genus Strix; species Strix aluco. The sequence goes on from NC_133935.1 coordinate 21,740,260, forward strand.
TGAATTCAATAATTGTTTACTGTTGAAGAAACACTTAACTATAAAAGTCCTTTTCTAGAAGGAAAAGGGCTTTATTAGTGCCTGCTGGTTTTCAGCTACTTGTAAAAGATCAGATGGATGTTAACTGCATTTTACTTATAAATTGAAGTGTAGTATGTGATGCAGTTGGTGCTTCTTGACTAGAAAATAATCTGTGTACTAATAAAGAATGACAACTTGTACATAGAAACATATCTAGCAGTGTGGAGTTTTTGACGTGACTATTCAACATTATTACTCCTTAGAGATCAAAAATTTCGTGACAAGCTAGGATTTTCTGTATGTTCACAATAATTCTTACTTAATCCTTTGCTTTGTGTTCCACTGTAGTGCCAAGTAGTTTTGTTTTCAGTGTCATTGTTGATCTGTCTGCAGCATCCCAGTACTCACTGGAAATAGCTGGGATTTTTGGTGATTATGTATTAGAGCAGATTGATTTAATAAAGTTATGAGATAAGATATAGGTATAATTCTACTTTTAAGATGTTGATTGTATGCACTATCATGTTTTAAAGTACTTTAATACTATCTTTAAAAGTCACAGCAGTAATATTAGAACTATTGACTGTGCTGTGAGGGTGACTTGGCCACTTATGTTCCCATAAACTTTTCAACCTAACTAGGCTGTTTTTGCATTAAATTAGAACTCACGTTTATTAATGAATTCTGGGTTTAGTTTCTTTGTACTGGGACCTTTTTTTTTTTTAAGATGATAGCAATGGATGTTCCCAGAGGAACTCAGCAAAATTAATGCATTCTTAATTTTGAAGATTAAGAAAGAGTAGAATTCGATTGGAACTTTAAAAAAATGAGCAAGTGTAGTGCAGTTTGTCAAAATAGCTATTTCATCTACAAGGAGTATGTTTTAACCAAACTTAAATGAATTATGCCCCTCTTGGAGTTATTGCTTCCTCAGTTAAATTAATATTTACAGCTCTTTGACAAGGTGGTGCTACTGCCATAATGATAAATGATTTACTAATGACACTTCAGACTTATATACATGATTGAATGTGTTTGAATGCTTTCAGTGTGTTGAACACTAAGGGTCTCTTTTCCTTTTTTTCTAGCGAGACCTCATGACTTCTTTGATGCACAAACACTGGATGCTATAAGACATCGAGCCATCTGCTTTAACCTCTCAGCACATATAGAAAGTTTAGGAAAAGGCCACAGTGTTGTATTTCATAGTACTGTAAGTATATATATTATGCGTTCTGTTTACCTATGTGTCTGAAAAATCTAATACTTCAGAAAGATTTCTTGTTTTCCTCTTACTGCTGTAAGTTAGTCAGAAATAAGTAATAGTGGGTATTTTACATTGTTGATTTATCTATTAGTAAATTAATTTCTAAAAGTAGTGTTAGTAGTTGTTCTAGCTCACAAATGGAATAGCTTGCAACATTTCCTGTTTGATACACTTGGGGAAATAGCTAACAGCAAGTATGTGTTGCAGAACATGGTTTTATCTTCCAAATAAGAATGCAATTCAGATAGCATTTTCATAGTCGTGAGTGATGGTGCTAATTTATACAAGGAATATTTTGAGGGTAATTGTGTAATTGAATATTTAAAGATGCTGGTCTGAAATGTGTGTTTATTCTTTTTTTTTAGTTTAAAATCCTCAATAAATGTATTGTCTCTCTTTTTTCTTGTCTTTTAATAAATGTATCACTGAAATGTCAATGAATTGATAGGAGGAAAGTACCAGGTGGGGAACTGGCCTTTAGTCCTGTTTCCATATCCTGTTTTGTTAATTTCAGTGTGTTTAGATAGGCTAGACATCAGTATTAATTTAGAAAAGTTCGAAGTGGGGAAAAAAGTATTGAATTGAGGTATAGGGGATCAGAAGTTTAAAAAAGCTATATAACCTCAGGTTTTCTTAACCAAATTGGGAGATACGGGCACGTAAAAGGTGAAGAAGAGAATTAAGAGATGGGACAAAATGAGAAGGAGGTGCTTGGTAGATTGTCAGACTAGTGCAAGATGAACAGTAGTCGAAGGAAGGAATGCTGACTGCTGTGTCTTCAGCTATGGCTTCACCTTAACACATGATTCAAACTATTGAACTGTCAGTCTCTTTCCATAAATAAAAGGTGATTTTTTGTATGCATGAAACTTACTTTGTCCTGTTCTACACCACTGATGATCGTTATATCTGTGGCCTGTATTACAAATTTTTCCCAAATGATTACTTCTGAACTTTATGTGCATTGAGCACCAGCTGCAAGTGGAGATTTGCAGGTGACTTAGCTGTTACTGTATTTAAATCTCATTCTAGTTTTTCTGGCCAACATGAATTTTACAGTGCTGTGAGAAAAGCAGATTCTCTTCCAATTCACATCTTGCTTTAATCTGAAAGGTTATCCAGACAGACTACTTGGTTGTGGAAGTTCATCTCTGGCTATTGGAATAATTCATAAGGAGATGGAATTAGAGGGAGGAATGCTCCAAGTTAATTCGAACTGCTTCGAATTAACTTGGAGGAAGTGGTGAAAATCCTTTTAACTTATCCGTGCATGCATCACTCGACATGGTAGGGGATTGATTAGATCTAAAATTGCTTAGACCTCAGTTGTGGGACAGGATATACCAGTGGAAGAATTGGTCAAAGATTCTAGCCCTATGCTGTGCTTTGCTACCCTGTTTTTAGTGTGCTGCTGCAGTTGTGTGGGCTTGTGCTGGGCATGAGCTATATTGATTGATGAGACGCAGTCTAAAATCTGCTTTAAAAGGAAAAGATAGAATAGAAGCAGTCTTATGGATGTACACTGTTACTGAGCTAATGGTCACCTCAGATGCAAACATATTTTGCATAACTTGTAAGCATTAGGACATTGAATTTGAATGGTGACTGGCTAAATAGCATAATATGGTTTGTGTAGTCCACCTTCAGGTGAAGAAAAAATGTGCAATTATCAAGGGCATTAATTTGAAAGAAAAATATTCAGGCAAAATTGTCTTGCTGTCTGAAAACTGACATAAATGATGTAGGGGTTTTTTTTAAATGCAGCATACAAATAATGTCAGCCCAATGCAGTATTTTGCAGGATGAATATCCTAGTGAAGAATTACTGATGTGAAGAATTTCTAAGCAGTCTCTGTAGATACCTTTCATGTCCTGTGAAAAGGCACTCATTTATATATATATTTTTTATATCTTTTTTTTTAACCCATCCTTTTCTTTGCAGATATGGAAAGCTGTAGAATGCAGTCATCAATAAAGCCTTTTTGAAGAAATGCTTTTGCTATTCAGAGTTGACCTTTGACTTCATTGTGAATTTTTTTTATTGGAGTCAAAATCTTGGTACTTTGATTCTCTGAATTGTCAGATGGAAAAAGTAAAGCATTTAAAGTAAACCTACAGAGAAGATACTATACTGATTAAAAAATGCAGCTTATAAGTTACGCTGTCTGCTGCCCCCCCCACCCTCCCCCTGCTAGAATTAATTATCTAAAATTTTTGAATACTAAATATTCTTCACTGCTTTTAGCTTTTTTCAGTTCAGTGCAGCGATGGCATGTATTGATACTAGTTAGATGTGTTTTGAATAAAACTTTGAAACACAGTGAAATGGATAAAGATGCATACCAATTTATAGGGTGAAATTTTTTTCTTTTTCCAGAAGGGGTCAGCAGAACTCCATTTCTGATTTGAGGCAACTTTGCACATTTCCTTCAGAGATAAATTCAAATTAAATTTCCCTTTTGTTTCTGGGACAGTACATGAAATTTAGAGACTATAGTAAGAGTTTTTTCAAATACAGCTTTATTGAGCATACATCTACTGGCTGAATTATATTTTTAAATGGAACACTTAAATGGACTTAAGTTCTTTACAAAACAATTTTAAGTCTTCAGAGCATCATTATTGCAGACATGCTAATTTCTTCCATTTCAGTTGTAACTTTTCTTGACTTGACTGTAAAGCTGATTACTAGTGTCAAAATAGCAAATTTTATCAAATTTTTTTTTTTAAGTTCTTGCAATTTTGCATTTATCTGCATCATAGCTGTGTTTCTTAGTCTAGCCTGTTTCAGATATGGTAAAATTTTCATTTTCAAAGTGGATATTTCTTACACCTTTTATAAAAACAACTTTAAATTTGAAAGTTTAAAAATATATGTGGGAAACAGCAGTGGCAGCTATAGATGCCAGATTTCTCCTGTCTCCTAGAAGAAAGCTAAGATACTACATTAATATTAAACAAAAATAAGCTTGTTCCATATATGGAGAGAGGATCTTTCATACCAGTCAAAACCAAGTGAATAGCTCAGATTTTGAGTATTGGTTATTTAGCAGGGACAGTATAAGCCAATGATATGGGGAAAAGTCTGCAGAATTCACATTGGATACAAGTATATCTCTCTGTGTGAAAGCATCCTAGCTATAACTTTCATAGCTTTCATGTGTTATATATGATTAGCCGCTCTTTTATGAAATTTTTTTTTTTCCTACTGCTAACAGTTAGTTTGTCCTATTAAACTTCTGTGTGTGTGTAAAAGCTGGTCAAGCCCTTAGTTTAGTACTGATTGGTTGAAGATGTTACTAGGGCTCTAGAATAAGAGAGTGGTACTTGCAGTGGTATAATTCAGGCAGTACTTGAATTGGCCTAAATTTCGTACCCAGAATCTCTTACGCATCGGTGTTTCATTTTTGAGTTTTTATAAATATCTCTTTTCAGTGTGGTGATGGTAAGACAGCAGAGTCCTAAACATTGTACTGCATATTCCTGAAAATGAGACATTGTTAATGTCAAGAGTTTGTCTGTACTTTTTTTTTCGTTGCAGAATGAAGGTGATGGTATTGGGTGGTTTTTACAGAGATATATGATGTTCTGGAATCAACATGTATTATACTGTAAATCCCCATAGAAGCAGTGCTGTTGATGATGTGATAGAGGGACAGCAACCCCAGCTTTAGTACTTAGTTGTAATATACATCTGTGACTTGTGTATTTTGTATGGTTTCCTAGTTCATACTTTTCAAGTTTTAGGATGAAGTGCAGTTTGTGGAGAACTTCTTCCTTCTAACTCGGGTGTAGCTAGTTTACTGTGTCCAAATGCTAACATTTTAAAATGTCACCTGTAAACTTTTCAATATGTGATATTCATGATGCATTACATGAGAGAACATACGTGTCTCATTAAAACTTGAAGGTTAATTTGAGAATGAACTGGACCATACAAGAAAATGTATGGTTTTGAATGGAAAAGTTGACTAGAACTGAGTTTTATTTGCCCTGTAAAGTGAACTTTGACTTATCTTTATTTGGTTCTAGGCTCAGGTGCTCAAGTCTACAGCAAAGAAACTGAGTTTGCAGAAGAAGCTGCTGGGTTCTGGGCAAAGGCTAAAACTTAAAGTTGGAAGGGCTTGGAGGAGTGCTTTCTAAATATTTCCCTTTTTTTTTTTTTTTTTTTTTTTTTTTAATAGATGAGGGTTTTAATTCCTGGTCCAAATTTTAGCAAAAGGATGTATCCTGTTGTGGGTATAGCTTGAGATGTATGACGAAAAGTCTTAGCAATGTTTCACATGCCTAAATTAAAGAGCCTTAAAATATTCTTTGACACGAGTCAATTAAACTTTGTCTAATTTGCAAAGATGCTAAAAAAAGGACTTTTACTGTTATTTAGCTACAGTATCCCACTATGAAGTCCTATTGCAGTTCTTGCAGGGAGCATTCCTTCAATTTATCTTGAATTGCCTGATATCAAAAGCAGATTTCCTCACTCTGCCTTCCAATCCCATTTCCAGATGAATTACGAATATATGTTAAATGAGGGGTCCTAAAACTGGTGCTAACTAATGGGAGCCTCCTCCTTTTGTAAGAACTATGCATTTATTGCTTCTCTAAGCTTAGGCCATTGGATGGCCTTTTCCATATCTCATGACAGATTGGTTTAAAGCATTGTAGTGTGAGACTTCTGTATTTTTTAGAAACTGTGTCTCAAACACTGTGATGGGTTGACCTTGGCTGGATGGCAGGTGCTGATGAAAGCCACTCTGTCACTCACCTCAGCTGGACAGGGGAGAGAAAATACAATGAAAGGATTGTGGGTTGAGATAAGGACAGGGAGAGATCACTTGCCAATCTCTGTCATGGACAAAACAGACTTGACTTGGGGAAATAAATTAAATAAATTCAGATCAGAGTAGGGTAATGAGAAATAAAACCAAATCTTAAAATGCCTTCCCCCCTACCCCTCTCTTCTTCCCAGGCTCAACTTCACTCCCAATTTCTCTACCTCCTCCCCCCTGAATAGTGCAGGGGGACAGGGAATGGGGCTTGTGGTCAGTTCATCACACATTGTTTCTGCCACTCCTTCCTCACACTCTTTCCCTGCTCCATGGGAGACAGTCCTCCATGAACTTCTTCAACATGGACCCTTCTCATGGGCTGCAGTTCTTCATGAACCTGTCCAGCATGGGTCCCTTCCACAGGCTGCAGTCCTTCAGGAATAGACTGCTCCAGCAGGGGTCCCCCACAGGTTACAAGTCCTGCCAGCAAACCTGCTCCAGCCGGGGCTCCTCTCTCTCCACAGGTCCTGCCAGGAGCCTGCTCCAGTGTGGGCTTCCCATGGGGTCACAGCCTTCTTTGGACACATCCACCTGCTCCAGAGTGGGATCTCTCCTTGGGCTGCAGGTGGATCTCTGCTCCACCGTTAATGTCCATGTGCTGCAGGGCACAGGTGCCTCACCATGGGCTGCCCCATGGGCTGCAGGAGAATCTCTGCTCCAGGGCCTGGAACACCTCCTCCCCCACCTTCTTCACTGCCCTTGGTGTCTGCAGGGTTGTTGCTCTCACATAGTCTCCTCTCTTTCTCTCTCTCTCTGGCTGCAGCTGCACAGGGTTTTTTTTCCCTGTCTTAAATATGTTACCACAGAGGCTCTATCACGGTCACTGATGGTCTCAGCCTTGGCCAGCAGTGGGTCTGTCCTAGAGACAGCTGGCATTGGCTCTGTCAGACACAAGGGAAGCTTCTGGCAGTTTCTCACAAAAGCCACCCCTGTAGCGCCCCCCCCACTATCAGAACTTTGCCATGCAAACCCCATATTCCAGTTCTCATCTAAAAGCATTTTGATACCTTCAAATATGTCAAATATATCTGTATTAATAATCCAGCTGTTAAATCCATGGACATTTCTCTCTGCATCACTTTTGTTTAGAAGGTCACTGCATAGTTGTAAAAATAAAACTTAAAAAAAAATTGTGAATTCCTTGAAATGTCATGACGAAGTTTAATTTACCATGATATTAATTTGTGGGAAATTGGTTTGGTTGATGCAGATCATGGACTTCAGTATTTAAGTTCCATATACTACATTTTAGTTTGGCCTTTTTCATAAGGATCACTTACCACCCTTCTTCTATCTCTGTGCTTTAAAGGTTCTCTAGTAAACTTTTTGGAGTTTACAGTCTCTGCGGTGACTGTGTATAGAATCTTTCAAAGATTTAATAAGCATTTTGTGATCAGAGGTGCAGATGGTAGGGGAATTGGTGTTTGAAGCAAATAGGAAAATCTGTATGAAGTATTGTGACGTAGTAAAGGAGAAGCTGTGGGTAAATAATAGAAGAGGAAGCAAATGGCTTTTCCCTGTTTTTCTGGATACTGTAAATTTTTGGGATACCTTTGAATGCTAATGTTAAAGAATATATTTGTACCTGCTTGAACAGATTTATTTTTTATACTTTCTGTGTGTGTATTTCTAACTTAATCTTGGCTAAAGATAGGAGTCTAGCTTTCCGGGTCCTGCACCTAAAAACTTCGTTTCTCCGTGAGAGTATCTTATGTGCTTGTCCTGGTTTCAGCCAGGATAGAGTTAACTTTCCTTGGGCTGAGAGGGAGCACAGCTGGAGGTCTGGGCCCAGTCGGTCATTGGAGTATTCCATATCATGTGATGTCATGCTCAGTATATGAAGGAGGCATGTGCTCTCTCATTTCCATTTTTCCAGTTGGCACAGTGGGGTCTTTGGTGTGGTCGGGATCGCTGCTGCGGGCAGGCTGTGTACCGGTCACCAGGTGGTGAGCAACTGCATTGTGTATTATCTATTTCGACGTACTATTGTTACTGTTGTTTTGTTACTATTACTAAACTGCTTTTTTTTTTTTTTAATTCAACCTAGGAATTCTCTTTTTCTTTTTTTTTTTTTTGTCCCTCCCCTATTTTGGGGGGGGGGGGGAATAAGTGACTGGCTGTGTGGTGATTGGCAACTGACTGAGTTCAAACCATGACAGTCTTTTCAACACCCAACTTGGGGCACAAGGTTTCAAGACAACAACAGATTGGGTCATAATGTCAATTGCTTGGGTCCTTAAGATTTTATCACCTCATTTGCTATACATAGTCCCCATGCTGCTGCTCACCACCCATGAGAGTTGGGTTAAGATTTTGGTTTTGCTGTACTATGTGATGCTGATCTATGACACGATACAGTCATTGATCCTGGGGCTACTTAATTGTGTTTGAGAATTTCAGGAATTTTAAATATCGTTGGAATGTTGACATTAACATCGTTGTCTTATTGCTAGGAGCCAGTCTGTTCCTGCATGTGGTTCAGGTTTTGTTCAGGGTTAAGCAACTATTTAAGAGTATCACCTGGAAATCTACCCCAAGGTTGGAGAATTATGAGTGGCTGGGGGTGTGGAGTAGCATGGACAAGTACCTAGAACAGTGGGCACTTCTGGTGTATTGGAACTTCACTCCCGAACAGGTGCAGAATCCTGAAGAAATAGTAAAATATTTGGGAAAAGTATGTTGTCACCCAGGTAATTCCAGAGAGGCACAGCTCACTGCAACATGCTGGGGCCTAGCCCACGCCTACTGAGTGCTATTAAACACTGCTTAGCACCCTCAAAAGGAAGAGAAGGGCTCTGGATCTGGTAACAGAATAACAGACACTGTAACCACTCCAAAGTCCACAACAGAAACTGCAGCCACTACAACCCCGAGGACAGGCACTGCAGCTGAACCAGCGAACCAACCCATGACGGTGTCAGGTGCTCCCATACATAAGAAGAAATACACAAGAAAATCCCCTCACAGTGTACAGGGTGATGACGAACCAGGCCCATCACGAGAACAGGAGGAGGAGGCAGAGCCAGTGATAGTCACCCGATCCTTATCCCTGAGTGAGTTGTGAGACATGTGAAAAGATTTCAGCCGCCATCCAGGTGAGCAACTCATTACCTGGCTGCTCCGGTGCTGGGATAGCGGGGCCGGTAGCGTGGAATTAGAGGGTAGGGAGGCGAGGCAGCTGGGATCCCTGTCTAGGGAAGGGGGCATCGACAAAGCCATTGGAAAGGACACACAAAATCTCAGTCTCCGGAGGCAACTCCTGTCAAGTGTGAGGGAGAGGTATCCCTTCAAGGAAGATTTTGTATGTCATCCAAGTAAGTGGACCACTATGGAAAGACGCATTCAATACCTGAGGGAGCTAGCTGTGCGGGAGATGGTTTACTATGACCCAGATAATGCACAGCTACCCACAGATCCAGATGAAGTCCAGTGAACCTGGCCCATGTGGCGGAAGTTTGTACGGAGCACACCATCATCATATGCCAGTGCATTAGCAGTAATGGACTGGAGAGACAAAGAGAGACCAAGAGTGGGTGAATTGGCTCACCGACTACGACAACATGAAGAAAGTCTCTCTTCCCCCCTCACTGTAGCTGTGGAGAAATTATCTCAAGAATTCCAGCAATTTAAAGAGGACATGTCCTACTCCTCACCTGCATGGACTAGGATCTCAGCTATTTGGAGCAGTCACTTCTCTAGTCAAGAGAACTGGTACACACCACGGGGGAACCTGTGACATTGTCTGCATGACCATGGAGAACACATGAAGAAATGGGATGGAAAACCTACCTACCTCCTAGAACAGTGGGTATGTGAGTTGGAAGGAAAACCAACTACAAAACAGAGTTCTTTCAGGAGAAATGCTGCTCCGGTTTACAGTAATCAGGTGCCTAAACAGAGCAGAAAGGTTGACTTTGCTCACAATCCTGTGAGAAGAACATATGATTTGTATTCACAAGAAGTGAGTGACCAAGATGAGACTGAAACCCATGCACACCACACTAACCCATTTGCTGTTAGCGGGTATTATGACCAACATTAGAGGGGCCCTGCCTCAAGCCAGGCGGAGGACAGGGACAATCAAGTTTATTGGTCTGTGTGGATTCGATGGCCTGGCACATCTGACCCCCAGCAGTAAAAAACTTTAGGGGACAGTGGTGCTCAATGCACCCTAATGCTGCTAAGTTTTAAAGAGGCAGAACCCATTTGTATTTCAGGAGTGACAGGGGAGTCTCAACAGTTGACTGTATCGGAGGCCAAGGCAAGCCTAACTGGAAAAGAGTGGGAAAAACACCCCATTGTGACTGGCCCAGAAGCTCCACGAATTCTTGGTATAGATTATCTCAGAAGAGGGTATTTTAAGGACCCAAAAGGGTATCGGTGGGCTTCTGGTGTAGCTGCCTTGGAAACAGAAGAAATTAAACAGCTGTCTGTGTTACCTGGTCTCTCAGAGGATCCTTCTGTTGTGGGACTGCTGATGGCCAAAGAACAATGGGTGCCAACTATCACTACAACAGTGCACTGACGGCAATATTGCACCAGTTGAGACTCTGTAATCCCTATCCATAAACTGATTCGTCAGCTAGAGAGCCAAGGAGTCATCAGCAAGACGCGCTCCCCTTTTAACAGCCCCATATGGCCAGTGAGAAAGTCTAATGGAGAGTGGAGATTGACAGTGGACTATCGTGGCCTGAATGAAGTCACGCCACTGCTGAGTGCTGCTGTGCCAGACATGCTAGAACTTCAGTATGAACTAGAGTTGAAGACAGCCAAGTGGTACCCCATGATTGATATTGCTAATGCATTTTTCTCCATCCCTCTGGCAGCAGAGTGCAGGCCACAGTTTGCTTTTACCTGGAGGGGTGTCGAATACACCTGGAATCGTCTGCCCCAGGGGTGGAAACACAGCCCCACCATTTGCCATGGACTGATCCAGACTGCACTGAAACAGGGTGAAGCCCCACAACACTTACAAATGACATCATTATATGGGGTAATACAGCAGAAGAAGTGTTTGAGAAAGGGGAGAAAATAGTCCAAATCCTTCGGAGAGCCAGTTTTGCCATAAAGCGTGGTAAGGTCAAGGGACCTGCACAAGAGATTCAGTTTTTAAGGAATAAAATGGCAAGATGGACGTCGTCAGATTCCAATGGAGGTGATTAATTAAATAACAGCTATGTCCCCACGGGCTAACAGAAAGGAAGCGCAAGCTTTCTTGGGTGTTGTGGGTTTCTGGAGACTGCACATTCCAAATTACAATCAGATTGTCAGCCCTCTCTATCAAGTGACCCAGAAAAAGAATGACTTTATATGGGGTCCAGAGCAACGACAAGCTTTTGAACAAATTAAACAGGAAATAGTCCATGCAGTAGTCCCCTTGGGCCAGTTCGGACAGGACAAGATATCAGAAATGTGCTCTACACTGCAGCTGGGGAGAATGGCCCTACCTGGAGTCTCTGGCAGAGGGCACCAGGGGAGACTCAGGGTTGACCCCTGAGGTTTTGGAGTCAGGGATAAAGAGGATCTGAGGCCCACTATACTCCAACTGAAAAGGAGATATTGGAGCATATGAAGGGGTCTGAGCTGCTTCAGAGGTGGTTGGGACTGAAGCACAGCTCCTTCTGGCTCCTCGACTGCCAGTGCTGGGCTGGGTGTTCAAAGGGAGTGTCCCCTCTGCACACCATGCAGCTGATGCCACGTGGAGTAAATGGGTCGCATTAATCACACAACGGGCTTGAATAGGGAGCTCCAGCTGTCCAGGAATACTGGAAGTGATTACAAATTGGCCAGAAGGCAAAGATTTTGGAATGGTGCCAGAGGAAGAGGTGACACGGGCTGAAGAGGCCCCACCATATAATAAACTACTGGATAATGAGAAGCGATGTGCCCTGTTTACTGACGGGTCCTGTCGCATTGTGGGGAAACAGCGAAGCCCCACACAACAGGTTGCTGAAGCTGCTGAAGGAGAAGGTGAATCGAGTCAGTTTGCAGAGGTGAAAGCCATCCAGCTGGCCTTGAATATCGCTGAGTGGGAAAAGTGGCCAGTGCTCTGTCTCTATACTGACTCATGGATGGTGGCAAATGCGCTGTGGGGGTGGTTACAGCAATGGAAATGGAGCAACTGGCAGCGCAGAGGCAAACCCGTCTGGGCTGCTGAATTATGGCAAGATATTGCTGCTCGGGTAGAGAATCTGGTTGTGAATGTACGTAGACACTCATGTACCCAAGAGCCGGGCCACTGAAGAACATCAGAACAACCCAACAGGCAGATCAAGCTGCTAAGATTGAGGTGGCTCAAGTAGATCTGGACTGGCAACATAAGGGTGAACAATTTATGACTCGCTGGGCCCATGACTCCTCAGGCCGTCAGGGAAGAGATGCAACATATAGATGGGCTTGTGACCGAGGTGTGGACTTAACCATGGCTGCTATTGGACAGGTAATCCATGAATGTGAGACATGTGCTACGATCAAGCAAACCAAACGGTTAAAGCCCATTTGGTATGGAGGATGATGGTTAAAATATAAATATGGGGAGGCCTAGCAGGTTGATTATGTCACGCTCCCACAAACTTGGCATGGGAAACACTGTGCTTACAATGGTGGAAGCAGCCACCGGATGGGTGGAAACTTATGCCATGCCCAATGCCACTGCCTGGAACACCAGTTTAGGCCTTGAGAAGAAAGTCTTATGGTAGCATGGCACACCAGAAAGGATTGAGTCAGATAATGGGACACATTTCCAAAACAACCTCATAGACACTTGGGCCAAAGAACATGGTATTGAGTGGATATATCACATTCCCTACCATGCACCAGCCTCTGGGAAAATTGAGCGATACAATGGGTTGCTAAAAACTACACTGAGAGCAATGGGTGGTGGAACTGTCAAACACTGGGACATGCATTTAGCAAAAGCTACCTGGTCAGTCAATACCAGAGGATCTGCCAAGCAAGCTGGCCCTGCTCAGTCAAACCTCCTACATACTGTAGATGGGGATAAAGTCCCCGTAGTGTGCATTAAAAATATGCTGGGGAAGACAGTCTGGGTTACTCCTGCTTTGGGTAAAGGTCAACCCATGCCTGGGATTACTTTTGCCCAAGGACCTGGGTGCACTTGGTGGGTAATGCAGAAGGATGGAGAAGTCTGATGTGTGCCTCAAGGGTGTTTGATTTTCGGTGAAAATAGCCAGTGAATTGAACTGTCAAATAAGCCTGTTATTGTAATTGGTGCCCTGCAACATCCTCCTGCCACATTCAAAGCCTCCTGCTCCACCAACTGAGCCAACTCCACCTCATTCCTCGAGCCTTAAAGACTCATGACAGATGGAACCCAAAGTTATGGACTAAACAAACTCAGTAGACATTTTGGAAGGATGGTCCATAGACTAAGGGAATGATATCTGTGAGACCTGGGAAAGGGGTGGTGATTCCTTAGAATGCATTTGGAACCTGAGCATGAAGTCAATGGTATGGAATAAGGGTGGAGACTGCCCTGGTTTTGGCCAGAGTAGAGTCAACTTTCCTAGGGCTGAGAGGGAGCACAGCTGGAGGGCCAGGCCCAGATCGGTCATTGGAGTATTCCATATCATGTGATGTCATGCTCAGTGTATAAAGGAGACACGTGCTCTCTCATTTCTGTTTTTCCGGTCAGCGCAGCAGGATCTTTGGTGCGGTTGGGATCGCTGCTTGGGGTGGGCTGCGTACCAGTCACCAGGCGATGAGCAACTGGATTGTGTATTACTCATTTGGACTTACTGTTGTTACTGTTGTTTTGTTACTATTACTAAACTTGGGGGGGGGGGGGTATTTAACCTATGAATTTTCTTTTTTTTTGGTCCATCCCCTATTTCACTGGGGTGGGGGGGGGCAGGCAGAAGGTAAGTGACTGGCTGCGTGGTGATTGGCTACTGGCCAAGTTCAAACCATGACAGTGCTGGTCTACTGTGAGCTAGTATGAGAAAGGAGTTCTCACTTCTTGCCTGGGATCTTACCAGTGGAGTACATACGCTAATTTAAACTCCATCAATTGTTGACAGGTCTTTGACATGTTATTTGATTTGTCATTCATATAACAATAGTATCAAGTGCATTCTCTACAGGGTTAAGGGTCCCTGTTATGTATGCATTAAACAATCTCTGTAAGCTTCTGAGTTCTTCCAAGTAGCCTTTGTCGTTCCATCATTCAGTGCTTGGTTTAGGTATTGAAAAGGAATGAGTAAAGTTTACCTAGGAAGTTATACAATGTGATGTGTCCCGATGTCAAAGCATTTGTAAGAGAAGATTTTATTTTTATGTCACATTATAATTAAACTATAAGCTGCATCATTTTCTCACATCTTTTAGATGTCTTGTGGAACAACATGAGCATATTTGTAGAGGAATGTATATTCTTCAAAGCTTTTGGAGTAGTTGCTTAAAAATTTGAACTATTTTAAAAGAAAGAAGATTACTTACAGGATGGGTTTTTTTTTTTTTTTCAGGGACCACTCAGTAGATAAATGTTAAAGAAAAATATTAAACCTTGTCAAGAATGATTTGAGTAGTGACATGTACATTCTAACTATATATAGAATTAATAAAACTTTCAAAGAGTAAAACAGTTGGCCTTTTATGAATGTCTAGTTGAACATGAAGAACAACAGTTTTTGAGCAAAAAGATCTGCAGATTTGATTTTAATTATGATTTATGTAATTATTGTTAGGTAATAGCTAAAAGAAAAGAAGATTCTGGGAAAATAAAACTCTTGCTTCATTGGACACCAGAGGACATGTGAGTATATTGCTAGTGATATGATATAGGTTTTAAATTGGGAAGGATTTACAGTGGGGTAAATGAACTGTCTGTCACTATGTCATGCCTTTGAATATTTAAATAAAAATGTTTTTAAAAATTTTAAAATTTAAAAAATGTTTTAAAAAAATTAGAAGTTTAAAAAATAATAAACAATGCTTTAGTTGGTTTTTACTTTAGCTTTCCAGTCTTTAGACTCTGATACCTGTTCAGGTAAATTTGAAGCTGTATTTTTGATGCATTTTGTCACTATGGGTATTAATTACAAGGTTCTCTAATTATTGAATGGGGAGTTCAGGTTGGTTTTGCCAGCCATAAACATAGGGAAATTTATCACTGAGGTAACTGTTCTACCCACTGATTTATCATGATCCTAAAATACTTCTAGGTACTGAAAAATGTACAATCATCAGTGTAACAGTAGAACTACAAGAATCTTTGCCTAGGTGCCGCAATTTAACAGCATAATAACCACAGTTGGCTCTTTAAGGTATCCATCTCATATTGCTGCTTCTTTGGATTCTCCCACTGAAGCCTGGAATACTCTTCTGGCATGTTTGGCTGCTTTTTTCTCTTGGTTTTTCAAAGTGCTGCCTTGTTCCAAATGAGGAGGCTTGTGTGTAATGCAGAACGAAGGTACTGCCTTGGGTAGGCTTGGGACATGTGAAGTAGCAAGTGTGCTTTAGAAATAATTTATCTACTTTGATCTCTTTCTTCTGACACAAAGTAATTTATATGTAAATATTTTGATCTTAATTGTCTGAAAAAGTAGAATAAATGTTTAGTTTCCACTAGGCTGTAGGAGAGCAGTAGGCAGAGTAGTTTTAGGAGCTGTTTGCTCTGTTTTCTGCAAGTTTTGAGGTGATTACATTTCTTTTTAAAGGTAAGAATAATTGTAATAGAATTTATTTCTTGGATCCATGCTCCTGCATACTGATTCCTGGATCCATACTCCTGCATACAGATGAAGTTATTGGGACATTTAGTTCACATTAAGATGGAAGTTACTGAGACATATAGTTCTCACTAAGATGAATAGCTGCATAATAAGGTAGGACATGCAGGTTTAGAGGTTCTTTCTTAAAAGGAACTTTGGTTTTACCAGGAAGATATCTCTAAATTGCTAGAATTCATTAGGTAAGGATGTCTTAAGTTCAGATGAAATAGTCATAGTTCATGCAATTAACTTTTAAAACAAGGGGATCTCTTAAATTTGGTGCTACTTTTAAGTGGTTGAGTGGGATGGTAATGCGTAACAGAAATTAGCGTAACAGAAATTTAGCTTTGCTTTGGTGAAGTGGTTTAAATTACTCAGTTTTGTAGTGTCCTAAATGAGTCATGTGCAGTAGTGTGAATTTGGCAGTGTGAATCTTTTATAACTTTTCTTTGCAGAGGACTAGGGTTGCTGATAAGTTATCTGCAGCAATGTTTGGCATTTTGGTGCAATTTTAAAGTGTGTGTAGCTTTTGCTGCTCATTGCTGCACTTGTAGACTGCAAGTTTCATTTCAGCTTGGGAGAGAGTAGCCAAAAAAACTACACCTTTTACTAGAACATTTTACTTCCTTTTGGGACAGCTGGTAATACTACATGTAACAGCATTCTGAAATTATTCATATTGAAATATTACAGATAAAGACAGTTAATTGCATTGTAAGAGAAAAAGCATTAAAAAAGTATATAGCACTCTGGGAACATGAAAAGTAAATTAAAAAATCAGTACTTTTTTGCTAATACAGAGTCAAATGAGTGTTTTGTTCATGCGGATGAATACAATATTAGAATCTCTGCATTGGAGAAGACAATTATTCGATAATGTTAAGACATCCCTGATAGAATGTAGATTTGGTTGGTCAGGTCAAAGAAATAATGTGTTTTACATTGATATTTCTTGCATCTTGGTTGGGTTAGGTAAAGGGTATATTTCCTGTGCTGAATGATGTAGTGTTGAAGTATTGAGTATTCGGTAGATTCAATTTCATCTTGATTATTACAGTTAAGAACAGCGAATGCAAGGTGTCATGGCTCATGTCATCCATCTGTCTTACACAGTGAATGTACTCACACTTTAGAAAAGTTGAACGCAGTCATGATGATTACTTTCTGTTGTGCTAAGCTGTTCATCAGCCTTTCAGATGGAGCTAGTAATAACCATCTAACTTTTTCTACTCTGAGTCATCTTGAGAAGCTGTTAAACTGCTTCAGGTTATCTGTACATTAAGTATTTTTCCAGGAAAAGTAAATACTAATCTTTAACCCATTTTCTATACAAGAGGGATATAACTTTAAAATTATTTTTTTTAGAGCAGGAGTTTATTCTTTGTGCTAGTACTTTTAGCTTACTGAGTTGTCTTTATGTTTCAAATAGTCTTTGCATGTGAAAAAATTTCTTATTTGCTGTTTGTATCGTTTTGCATCTTCAGCATATAGCTTCTACTAAAATTGTTTTCCAAATGTTGCTTGTCAAAAAAATTATTTTGGCTTTAAAAAAAAAAAAAAGCCTTATGTTTTTCTCACCTTTCATGATCCGTATCAAACCTTAGTAGATATACAGATTGCATACTGGGTGGGTTCTTCCCTCCACCCCCCCCCCCCCCCCCCCCCCTTTTTTTTTCTGTTTTTTTTTTTCTTCCACCTTCATCTGAAAAGGGAGAAATATCATTGGACAAACTCTTTTTCCTACTAGGATAGAAGTTCTGTTGTTTCATTTCATTTTTTGGATAGCTTACCCAAAAAATTGAATTTGAGTTACAGCTAACTTTGGAAAAATAGAGTTTCAGTTTAATAATTTGTAAAAGTCTGCAATTGTATATAGCTTTGGTCAGAGAAAGGACTGTTTCATTTAGATAGTGTTAAATGTTGGGTTTCAGTTTGAAACTTGTTTCAAAATGTTAGAATTCTTAATTACAAATTTAAACTCTTCCCCAACCTGAAATTAACTTTTGGCTCCTAGGTCATGTAAAAAAACCCAAAAAAAACCAAACAAACAAAAAAAAAAACACCCAGACTTTATGTGGTCTGAAAATAATCTTAGGGGGTGCTTGGATTAGTTTTTTGGGGGAGGGGGCAGGTTGTCCTTTTTGTTTTGTTTTTTCCCCACAGTAGTAGAAGTAAACTAGGTCGCTTGTATGTTCTGCACAGCCTTGGTCAATGCTAACTTTTGGAAGGAGGTAGGAAAGCATGTTTTCAGTAAGACACTGGTGACCTCTGCAAGTCCAGTGCCTCTCTTAATAATGTGTTACTTGAAAACCTCATCAGGCCCTTAAAAACCCGATGTGCTTTCAGTAATAGAAGCAAAAATTCAATAAGCCACTCTGAAGTAGGTGTGTTTCGTTTCAGGGAATTAAAGCACAAAATACAGATCAATTGTGTATGTTATCTCCAGCGCTCTTCCCCAAGTTTCACTGCAAGTGGCACTGAAGCAACAATTCCCTTTAATGTGTAAAGACATTTTATTCCATCTCACAACAAGAACTGTTACATAGCCAAAACATTTTGTGGTGATTGCCTGTATTTCCTCAGAAGATAATCAAACAATTAACTTCAGCAGAGTTGGAGCATTTTGACATTGAAATGTTTGAACTCGGAACAAGCAAATTCGTGTAACGAAGCTCAGTGCCTGCAGTCGATATTTTGGCCTTTACTTACTTTTTTCACAGCATCAAAGAGTTTGATGCCCAGTAAAATAACGTCTTTTCAAAGACCTGTTTTTTTTCCTGCTATCCATTTTCACTTTAACTTGTTAAAATGGAGAATGTGGTGCCATTATCATTGTGTGTTTGGTTTAGTAGTATTCGAGAATAATCTAAATTCTGTTTAGTATATTTTACTCTGAGAACTTGAGAAACGTTGAAGTATAATGTGTAAAGACTGGCTGCCTTTTTCTCGCTCCAGTGAAGATGCTTTTTAACCAGTGAAATGTGCAGATTACTTTAAAAAACTTCATATGTACTAGTTTACCGCATAATTTTATGGTAAGAAAAACAGTTGATCTTTTTTGAATATTTTTATTTTATTTATTTATTCATAGTCTGCCTGATGTGTGGGTAAATGAAAGTGAGCGACATCAGTTAAAAACTAAAGTAGTTCATTTATCAAAACTACCAAAAGATACTGCCTTGCTTCTGGACCCAAACATATACAGGTAACGTCCTAATTTTGAAACTTTCTTCACTTAAATATAGCCTTAAGCCTCACTTAACTTTTTGACGTTGGAAAATCAGCATTGCTAATGCATTATACACCAGACCAGGGAGCCTCGATCCTGTCAGCGTCCAGGAGTTAAGTTCTGAGGTCTTAAGTTGTTTCAGAATTACTTAACTTCTTGAACTGAACTCTAGTTACTGAGAAACGGGGAATGTGTGTATTTACCAAGTGTATTTTACTTTTTTGTGCTTGGTGTACAGAAATTCTAGTAAAGGAGGTACATACAGTGGAATCCTGAAAGATCACTTCTGTTAAGATCACATACTGGTTTGTATACCAATTTTTTTAAAGTCCAAATTTATCTTTACATATTTTATATTCAACTGTAATACATGCAGTATTACCTTGAAATCTGTACTTGTATACAAGTACTGTTATTTTTTAATACGAGATTCTTTAGAGGGGGACAGAAGGGGGAAGGTACATGTTACTTGTCTCTAAACTGCATTCACATTTGTGTTTTTAGGACTTCAGATTGGCTTCTAATCCATCTTGTTCTAATAATTTCCTGGGTTTTTTTGTTTCCCCCCCCTCTTTATTAGTGTGCTCACATAATTGTCAGTACCCACAGTTCTGTGTGTGTACAGTTTTTAAAGGTAATCTGAAACGCTTAGTTCATTCTTAAGTTTTTGAATGTCCAAAGATACATATTTATGGGCTTATATTAAAAATTCATGAAAATGGGTCAGAAAAAATAATTTTTCTGCCATAACAGAAGTTCAGTATTCCTATGTTTTTTCGTTAACATCCAGTGACCTGGTGTCTAAAGGAGTAACTAGAGCGCTAATCTGAGGTCTTGATATGGCAATAAGCCTTTCAGTTCACCTTTAATATTCAGTGTATTTCACTAATCAAATTAATGAAAACTTGGTTTACAATGTGAAAATAAATCATCATACTATATTTGCTATCTTTGTAAATATAAGTATTTAAAATACTTACTTTAGTATATGAATTACTGATGTTAACAGTAAATCATAAAAATGTTATGAGGAAATTGGACTGTGTGTTTTAAAACTGCTTAACACAGTGACTCTTTTATAATCTAATTTAGGTGTTAATCATCTTTATACTGATTACCTTTGCAGAACTTGATAGATTAGTTTGATTTGAAAAGGAAAAAGTAACCTTTTAAAATAAAAATGTAATGATCTTTGGTATTAAGTCCTTGGAGAAAAATGAACAACCCTTTCTACCTCCCCAAATAAAATTAAAGTCCCCTTGCATAATGTTGTACTAGATTTTAAGCCGTATAGATTAGTGTGTGATTAAAAAGAGTTTTGGGACCAACTGTGGGAGATCAAAGAAATAAAGTTGAAGACCAAAAGTTTGCAAGGGAAAACAGTGGTTAAGGAAATTCAGTGACAGCTATTAATGTCCTGCTAAAATGATGACTCCAGTAGAAAGTTTGAAATACTTATCTGAAATGTACGCTAATGTGGGATTATTTAAAATGGCTTTCAGTTTTAGTCAAATTAAATTAAAGTAGATTTTATATACTTATAATTTCATAGTATACTCTAGCTGACTCAAATTTACATCTCAAGGTCTTTATGTAAAACTGTACTATCTTCTTTTACAGAACAATGCCCCAGAAGAGGTTGAAGAGGTAAAAACCAAGCAAGTGGGGACACCTGCAGTCTTAGTCACTGACAATGGATTTAGAAATAAAGTTGCACATTAGTCAAATCCCATCCTTTTTTTTTTTTTTCTTAGATAAATATTTATGCTTAGTGTAAACATTCTGTGAATGAAGTTGATGCTTCCGTGGAATATATTAATATATTACTGTATATCCACATTTTCATGGAATGGTACAGTGGGAGACTGAGCAAACACTCTTCTGGCAACTTAGTGGAACAACTAAAAGGCTTTGCATGCTTGCTTCTTTAAGCTGCTTTTTTCTTTAGTGAATACAGTAGTTTATATTTGATGAAAAGAAAAAGTAACCATCACCATTTACTCACAATTCCCAGGAGAACTGTTAACAAGCTATTAGGCTTCTTGTCAATGTTAACCAAATATAACACATGCCAGACAATAAAACAGCTACCAAGGGATTATCCTGTTGCCCTTTGAATATGGTGGATAGTAATCATTCGTCATTTGTAATCTCGTGTCCCTTTTGCAGATCCCTAAAATATGTTGAGTTATAATGTTTAAACAAATGTTGATGGAATGCTTGTCTTTTCCACTCAACTATGAATACATATAGTACGGTTTAAAGATGTTAAGAGTGTTGCAGTATGTCTGACCCTTTTCAGGAGTAGTATAGTATGTTAATGAGATCTGCTTTTATGTGATCTGTATCAATGGATGGTTTTTGAAAAACCTCTACTTAAACAGTTAGTGTTATTGGTGTTTTGTTTTACTTTTTTTACCCTTTAGAATCCCCCTTCACTTGTAAAGTATACTTTTTTTATTTGCCCTAATGTTTTCTAGATGTAAAGAAAATGGTATTTTTTAAAAAAAATAATCTAGAAAATCAATCCTTTATGCACCAAAGTTGGCTTTGAAAAGGAAAGTAAAATCATTTTCTTGCTTAATAAGCAAGAAGCCATGGATTTTTTTAACTGACAAATAGAGATGTGTCTAACCTGTTAGTCTTTGTATGGAGACAAAAATGTTGCATATAGATAATAGGACATTGCTTGTAAATATTTCAGCAGATTTGTAATATATTTTTATATTATGAAATGTACTGTAGATGTTTTTCTAGAGGCATGAAAGTTAAAAATGTATATATTACGGTAGAAATAATATTGAAGGATATTGTAATTCACTAGTGCTGCCAGAAGAATTGTTTAAAAAAAGCACCTTCCTTAACAATAAAAAAAACCCTTCTTTTACATACCTAAGGGACTATATACTACTGTTAATATCTGTTGTAAGAACAAAAATACATTGAACATCCTTCCCAGAAATCTTAGAGGGATGAATAGTACCCATAATTAATTCATGGCACTCCTTTCTAATAGTGAACATGAAATTAGTTTTTTCCTTACTGTTGGAAGGAACTAATATGTAAAATTTGTATGGATATATGCAGTCAAACTGCAGAGTTAGTCCTCCTTATTGAGGAGGAATTTACTACAGTGAAACTAATAACCAGCAGTTTTTACACTAAAATTTTATTAAATAGAATAAAACTTAATGTAACCCTTTGGTTGCAGAAGTAAGCATATCCTAATATAATACAAATGCATTCTGCATTGGTACTGACACGAGAGTCTTGTTTAGCTCCAATGGGTTAAAAATGTTACTTATATACACAAAAAAAAAATCTTATCAAACAAAATGAAGTGCAGATTAAAAGCACCACTAATATAAGATGTTCTGGAATGGTTGTTTAATAAGGGTATTATTCATAAAATCTGTAGTGATGTGACTTTATTTTTGAACAAAATGCAGTGTTTCGGTTTTTTTTGCTTGAGCACTTCACCTACTGCTTTTTCTGTACCTATAAAGTAATCCGTAATCTTTGTTTCTTTTTTGAATTTGTTATAAAATTGCCAAATAGAAGTGTTTCAGATATAGTTTGTATTTGTATTTTTTTAATTTTATGGCTTCATGAGTTTCTTGTAAGTCATTTATAATTGACAGATGATTGTAGACCTTGCCTGAGTATTTTTTCTAATAAAACAAAGCAAACAAACCTCATTAGCTTCAAAATTGTAAGATTTCAATGAAGTTTTCAAAGATAAATATAAAAATGACACTATCTCTTTATTTCCTCTGTAAGTAATAACACGCATACCTTTACAAAATGGGGAATTCATGGATTTACATCATGTATTGTTCATGTAAACTTTCTTTTCTTGGGTTTGAAATACGTATTATCTGATGTTCTCATGGTACAGTGACTGCCTTGGAAGGAAAAACAGTTTAAATTAAAAACATCTGTGAACAAATGGATACATTGGAATTAATTAAACTTTCTGTAGTAGTCAAAAGGTAAGTGGACTTTTGGCTGGTTTTTACCAGCTTTTATCAAAGTGAATTGCTAAAACTATCTGTGCTCGAAAGTTGGTTGTATTCTACAAATTATATAATTACTTGGTGATGTTTTGTTTCAAATTACAGTCATGTCTCTCTAAAGCTCTGCTTCATTTTTTGTGTGTGTCCCCTGATAAATTTCAGTTTTGTTACAGTATCAGGTACATGGAACTGGCACAACCTGCTGGGAGCCATTAATCACTTTGTCCTGAAAAAAACCTTATTGTTCTGATTGATATTCTTGACAAGTGTTAATGAAATAATTGGCACCTCCTCTTTTGAGTAGTTCCATGTGGTTTGTTTTGGGACGTAACATACAGGTTTCCTTCTGTCTTTCCTAAGGAGGTTGTTTCTTTAGTAGGTTTTCCAAATACTTATAGAATGCATTCCCTCCCAGCTGAGTGTTTATTTTCTTTGTACAGAGACAAACCTGTAGTTGTTTTACCCTTCTCTGTAGTCTGTTTCCAGACTAATTTAATGAGTAACTATATAAATGTCCTAATTCAATACTTTTTTGCTTAGAGATTCTGTATTATCTTTAACACATTACAAAAGAAAATGACTAATTTTACAGTTAATGTTAAGTCACGGCAAAATACACTGGGGTGTATACTCCATGAGGAGAGGCTGAGGGAGCTGAACAAGTTCAACCTGGAAAAGAGAAGGCTTTGGGGGAACCTAACAGCAGCCTTCCAGTACCTAAGCAGTTAGCAAGAAGGTGGAGCCAAGTGCACTTACAACTGCACAGCAGTAGTCATAAATTGAAATGGGAGTATTTTTCACTGTGAGGATAGTCAAGGGTTGGAGCAGATTACTTCCAGAGATCCCAGAAATCTCTGTCCTTGACAGTTTTCAAGGTCCAGACAAAGCCCTGAGCAACCTGGACTGAATTCAATGTTAGTGTTGCACTGAGCAGGAGATTGGACTAGATGCTCCCTTGGAGGTCCCTCCCAACATGAATTATTCAGTGTTTCTATGATTCGGAACTAAGTAGGCCTTCCCTTCCAGCCCACATGCTCAGGAAGACATCAGCTATGTTCACGTTATCAAGCTGTTCATAGATCATGGCTAGAGTTGGAGCTGTTTGAAAACTGATCGGCTGTGACAGTAACTTGGATCTGGGGCTTTAGTCTGCACTTGTTGTGGTCTACTATATGCTTGAACTACACTGGCACTGTCATCTTTAGGTAGATGCTGATGCTTGAGGATGTGGGTCAGAAAAGGGCATGAGATGGCATGTTTATTCCTTCTGGTGTTGAGTGACACCAGACAAGTTTTCAGAAATCCCAAATGTGTTTGTGGGCATCTTGGGTTGTCTTACTTCTGGGACACCTTTAAAGAGGAAATGCTGAATCAAGTTGTTTGAAAGACACTTTTTGGGAGTTGCACACAAATATCTGTGCCCAAAATCACCAGTCCTTTTGAAATGCATTGACTTGAATTTTACAGTTTTCTAAAGCTGAGTAACAGGATTTTTGAGTGAGGAGTGCTGGTCTGGGAATGAAGAACATCTCTGCCTTTTGCTTAAGTAGATGGAAAGTCTTGTCTAGGAAGACTTCCTAGCATTTGGGCATAGCATACAGCTGATTGTTTGATACTAGGTCTCATTCTGTCTACTAAAGCACTTTAACAGATGGAGCAGAAACACATCAGTTCTTTTCTAATACTTACATTGCATGCAAGTTTCTCTGAAGTTACTGTGATTTTTCAGATTTTGGCTAAATTGCATAGTAAGCACCATGGTGTATTTTTCTTGACTTCTATATTCTATTAATTTTGTCAGTAGTTTCCAATTTAAATTACATATTAAATTTGGAATAGTTTCATTTGGGAACAAAGAGGTTAATTATGTTAAATTCCTATTATTAAAAACAGTGCAGATTTAAAGTGGTTGATTTCTGTTCCTTTCAGCTTTTCAGTGCAGCATAGGAATTGGTTATTGTAGAAAACCAGTCATATATAATACTTCAGTCTGAAATTGATGATAGATCCTCACTTAAGGCTTTCTTGCCTTGATGTTTTAAACTTGTGTATGAACCTATTGTAAGTATTTCTCTTGTCACATTAACGTATGACAAATACAACAGAAAAAAAATCTCATGAGGAAAGTTGGCTTTTTAAAAAGCATCTGAATCTGGTTTCTTTCAGTCATCTTCTGTAAGTTGTTAAGTAGACATTCTGTGAATGGCTCCTATATGCACATGGCTCTGAAAGTAAAATAAATAGTTTGATCTCTAAAACAAAGTATTCTAAACAAAACATTCCAGCAGCAGAAGATGGTCTTAATATCACATGGGTTTCCTTAGTCTAGTAAAGATGCCCTTAGATCTGTTAGTTATCCTGTTGTTTACTTATTCCAAGCAAAGAATACTCTTTGGAAACTATGGTGCTTCAACTCTTAATAAAAATTTCTGAATTGCATATTTTTGGGGGAAAAAAGTACCTGCAGTACTGTTTTGAGCAATATAATGGAAAAAATATTTTAAAATCAAGAATATCCATTTGTTCGTGCCTTTTCAATAAGGCCCCTTTCTCTAAAAGTCTGTGTACATGCAATTATATAAACCAAATTGAGATTAAAAGAATGAATGCTCATATTAATACAGTTTATAGTGCTTATAATGAGAAGAATGGGGTATAAATACTAGAGAGAGGTGAATTAGAGTACGAGAAGAATTATTACAGTGCTGAAGGGCTTCGCTATTGTAATCTCTATTATATTTTTTCTAACCTAGAATGAACTAAAATCCGACCAACAATAAAACCTCATGCTCCTGGAAGGTTAAGATTTTTTTCAACCATCTGTTCTGTTATGTTTTGCTGAATGTAGGTGACAAACTAGAAAAAAAAAAAGTATTGATATGCTGTCAAATCTCAGGTTATCTTTTGGCGGTGGAGGCGGGGGGGGGGCGGGGCGCGGGCGGGGAGGAACCAAAGATTAATGTTTCGTGTTTAAAGCAGAACATTGGTTCCAGGAGGCAGGAGCTGTGAATTTACTGTTTCCAAATAAGAAACTGGTGATGAGCATAGACCAGTGTTGCAACCTGTATTTTTGGATTTTGACTGGAAATGGCAATATTGAGAATTTGCTTTACTACTGTATTACAGCAGCTGCCCTTACAGTGAAAAATTATCCTCAGACTATATGTCCATGTGTCTTAATTTCTATACTACAGTATACAGTACTCTGTACAGTAACATACGAAGTATGTATATTTGGGGGTTGATTTAATTTATCAAAATCCTCTGTAATCACTGCTTTGTATTTTTCTTCATTTTAATGAAATGTATAGTGGAATACTGTTGTCTGCCTCCTAATACTTTGTAATCCTTATAATTTAACCAACTTGCTTATGTTTTCTGTCCAGTACTTTCCATGCTAATCCATTTTCACTAAATTATAGCACACAATAGTACAAGTACAGAGGTGGACCGAAGTTCCACATGTACCCATAATTCTTGTGTGCTCTAATTTTTGAAAACATGTCTTGCACCCTCATCTTAAAGGACGTTTATCTGTAACTTCTTAAATTATTTAAAAATATATACCGATTCCAGAATATGGCATCTTACCATTATTTTCAGGAATGATAGCAGAATTGGGAGTTATCTGTTGATACCCACAAGGCTCGTTGTGCTTAACTGTCCTGTTGGAGCTAGTAGAGTAACTGGGATTAGTAGTGTATGTTGTCTTTCATGCAGACTTGGAACAAGCGGGGAAGAAGGAGATGCTACTTATGAGTTTGGTAGCTAATAAAGATTGAGAGGTAGTAATACTGTGCTCAGCTCTAGGCTGGAAGGAACTGTGATCTAGATACATCTTCTAAGGTTCTATGCTTAATTTTTTTCTTTTCTGTTTTCCAGTATTTTATGGCAAAAAGAAAAGCAATGTTCTGCTCCAGTGCTGTTTTGCTGTCAGCTGTACATCAAGTTTCTCATTTATTTCCCCTTCTCTCCCATATACATACTTGCACTTTCATCTCTAATTCTTTTCTAGAGAAGAGTTAAAATCAATGTCCTTGATGTCCCAATGTAACTTACAGTAGAATAAAGAAATATAGTTCTAACTGTAAAGAGAATAAAATTGTGTTGATTGCATACTAAAAGTGGGCTGTTGGTTGACAGCCTGTAACGGTTAAGTTCCACTCTTGCAGTTTGTGAAGATTAATACACAGTCATTTATGCTATATTATTTGTTTTTACTAATTCTAAAAATGGCCCTTTTCACTTGTGTAAATCTTCCTTGGTAGTAGAGTAACAAATAATAATATGATAAATCTGTTTACTTCGTCCCAGATGAGAGATAATTGCTGATCAACATACCCTTGGGTTGGCTTGCTTGCAGAAGATTTGAGTACTGTCTACTGGATATTGTTCAAAAGTTTTGTCATATTTTAATATCCTTTCGTCTTAGTATTTTGCCTGTGTTTGTAGTCTCAGTGCAGGATATAAGATCCCCCTCATGTACTGTGAAGAACTGCCTCTGATTTGAGAGTCAGTAGCCCTTCTGACTAACAAAGGAAACAAGAAAATGTAGTCAGTGATGGTTTGGTGGGTTTTTTTGGTTTGTGTTTGTTTTGGGGGGGGGGGGTGTGTTTCTGTTGGGTATTTTTTGTTTGTGATTTTTTTATTAAGTGTATAGTTGCATTGTATATAAGGAGAATGTTTACTGTATTAGGGAGATAGGTGAATCTAAGTGAAAACGTTCCTCCTTCTGTGAGAACAGCTGTTGTCAATATCCAGCAAAAGGCATGAAGGATGTTTCACTGTAAGTTCCAAATGGACTTAAGAAATATTTGAATGCTAGTAATGCACAACAACTTTACAGTCAAAATCTGATTCCGTAATAGTACCAGACGTTTAGTGTCACTGACCAAACTCAGAGATCTCCTTTGAATGTCATTGCTCAGAATTTTTAGTTTGTTCTATCCATGTTATGTGTAAGCTCGCATAGTTCAGCGAGATTTGTACAGGCATATGGAGTCTGACCAATGCCTCATTGACTTTAGAAGGACTTCATTACGGATATTTAACTTGTCTACCTCTTCAAATCCTTTGTCTGAAAACCAGATTGTGAAATCAGGGGGAATGGAACATGATGTTTATAATTTAAGCCAAAATGCTCACTGTGAGCCACTTAAACATGTCTAGGCACTGAAATATATGTTTAGATTTACATAATTTCAAGGCCAAAAAATTAGTAAATATGTTGTTTTGGGAGCAAAGCATTGGAATGTGAGATTAAAGACTGTCCTTAAGCAATAAAGCATTTTACACAGTTTTAATTTTAAACACTTTTTAGTGAATATTGAGGCAGGGGCTTGGACCCTGCTTGCTTTTTCTTTCTTTGTCATAAATATTCTCTCCTAGAGCATGGAAAATATGTCAATTACACTTAAAACAGTGTTTATTGCACAGCAGATGTGTGCATATAGCAACTGTAGCTGAAAGCCAAAGTACTTAATTAGCAGTTGCCTGCAGCTGGATTCTTTCTTTTTAAACAAGTGGGGAGGTGGGGAAACATAAAAGGATGTCAAGAGACATTCTGCTGACAGTGAGCAAGTTCATGTGTAATTACTTATTAAAAATTTTGCTTTGCATCCATACTCAGAGCCATCATGTGGGATTACGGCATTTTTTGTGCTGTGCAGTCATCTATGAATTTCATGGCCTCACTGACCAGATACAAGTGCTGCCTCACTCAAATAACATTTGATTGGGTTGTATAGCCTTAAGAAAGGAGGATAATAGTTAGGAAGATTTTTTTCTTTTTTTTTAATAGTCTTGTGCTCATCTGTTTCACTGTAGCTGCTCCCTGTGCAGTTGATGAGAGTTTGCCATTGATTTGAAGGCTGGGGATTTATGTTACAGTCCAATCTCAGAGTCTGGAAATACCTTCCTCATGGCTAAAACTGCCTGGATTTGCTTGCTCACTCATATACATAGTTTTTCAAGTTATAACATAAGCTGCGTAGGGCAAATCTATGGTGGCAGTAATTTTTTTTTGCATGTTTTACTTCTCACTGACTAATTAGTAATAGCTTTTGAAATGAACAGATGAGGCTAAAAGTTGAACGTATGCTGTAAAAATTTCAGAGAGCTGGTTTTGGGGTGAAAGGTGGCCTCTCGTCTTAAACTGTATTTATTGTTCAGAAGTGAATTATTGTGGACGAGAAGTGCAAAGCAAAACCTTTACCTTGGCTAATGCCTCATCTGCGTAGTGTACTACAAGCTGTACAAACTGCACATTGTAGTTTCTGATTTCTTTATGTCCTTGGAGTCTTCTTCCTTTTTTTTTTCCCCTTGGCTAATATATTTGTTAATTTTAATCTTAGAAGGTATTTCATAGTTTAGTAACCATTACATGCATTCCAACAGGAGCTGATTTCAGCAATAGAAGATACAAAGATATTTTAAGCTGGTAGGTGGTAAATAGATGTCAAGACATGCAGCCACTGTGCAGTTTACAGAAAGTGTAAGTGATGTTCCTGTCCCACCCCACTGTTCTCTGAGATGCTAGGATCCCATGCGTCACAGCATACGTTTCCATTGTATGTGTGTCTTGGGTACAAATTTAATTTCATAGCAATCTGTAACCAAAAGGTGGCAGCAGTCTACCACACTATGACTATGCATAAATATAGTATATCAATTGGTAGCGATATTACTTAAGATGTTTAGTTGCTTTTCTAAACTAGTCTCCTTAGGTGCAATTTGTTGCCTTTGTTGATATAGGATGGGTATTGTTTCAACATCTCAACTGTCTTACTGGTTGGTCTGCACCTCTCAGATGTTGCAGAGAATAGAAACTGCTTTCTCTTTTATAAAACTTGACTAATAAAAGTAAAAGTACTTTAAAGTAATATTTTATTTTATTAGCCAAGTACTGAAAACATTGAGTATTATCAAATTCTGTAAAATATGGCTGGGTAATTATGGTACTTGGTCACTTTCTAACTTTTCTTTCCCACTGATGCCCAAGATTGCACTTTTGACAACCTTATTATTTTCCTAAAGAGGCATGATGGGAAATATGTTTATAGAATTCTGTATTTATTGTTTAAGTTGCTTATCAAACTTATTTGTTTAGATAATCAGATCAAGGTTTTTTTCTGTGTTTTCTCCTCCCAAAAGTAAAAAATCTGGCAATCTCAGCATGGATTTAAAAAAAAAAAAAAACCCACACCACAAAATACCACAACAAAAAACCCAAACCAACTAACTTTAAGTTCCTGCCAATTGCAAACCCTTTCAGATTAGTATTCACTTTGGATAAAAACGCTGCTAGAATCAGGATCATGGTTTCTTTTGTATTTGTTTTTAGGGAAAAAGAAATTTTTGTCTAAAATGAGTAGTCCCATACAAGGCAGGAATAAAGCAAACTTCCTAAACTCAGAGCTGCAGTTGCCCTCAGAATTGTCCAATAGCAGCATTGAAATGATAGCAGCAAGATGTACCAATCCTCCTTCTGTGCTGGTATTTATAGAATTTCTCTGAAGAAACCCTTTTTTCCAAAAAGTGGTGTTGGTTTGCTTTCTGCTGTATTTCTTCAATGGTGTAAGGTCTCTGATGGCTTTTGATGCTCCACAACTTTTTTATGCATCTACTGTGTTGCTGTAATCACCTACATTACCTTTATTCTCTAGTAAATGAAAGATAATGCAACATAGTTCTGTTCCCAGTAACAAAAGGAATTAGTTTGCATTGATCCAAGAGTGGTGTAAGATAATGCAATAAACACAGAGCTGTTGACATAGTGTCTTTCTTGCTCATGCTTAAAGCCTGAAATTTTAAGCTGACATCTCAGAAACTATCTTGCATGGCCAGATGTGGAAGAGCACAGCAGTGAATGGGCTGTGCTCCAAACCTAGCCCAGGAATTGTAGAACCTGAGCCTTATCTCATAGCAAACTTTTTGGTTGCAGTCCTCTTTCCTTCATTCAGCAGTTGTCTGGAAGGTGACCAGCTTCTCATCACCCTCTCTGTAGCTTTCTAGGGATTTCGGTAATGTCACGATCAAGTTTCTGGTGTGCTGTACTCATGGCTGTAGTCTTGGGTTCTTTGCAGTCTAAGGTAGAGATCAGTACATTGTGTATACTTGGCTCATAATTTCCAATTTCTAGTCACAACACTGAAGACTGAAAACATGCGAGTAGATTAATGGCAGGTAAGTCTGACACAAAGGCGATCCCTTGACATAGACTTAAATCCCACTATTGCTATGGCAAGGACTTGCAAGGAGAAGGTGGTAAGATGGCAGTTTGTTACACAGCCTCTTCTCTCTGTTTATGCAAATCTAGTTCTTTATTTGATGGTGAGTAAACATCAGTTTGTGGTTTTTTGGCAAGTACATCAGCTATGTAAGAATTTGTTGAGCCAGATTCAGTGTTACTGTTCAACTCAGTAGCCACACAAAATGTGTGCAAAATGCTGCCAAAGCAGAAATATAGAATTTTTGTACTTTTTCTGCCATGATGTGGAAGGCAGCGGATGATTAACAGGGTGAAACTAGAAATAATAATGGGATAGTCGTAAATAAGTCACAGTTGAAAATTTGATTTAGATTACTTTCTTTTCAGTGATTTAAAGCTGTTTTGGTTTTTTTTTTCCTTGGCCTCATCTGTTTGTGCAAGTAAGTTGTTTTCTAATGATCCAGGTGGTTTTCAGTTCTTACTTGTGTTAACAGGGTGCTCATCAGAAGTTACAGAAGAAATCAGATTGTATTTTGGTTGGAATCTGTGATGCAAGTTGTTTTTTCTATTTCTAAAAACTGTCTAGTCAGCATCCTTGCCAAAGCGTAAGGTAGTTCCCCTCTCTGCCCCAACAGTAGTGGCATCACCAAATAATCTTTAGGTTTTAAAACACTATTTTTATAACTTGGGTAGCTATTTATTATTTATCCCTGAAGCACTTCCTGAATGTAAGTACACAAGCAAATGCTGAGTAACTAAGTCATTACTTGCATGTGTATTACAAAGCCTAATGTCATTTCATGTAAGTGGTGATTTGAGTCATAATTAAGTGTGTTTCCATGGTCCTTAACTATGTGTTTTGTATGATGTAATGTAGACTTTATAGTGAGATCTATTTTGTTGTAGTTTGCACAGCTAAAAGGAGCACAGTATTCCTTTTTTTTTTTTTAACAAACAAATCAACTGGTTGATGTGTGATGTACACATGACAGTAATCTGGCAGGCGGTGGCAAGTATGTCACTAGATACTTGCTGCCTATTTAAGAAAGGTTCAAGCTTTCATGGAGCTTAGGAAACTGCCTTGAAGCTACAAGTCAATTATTGGTGTATCTTTTTTGTGCATTGTCACCATTTGTTTTCAATTATGGATGACTTTTTCCAAAGCTGATTTCATTCCAAGCAGTGCCTAAGCATGAGGTCAGTGAAGAGAAATGATTGCTTAGGCAGGTTTTATCTTTCCAGTGGTTAATTTATCACTTCTGTAAATAAAAGACAATCTGGGCTCTGCGTTTTTATATTTCATTGTTAAAATCCTGCCATGCCAAAGAGTAGAGATGGGCAAGATATTCTGCAGTCCTATATAGAACAGAATTGCCAAGTGATAATCCCATTTTTATTCCAGATGGATGAGGTGATCCATTTCATATCCACCATAATTACAGTTTATGAAGCAGCCAACACAATACACAAGCTGCCATCTGCACTTCATCAGTTTCTTTTATAATAAGAGACAAAGTTTTAGCTGTCAGTTGTACTGATGATGTGTGTTTTGAGTGATTGTATATTTTAAAAGTAAAAATCCAAAAGTCAGTATGTCTTTCTGTACTTGCATGCACTTTCTTTTTCTTTCCCCCTTTGAAGATCAGTTGGCTTCAGTTTGGGGGCTTTTTTGCTATTTTACCACAAAAGAAGCTGTGCTCTTTTCTCACAGAAAAGGGGCACCCACAGGAAAGGAACAAATAGTTTGCAGGTAAAAAGCATAAAAGGTGGCCTGACATTGACAGTTTACTTCCATGCTGACCTTCATTACATTTCCAGTGCTAAAGCATCATCCCTATCTGGAGGCTTTTCAGGACAAATCTTGGGGGGCGGTGGAGGGGAGACAGAGGAGAACAGAGTGAAAACACTTAATATGCACCCTCCATTTCTGTCTGGCACTTTCTTCTTCAGAGGATGTCGTAACTTACAACATCACTACTCCAAATTCTTCCATGTGTTTCGCTGCTGCTGCAGTCCTCTGCATTTCTTCAGACTCCCTTTCTGTTTGGCTCAGCTGTGCTGTGACTTTCCCAGACACCAGTGACAGCAAAGGATTTGGAGGCAAAAGACCTGGGTTCTGTTTCTGCTTGGTTTAGTAAATTTAATGTCAATAGTTGCATATCCTTTCCTGTTTTGGCAATTATAGGGGCAGTTCACCGAAGTGTGGAAAGTTGATATTCTGCCCAAATGATGACTCAGCAAAAGCATGAAGATTTGGTCCTGAGATCAACATCGCAAAGTAAAAATGAGGGGAAGGGAAGAGTGAATGAATATGCTTCTTGCAACCTTCTTTATATCCATAACTGCTTGAAACATTAATTCTGCTGATTAATAGTGAATATGAAAATGTGTTTTCAAGCATCCAAAGTTATTTTGCTGTTGTTCCATTTCAGCACAAGATTTTTACTATAAAAATTAGAAAGGGTCCCTGCTGCTTTTTAAGTGTTACCAAAAAGGAGCCATGCTTACAAGTGTTGAAATACAACTGAAGTGTGATATACTGGATTTTTGTGCAAGAAACTTCTTCATTGATGCACAATTGACTTCAGAAATCTCTCAAAATTAAATTGAGACCCAACTCTTTGGTATTGTTCAGATGGTCTACATCTGATAATTTATATCTTTCTTGATTAGCCTATGCAGTTTTCCCCCTAATTTTCTAGAATGTTTTGATGAAGGAAAACCCATTTAGTCTAAGCTTCCCACAAAGTTTTTGTTTAGTTTCAAACCAGTTTTATCAAGGTGTGACTAGAGGAACTTCTGTGTTATTCAAAGAAAGTGGTATAAAATGTACGTTTTGTGTAACACAAGATCAACTATCTTAACTGTTCCAGTTAACCTAATCCTGCCTGAAAAAAATTAAAGTGTAATCACCTGAGTACTTTGTGAGAAATCGCTGGAATGGTAGTTTCTAAAGATGGAGCTCTTCTAGTGCATCTGGATCTGGAAGAGTGAATTTGCTCAAAAACTTGCACGGGCCTGAGATGTGAATTCCTTCTAGTCACCTTTCTGCAGTGACACTAGGTGTTTTCTTCAGCTGGGTGTATGTTAGAAAGGACATCAAGCCTGACTGAAAAGTGACTGGGATAGATATGCCTTTACGCTTACATTTGTAGGCAAGTTTTAACTTGTATTGGTGTGTTGTACTGGTAAAACTTTTGTGCAGACAGGCTCTTGCTTTCTCAGTATAATGATAGCTTATAGTTCAAATGTATTAAACAATACAATATTTGATGTCTGTTAGTCCAGATGCTGTAAATTTTTCAAAAACAAAGGACACTTTTAGAGTTAAGGGGAGAAACAGAAAAGGGCTAGAGCCTGAAGAAGTCTCACTGTCATCACTGAGGGGGAAAAAGTGCCTATAAACCATATTAAAATGGCAACCTATTTTCCTAGTAATGCCTCAATCTGCCTCTCATTTGCCCTACTAGTCAGGGGACTCTTAGTTACCTTTGTATGAACTTTTGGGTTCTGGCATGATCGGTCATTTTCCTACATTCCTGGCCTGTTTAATACTGTTAGATAAATGACCCCAAATGACTCCAGTCTTCTGGACCTGTTCACTATTATTAGCAAGGTTCCATGAGAAATACAGGGGCTGATGCATTAAGCAAGTCTTTCAGTAAACACAAGTTACCGGAAAGTGCTGTTTTAGCAGCATAGAGTACAGTGTGTCTAGCACTGATGCTTGAGTTAGCTGTACTAGTATTTCTAAATTAACAAAGTATTCACTGTGTTAATACTGTTTTATCAGGCAGCTGCCTTTGAGATGATTACGTGAAAGGAAAAAATTTGTCAGTTTTCTTCAGTGCAGGCTTTGTTTTCCAGCCCCGAGATAGTGATAGATTAACTAGTCTTAGTCTGAAGAGTGTGTGTGTGTGTGTGTGTGTGAATGAAAGACAGCAGGCTTTAAGGGTACATTTAGTAATGATCAGCAGACTACTGCTGGTTATAGCAGTAAAATATGAGGCATTGGAAATTGCATCTGCCTGTAGTATAAGACCAAACCCCAAGGCCAAATAAGGTTTGGAACCAGGTTGCAAAAGAGCTAATACAGAAACTACATTTAAGCATACTGCTTGTTCTGTGGTAAATGTATGTGTCTCCCTCTGAATGATACTTGTCTTGATTGCACTGAAAGTATATATGCAAGCAGAACACACAACTTTTCCTTGTGTCTAGGTTCTTAAAAGGTGATACAATGCTTAGTGCCCAGGCTGCAGATCAGAAGGGCCCAGGTTTCATTTTCTGTCTTAATTAGTTTGAGTACCGACATCAGCCTAGCTGCTTGGCTGTGCTGGCTACTGCATTCTTATTCTTGTTCTGATGGCTCGGTATGAAGGACCACTTCTAACACCTCAGCTGTTATCAGAGGTTTGGTAACTTCATTGGTGATGGACCCTAAGTTCT
Organism: Strix aluco; assembly: GCF_031877795.1. Taxonomy (NCBI): domain Eukaryota; kingdom Metazoa; phylum Chordata; class Aves; order Strigiformes; family Strigidae; genus Strix; species Strix aluco. The sequence goes on from NC_133935.1 coordinate 21,776,011, forward strand.
GTTGGGTAAATGTTTATTTTTCTCTTTCAAGATTCACTGGTTTCCAAATGCAGTCTTCATTGTAACCAGGAATTTGGTGCTTAGCTGAACCTAATCAGTAATGTGTTCTTCTGCTTACCTTGTCTGCATGCCAGATGGTGTAGTTGTATTCATGGCATATCTACCTGATCAGAGTGTTGGTACAGAGTACGTACAGTTAGACATATCATCAAATGACTTAACTTACCTTGCCATTACTTCCTTATATCCTCTCCTTCAAATTTGGTTTCTTGTCTAGTGTACATGTTTAAGACTCTGGATTCAGCAAAAATTATTGTCCCCTTTCAACTGGTCCTCTTCCTTGTTTAGTCTGAAGAAAAAAAAATTCTGCAGTAAGTGGGTTTTGAACATGTAGTCACAATAATCATGCCTACATACAGTTCGTACAGCTAATTCATATTTTGTGCACCTGACCTTATGACAAAAATCAAGCTCTGTAACTGGTCATTTTATTGTAGTCAAAATATAGAGACCTATACGCAGGATATTGCATGAAATGGATAAAATATGAGACTGTAGCTAGATGTCACTTCAATGTCTTTGAAGTCAAGAGCTAAACTGAGGAGAGTGTTTTCAGGTAGATGGGTTTCATGATCCCCCAATGAAATAACGTTATGCATTATTTAAATTGAGTATCAGATGTGCTCTAGTATACTACTAGGATTTCTAAAACAGCCATAAATCCTTAAAACTGCTAACAAATAAAGCTGCCTAGGGTCTCTTAAGCTTTATTTTGCAATATAAGATAGTTGATAGAATAGAGAACAAGATATTCTATATACTTTGTATTTATTTACATGTAACACTGAACATACATATACAGAATGTATATACTGCACTTAGTGTCTCTTCAGCATTTTGTTGATTACTATGTATGTCATGATATGGATACATTTTTAAGAAAATCAATGAGAAATAAAAAAATTATAGTTAAAACTGCACACTGCAGCAGTGTCAGCTGTGCTACAAAGGAAAAGCAAATCATGAATGTTTGACTTTTCTTTCACATTCCTCATTTATTTCTTAAGGGCTTGCCTTTTTTTGTGTTTTTTTAAGACTAGTTTAGTGTAAACATCTTATGTACTGCTGGTGCTCCTAGGACAGGTCTGTTCCTACGTATGATAACTGTAACATGTTTTTAGAAATGGTAGTCAATGGCTGACTAGTTTGTTGTGAAGCCTCTTGCATGAAAACTTCATTTACTTAAGTTTTCCTTTCTTTATCTGTCTACTTAGTTGCTTTAGTAGAGCTACAAGATGCAATTGTGTGTCAGACTGCTCAACCCCATCCTAGGTATAACACTAGGTATATTTTTTTCTGGTGGAGTACCACAAGTTTGATTTTTATGATTTTTGTTTGAGGGAAGATGATCCACAACCCAAAGAGCATGAAGGGAAAGTCCTGATCTTTCTAGTAAAGTTTATGTGAACAGAAGCCCCAGCAACCAAATTCTGTGCAGCTTCATTGGTGACTTTTTATATAAGCTGTTGATTGATGTAACTTTATTAATTGCAGCTGATTTGTTTGTAACCAGGTATTTTTGTGTATTTGTGTGGAGGAGAGGCTTTCTCATAGGCACCTGAGACCTGACCTGAAATGAGGCCTCTGGGTAGGCCAGCATCTGTTGAACACAAGGATCTTCAGAGGATTGTGTCAGTGTGGAAGGCAAGGAAGTGCACATGCGTAAGGGGAGGTGGAAGTTAAATCCATTAGCATTATCTCTCTGGTAGATAAGATTAAGCAGCTGAAAGCAATGTTGATGGTCAATAGACAAGGTTGCCTTCAGATCAGGGGTACAGGTGAAAACGTGTAATTGGCAGTCTTATGGTATTTAGTCTCACACGAGTTCATATAAAAGAGAAATTGTATGTAATCCTGAGGATTGCTGTTATAAATCCCACTAAGTCAAGCTCTGAACATTAGATCTGTTGTTCCTATTTTACCTGAATAAACTTAAGCCCTCTTGTGCAATGCACTGAGATTTGGTTTTGGTTTACAATGTTACAAACAGTTTTTAGCTGTACACTGGTAGCAAGAGATAGGTGAGCCTGTAGCCCTACAATGTTAAATGTGCTCCAGTTAAGCTTTGTAATTAGAACTACAAGAATGATATTACCACTTTTGTTCCTAAAATGATGCATGCTCTTTTTTTTTTTAAAATGTATTTCTAGTTATAGGTGAGACATCAGTGGAGAACTGAGTGTTTAGGACTCTTGGTTATGTTCTAGGGTTTGGGAATAGGGTGTGGTATAGTTTCCAACAAAAATTGCATGCAACCATAGACAACCTTTTTAGCTGTGAATGTTTGTTTTGTATGTGTCTTGGGGATGCTTTGACTTTACGCTGTCATACTGCACGTGTAGCTTATTCTAGGGAGAATTACAGCCCTTGTTCAAATAACTGTGATAAGGAAATGCAAAAGCTCTACCTGCAGCCTGAGGATAAGGTAAAAGGACGGGATCACTGCAGCTTTTGGTACTTCCCCTCAGCAGCAGTCATTCTTCTGGAAAGTGGGTGTCAGCAGGAGAAAGGGGGGGTCTTATAAAATTTTTTCTTTTACAGAAGATGCCAGGTGTTTGACACTTGGTAAATCTGGAGTCACTGTGGTTCTGTAGTGGGGAGCAGGAGACTGTCCTGGCCAATATTATTGTAGGCTTGGATGTTTCAAACAATGGGAGGGGGGGAAGTAATGCCAAACTCAATCAAAATGCACTTGGGGTATGGAGTGCCCAAAGCAAGTTTAATTTTAAATGGCTTCTTTCATTCAGCTCCCTCCTTCTTGAGCACTTAACTTGCTTTTACTCTTGCTTATATTCTGTTTCTTTATCCTATCTTTTGGGGAACTATATTCAGTTTTCGTAAGCATGATTTAGTGTTTTCCACTGTCATAAAAGAGAAGCTGGTTTATGAATTGGACCACCCAAGTGTGGACTAATATGTCAAGTAGGATTGTGCGGGAGGTCTGGGCTTGCTGCTTTTATTTATTTATTTATAGCTTTGGAGGTGAGTATAATTCCAAGGAGATTGCCAAAGCTCTGTGGAATGGGGAGTTTATTTCAATTCACCTCCAGCTAATGGATGTAAGCCCAAGAGCTTCAGTTGCTTTTGATCCAACTGTGACTCCAGTTGTTTTTCTTTCAGTCTAGGAATTTTTTTAAAGCAGCTCTATGACAATGGTACCTCTGTTTCATTCTAACAGGACATGCCAATAATTCCATTCTTCAGATGCACAAAAGAGGCTTTTCAAGAAAAATAGTTATTCAAGTAGAAGTCAGTGTGGATCTCCTGGTAGGTGTGCAGAAGCCCAACTGCAGTGGTGTTGTAGTCTTCTGAATACTGACATCCTTTGGAGCACACTGTGCTTCTGTTCAGGATCTGTGACCTTTATTGAGTTTGATCCTAGCACTCTTGACAAGAAGATTGAAGCTGGAGGGTCTCTCATCTGCTGCTGTTATGCTGTTATGTTTTGTCCTCAAACTTCTTATGAATTTTTTGGGCTTTTGTTTTTTTCTAAACTTCAGGTGCTCCATAAAAAACAGAGGGGAGCAGAGAATGAGATACTGTATATACTAGTGACTGGTAGGGTGGGTGTAATCCACCCGATTTAAACTTTTTTCATTTTGCAAAGGTTCTTATAACCTCAGTCAGAGAACATCCCTTCTGTCTCAGAAAAGGAAACATCCATGACAAGCAGTCAACCTGGTTAGTTACTAAACTGTACCCAAAAATTTTGCTGTAATGCTCAAAATAGCATGTCTGGTAGCAGTCAAATTCCACAAAGACTCATGCAAGAAAAGAACCTCAACCAAATCGTTACATTCTCCTATGTACCATCTCCCAGGCTAACCAGCAGTTTGTACACTAGTTCTCTACTGGAACAAAAAGGGTCTGCTATTCCTGTTTGTGTTGCTACAGTGTCTAGAGAAAAGGCAAATATTTGTAACAAATGCTGCAATGAACAATGACTTCAACTGTAGCTACAGCAGTCATCTGGGGGGGGCAATCACCTACCTAAATATAGGCATTTGGTATGCTTTCTAAACTATAGGTTATTTGCACAGAGCTGGCAGAGATGATGCAGATCTTATGGAAGACCTTGGTCCTGTAGCAATAGCTGCAAAACAGGTGGGTCATGCTACAATGTCTAGAATTCCATGAGACATATGAGTTTTGCCACCTAAAATACTCCCCTGATAACGTCTAGGTTTAAAAGGAAAAAATACAGCTTCCCATGTTGACTATCTTGAGGGCAGTACTGAAAGCGTTGCCTCTATGCTGTCAGGTATTGGTCCTCAGGAGGACACGTTCTACCTATCACTTCCCAAGTGAGGAATAGCCACTCATCCTTTCTTTTCTCTCTGCTCCCTGTATACTAGTTTCTTTCTAAAGGCAATAGGTGTAATGTGGGATGTTTGAGAAGCCCATCAAGGTCATTTCAGAGCTGATCTGGAAACATTACCTGTTCTCCTTCATGTGGGAAGAAGTTGTAGACAATTCTACTCAACTACCTTCTTTCTTTCATGCTCTGGAGGAGTCTCGTTCTTTTCCCTCTTCTTTTTAAAGATGTTATCCTCAAAATAGAGATTTCACAGGAGGAGATTGATTAAGTATATATACGTGTTTGTATGTATATAAATTTATATATGTATATATGTGACTGAATATATATACGTAAAGGAGCAACCTCATGTCATGTATCCTCAGGACTTTTTTTAATTCTGAACTTGCATGAAACGCATATGCTTTTACAGTGACCCAGCTGAAACTTACCAGAGAGCAAGATTATAACATGTCTATCTGCACCTACATAGCAGGTGGTTAGCATCATATTACAGTATGAAACTAAATAAACCTCACCTCTGTTGAATTTGTGTTCTCAGGTGGTGCCTAAGTTGAGAAGACACTTCTCTCACCTGTTACAGCTCCTTCTCTGTTCATTCACCAGATATCCTTCCAAAAGAAACCACTATGTGGGGAGGAGCAGTAAATAATCATAGAAACATAAAATGGTTTGGATTGGAAGGGACCTTAAAGATCATCTAGTTCCACACCCCCTGCCATGGGCAGGGACATCTTTCACAAGACCAGGTTGCTCAAAGCCTCATGCAAGCTGGCCTTGAACACTTCCAGGGAGGGGGCATCCACAGCTTCTCTGGGCAATCTGTTCCACCACCCTCACAGTAAAGAATTTCTTCCTTATATCTAATTTAAATCTACCCTCTGTCAGCTTAAAACAGTTACCCCTTGTCCTATCACTACACTCCCTGTAGTATAATGCATACTTGTATAATGCATACTTGGACTCTCCAAGAGTCAGTAAAACTTGTGAATTTTCCCAGACCTGAGCAACAGGAACCTCCTGAACCCATGGTTTAGAAACATCCTCAGGAATCTACAATAAGCTAATGCTTGTTCTGTTGTGTTGAGGGAATTGTACATTTCTTTTTTTTCCCTCAAAATGACAACAACAACAACAAAATTCAACTGAGAACCATTTATTCACATTACAGCCATTATATGAAGTACTACTATCAGATGTGAGTGTAACAATCTGGTCTTTTCTAACCTTACTAGTCCATCTGCTTATCAGACTTCATGATTTGTAAGTAGTAGAGCTTGGACTTAGTCTGGCTATTCTTTTACAAAGTGTCTCGTTAATAAAATAGTATAAGGACAATCTGATGGTCATTGTGGCACTAAATGATGCCACTGAATGTGGCACCTCAGCGCTGTTGATGTCTAAAATGGAGTTGGCTTTTGTGACCATAGCATCATCCAGGATGTTATGGGGTACCAACTGGAAAGTTTATTCACTGCTGAAACTCCTGAATACTTCTGTGAAAATACTTTGGTCTTTTGTTTAACTCAGCTAAAGTACACTTAGTAAGTTCTGGTATGCAGCTGCTGATACTGTGTCTACTGTCATTGGACACCGTCCAGATATTTCAGGAACTTAATGTTCTTGGTGACTTGTGAAATCACTCCATCAAACTTGGATGGTGTTCTTGGTGTCCTTCTGTGAAGAGCTGTTATCAGATGTGTAGGCTGATATGTTCAGCAGCTCTGTGGAATTAAGCAACCTGCACTGCTAGATCAGATAATACATCTAGAATATTGTGTTTCCTGTCTGTGTAAGGTTCCCTTCATGCTGAGGGACCTGTGACTTGCAGTGAGATCTGTGCTGACTTCTCACTGAAGGAAGGATAAGTTTCCTTGTAGTAAATTGTGGCAGTTTGAGATGTTTCTGCTGTGGAACCTAGAACCTGCCTCTGTTCTTGGACTTCCAGGTACTGTGAAATTCAATAAAAGGACTTCTAGAAGAGTCATGTTTCATCCTTGATGTCTCTGTCACGGGGAGGATGAGACAGATGGGACATACGTTTGTCACATGACAAACCAAAGTTTTCAACAGATTCTGGGCTTTCCCCATGAGAGGGACAAACATCATTGGTGAGATCTATGCTGACTGGTCACTCAATGTTACTGGTAAGCTAAGTGACCTTTATTTACTCTGCAAACACTTTGGGCATCGTGTATTTTGATTTCAGAGCACTGGAGTTCAGAGATAACAGTACCTTTTATGGGGTCCATAGGTTTTACTGACATTGTTGCAACTGGCTTGCAATGCTGCTGTTATCCTATTCCTTAGATATTTCTGGGATCACTGTCTTAGCATTAAGCATAGGCACCAGCTGAGTTAGAAATTAGTAACACCTGAATATACAGAAGGCAGGAAAACGATGAAATAGAAGAAAATGTCAAGGGCCCAATCCTTCTTAGTCTAGGATGTAAGCCAATTTCAATGGGGGTCTTGTTTGGTGAGTGAGGTGCTTGCAGGATCAAGTCCTAAGCTGTCAAAGATCATGTGCAAAGCTTTGAAGAGGCACTGTTTTAAGCTGTGCAGTTCCAGAGTAGCAATGTGTTGTGTGATTGTACTCAAGCCACTGATGCAAGTGTATATTACAAGGGAAAAACTGCCAGTAGCACTTAGAGAGAGTACCTAGGTCTACAGTGTATGAGGCAGAACAAACATCCCCTTGTTCCAAGCAAAACATGTCAATCAATTTGAACTTTTTTTATAAACTATCCTTTTTCTTCAAATAATCTTCTACGCAGGAGCTCAGAGCAGCAGTATTGGCTGGAGGCATTATGGTTATACAGTGCAAAAGCCATACCATAAAGCAGTGTGTTCAGTGCAGCTTGGGGAGCAATGGAGGTGGTAAGTATGAAGCTCTGCTAAGACTCTGGAAACCCTGTGGCTGGCTGGTGGTCCTGCCACAGCACTGGTCTCACCTGGTAGGTGCTCTGGGCTGTGTGGTGCTGTCAGCATGACCTGCAGCTCCCTTTGCTCACCTCAAGGTGCTGAGTGAGGAGATGCCTGCTGGCCAGAGCTCAGACCTGATATCATGCTCCTGGTTTCAGCCACCAGAGTTTGGCCCAGGTCAACATTACTTGTGTCACCTGTTTCTACCTCCAGGGTCCCAAATTAATAAACCTTTAAGGGTTGATTTGTTAAGGTCAGCTCTAGCCTAATTCTGCTCTGATCTTTTGGGAAGTAGAGTAGAGTAACTGGAAATTTTGGAGAAGAGCTGCTTTTCTCATGACAAACTGGCGTTCAGAAAGATTAGCTTTGTCAGTGTTGTTAACTCTGTTTCCATGCATCTGAAAGGACAGCAGACAGATTCATTTTGCATGTTGGTGAATTAGTCTCATCCTGTCAAACTCAGGGAATTGCAAGTGCTCATGTCTTATCAGGATCAAACCCTTGGTTTTTCTGACTTGTACTGAGGAAAAAGCAAAGGTTTGCTTTAAACAATGGTAGTTGTTTACTCCCATGTGCTTTTTTTGCATTGTCTCTCCACTGGCTTGAGCTCTGGATCAGACCCTCTTGGAGCCTGCATGAGATGCACCTGCTGTGTATGTAGGTGCTAGTAAGACTCTTTGGACAGAAGTGAATTTCACCTTGGGTGAAACTACAAATGTGTATTCTCTGGCAATAAACCCTGCAGTTAATCAGTCTTTTCCTCACCCTGTGGTTACAATGGGTGGATGTTTGGCAGCAGGCTGTTCTACATACCCCTGGAGTTCAGCCCTGACCCTGGAAATTAATGGGAACTACAGCACTTTGGGACCAAGTTGTTGTAGTCTAGCTGGACACATCAATTCATTTTTCTTGGATTCTTAATCAACTGCAGTGTTTGATGTGTAGATGATTTAAGTTTGCTTCAAAAAAAATAGATGTTTTGAATTACCTATTATCTTGTACAAAGTGAAACTATTTGCCCAACGCCGTGGTTGCCTTAGAGACTTGTTGCAAACAACAGATATAAGCATGAGCTTAATATGAGGAATGCCCAAAGGACAAGCATGTGAGTGTTGAAAATAGAGAAATGCGACATCATCATTGCAAAATCTGTTAAATAGTAGGAGACTGCAGTATTTCAATTTTGTTGTATACTGGTTACAGGCCTCTGGAACCTTAGGCCAGCACCTGGCATTTTTATTTCTTCCTGAAGGCAATTAAGTGTTTCAGTCGACATTTAATCCATCTTTTCCTCTCTGAGCCCTGAGACCGTCTTGTTTGAAGGCAGGAAAAATCTCCTTGTTTCAGACAACATGGGAAAAAGTTCATTCTTAGCATTTGGGAAACAGAAACCCAAACCCTGGAGTTTTGTCTTGGATTTTATTTGGGATCATGGGTTCTGTAGCATTTACCCGATGTCAAGCTTCTGCATTTGTCATAATTTTAGTATTTGTGGCAGGTGCACCCACTCAATGACAATATGGCTTCTTGGCTGCTGAAGTGTAGCAGCTCCTGACTGCCTTTGCTTTTGGGGCCTCACGGTAGTTGGGACCTTTGGCCAATGGGAGCCGCTATTGACTACAGGTCAGACTCGGCCTGGGTATAAATGGAGTCCCCTGGGGGAGCCATTTTGAGCTCGTCCTCTGGAGTAGCATGCTGCGGTCGAGGACTCTCCCCGTGGGTTGGGATGCTGCCCAGGGAAACTCCTCGAGGTGACTTGGGTTGGGACGCTGCCCTGAGCAGGTCCTCGAGGTTGAGAGCCCTCACTTGTTAGGTGAAACAGTTTGGGTTGTCGTTAAACCCTAGTGAGTGGTGCTTTGTTCTGCGTTTTGGGTTGTCATTAAACTCTACATAGTTCTTTGTTCTGCATTTTGAAGTTGTTCTGTTCTCCTATCACAGACATTCGAACCTGTAGTTTGCGGAGGGCTAGTTAATTGTGTTAATAATAAATTTTTAATTTTTGGTGGTTGCTTGTTTATTTGAGATCCTCCGTAACAGTATTAGTATGTAAAAATTAAAGGTCATGGTTGTTGTTAAGCTTTCATTTCAAAACAGTTAAAGGTGGTTATCTAGTGTATTCTAGATGTTTATAAAAACAGTTTGTTATATAGGCTTATAAGCCAATTATTAAAATATCTGTGAATCATTTGATACTATGCATAGCAGATAGAATATTAATGGATACAACAATAATGTGTGGTCAGCTTAGGATCCCAGTCTTTTAATAACCTTTGCCCAGCTGGAGCTTTTATGTTCATGCATTTCTCTACTCATACATCTCTCTAGAGAAAAGTCCCAAGAGAAGCTGGGATCTGCTGGCATGAATTTAAGTGGAGCCTTAGGCGTTTCATTCCTTTCTTGTGCCTGTATCTATATGCAGTGGAAAAGAACAGTTAGCCAGCAAGGTCTAATTTTTCTCAAATGCTTAAATAAGAAATAATGACCTTCAGTTTGAATGGGAGAAGATTACCTAGCGGCAACAGAAAGTATTGTAGTTGACTTGAATTTAACTCCTAGATTTTATTCCTATTTAAAAAAAAAGGTACCAGAAAGGTGATGGTGTTATTTTCAGAGCTGCAGCATGGATACTACCTAAACTTTGCTTATTTGACTATGTGTACAAAAACTGTATCTTTCTGCTGGCTTCCATGTTTAAAACAGTTGTAGCAGCTGTTATTCTCCAGCTAATGAGATACTTGAAATTTTCAATCAAATTTAATTCTGCAGGCTTTGAAAAGGAGGAGGAACCTTATCTTCAGGCAGATCTGGAGGGTATTTTTGAAGCCCACCTAAAACCCTGTTGAATCTAGTGAAAGAAAGGCTGCGGGAAGACCATTAGTAAGTACAGGAGTAGCAGGGTGCCCTTTCCAAGCATAGCTAGGGCTAACATAGGATTTAAAAAAAAAAAAAAGCATATCACAGAGGGGAGGGTTTGGGCAACACCTGCGTAAGTGGCTTGTCTAGTTGAAATTACTGTTTCACAGGAAAAGTGCACAGTTGAAGCTCTTAAAATTTCAGGATTGCCACCTGATTGCAGTAGGTCAGCTTCTGACATGCCACCACCCTCCTCTTCAGTCTTCACTGCATTTATATAGGAATAAACTGTGTGGCTCCCACCTGGCAGGGAGGGGATTGGAAAATCCTCCTCTTGGGCTCCTTATGTGTGGTAAGTGCTCTGTAGATGACTGCCCAACTGGGAGCAGGGCATCCCACTAAGTGCTGACCTGCAGTAGCACTAAAGGTTGCTGGGCTTCTGTTCACCCAAAAGTCCCTAGTTTCTCTGAGTGTTAGGATTAGGAGAGAGTGTCTTTATGGCTGTAGAAACAAGACTCAAGATCCTGGCGGCCTAATTTTACGTTTTTTGTCTGCCTTGTTGTCCTGTCTTGCATTCCATTGTAAGTGTAGGGCATGTTTCATGAATGTCATGACAAAAAGTTTCTGGGCTTCACTGGGGGAAGAAATCACTAGTTAGATTTCTATCTTAAGACATCTAATTGATAGCTGTGGAATAATTTTACAGATACTGATGGATTTCCTAGTTTATGAGCTTAAAGTCTTTCCAGAAGTAATTCATGTGATGAATATAATTGTGCCAAACAACAGAAGCACAAATAGGACTTTCCTTCTAAGCAGGTTTATTTTTCTGGGGTTTTTTGTGTGTGTTAAGGGGAGTGATCTGTTTGTTGTTATATGACATGCTCAACCTTCAAAATGAAATAAAGATTTGTTGTGCTGTCAAGGCATCCAGTCAGTAGCTAGGAAATGAGACCAAACAAAATCAAGTTCTAGAGAGAGACAGGAAGTTCTTTTAACTGTGGAGGCCTATCTACACTTGAGGACCTGTCCTGTCCAGCGCACAAGTTCGCTTTCTATTGCCTCAGTGTTGCTGCAAAATTCTGAATGCCTATTGGCACACACACTATTTGAGTTTTCAAACTAATTTTTGTCTCCCCTCTGCAAATAATATTTTTGTCCTGCAGAGAAGAACAGAGGAACTTTGTAAGAGATCTGACTTTGCCTATCTCTGATCTGTTTGATTTCAATAGGGATTTTACACAGGATTGATGTCCTTCTAGTATAATCACCATCAGGGCTTGGCATTGCTGCAATATAGGGAAAACACTTTAAAATGCTTCTTAGGGCATACAGGGTCTAAGATGAGTAGAAGTCTGGAGTTACTTCACTGCAAGTGGAATTTCAGTGCAAGTTTTGCTGTGTATGAAATAACTGTCCAGTCTGCCAGCAATCTGATCGTGTGGTTATGTAGCTCTCATGTAAGGTTTTAAATGCAGCTTTGTTCAGAATTGTTCAGTGGGATCACTGGCCATTGTTTTTAACGGCTCCACAATAATGCTCCTGATGAGTGTTTTCTCACTAAAACATCTTTAAGGCAAATTGCCCACACATCACATGTGAACATCATGTAGACCTGCAGTGTCATGTTTCATGTGTAGGACTTGTGCATCTATATTCTATTCTTTCACTAGAGCAATGACACTTTACTATTTCTTCCCAGTCTTGAGCTGGTGCACCCTCAATTAGTATGTCAACATGTAGTACATGATGCGTGAGATCTGGGAATGGCAGATGCAGCATGCTGCAGCAGGTGGAGAGGATGGGCTTGCTTTGAGGTATAGCTCCATAGTGTAAGACTATATCCATCGTGCGACTTGCTGGCATGGAAATGAGCTCCTGTTTCATATGGCTCGATGTGTGGAGCTTCTTTTCTTGCGTCAAATTTTCTTGCATCAATTCTCCTCAGTCCTGAACATGATGAGCCTGCATGGTGCCTGATGCAGGGGTAAGGTTCAAAGCAGTGGATCACTGGTTTTATGAATACCATTACATTCAACTCTTCCCTGATAACAAGTTAGAATTCAGTGGATTATTGTACAGAAACAGAGCTGTCATTTTAAGAGTCAAAGTAATTTAGCCAAATGCACAACTACTGCACTGGAAAAAGACAGATGTCTGGTCTGTTCTGTTTTTCTGCTGCTTCCCAGATGCAATGTATTCCTACAGGATATTCCTCTTGAAAATCTTTGACATGTGCATACCTTAATTTTTTGCATAAGCAGTGAGCATGTTACCTAATTACTTAAATTAAAAAACCCCAAAACTTTACTGTAAATTATGCAAGACAGAATTTTGTATGCACATATGCCTTGTTTCTTGAGAGAGAGAAAATAAGGCCACCTGGTAAGCAGGGTTTTAAAAACATTAAATTCAAGCATCTCTGTATGTATGCGGTCATAGATAATACCCTTTAAATGCTACAAGGTCTCTGTATGTATGTATTTAAATAAGAAACAAAGTGACATTCAGGTCAGGAAAACTTCATAAATTCTACTGTGACATTAATCTGTATGCCACGCTGTATGTTTTGCGATTATGCACTTATAACCATATGCAAGAGTATGCTATGACAAGAAAAGAAGTTGAAATGTAGCACCACTGTTATGAATTCTTAAATTTGTCCAGCCAACAATGATGATGTTTTTGTCTTAATTTTAATCACTCACTGAGTTCAGAATGTTCATAGGAGAAAAAAAAAAAAACCAACAACCTGTCTACTCCCTGAAGGACAGCTGACGACCCACGTCTAGCACAGAGAATCCCAAAATGAGAGGTGGGGAGAGCACACGCAATGCAGCATGGCCAATGCGTGAGACACAGGGTATCAGAGAGGGAACATGAGTTTCATGCTTAAAACCAGGAACTGAAATTGGAGAACTGATTAGACTGGAGCAGACATGGCTCCATCTATGATGCATTCCTTGATGAATTATAGGATGGCAGCCCCCAGGACGCCCACTAATGCCTGGCTTTTCTGAAAGACCTTTGTTGGATCTATGCTGTCTATAAATGTGTCTCTTTTCTGCATCCCTATGAATGCAGAATGTCTGAACAAATTACAATGAGCAATCATATATGGTACAAATTCATAAATGGAAGACCAGCTGAAAAAAGACAGAGAGAGAGAATGAATGGATCAGATAGTTAAATACTGCATTTAAAAAAAAATTACAAAAGTTGATTCAGCCACAGGGAAGAAGAGAGCAATGAACTATGGATTTTGCATGGTTGCTTAGTTTGCTGTTCACAGAAAATTGCATGGTTACCCATCTAAATGCCACCTCAGATGAATTATGTGACCTACATGACATGTCCTTCAGTGAAGCACATGCACCTCCCAGTCACACGGGCTAGTTCTTGCTTAGATGTGTTTATTGTTGGACAAGCTATAAGAAGCACAAACTGGTGCTTACCACCATGTGAGTTTAAAGCTGTACAGCTCCCCCTTCCCCTCCATCCAAACTTTTCCATGTGTAAGGAGAATTACTCAGTCACTATATCCTATCTTTCTCCTACTCCTTTCTATTCCTCTGCCCCTGTTTTCTCTAGTATCCATTCTTCTAGAATCTTAGCTTGATTAACAGGTTATAAAATCCTTAGAGTGCTCAGATGTGTCTATTCATGCATAGTGACCTTTTCATTCATCCCTTTCATCCTCTTATCTCTAGCTTCTTGGTGCCTTGCTCCGTAATGTGTTTTATTGCCCATTGAGCATGGGGGTGGTATTATTCTTGCTTTTACAAGGATAATAGTCCCCACCCCCAAATTTATTTAAGGCTGTTTCTGCCTTCAGATGTTGTATAGGATATATATCTATAAATGTTTCCTTCTGGGTGTTTTTAGACTTTTCAAAGCATCTAATTCATCTAGAGTGACTTATATTCCTCCAGGGTTGTTCTGGAGCTGTTGGGATTTCAGCTTGTTCCTGAGTGAATGGTTACAGTGCCCTTGTTATTGCTGGCTTCTTCCACCGCTGCTTAGAGGGGTGGTGGTGGCAAGTTTTCTCCCCAAGCCTTGAGCCTCTGCAAGTATGAGTATAAGTCTTTTTATAGGTGCCCATCCTTTCTCATGTCAGTAACCCCACTTCTCCAGGGACCCTGCTTCTGCCCCTGCTCCCAGACCAGAGAGTACTGAAAGCCCAGCACTCTGAGATGCAAAAGAGCATCTTTCCGTCTCACAGTCAGCTTACAACCAGTGACTTGCAGAAAACAGACTCTACAACTCAGGGAGTTATAAAGCAGGTATGTTTACTCCGGTGCTGGGGTGCAAGGGGATTTCTCCACAAAGATTGCACACCCACAGCACATTTTACCAAAAACTTATCGAGTGTGGATATACATATTCATTGATTACATAACACAAATACCCATGTGCATGAGTGAGGCTGGGTTAGTTCTAGAGGCTGGTGTCAGCAGTTTATGTTCTCTTTGCACCTGCGCATTGACTCCTGGTGGGCATCTCTGGAGGTCTGTTGGAGGAAGTCTCACAGTCTTTCTCACCTTGTACTTTTCCTCGGAGCATGCGCAGATTCTCTTAGCCAATTTCTTGAATAACAAGAATGTTTTCAGCTGGTTTACTCATTCTATCTTATCTAAAAGTACCAGTATATCTGCTTCTGCTGTCCATATATGGCTATCTATTCATTACCGAGACTAAACTAGTTAGAGCACATCTGTTTCCCGAGGACAAAAACATAATATTTTGCTGAACACTGCAGTTCTTCGTAGATTTTCATAGTAAACTGCTTTGTTTTGATGAACACAGTAGCAGTAGCCCTTGGTAAGCTTCCACAGAACAGTCAGGGCAAGCAGGATTATTAAGCAATATTCAGAAATCATTATAAGTTGCTATAAGTAAATAAGTTGCAAAGCAGGTGATCATTTCCTTGTATCACCAGTGTTCAAAAACCAGGTATGAGTACATACATGGTGGATGGTCCATTGGCTTCTTGGAGTTTCTCATTCAATTGTAGGTCAATGTCTGCAGCACAAGGGACACTGTGAAAAGGGTAGCAGAGGACTGTTGGTGAGCTCTCATCATCTAGGCTGCATCCTCTGCAAGGAGAGTGGTAAGGCTTTGATTTCAGGCTTTGATCTGTACCTGCAACAATCAAAGCCTGTGTTCAAAGTGGAAAATAGTGATGTGCATTGGGGAGGGCGTGCAGAAGAAAAATGTGTGGTAACAGGGGATTACAGTGCTTGACTTTTCCTGATGTACTTTAGTAAATGTTACCCTGACTGACTTATGGTCATGGGATCACCAGAGTGAAATTGGGATTTGATCCTGTGGTCTTTGAGTCACCACGCAGCAACTTTTGACTGTCCCTTTTGTGTTCCATCATAACAAGGGATCATGTTGAGTGAGCACAATCTGAAACTGAGGAAGCAGAAGTTGTTCCTGACTTCTTTGCATCTTAAAGCACACAGCAGTGGCTGTCCTGAAAAC
Source organism: Strix aluco (assembly GCF_031877795.1). Lineage (NCBI taxonomy): Eukaryota > Metazoa > Chordata > Aves > Strigiformes > Strigidae > Strix > Strix aluco. The sequence continues at coordinate 21,791,654 of NC_133935.1, forward strand.
AACTACCAGCTGACTAAGCTGTGTTTAAAACAACGAAGCAGAGACAATATATTCCATCTCTCCCACAAATCCGTGTATCAACAGGAAAAGTAAAATGTGTACAGAGCTAAGATATTTACTTTCCCTGTACTTGGTGTTTAAGGCAAAAATGCTAATAGAACTGTGGATGTGGGGTGGCTTTTTTTCCAAATAGTGATTTGAAAGTAAATTTTTGCTAGGTCTCTTAACTAGATTTTGCCCATAAAACTGTGTCTCAGACTTATTCCTCCAGATGTGAACTGTCATCTCTGATGCATGTGAGCTTGGAGCTACCTGACTCACTTCAAACCTCAATGGTCCTAAATCAATAGAGACATATCAGCAGTAGTTGTTAAGCGTAGCTATGGATCTACTTAAACTGCCAACTTATAAATCAAGTTACTTTTGGTACAGCTCCTTGAATGGTGTAGTTCCTAATTGAGTGAATTCAAGCAAATTCTTTATATTTTTCAGCTGAGAGGGGTACTGATGCACAGATTAGACATAGCAAATCCAGGTTAGCAGCAGGCAGAAGGTAAAACATGAGTGCAGAATGAGTAATGGATAGAAGCCAGTATCACAGTGATAGATGAGGCTGTGCCCTTCTGGGGGGAAAAAAAAAAAAAAAAGATTTCTGCTCTTTCTGAATCAGTGTAAATATTCACCCTAAGATTCTAAATCAAAGCATGAGGCAGGAGCAGTGATAATGCCAAACTGCCAGATGACTATGTAAAATGCTGTGAAGCAGACTGTCTTGGAGGGACCCTATGCCACTTGGCTTTCTGGATTAGACTGTACCAGCAATAGAGATGACAAACTGCACCAAGAATTTACACCCCTGTGCAGCAGTACCTAGAAAAACTTGTCACCATGAGCAGTAGTGTGATCATGTAATAAGCAAGGGTAAAAAAATCCAGGCAGCCCAAGATCAAAGACATGACATAGCCTGCCTTGTCTAGGTTGACCTGTCACAAAGACCCCCATAAACCCTGATTTTGATAAATCACTTAATTTCTTTGATTTCTGTCTCCTGAGCCACATAAGATCAAAGACAAATGCTGGTCTCTCTTAGTAGACTTTGGGAGCAATTTTAACTTGGCCCTGTTTACAGAAGCTTTTTAGTCACTATACCAAGCTGATGAAAATGAACGTATGCAATACCTCCCACTCCCTCTCCCCTTCTCTTCCCCGCGCAGTTTGAATAGGCATGGTATGATTCACAGGCAGAGGTACTCCTGGGTACCTGGGTACCTTTTCTTGGGCTGTGAACTCCAGAGTCTGAAAACTACAGGTTCTGGAGTAAGTGTGATGCCCTTCCTATCTTTTCACTGCAGAAAAATACCTTGACTATGGGAGCTGATCAGATAAATGCTTAGGAATGTGGCTGGAGAGCAAGACAACAGGGTTAGCAAAATGAATTTTTTAACTGTAACCTGGAAAGCTCTAGAGATCCCAGCAACCCATTGGAAAACAACAAATGGTCCTGAATGCTCTGCCTCTGCCTGACCTCATCCCTCCTGAGCCCAGAGGCTTGGTTCAGCATCCTTGTGCCTGGCAGCTGGCCTGTCATGAGGGCTCTGCTGGTGGTCTGGGTTGGTGCTCTGGAAAGTAGTAATTTCTTGAAAATAAACTTTGTCGCACCTCCTGCCAATGTCTCACCTCTCCCTGACCCAACCTTACCCAATTTCTCAGTAGAAAGTTATCTAAATCAAGAGCAGTACTTTAATTGCCTGTAGATCCAGTGGAGACTTGTTTAATGTTGGCTTGAGTGACTCTCATATGGTTATGTCTTGCAAGCATGTGAAATGCACAACCATGGTATCAGAATTGACAGATGTTGTCAAACATCAATTGGTTTTCAACTGAAACTGGGTATCTCAATCCACTGTGGAGGTTAAAATGCAGAGTGAAAGTAATAATTATGATGACATTCATAAAGCAACAGGCAATTACAGTTTGACACAGATAAAACCTTTCTCTGGCATGAGGTATTTAACACATGAGCAATGTAAATGTGCCTAAGCTATTTAGGCGAATAAGAGCCGCTCTCTTTTAGCAGCCTCTGAATGCTCCAGACACTTCTGAAAACAAGGCTTAGCTTCCCATGTCACTTTTGTGCTCTGAAAATATGATGCGCTGCTTAAAAGAGCTTTAAAGTGGAGAAGGGGGTAAGTCACACCTGAACATTTTACAAACTACCTGAAAATGCAAAAGCTTGAACAATTCTCTGTCATCCTGTGGTGGTGCAGTCGCCCCACCCCCCGTGCCGGGCCACATACCAACCTGGAGAGATAATTACTGCTGATGGCAGTAAACAGAGTTAAGACGCCCCTTCCACGAGCCTGGCTCAGCCTTCCTTATCACTTGGGAAGGGTTATAACAGCTCATCACCTCCTACCGACCTGGGAGAACAGTAACAGAACTGCACACCCAGCCAGTTCTTGGCAACTGGCCAGAACACCTCACTGTCCAAGGTGACAAAAGTCAATTATCTTGGACCCTATAAACAGGTGCCCCAAAGTGAGATCCTTTGAGCTCTCCTGGACCGCAGCGGGCCTGTGACCAGCATCTCCCCTGAGCTGGGATGCCCCTCAGACATCAACTCCTCGAGGGACAAGGCCAAGGCAAAGTCGACCCTCTCAATCATCGCCTGTTGAGGAATGCCGAGGCATCGTGAGTATTTACTCTAAACTCGAGAAGAGGGAAATTTTAACTTGGAGCTAGCTTCTCCCTCACCCACCTGCTCTCTGCTTACCGATGTGTTTAGGTATACACAGTTATTCTCACGAGTGTGGGGACATACATATTTTTACTGGATCCAAATACTTTGTGTGACTGTATGTTTTGTATTTGAATGCGTATGTATATATGTATAGATTTAAGGTACCATATAGTAAGTTAGTGTGAATCCTGTCATCTTCGAATCTGTAACTAAGTCGCTATTTCAAATTATTTTGCAAACCTTTAAATTGGTTAATGATTAAGTGCTGCTAGTTATTAATAATTTTTGATTTGCTGTTAAATCATTACCGTGTTAATACTTTCATCTGTGACACATCTCAGGTCAGATATTCTGAGACAACAAGAAAAATACCAGATGTGTTAATTTATCATGAGAGTTACAAGGTATAAAATGAATATGCCGTAAAGATAAAAAAAATGATAGCTTGCTTATTTTTATAATTAAAAATTGCAAGCACTTTATTTGCAAATATCTTAAAATTTTATGAGTAGATAATATCCAAGATCAATGTATATATTATATCAATATACTGCTTAGCTTTGCAAATGACTTGTGGAAGTCTGGGTAGTTCTACTCAGTCAACTTCAATAAAAAATTAGAAAAATCTCTTTCCTTAAGAGAAAGAAAAAATCTTGATGTTGATTTGGCATGGATCCTAATATGGATAAGAGGGGAGGGGAAAAAAATGCTCTGCTCTGGGACAGGAGGTGAAAACTACAAAAGGAATGGTAGGATTTGAGCTTTCTTTGAGTTAGTCAAATGGATTCCAGGGAAATTATTTAGAGTGCAGGTACCTGATGTGTATGAACTGTCTAAGCCTTCTAGGTGTCTACCCTGCCTGAGAGCATGAAGAGCAGAATTGTCCAGCTACCCCTGAGTCAGTTCTTATAAGCTGTTGCTGCTAAGCAAAGTCACTTGCAGGGTCTCTAGTGTGTTGTGCTGTTCCAATAATGTTGTTATGAGTTTGTACTGTTATAAAAGTTAACTGTGAAAGATGAGCTAGGAGGAAGTACATGAATAAAACAGCATCGAAGCTGAAACTGCGACTGAAGAGAGGGATTGGAAGATACTATAATACCTCCAGAAAAATCCTCCCTGCAAAGTCTGCATGAGTTAGAATATTTGCCAAGGGTAAGTAAGAAAAGGTTTAGATGCACAGCCAGGAGTGACAAGCAATGAGAAGAAATGCATTCAGCTGGTGCTACATGTGTGCTATTTCTCCAGGACACTGACAAAAAAAGTGGTAGTCTAACATCACAAAAGAAAAATGTGAGAAAGCTGTAGCCAAAGACCAGGTAATTGTAAAGAAGGACAGAAGCATATGAGGGAAAGGTAACTGATAAAATTACTGACTTAAATGAAGCAAAGGACCAGGAAAAGTCAGTGGATAAATAGGCATTACCACCTACATACCAAAGAAAACTATGGCAAATACTGGTGCAACTTTCCTGAGAAGAATCTGCAAAAGACCTTATCAATGAAAGTTAGGAAGGTGAGGTTAGTCTCAGCCTGGAAGATCATAAATTGCCCAGATTTCTTCTGTAAGAATCGCTGTACAAACATCAAAGAGGCCAACAAATGGTAGGGAGAGGGAAGCCAGTCATACACTTGCAGGTTTTATTTAGAAGCTTCCATCACAATCCACTGAGGAATGTTGTAAAGTGTGATGTGCCAAGAAAAATAGCATAACAGTCTGATGTTATTCTTAATTATCAACTTGAACAATTGATCCACTGTAGATTTAGCATCCAAATTGAATGCATTCTTTCATGTCCAGTAAATAACATTATTGACTTCATTATGAGAAAACTTGCAGATATACATATTGAGTCATTACATGCCTCGATAACAATATATTAGAATAATTGCATGTAGATTATGTAGCTCTTTGATGTGACGGTTCAGTCAGGAACAAGGAAACACAAGGAAACCATCCAAAAAAGAGGACATTAGTAATTTTTTTTCTTTGGGGGGGGGGGGTGGGGGGTGGTGAAGAAGAGTCCTACAAATAAATTTAATAAGAAATCAAAATCTGGACTCTAGTTTAGAAGACAAAGACAAAAAACTGACTCAATTTACATATCTTGGCAGTCATATCCTCATGAAAACATCAGAAGCTGGCTAAGGCATGGTTGCATTTGGCAGCTTAAGATTTGTTTTTGGGAAATCTGCAGTTTAAATTGAATCACTGAATCTTCAGTGTTCCATTTTAATAAACGTATTTGAAAGTTGTAGCTCTTCTAAAAGTGCAGAAGTAAATCTAAAAACTTTGAAATGCTACAATAAATTCCTAAGAAATACAGGGATTCAGCAACTGTCAACAATGTTTGAGGGAGCTTTTAAGAAAAGAGGTTGGAAAACTTTGGATGCTATGTTGAGAAAGAGTGTCTACTTGAATGCTTGAGCAGTTGAGTAACTGCCAAATTATGCAAAAGAGATGAAGGAACCTAGAATCCCTCCAGGGGTAATATTCAGAAAGCGGGAAAAATACTGCTACTCTCCAGGACACTAGAAGAAACGCACAATAGGGATAAGAGTGGTGGGTATTTCTTTATGGATAGTAATATTTAATACACTAAAGACAGAAGTCTGAACACATAGTTATCTAATTTAACGGTGATTCTTGGCATATTTTTAAAAAAATACACACAAAGCTCTAATGAGAACTAAATTCTATTCCATGCATCTCTTGACACCCTAGGAACTGAAGATTAAATGTGTAAGTAGAAGATTTCTCTCTTGAGATTTAAAAAGCCCACCTATTTCATGTATAGCACACAGCACAGCTCATCTGTGAACACTCTCAGTGCCTTGTCTGAGAGAACTTTCCTAGAAAAATTGGTGTGCTCTAAAGGGAATTTTTTTAATAACCTCAGTTTACAGGTTAGTCTTTCTGTCAGTGAGGACTCAGTTCTCTGTAGTTATGCTGGTAAGTACAGGCAAATGAGGCTTTTCTTACATCTGTGTCAATGCCAGTTTGGGGTATAGAGAATTATGTATTATAGACATGGGCTGGTTTTGCCAGTGTGTGGAAATAGACAGAAAGTTCATTGCAGGTATAGGCTCATTTCTTGCTAAAAGGAATAAGCTCTTTTTTTAGGTTCCCTGTGTTGATGTCCAAGACAACACATACAGTGCCCTCCTTCATATGGTGCTTTCTCCTTTAGTAAATCAATCTTAATATCCGTGCCAGTGCTCTGGGGTTGTATTTGTTACTCAAATTGTCTGCCTCTATGTCTATTTTTATATAATTAGAGTAATTTGAACTCAACCAGTTGCCTTAATGCTGAAACAATATATATTAATTCATGACTGGATTTGTGGTGGCATATCCAAGTTAACATTTCTGGAGAAACATAGAAGAACATAAATGACTGCTTTTTTTTTTTTTTTTTGAGGCAATGGACAGGACATGATCCTTTGCTACGGTGTGGCCTCTCTTAAAAAATAAATGTTTGTAGAAGCTGTAGATAGGCTGGCAAAAGGGAAAGGGTAACTTTGGTAACTTTATTACAAAATATGATAGAGAAAAAACTTCCAAACAGCGCTAGATGTTTGGGAAACTGAGCCAGCTGTGAAGTCTGGGTTGGATGTTACTCGGGAAATTTGTGGCCAAACCAAGACCAAGGAGGATAAGGAATGTTGAATTAATATCTTGCACTTCATTTAAATGTCTGGAGATGCCTAGAAAAAAAACAGCAAGATGGTGCAGAATTGGGACACAAGGGCTTTTGAATAGTACTATGTTGGTTGTAAGTGCCTGGAGAATTGACTTCAGGCTGGTGGTCCCAACACATCACAAAAAGAATTACTTCTCTCTTGATTGTGGGTGCATCTTTCTGCTTTCCTTTTGCCAGATTCTTCTCTCCCTGCAGCTCAACTTCCAGAGAAGAGCCCAGAGGTTGCAGCAAGGACTCCACAAGAACTTGTCCCAACTATTGTGTATTGCCCCATGCAGTTCATTGCGTTAATGGTCCTGGCTGAGCCGCCATCTTCTCTCACTCCTCAGCTACACTTCTTACTGTTAGCCCACAAAGCCAGCATTGCCCGCTGTTTCCAAAGAACAGCTCTTCAGTTTCAAAGGGTGCATTAAATCTTTTCATACAACTCTTTCTCCAACACCAGCTATCTGACAGAATGGAGAAAAACTTCAAACTCCAGCAGAACAACATCCAGTCCCAGCTGCAATATTCTCATCTTCTCCTGGCTTCTACAGACAAGTTTAAAATTTTCCAGAATTTAATGAAGTACATGGCAGAAGTCTCAGGCATTCTCTAGAAGGCTGTCCAAGAAAAACAAGAAAACTTTTGGAAATATTGCACTTGTCAACACAAGCAGTGTAACCATGCCCATCTGGCATACACCTGTATAGACCTTGGCTATGTCCAAAAAAAGCAGATGGAAGACATCATGCTCCTGCAAAAGCTTTTTTAACATGTTTTTTTGCTCCTGTGCCTGACTGCAGTGCTTGAGGGAATCGAGTAGAAGATCCACCCTTAATGCATTCTGTGGGGAAAAGAAATCCTTGAAGCATTTTGTACGAGAATGTTTATCCTGCATTTTTTTAAATGGTAGTGATAGATTATGTGATATTGTTTTTGTTAGAAAAATCTACCTATGTAGCTCATTAAAGATTGCTAAACTAGCTACAGCTCCAAACAAGTCATCTCTCTGCCTTATATGTCTCTAAGTTATAATAAATGTAGCTGGCACTCTGAAATATGCAATGACTTTTATGAATGCCATCATGATTTTAGCTTTCTGAAATCTTCTGAGCAATCCCTAGAACAATTGAGGACATCTGTCTGAGATTGTCTTCATCAATGGTGTATGTGATGCTTTCCACATAACATGCTCTCAGGCAAGTTCTGTGGGGCTTCTGTGTCATCATTCCTTAGAAAACCAAAGCAAAACAACAGAAAACTGTGACAAGAAGCATATTTTAGTGTGATTCTATTCTGTCATGAGCCACTAAGATTCACAGATTTAACATCGTAGAACCAGAAAAGGCACCTCGTGCTTTGGATGAGACTTCCCACGGGTAGTAGGTTTGCTGATGACATTAGGAGAATTTTGCACTATTTTTCCATTCTATTGTCCTTGAGATCTGAGGAAGACTTCATCATGAAGTTATGTCAGACCTATTGATTTTTGCTTTTATAAATATCTTAGGTCAGATAAATCTACACAATTTAGTATCCTTGCAATTCCTTTAGCTGTTTTCTCTATTTTTATTTTTTGTTAAGATCCTTTTCACAGGAGGAGGCTGGTCAGCACCTATCTTTGGACCTCCTAACAGAGGTGCTTTTAAAGTTCAGAGGTTTGTCTTTTATTCCTGATGCTTTGAAAGAAGCAAAGGGACTGGAGGCACATACTTGTTCTCTAGCATTTTAAGCTGGTTGCTGTTTCAAATTTTGAATGATGACTTCAGCCATGTTCCCTACATTTCATCCTTATTATGGTTCATGGATCTGGAAGATGTGAGATGCCTGCTTTACTGTTCTGATGCAATCAGTTAACCTTCTTTAGTGACCCAGGAGTCCAGAGGGGAAACTCATCTGAATGACCCTCCAATTCAGGATCTCTCAACCACTTGGAAAGCTTGTTTGGGCATAAATATATCTTAGAACCCTGAAGCCCGTGACTGGTATACAAAGTTTTCTTCTCCCTTCCTCATCGATTAATTAGTCACACAGGTGGATAATACCATTATCAAGTAACTAAAAAACAGGAGGTGAGAAGACAACCCCTCACTGTGTCAGGATCCCATACTTCTTCATTCTGCCCAAGATATTTCAGTACCTATACATGTTTCTTTTAATTAGTAGAAATTTTTCAGACTTAGCCATCAAGGGTCTCTTGAGAAAAGAAGATTCCCTGGAACAGAACCACTTGAAATAGAGGAGTTGTGATCCCATGCATTGTGTAGAAGATGGCTTCCTTTCCTTTGTACATTATGACTGTTGTACATATTTAATTCTGAGAATCCTAAGAAAGTAAGGCTGAGGTTTGTCTATCATGAGACAGGTGGTCCTGGTATTTTGCTCTGCTGGTAATTGCAATCTAATTGATAGCTTCATGTACCTTAGCAGATACTGTCTTTCAAAACAATGAGAAAATCCTTTACCTGGTCCCTTGATCTATTTTTATAGCAAATTAGTTTTTGCTTGACTGAAGGTCCAATAAAAGACCTGTTCTTCTTCAGAGGTTCAATGCAGTTTATTTACAAAGCCAACTTTTTCTTTCTACCTGAGCACTTCAGAACTAGTCTTCTCTGCAGACCTTGATAGTGGTAAGTTCTTTGCTCCTCCTGAAAGGATGTGCTTTTTTTTTTTTAAACGTCTTCATCGAAGTCTACTAGGCAGTAATATTATGCAAAATAACCTCCTATATTCTTAGCCTTCTTCTAGAGTTTCTTACTATGGCCATACAAATCATCATACAGAAAAAATCTAGGATAAAGGTAAGAAATCCTAGTTTTTCCTTAATGTCATACTAACCCAGGAAAAGAAAATCTTACATTGTGTGATGAATTTTTTTCAAGCTACGCTGGGCTAAGGGTAGTTGGTAGCAATTAAGTATCTACAAAGAGGTTGTCTAAGTACTTTGGAAATTCAATTGGAGCCTTTTATTTTGTAGCTGGGAAAAAAAAATTCTGATGTGTCAGGAATTGGACAGACTCTTTTCTATGGCACATTTTTCTATGACACATTTTCTATGTGGAGAATATACTACTTCAGATGGACCTAAATCCTCTAGAGTTACCCAGGAAGCTTGATGTTCACATTTAACGGTAACTGTACCCAGGCATGGGCTTTCTGACAGTATGCTGGCTTTAGGGGTGTTGTCTATCAGTCTCTGTTCAGGTGTGACCCCTTGTGCCTGTTCTGTAACATACAGAGGATTGATCTATTGTTCACCAAGAGTGGAATCTGTGCAAGCAGCCGCTGGAAAAGCAAGAAAATTTTATTGACCTTACAGTAGTTGTGAATCTTTAAATATGTTTTCTGGGTTGAATCTATAATCTGTTCTTCCTCCTGATATTATGGGATCTTTCCTGCTGGGACTCCATACTGACCCCATATAAGCCATGTAGGCTAATTCCAGTCTTTATGCAGTCCTCTAGAAAGATGTGAGCCTGATTTTATTGTATGTGTAGCAGGATGGATACTGACATCAGAAGGCTCTAGTCCCAAAGTCCTGATGTGAACAAACACTGATGCATGTAGAACACCTCAAAGCATCACAGTTTCTCCAGAATAGATAACAGTTCCAAAAGTTTTTGAAACTTCATATCTAAACACATTTGGATGCAGACAATATATAGTAGTGACTGCACATCACTTGTAGACTTCAGAAAAAGAGGAAAGAAGGATTTTTATTATTTTTTTTTTTTTAATAATGAGGAATGTGAAACAGTGAGAACAAACTACCAAAGTAGTGGCATGCATTTAAGTCTACGCTGAAACTAGTTCTTATGTGCAGGCTTTCATTTGTGTTATGTAGAGAAGTCTGTTATTTCATTTTCTGTTTATGTTGCATAAATACCTAATAATGTTAGCTACTGCTTTTCTTTTACATCAATTAGAATTTGAAAAAGAAAAAAAATACAGATTTGGGTCCTCTCTGTTCCTTCTTGATGAAAATATGAAAAATATACTATCAATTAGCATTCAATGAGAAGTAAAAAATTAAGGATAATATCTGGGGAAAGATGAAAACCATTAGTGGTTAGATTTAAAAATGATGAGGCAAGGTAAATTTTAGCTGGCCAGAGGAGAAAGTTGGGGAATTGTATGTTAAAAATCAGGTAAAAGTTTTGGTTGAATATCTGATTGGATCCTTGACTGAATAGGGAGACAGTATGTGTACAGATTGAAAGATAGTAGTCAAATAATATTATACTGGATTAAGAGTGTTCATGATATTGGTACTTGATGTCAATCTTTTGTATATGTAAGATTAGTTAAATTCAAAGGAAAAAAGGAGTATTACTGTTCTTGGAAAGACTTTTGATGAAGTATTGCATTATGTTACGTATTATGCATTATGTTACATATTATGTATCAAGAAAAACCAACTACAATAAGATAGCTTCACAGACTTGGAAGGTTGCTACTAGATGCTTAATACATTGGAAATACTTGTCCAGTGAAGTTGTAATCAGGATTTATTTGGTGAAGGGTTTCCATTCTTCCTGAGGCACTCACTATGATTGCTGTCACAAGTTACTGAGCTAAAGGGACCTCTGAGTCTCATCGTATTCAGCCACATGGTTTAGAGAACTTAATTTTATATATTTCTCAGAGGTTTGCAGAAAGGGGACATAGGGCCTACATATGGTCAATTCACAAAAGGTACACTTCTTGAGAAAAGTAAAACTACAGTCGAAGACAGAGAAATATTTGAGTATCTGGAAAGGATAAAAGTAAGTGGGGTTCATCAACGACAGAGATTAAACCCAAAGAAAAGATTGGGCAAGTTACTTTGACCTGGAAAATCTTTAGGACAGAGACTGTTTTTATTGTTCTTTACTGGGTCTGGGATAATGCCATCCTATTACAGCAGCTCTTCAGGGCTCCCATATTGCAAATGAAATAAGAATAGTAGCTATGGAAGAAAAGAGTGTGGCATTTAGGTTATGAAACGTGATTTCCTACTTGAAGACATAAGTCCTCTGCATTGGTGGGATGTGGGTGGGCTGGTTGATTCAGAGGATTGTTTTCACTGTCCTAGGGTTCAGGAGTAAACTGAAGGGGTTTGATGTGTTAGTAAAATGACTCTCTGGAAGAATCCTACAGCTGCAATACCTGCAAGATATCACGGAGGAAAATATACCTACCAACCTGTAGAAAAACACCTGTCTGAGGTGTTTTTCTACATCTTCTAGTAATTTGTGCTATTTCATACATGACCAGGTTCCTCAGTATGTGTGCCAGTGCTGAAAAGGTGTAACTGCTCTATATGGCACACCCCTGTAAAAGCAAGTTGGTTTTGCACCTAAAAAAAGAATCCTGTGTTGCACATAAATCTGCTAATGTAGATGGTTTTAACATTCAGAAACAAGGAGGAGGCAAGAACTTTTAAAATTCCAATTACTTCCTTCAAGAAACTGTCTGAATTTAGGTAGATCCAGAAAACCTGGATCAGGGTGAATTTTTAAAGCTCTCATGCATACGTGTGTGCTCAGCTTTGAAAAGTGGAAAATCAAAGCACTTGCTGGACATCTAATCGTTCTCTTTATGTGCTCCTTTTTGCATGCTTTACTCTTTAGCTCATTAGAGCATTTGATCTCATTTTTTTTGTTAGCACGTTAGAAATTACACTCTTACCTGTCTAGTCCTGGCTGCAAAGAACTGGGACTCTGAGAAGCAGCACTTCCAGTGTATGAATGCTGAATAACAGAAAAGCTGGTGAGATAAAGGTGCTTTTGGTAGAGATTATTTTTCTTTTCACTTCTACCATCATCCACAATTTTTAACCGTTGTTTCTGAGTTTCAGCAAAGCTGACCATGCAGACTCCTTGGGGATACTCTGGATAGGAGTGCTATTGTCTGTAGAGAACCTGAGGAGTTTGCCCAGGATTTAGAGATGGGGGAAGAAGCAGCAGCAACAAGATGGTGGGTTGTGATCAGTGCTTTCTTTTCTTTGGCTCCTGCTGGGCATAGTTAAGTTTTTAGTATTTTCTTCAGAGAAATGAGACTCCCGCAAGGTCCCCTCTATGCCCAGCTTTCAGGCCACACCCCTGGCCTGGAAGTAGTGGTTTGCCATCACACTGCTTGCACACTAGAGTTGTTACGGCTGTGAGCAATTGCAGGTGGCCCTGGTAGCCAGGGCAGTGCTATTCTTCACAGCTGAAATGAACAGGGGCCCTTTAAAAAACTCGAGATCTCTGAGGTCAGCTCTGAGTAATGTTTGCCCTGACTGTGAAAATAACTTGATTGTAAAAAAACATTTATGACGCTTTCAACTCTATCAGTCCATATATGTTGTCAAGATGATTTTGAAAGATAGACCATAGACCAGGGATAGAAACATGCTTATTTTTTAAACAATCCAAGATTAGGGCAAGTGTTTACAGTTTTGCAAATCAAAGAAGCCTGGGACTTGATTCTTTGGAGACCCTAAAGGCCAGCTCTGTCAGCCAGAAATAAAACTCGCTAGATAAGACAACATAACTGTATTCTGAATCCTTGTCCCATGGTGACATGATCCTGCTGTGCTGAACAGTCTTAGATCTACGCCATTGACTGCTCCCCCTGGGAAGCAGCATGGCCTTCTGTGACCTGTCCGTGCAGAGCGCTCCTCTGACACAAGCATCTGCTTATGACTCCAGTGATGGGGCTGTTTGCACAGCCACTGTTTACGATGGCATGTGGCAGTTCTGGCTGCACTTCAGTGTTGTCATCTTGGGTTTATTTTGAAATGACTGCTCCATGTTCTCCAGTGCCCTTCATACCTTTCTTCCTGCCTTTGGAGAATTGATTTACAATGTCTTTCAGACTTTGGTCAGCATAGCCTTGACCAGTCCCTTTTTCTAGGGGAGGAAGGAAGAGGAGAAAAAAACCAACAGCCAACAACTGTTGATTCTGGCTTTACACAGTGTAAATACCATTGTGCTGCAAAATGAAAAACTAAGTACGCAGTTTAGATATCTAACTTTGAAATGTGTGGTGGTAATTGAGTTTCAGTTTCTTTTTTCTTTTCTTCTTTTTTTTTTTTTTTTTTCTCTTTAAACATGATTTGATTAAAGATCCCTTTTGACCAAATTTGGAGAGATTTGGGTAAAGGCTTTTGAAGAATGCCTTTCTGCTCCAGCTCACAGTGAAATTCATCCAAATATATGAAACGGAAAGGTTGTTGATACAGTTTCTTTGGAAGCTGTGTTGTATTTTCTCCATATTTCAGGCTGTTTCCTTGAAACTTTCTTTCTGCCTATTGCTCTTCTCACTAAACCTGAATCAAAACAAAAATTTTTTTTTAAAAAAAGTGAACTTCTGAGTCTGTTCTAAGTGCTCTTCTGTGGCTCCCAAAAAAGCGCTCTGCTAAGATTTCCAATGACTGTTGTATGCCTGGACAGTTGAGTGGTAAGATGAGGCAGGAGAGTACTATTACAGAGCTATACAGGAGCCTTTTGTGGGTTCAGTAATTGTGGAAATTTATCCCAGTTTGACTGTGCCAAGCTCCACGTCCCTCAACAAACTGCTGGATTTCCTTCCAAGATTAATAACAAAAATTTAAACAACCATTCCTCAGACTCCCCCTAAATTTTTGCCATTTTGGCTCAAGTGTTTGTCAGCTCCTTTTCATCTTGTCAGTGGTAACACCATCACATTCTGTTATACTTCTTTCTGCCTTTTACTGAAAAATCCTTTAGCTGCAATAAACTGGGCCTTTTTCCTTTCCTCTTACTATTCTCATAAGCCTCTGAGATGTCTCAAGCATCAGTGCTAAAAATCTCTAATAAACTAGAACAATAGTGGCCTTCCTTCTGTGTTTGTTTCTTGCCAATTGTGTTCGGGGTTGCCAAGACGAGTCTTTAAAGCTAGTCCTGAATCTTACCAATCTCTCCATCTGACATTTTGTTCCATAGATCGTATATTGTTTTGTGACTATATATTGTGTGTATCCTTGATTTCATGACTAATTGCATATCATTATAAACATTATTACTAAAATAGTTTTGACAGTTGTCCATAAGAATACTCTACTAGCTCTTCAGTATGCCTACCCATAACGTAAGAAATTATGTATTAGAGATAACTGATCTGCTTTCTGCTAATTTGCTTTTTGCTACTTCTTCACTTTTTTAATTATTTCAGTTGTTTTAGAGATTGGCAATTATTTAGATTCTGTAAAATTCCTTAATAGTAAAGGATTCCCTATATCTTTATGGATCTGATTTTGCTTTGTCTTTAGTGTGGTATCTTCTGCCTAGACTGCATTTCTATTCCCAGGGGTTTTTTTAGTCCAGACTTGTCTGAAATGTGTTTTTTTACATTTACATGTGGTTGGTTGATTTTTTTTTTGGGGTGGTGGTGTTTTGTTTTGTTTTGCTTTGTTTTTGAGCAATTAGGTTCCCACACACAGACTAGTAGAGGAGTTTTTCACATTCTCCATTAACAAGTCTGTTCTGGGAGAACAGTACTCTCTCAGGTATTGCTGTAAGTAATCACGGCATCATACCTGTGATTGACTTTGTCTGTTAATGTGCAAGTTGTGAAAGGTAGACCTTCACTGTCACTTCTGCTTATTTAAGGTAAATTCATTAACATTTTCAACAGTTCCCAGTGTCTGTTCTACTTTGTCTCATGTTCTCTTCTGCTTTCTTGGTGTCTCGTCCCATGTGGTGGGTTACAATGGGGGTGAATCTTTTGAATTCCCTGAGAGCCTGTGTGCTGGTGGAAGAGCTGGTCTCTGCTCAGCAGAGCCACAGGGTGGCTGAGTCACAATGACTCAAAGGAACCATTGTGCTGGTGACTTTATTAACTGACCACTTCAGTGAATGTATGGAGACAATTTGGCAACAATCCACTGATAACCGTCTGGGGAATGAATAAAGGCACTTTGGCGATGAGACTATTTTCCTAATAACCTGTCAATGATCAACTGATTGCAATTCCATTTGTACAAAACTTATACACATGAATATATGTAAAAAGGAGAGAGAGAGAGCAAAAAGAGGAAAGACAAAAGAGAGGAGGAGGAGGGGATAGGAAAAGGAGAATTGTTACCCTTGGATCCCGTGTTGTCTCAGAGTAGCCAGCTTGGTCCGTAGGTGGAGGGTTGACAAAGACACACGTGGGGTGTTGCCTTTATATAGTCTTTCTTACACGTGCACAATAGGTCGTTCCAGAAGGTTCTTGTTTTCTCTGGCTTGTACCTGCACAGTTAGGTAAGTTCTGTCTCTGGGCAACATCAGGAAGGAGGGGAAGAGAAATGGCCCACCGCCCCACCTCCGCAGAGCTCACTCCACTTCTCTCCCACAGGGCATCGCACTCGAGTTGTTTGAGACATCCTCTTTATGAACAGTTTCTTGTTTACAAACAGTTCATGACACTTGGGATATGAACGAACAGTAAGTCTTTTGCATGAAATTAATTTTGCAAATATGTGACAGTTTCCTTCTTTCTAAACTTCCTGACTCTTGGCCATATTCTGCTCTAACAAATGTATTGTCAATCCTCAAACATTTTGAAATGTTTTCACGTTTGCCGTGACTGGATTCTCTCCAGACATGGAACTCTGTTCCCACATGTGACGGCAATGATATTACAGATGACCACTTTGGTGATCCAAGTGCCAAGTGCCTCTGCTGCTTCCTTTTTTTTTTTTTTTTTTTAATCTTGTTTTCCTATTCCTTTCCACAAATTTGCCATTTTCAGGCAGCCAAGCCATTATCATTCTGTTCGTTGTCTTCTTGAGAAGAAAGCTAGCAACAAGAAATAGAAAAATAACCACTGGCCAAGTATCTGTTCTGCCAGGGCCTAGCAAGTATGGTGAGGCTACCTTTTGTGTCTGCCTGTGCTTTCAGCAGTGAGGACAACTAGGGTCGACATGAACCTTCACAGCCTTGTTGATGACTTGAAGACAGTTTGAACTTACAGTGCAACTTGTACAAATATGTGTATTCTATGAATTACACTTTTCATGCTTAACAAAATACTTAATATCAATAAGTACAGTTATTTACATTCATAGTAGTATGATACCTCGATGTTAACACCTTGGTTTAAACATAATTGCCAAAGCCTGTTCCTCAACATGTGTTGCATGTGTGCTTCCTTTTAAAAATTTTAATATTTTGAAATAATGATTTTTTTATCAGACTTGAAATGCATCATAATGATGCACATATCACTCATGATAATGAGTCACTGTGTAACAAAAACAGTATCTTGATAGGGGACCTCTTTTAAGCAGTCTTGGCTACTGCAGCAGTCTCCAGGGTAGGATTTAGAGGTGGCAGATAGATTAAGTTGCTTCTAATTTATACCAGAATGGACTAGAGCAACAAAACATGGATTTGTTTTCTGCCAACAGTTTAAAATCTAAATCCATATATTTTTCCATCCACTCATGCTGAATAGAAGTTGTGAACAGCAAGGCAGTAGAGTTTGAAGAGCTGTTAGTAGAAGGCTAAAGAGCTTTTGTCTGAGCACAAATAGACCTAATAAACATACTCTAGGGAACAGAAATGACTTTGTGCTTGTGTCACAAGCACAAAATCTGGCTGGCATCCCTAGTTCAACCACAGACACAATCTGCTACACTGAGAAAGTAACTTAGTTTCTTTGAGAGGCACCTAGATCAATTTTTAGGTGAATAAAAGGTGGTGGATTTTCCAAAGTGGTAACTGCTGTTTCCATTGATTGTATTGGTGCCCAGATACAGATTACTGTGCCTAATCATCCATGTTTAAAGCTGCTGATCTTAATTGGTGATCACATATGTCAATTTTCTCACCTGTAAAATCATGATTATGTGTTCTTTCTCAAAAACTTTCTCTCTAACTTCAGAGTGTAACTTGGGTGGGACAAAGTCTGTGTCTTGGTGTGTATAGGGCACCTAACAGGATAGAGCCCTAACCTTTGTTGGCATCTCTAGACAGCTATTACTTTATATATAATAGTAAAAATGTGTTGATTTTGTTTTTTTTTTTAACCTGAGCATTTTCAGAACGCAACGTCACAGAAGTCATGAGTATCACTACAGTTCGCTTTCAGACATTATTGTGATGTCATAAAATTATGTACTTTGTATAGCCACTATCATAAGGGTTAGCTTGGACTGGGTAATATGGAATTTATTTTAAGTCAAGCTCAGCCTTGTCTGGTTGTGCCCAAAACTTTAAAACTTACTATCATTCCATGCACGAATGGCAAAAAGTTACTCTTCTGCTCCATTTATTACTACCTACCTCAATGGGAAGAGGTAGAAAACGAAAAAATTATGGTGGGATATCCATCTGCTGGGATAAAACTACTGTTGGTTTATATCAGCAGAATATTTGTTGAGAATGAGAGGGAAAGCTTTAGAGGTGGGGTAGCATTTCTTACACATTGTTAAACAGGATATGGGTTTTATTGATTAAGGCTATATTCTCTACAGCACTTATTTGTGGTAAGAGAAATGTATTTAGAGAAAAAACTCTGCTGAAAAAACATAGGATTGTTTTGGATGTAAGAGTTGTGGAGCTGTCAGCAAGCTTGTTACTGCTGTTGACATGATTGCTTGCTGTGATTCTTGATGGAAAAGCACATTTTCTGGAATTTTAGGTGGCATCTGCAGAAAATACCCAGAGGCATAATGAATAAGACACCCAGAACTAATTATCTGTGACATGGAGGGAAGTTTGTAGTGCTTCTATTTTGAGGGAATAATTCCAATTACTTGAGGACATTTTTAAAGCACTGGCATATTTGATAGAGGGGAGGGGAACCCAAGCACAGCTTGTCAATGGAATCTGTTGATGCTGGCGTTTAGTGGTGTAGATATTAACAGTAGGATAGTGCTTGCAATTGATTTAGCTTGAAAAACAACAGCATCCAGTGGAAAGCCAAGGTTTACAATAGATGAGTCTCTAAAGATAGGCTCCTCACTCTATTTACTTAAGAAGGAAGATTGCTTTTTAAAAGTGTCAAGTACTCATCAACTGCTATTAATACCATCAGAATTAGCATCAAAGGAAATAACTAAGAGTGGTGCCATAATCATTAAGTTCATTTTGTGCTACATAATCTGTTCATGTGGTCAGAAGCAAGCCAAATATTCAGTCTGCAGATTCTGGCCCAAATAAGCCTACTCTCTGATGTGAAATAATATAAAAAAACCCAGAATTCTGTGTTACAGACAAGAAGGTAATAAAGGTAGTAGAAGAAAGATCATATGGTCAACTCAGGGAGGTGTCAAGTCTTGTGGATTTGACATTGTATTTTAACTGTTCTTGTTCCTACAGGCAGCATGGAAAGCAAACATTGACAGAGAAGGTGGCTTGGCAGATGGACTTGGACAGCGTGCCCTGTGCAGAAGGGGCAGCATGGAAGGTGACACTGAGGCACCTGTATGCCTTTGAAGAAGGAGGCAGGAGATATGGACAGATTGGAACGCACATGGCCAGTATGTTGTGAGCTCAAAATATAGGCTTGCTGTGTAGGGGACTGAATTAGTTTCAGATGACATCATACATAATTACTGATTATATTTAGAATATGTGGTAATATGGTCTGAGACCTTCCATATGTTAATTCTGAAAACTTCAGTATATATCTACAGGAAGCCTGTGAAATCAAAACAAGCCTAGGTAAGGGAAATATTTATATGAAATTTAAGCATAAGTTCTGCAAAAAGGTAACATACCACAACCAAAGTTATTTTTTTTATTATCCAGGTTGGTTTTCTTTAATGTATGCAAGAATTGCACACTTACATATTCAGGCTTAGTTCATATTTTTGGACATGAAGGTATTTGTTCCATATTTATCAAATGTAGTGGTTTTGTTGAAAAGCAGAGAGTAAATATTTCTAATGTATTACATTATAATGTGAGTCCTAAGGCTCAAATACTTCTGTGGAATCTGTTGGCCAATGCTGAAAATATTGCCTCTGAAATATCTTAACTTACTATATATGGATGAGCTATTAAAAACTCCACAAACAACCCCCCTCCAAACAGCAACAACGAAGCAAAGTAAAACCCAAAAAACTCTTGTAGTCTTACTTTTTATGTGTAAGATCTCTTAACATCATTCTGTCCATCCTTACAGTGATCTCAGAAGCATAATACCAAATACTTGAAATTATGAATGTTCATTCTGATAGCAACTTTGTGTAGGTAAGTAGCCTGGGCCCTTAAACTCAGGTACAGGGAGCATTAAATTAGTTAAAAGCACATTATTAATCTAGGCTGAGCTGGGACTGAGGCAGACTACCTATAGAACATTCCTTCTACCTTTAAAAAAATCTTTTACTACCGGTAATGCATGGATTTCAGCTGAGTATCTCCGCGACAAACTAATGTGCAGATCCTTGATCCCCCCCCCCCCTTTTTTTTTTTAATAGAAAGTAATTGTCCTTTACAGAAATTCTAGTGAAAAAATTAATTTTTTGAAAAGACTGAAGAGTTTTGCCTGCATACCAAATAATTTGATGCAAAAACACTGCTGAAAGAAACTTGGAAATTGTAGATCAGTTGTCTTATGTTCCAGATCTACAAGGTGACATTTTGTTTCGATAGATCTCATAATAAAAGTTGCAAAATTTTTGGACAGTTAGATATAACCTGTTTGAGGAGCCCAGTTCAGACAGGGTGTACAACATTAAGTTTCTGGACTACAACATCTTATCTAAAGAGACTTAAAATTTGAGATGAAACATATTTTCTGTAGAAAGCCTACACTTCTCTCTTTCCTTCTCCTCCCCAACGTTTATTCAAAAGCCCAAAATTCAGTTGAAAAAGTGTTTTAACAGAAAATATTTGACTGACCTACTTACAACCTTCTATTTGAGAAAAATGGTTTACTCAAATCTGTTTAAAACTAAATCTTTGTTATGCAGAGAAGTTGTGATTTAGCCCAGGTGACATGGCAACTAGGGGTCAGGGCTGAGAGATGTCTTTGGGAAGAATTTCCCTTCTTCATTGTCTTTTGATTATGCATCTCCTCTCCCGCAAATAATTTCTACTGCTATATGCTGGACTGAACTACCACTCTGGCTGTGCAAGGAAGGAGTACAAATGATTCTCAGAATATTTTATTGAAGTTGTTTTTGTAGTAAATTCCAATGAGGCAGTGTCCCACTATTAGAGTTTGAAATATGAACCTGCACGTTCACATCTCACCCAATGCTGCCTTCTTTTCATTGAAGATTTCCAAACTTATAACATTTATTTTACTGTCATGGTGATATGAAAGCACCATGGCAGCACTTGCTGTCATTGGAAAAATTGGCACTGTTTGTTCTTCTGAGCTAATTGAGAAATGGAAGAAACCAGTTTCATCAATCTCACATTTTTGTGGTCTGGTAGTTTTGAAAAAGAGAACTTTTATTTTCTCCCCATGAATAAGGTGTAGTAATGAACTTTTCCATAACTTTGTTAAACCAGATCACGTAAATGCTCTGGAATGGGCTCCTTCTATACTGGTCAGGCAGAAGGAGGTATTTGCTGACTGGCTCTCACAGTCCTCTTTGGTGTGGTTGTAGCCGGTGTAAAGCAGTGGAAATGACTGAATACTAACATCAGGGGGTTGAGTAACCAAATGGAGAAATTATGCTAGCAGTAGGGGAAGTGAAATGGGCATCACAGGGACAATATAAACAGTGAATAACAGTCTTGGCTGAAATAGATGTGAAGGGTATTTGATCTTCAGTTAAGGTAGGTGGTTTTGCACCAGGTGTTAGTAATGGAATCTTCTTCAAAAGAGAAAAGAAAAATCACTTGGGACCTGCTGAAGTAGCCTCTATTGGACAAGTCTGCTCTAGACCATTTGGGATGACTTTAAAAGGGAATAGAGATGTCTTTCTGCTGTTAGAGAGTGACAACCGGGAATTGTACTATTATGTGAAAGTTCAACTTCCCACATTAGGGAATGTTGCAGAGTCCAACAAAAAACAACAAAACTGATACTATTTTAGGTTTAGTTTTGGTAAACAGTGAAGGCCCAGAAATAGGCATAGAAAATAACTTTGGACAATATTATTGAGCATGAATGCAGGAATTGTAAAACCCATTTACCTTCATTTTATTACTGCATTGTTGTAGTGATAGATTATTTTCTTTTCAGATATCACTGGACATTTCTTCACTGCCTGTTTTTGCCGGAGAGTTCTTCAAGTGCTGCTCAGCAGGAATTGCAAGCTGTTTCCAAGGGGTACAACATAATCTCTTGCTTTAGTTTACAAGTACCCAAACAAGTTCATCTGCAGCAACACTTTATTCAGGTTTGCTGTCTGTATGAAAATAATGCGCTTAGAGTTCTAGACCTCTCTGTCCTTTTAATAGTCCTGCAGCTTTGGTGCAGGAGCTATGTGTTTCAAGATGCTGGAAAACGATTCCTTGCCTTCTTGGGAGGTCAGTCCCTTTGTTTCCTAAGAGGCAGGTTGGGAAAGGCTTGATGGTTTTCTTTTTTTAACCTCCTTTTTGGCTTCTTATAAAAAAGAGAGATGTTTATGGGAGTGGTGTTTTACAGTTTTATCAGTATGAATAAATAGAGGAGCCAAGAGATGACACCTTGGCATAGACCTTGTATATAGTGGAGAAAACCAAAAATTCTTACAGATTACTACAGGCCCATCCATAGGTGGGAAGGGTGAAAATAATGAGAAAAAAGAGTTACTATGCTTGTGAACAAACAGCTGAGTAGCACCCTTTCCTAGTGTTATGCTAATACGATTACAGCTTGCCACTGCTACTGTCTTTAACATTTTGCTTGTCCAGATCAAGACACCTTGCCTCTTTGAACACCTTGTATA
Organism: Strix aluco; assembly: GCF_031877795.1. NCBI lineage: Eukaryota > Metazoa > Chordata > Aves > Strigiformes > Strigidae > Strix > Strix aluco. Next base: position 21,813,885 of record NC_133935.1, read on the forward strand.
ATGCAATATATGTGTCAGGTTGGCTAATGAGCTGAAACAGACTTTTAAAAAAAATCCCTTTTCCTGTTACAGAAAGGAACAGAATTCCCATGATGTGTACAGTGCAGAGGGGAACTCAATACCCAGTTAGTAGTTCATTACGTGGCATTTAAAAATCAGTACAATGATGCCAAAATCAACAATGGATTATAAGAGCAACCTTTTCTTTGCTTCAGAAATATCTAAATATTCATAGCCAGGATCTTACAGAGAGGAAGGTCTGCAGAAGATGAGGGTCCTCCTTTGTTGCTGTTCTCTGGACAGTGAATTTCCCTAAGGGGAAAGGAGCAGAATTTGGTGACATCCAGAGGAAGCCACAAAACCTCACTGCAATGCTCACCATGAACACTCACTTAAGAGGAGAAGAGAATCAAATGATGAAATCTAACACCATCTGCCTGTTATCTGCAATTATAGTTAGATTTTGTAAGGAGGAGAAATGATGGTTCAGTGAGTGAGTTCAGTTCAATTTCCTTCCCCCTTTTAGTGCTTAAGGATAGATCATTGAGTTCTTTCTGCTTAATAGGATAACTACCTTGACTTATAAAGTCAAATGGTCTGACTCACTCCCTAGACACTGAAAATTAGTAGCTTTGTCTCTGCTTAGCCTCCCAAATGTAAATAATAGCATGGAGGTGTTCTGAGGTTTTGAAAAGAAATGTGCGATACTTGGCTTGGATACAAGGGCGATGGAAACAACAGAAGAGGCAGAACACAATGGATAGCCGATCTGATAAAGATGGAAAAACATCTGTGATGAAGGTAACAGGAAAGACCCTTGTAACTACTACAGTTGTGTTCTGTCTTCTGACTAAATGGGGAAACTCCTGCAAGCACTGAAAATCATCCCCGTGGTACTTGAAGTTAGGGACTTTTCCTGGAACCAGCTTAAGTGCAGCTCCAGCCAGGTAATAAAATCCTTCCTCGACCTTCACCCTAAGAAGCTCTGATTATTAAGACACCAGTTTAGTTAGCCAATGCTGTCTTCCTATTTATTTCCCAGCATACAGGAGTTAAAGAACTGAAGAGTGTTAAAACACACTTTGAATGCCCCTAAGACCTGTTTGGATGCTTCTGACTGGAGGCGCTGTTGTCCTGTCATTCTTGTGTGGCAAGAGCTCTTTGTAGTAACTGTGTGCCTCTAATTGTGCATGTAATCTAATGCACATGAACCAAATAGTATTGCCCATGGCAGTGCCTCATGTTAGAAGGGTTTTGCAACTCTTGTTGTTTCGGGTTTTAGAAAACTTGAAACTCTCCACTTTTCTTTGGTCTGGCTTTGTATTGTTTGATCTTCATGTTCAGTTCCAAAAAGAGGGTTGGCTATATGAGGCACTACATAACTGTGTGCATAGTCACAGATGTGCACAGTTGGGCACTATCTGAGGCTTTCCCAAATGTGCTTTCATTCCTTCCTCTAGTTCATGTGTCCAGATGTTTCCTGAGAGAAGTCTAGCACCAAACATAAGAGAAAGTATTTTGCCCTTTCAAGTTTGAAGCACTAAATGTTACTCTTCCCCTTGCTTGGGGTCAGTACAAGGTTTTCACCTGTTCTAAGCAGGGTAGAAAATTGCCAGCATCCTTTTTTTTTTTTTTCCATCTTCACAGGATTTATATATGTGCAGTCACTGCTGATTAGATTTTCCCTTTTCAGGCACCCAGCTGTGCTGCCGGAATGCTCACCCCAGCCTGCTTGCCAGTTTTGAATGTTTTACAGGGTCATGTTTTTATTCAAGCCAATCTGAATTACGCATCACATCAAATGTTCAGCTTTAAAACAAAACAAAACCAACACCCACACCAGCCCACCAAAAACAAGCCGCAAAAAACCAGATCCACCACCACCCCCAACTCCCAACCTCACTTAATCTTCTGGGATATCCCACTGTAGAATGACATGTCTGTTATAACATGTCTGTCATGACAAGAGATGCACCCAAGCAGGAGTAAGGTTGGGCCCATCGTGAGAATTTGAGTGGCTGGGTCGTACTATTCTTTCTTGAATATCTCACCTTTTCTGTCACGGCAGAACTCTTTCCTCAGTCATCATCTTTCCAAGCTTAAGATGCCTTATGCAATGGCAACAAATCTCTTTCAGCCATCTTCCGCATGAAAGAAAAAAATGTCTTGTTATTTAATGAACGAAGTTTCATAATTCTTTTCCCATGTTGAATGCTCCATTATTTTGTACAGAAGATCTTTTTTGTTTGTATATTTTTTCTCTTTTCATTTGAAAACTGAGCTACTTCCATGAGCAAACTCATTATGAGCTTGGGAGAATCCAAGCTGATTTTATGGCTGAAGGGGAGACCTTGTGAAACTTAAAGGATCTATGGGCTTTTGACTACAAACCAGAGAAACTGCAGTAGTTTTAGTCTTGATTGACATGGCTCAGATTGTTGTCAGAGACATCTCTCCCTTGTATGCTTGTCTTCAACATATTTCTTCCCTTGATATGCTTGAATGATAGCATGCAATGATTTGAATAGGCTGCTGAGCTTGCAAGGTAACAAATGTATGTTTACATAAGTAGTCATTGCTATTTCTTTTTTTTTTTATGCTTTTATCAAAAGGTACGTGACAGTTTTGTCAAAATTGACTCTAAACACTCCTCCGATGTTATTGGCATACAGCCTTTGTTAAGAAGGCTTTAGGGTTTTGCAAAAACTAAAGCTAGTCTTTGAATAATAACCTATGTAAGCCTTAATTCAAAAACCTACTGGAAATAGTGGAAAACTGACAGAAAGTTGTCATGGAAACCATCTAGATATGGGTGAAGAAAGAAGCTTTCATTCAGAGACCACAGTTATTTGCAAAAGAATCTGTGGGTTTCTGAAACATTTTTTCTATTCAGTTCTGATGGTAGGACTGCTTTTAATTTTCATAAACGTATGTGTGAATTCACACATGTACACAAATGATGAACATTGTGCTTTGTGCTGGATGAATAAAAAAATAGTTTTGGAAGATGAAATTGCTGAGAACCAAAGAGACAGAATAAAAGGAGGACCTTATTGGCCTCTTGTGTTTGATTAAAGTTTTTCATTTTTGATAAAATTAGTTTATTTTTTGTTGACTAAGCACAAGAGAAAAAAATATGCATATAAAATAAATTTATGGGCATGATGTGGAATAGAGAGAGAATATCTGACAAGTCTGGCTGGTCAGAAAATAAAATAACAGCTGAAATAAGAAGAAAGGAAGACTGTTTATAGCCTATGTTTTAGATAATCTTCTATTCAGTTTTTCTTGCTAAAAGGAACAGCTTTTAGATATGTATTTTTACATATGTAGTTGTGGTGGTTTGACCTTGGCTAAATGCCAGGTACCCACCAAGTCGCTCTATCACTTCCCCTGCTTCCCCTTTTTTTCTCAACAGGGCAAAGAGGGGAAAGAAAATAAGATAGGAAAAAAACCCAACCCTTGTGGGTAAAACAAAAGCAGTTTTAATATAAGCAAAGCGAAGCAAAGGTCCATGCGCGGAAGCAAAAAAAAGAAAGCAGATTTATTCTCTACTTCCCACGAACAGGCGATGTCGGGCCTTCTCAGGAAGCAGGGCTCCGATACACGTAGCGGTTGCCTCGGAGGACCAAGGGTGACACCCCCCCCCCCCACCACCCCCCTTCCTCCTTTTTCCCAGCTTTATACTTGAGCAGATGTCATATGGTATGGAACATCCCTTTGGTCAGTTCAGGTCAGCTGTCCTGGTTGTGTCCCCTCCCAAGATCTTGCCCACCCTGTCCCACTGAGGGGGGGGAAATGTGGGAAAGGGGGAAAATGTGGGAAAGAGCCTTGGTGTTGTGTAAGCACTACTCAGCAGTAGCCACAACACCAGTGTGCTATCAACACCCTTCCAGCTCCCAACGTAAAACACAGCACCATGAGGGCTGCTACAGGGGAAAATCAATTCCGGCTCAGCCAGACCCAGTACAGTAGTATGTATCTAATTATGGATTTACACAGCATTTATCTTTTTTAAATTCAGATTTTTGAATTATCTAAACATTGTATTGGATGATGATAAGTCTACGTCATTTAGGTAGACTTTTTAAAATGTCACCTTTTCTATCTTTACAGACCTCTTTCAACTCAAATATTTAAGTGTTACAATAATCTTCAGAACATACAGAACTCACAGTTCTGCGTGGAAAACTCACACCTGCACAGAAAACTCACACTATGTTCTCAAAGGCCTATTACATACACTTTGAGAAATCTGAAGTACAGAGTGAATTCAAAGAGGGAAAGACAAGTCAGATCTCAATTTTTTTGTGTTCTTCAGGTTCATAAAAAAAATACATCTACAGAAAAGATTTGAGGTGGTTCAGCAAGACAGGTAGAACTTACAACAATGTTCCAAGCCTGCTGGGACATAAGAACATTCATAACTATTTATAGAAAATGTCCACAAAGCCCAGAACTTTATCTCTAGGGAGTGCACATACACAGACAGATGCCTGGGGAAGAGTGAGAACAGGTCAAACACATGCTATTTCCACCCTAGTACTTTTCAGACTGTGAACTCAGAATTTCCTGAGCATGCTTATGGCTAGTCTGCTTTGAGATCTACAATGCATCTTTACAAGCACCTGTTTGCTTTAAACCTGCGTGCACAGTGGCAAAGAATTCCACAGGTCTACTCTACCCATTGCATTGAGAACCACCCTCCTTAAATTTGCTTTGTACCAATCTCATGGCAGTTTCATAGGATGGACCCTACTTAACCTTGGAAGAAACAGGGAACAGTCAATCCTTATCTCCACTTCCTTTGTCATTCAAGATTTCATAGACTTCAACCATATCCCCCCACATCATCTTTCCCAGGCTGAAAAGTCCTCTTCCTTATAGAGAAGCCATTGTGTACTTTGACAAGGCTTGCTGCTCTCATCTGAATCTTTCCCAGTTCTAGTATATTCTTTTTGAGAAATTTTTTGGGACCAGAACAACATACGTTATTCAAAGTATGAAAAAACCATCAATACATACAATGGTACAATTAGGGAGCAGAATAGCATTTGACTGGATTAGGAGGATTACCTCAATTTCTGTATTGTGGATAATCTCACAAAAAGCAGGCATGACATTTCTTGGTTTGTTCATGAAACATGTAGTAATCTGTATTCCTATGTGCCTGCCATACACCACTTCCTTCCAAAACTTAGCACCACACGGGTTTCATATCAGGAAATTTATAGACCTGGATGGGTCTCAGCTCTTTTGATGTGCTAGTGTGTATGGGGTTTTTTTTTTATAGTTGTCAATATTTCTGTGAAGACCGGGCACCCCATGTTCCCACAATGCTGATACGGCTTAATAATATACAAGAGGTAATAAGTAAGACTTAAGGTCAATCTTTTAGCTGAAAGAGCAGAAACACTTGGTGAAAAATGAATCAAATACAATTGTAATTCTGTTCTAGCTCAACAACTGGGTAGTTATCTAAACACTAAATTTTCTCTCTGAAGGTACCACAAGCATATTCTTGCTATTAGAGATGGTGGGGCTTAAAGTCCACAGAGTTCAGTGAATTGCTGCTTTTTGATTCTTATACAAAGCTGAAGAGATAGGCTTATAGCTCAACATCAGACTACTCTGTGCTGGCAAGCTCTTGCCAGAGTCTCTCCACCTTATCCTTTCTGACTTGGAGACCAAACAGCTTCAAGGTGTGATTTTCATGGAGTTATTCAACAATCGATATCTTCCTTCACTCATAGGCCATGATGACTTCTCACCCTATTTCACCTCCCCCCCCCCCCCCCCCCCCCCCCGCAAGCATAACTTCCTATTTCTAATCCAATGCAAACACATTTTTGAAGACTTGCATTACCTGCTGCTATGGTATTTGGAATATATGGTATATACTCGGCACTGGTGAGGCCGCACCTCGATTACTGGGTTCAGTTTTGGGCCCCTCACTACAAAAAGGACATTGAATTACTCGAGCATGTCCAGAGAAGGGCAACGAAGCTGGTGCAGGGTCTGGAGCACATGTCGTACGAGGAGTGGCTGAGGGAACTGGGGTTGTTTAGTCTGGAGAAGAGGAGGCTGAGGGGAGACCTCATCACCCTCTACAACTACCTGAAAGGAGGTTGCAGAGAGCTGGGGATGAGTCTCTTTAACCAAGTAACAAGTGATAGGACAAGAGGTAATGGCCTCAAGTTGTGCCAGGGAAGGTTTAGACTGGATATTAGGAAGTATTTCTTTCCAGAATGGGTTGTTAGGCATTGGAATGGGCTGCCCAGGGCAGCGGTGGATTCCCCATCCCTGGAGGTGTTTAAGAGTCGGGTTGACATAGCACTGAGGGATATGGTGTAGTTGAGAATGGTCAGTGTTAGGTTAATGGTTGGACTAGATGATCTTCAAGGTCTTTTCCAACCTAGATGATTCTGTGATTCTGTAAATGCAAGTAAGTTCACAGTTCTTTCTGGGGATAGGTGCCTTGGATGTTTGAGGGGTATTATTCCTGGTTCTGTTTGCTGCCCTCTGTCTAATTCAGAGTTTTTAATTGATACTGTACTTCCTTGATCACCAATACTTAACCTTTCCAATGTGGGATCATTTACTATTACATGCTTGATCTTGACTAGGAATAATGAAGCAATAACTTTATATCTTAATCAGAATTCATGATGCAGAGTTTATGTTGACCTTCTGTTTTCATGTCAGCACTGGGAGGACAGGCAATATGTGACTCAGTAAAGATCCTAATACAAGAGTGACAAATTTGAATCAGCAAAAAGATTGCTCTTCATTTAGTAGTAGAGGCCCTAGAGACAGAAGTACTGAATAAAGTTGCAGACCCCTAGATACCTGTGAGAGCTGCTGTTGACTCACGCTAACAATTATATAGAAAAGTAGTGTATGTATTCTGTAAAGCTCAAGGTTTTCTTCTACCTTATGAGTTTGCCAATGAAACTTCATGTTGAATAAGAATGGCATATCTTGGGCAGATCCATCTAGTTCTGTAACTTGTCTCACGTAGCAGCAGTAGTGGCAATGTAAGGCAGGATAGAAGAATAAGGCAAAGGTATCGTTCCTGAATCAAAGATAGCATCTTTGAGTTTAAAAGAGAGCAATGTGGATGACAGGTTGTGTAGTAAGCTCTTTATTCAGTTTGCCTCCTCTGGCACCACTGTGTGTTGTGGGCAGCCTCTGCTTATCCCTGTCTTCAGTGTGCTGTACTGACAGTACTGTGTGCATGACCAAAGACCCACATGGCTCAGGCTGCAGTACCGGTGTCTGCCACCTGTACAGAAGGTAAAACTGACCCAAAGACGTAAAATAGGATTTCTTATGTTTCTGAAGCTTGAATTGTGCTTTATCTTGAAACGCTATGTGACTGCATTAAGACCGATGTGGAAATCATTCTCACAAAAGCTTAGTTGACTACTCTGTCATGTTCTGTTGATACAAGGATAAAACAAGTAAAGGCTTAAGAAGAATTTCAAGCAGGTAGCTCACACTATTCATTTTACATGAACGGTTGTATACTCTTGTCTGTTTAGCTATTCATTACCTTGCCCTTTGGTACAATTGCTAGCTAAAGACTAATTCATTCCTATTGTTATTAAAGCAATCGTACTTGGCTCTGTAATGATGAGCAACAGACTAAACCCACAGTGGAAGAGAATTACAGCTGGAGCCAGAGGAGGTTTAGGAGATCAACATAACACTTTTGGTGGAAGAGAATGGTAGTTTAATAAAATATGAAACAGGATTAATGCTGCATGTCCTGGTTTCGGCCAGGATAGAGTTAAGTTTTCTTGGGCTGAGAGGAGGGAGCACAGCTAGAGGGCCGAGCCCGGATCGGTCATTGGAGTGTTCCGCAGTGTAGAAGGGGACTCGTGCTCTCAGTTTCCGTTTCGGTTTCGGTTTCCCGGTCCGGTCAGCGCAGCGGGATTTCTGGTGCGCTCGGGATCGCTGCTGGGGCGGGCTGCGTACCGGTCACCAGGCGATGAGCAACTGAATTGTGTATTACCCATTTGGACTTACTGTTGTTACTGTTGTTTTGTTACTATTACTAAATTTTTTTTTTTAGTCAACCTACGAATATTTTTTTTTTTTTTTTTTTTTTTTTGTCCCTCCCCTATTTCACCGGGGAGGGGAGGGGGAAGCAAACGACTGGCCACGTGGTGATTGGCTACCGGCCGAGTTCAAACCACGACACTGCAGATGACCTTAAAATGTGGAATAGCAAAGAGCAGTGGCAATTATACATACGTGTATAGCTGTAACTGTCTGATAGTGAGTGCCTGTAAGTTTTTATTAAAGACAATCAAAAAAGTATAAAAGGCCTAAATACTGAATGTTTGTGTTCTTATAGTTTATTGTGAATGTTAGCTTAACAGAGAACAAAAATAAACTGTATTATTTCTCCCATTCTGTGAAAACTTAACTACATTGGTTTTAAAAAGAGAGATTCATTAAAGCAAATTTCAGAGTGTTAAACTGTGGTGTTGTAACTGCCTGGGCAGGCTCCACAGTCTCTTAGGTTGGCTTTCCATTCCCATGCAAACTGCATCTCTCTGTGTTCCAGGACCCCCACCGTACACCAGCGGTGTCCATGTGACAGGACACGTTCTTCTGCTGGGAGCAGTCCTTAACCTGCTCAGTGTGCACAGTGCTGCACTAGGCTCCCACAAACAGCAGAAAATTCCTTTGGTGTCATGATCTTGGAGACTGTTAGCTATGGGCTGATGCTAGGGAATGCAGTCTGCTTCCAGCAGGTTCTCCCAGAACTCTGAGGGCAGTAAACTATATTTTTCCCAAGACCTCACTCATTATGTTTATAAATGCTCATTTTTAAAAATAAACTCCAGCAAGCATTTCTCATGTGTCTTACTTCAACTCAAACGTGTAATAGGTCCTTGCCATAGCCTTTCGTAGTAACCTTTTCATTTAATTCACAGCAACACCAAACAAAACTTATGAGATAATCCTGAGATTTTCTTATACACAGTATCAGAAATAAGGCATTATAAAAATGTTTTGTGACTGAGTTATCATTCGCCTTCTTTTATTAATGAGTTTTAGGCTGTGTACACTGAAATGGCACTTCAATGACTTTTGATAGAGTTTTAAAAACTACTTAATGCATTTTTAGTAATATTGTAACATATTTTCCAAAAATTAGTTTTATTAGAAATTGATCCATTTTTATTACATGTTTTAACACTAGTAGTACCTAGACTTATGCTAGCAGATATTTCAGTAAGAGCTATGCTTTGGTTTTGTAAATCTGTACATTCGAAGTAGGCATATCAAGTAATCATATGCCCTCAGGTATGAAGGCCTTGTTCTTCTTTAATCATAAACTGTTTTCCTCAAGTGTGGCTTATTTCTACTGAATTTGCAGTGCAAGGATAAAAGTCTTTGGCACTTGCGAATGAACATGCCAAAGAGGTATGGTAAAATGAGCGATTTCAGTGAAACCTGGCAATTGTGCTGTGCTGTACCCCAGTCTGGACAGTGCAAGCAGTCGCTGATCTCCCTGTGAACAGACGCCTCAGCTCTGACAGAAAGGTCTGGGAGGAACTTGCCCGCGGGTACTCTGATCACCTGTATGTTGTAATCAGGTTGGGGTTTAAATATGGGTATCCTTGAGCATTTCTTTTGGGATGTATCTCTGATGTGAGATACTTGTGTGGAATGGAGTTGCATACACATAAAAGCAGTACGTCTTCTTTTAATAATGCTCAATTATCTTGAATTCTGAGTCTTTTCTGTATTAAATCCTTATTATGGAAAATGTATGCTGGTTCCAAGTCAACAATTTTAATGTGGGCTGAACAGCCTTTTCACGAAGCAGGGTGCTGCATGCCTCCATGGCTTTTGCAACTGTCAGCCTCTAAGCATGTTGCAGTCTGTAAGAAGTGATGCAGCTAATGTCTGTTACGTGTGGTTTAGTCTCAGCTTTTCCCCTGGAGAACAAATGTGTGTGCTGTTATTTATATCATTTTGTATGTATTCTGTTTCAAAACAATGCACAGCTGTATCCTCGTGGTAGAAAGAGAAAAGGGCAAAGTTAAAGAAGTGTGCTTTACATGCAGATTGTGATGTGGTAAGATTTGTCTTAGTTTCTGTGAGAATTTTTGACTGTCCTTCAGGAGAACTCAGCATCCTGCATAGCTGAGCTTTGCCTTTACATAAACAAAGTTGTATTGTGCTAGTGTGTCATCGCTGCTGTCAATGTGATTTTCATCCTGCGGCTTTGGGAGAGATCTTAAACATGTATCTACAGTATCCTAAGGCTACTTCGTGATAAGCAGAAAGAAAGGTGACCTGGCATTAGGCTTTTTTCTGTGGGAAGCCACGATGGGAGAGCGGAGTAAGTCAGAGCTGCTTGTGATGGTTTGAATTGCAGAGGAGAGGTGTTGTAGCATCTTAATTTATCCAGAGCTTATTAGGAGCTGTTTTTCTGTCTGGGCATGCTCTGCTGTTGTAGTAACCATGTGTCAGTTAAGAGTGTGGCATCTTCCACAAAAAAGGGATAAATCCTTTAACTGATTAGAGATGGTAAGAACCAATCAAAAAGACACCTTTTACAGTTTCTCTGCAACTGAAATCAGGACGCTAGCATTCAATGGAGAATTAAACAGGAAGCAATTTCCCATTTCTAGAAATTCATTAATACTTTTTTACCCCCATATAAAGTTCTACAGAACTTTATAAAGAAACTGGAGATTAATGACCCAATGCAGCAGCATACCTAAGTACTTGTTTAAGTTTAAGCAGATAGGCAGTCCTTTTGAAATATGAAGATTAAAGCCTGGCAGCACTAGAGTGGGTAACAGACTTCCATTGACTTCAGTGAGCCAGGATTCAATCTAATTGCCTAATTAAATGATCCCGTTTTTCAGAAAAAGTATTAGAAATACAAATGTACAGTAATTGCAGTGAGTATTTTCAGTGAAATCTATTTGCTTAGGATAAAGCTTTTCCGTGACAGTAAAATAACTGCTTTTGTGGTTTCAAACTGTGCAAGAGATTAATTTGAAGGTGAGGTAGTATGTTTGTGGACTATTCTCTCTAGTTAGTGATATTGGACTCCCTTGTTGTGGTGAATTAGTTTCCTTCATTTGCTCACTTTTCTGTCTCAGACTGTTGAAATCAAAGATGGGAAAAGATGTTTGAAATACTTCTGCAAAATCAACTCTTAAAATAACATTTTAGTTCTTTACATTCAGACCTGAAAACAATTATTTAGAAGAGAAAAGCCTAGGAAAGGAGGATCTTTCATTTGTGAACAATTTCCCTGTTATTCCTTCTGAATTAATTGGCCTAAAGCAAAACTCCTCTATATTTTCCATTAAGAGGAAGAAAAGGGACTTTTTTGTTCTGCTTCAAGGAGAAAAACCATGATTTGGCAGCCTCTATTCAATTTACTACTTTTGCACTGGAGAATTATTTTGCATTTGTAGAATTAGTCCTAAAGATTTGACCAGGTTTTCTGAATGAGGTGACTTGTGTGTTTTTTTGGTTTTTTTTTTAAATCAAAACCAAATGTTGCCTGAACAAGTCCCACTGCCACACAAGAAAGAAGATCACATTGTTACTGAAATGTGGGTCACAGCAGGATATGCTTCATATGTTTAATTGAATCTTTTTATGAATGGCACACTTTCATGCATTTCTTATTAAAGGAAACATAATGTTTTCATTTATTAGGAGGTAGGAGCGAGACTTGTATTAAAGAGATTATAGGGTATGATTTATTCATCACTGGCTGCCAGTGCTTCTGACCTGTGAGATGATACCTTATGAGAGGGCTTTCTAAGGGCAGGAGAGTCGGGATTTCAGCTGATGCCCTGGGGGAATATCCTCTTCAAGGACATGCTCTCCTCCTCCATTGAAGATCTTGACTCAAAGACCAGCTGGAGGGTGGGAATGCCATTTTCAACAGTATCTCTGGTAAAACAGCATTTGAAGGAAGGCTGTTCCTCCTTTTCCATGGCCATACTGAACAAGGGAGTACAGCACAGACACACTGAGTTAGCAACACCAGCTTAGGTGAGGATTACATACAGCATTACATCAAGCAGAGATGTAAGCTGGGAGTCAGCCCTACTTCTGAGTCCCATGTTAGCTCATACAGAGCGCCATCTTGTGTGTCTCTGCCCTGCATTTCATTGTCTGCCCATTTTGGACTCAGTTTGTCAGGGAGCCAGACAGAAGTCTTTTTGCCAAAATATCCTAAAAATTGAAACTCTGATCCAGACAGAGATTGCTAGTAGGTTAGCTGCAAAAAATTTCTCTTCTTCCTAGACAAGAATGATCCAAGATGACAGTACACTTGGACTTGGAGAGAAAGCAAGGGTCTGATGAGACTGAGAAAGATGAAAGAGCAATGAACTGATCCTGTTTCCTACTGCAACAATCTGCAGGGATGGGATAGGAAGATGATGGTGGGTCTTGTCTGTACCGATGCAGAACAGATTGATGCAGTGTGGGGATGTTTTTGATCTAGATGTATTCCCTATGATGGTAGGATAACTTGTTAAAAGAAAATAGCATCTGATTTGGACATGTCTGTCATTGTAATTATAAGCTTTCAGGTGGTTAGTGACGGCAGAAATGGTCAGAATCTAAATATTTAGGCTGCCTGCCAAGTGTGTTTTAAATCAAGCTGAGTCCTCACACAGAAACTTGAAATAAATAAGCTCATCCTCCCTGGGTCTTCTTGTGCACAGAGACACAAATCAGTTTTTATCAGGGGAAGGTAAAATGCATTTGGGAAAGCCAGAAACTGAATCCATTAAAAAATAAAAGAATAAAATGCATGTATCCCTACTCTGTAACATTAGCATGAGTCTACTTCACTATTTCCTTTCCAGTAACATCCAGAACTGGGCCACAGTTTCAGTCCTCCACTCCTGATTTGAAGCGGTAACAATAACCTCAGAGGGGTTTTAGAAAGTCTTTTTGTTTGGTCCCAGAATCAAGTCAGCCAGAGATTTAGGTTTTTTATTTTAAGGTCTCAGCTCTGCTGCTCTCTTGTTTTATCTCTCTCCACAAGGTCCTCAACTGGTGCAATTTCTTATCATGGAATAATCTGTTCTGTGTCTTGCAGGGAAGCATAATCTTCCTTGTCTCTGTTAGCCAAGTCAACAGCAGTGAGAGAGAATATTTGAGGCCTTTGAGCAGATTCATTGCTTGGATTTCTTGCTTGCTTGGGAGCGTTTTCTTCTCCCCAAACACCCATTCAAAGCAAGCACTTTTCCTTGTCCAAACCCCTCTCATTACCCAGGACTCCCTTTCAATACCAGATTCATATTAGTCAATGTTTATGCAACTTTCTAAATGTTACAGGAGAAGGAAGAATTCTTTGCCAGCTATAATTTTGGAATGTGGTCATACATGATGGTAATAACCCATCACATGAGCTAATTAGTAGATGATTAACAGGAAAGGGAAACATGTTATAAAAACTTTCTTGTATTCCACTTGTCCTCATCAAGCACTAACCCTGACCTAAGCCACTTCCATCTCTTTTCTTTTTTATTTTGATATTTCAGGAGGTTTTTTTTCCTAGGGCTGTTAAATCTGCTTTACTGCTTTTCAGGATCTTATTTCAAAACATGACCTTGTGCTGGATTCAGTTCATCAGTTAACAATTAACAAACAGTCTTGTTTCCAGTCATAAATACTTAAATTCTCTAAATGATGTTTATTCTGATCTCTCTTAAAAGAGAATCATGTATGCAAACTCCTCTAACCTTGGAATGGAATAGAGATTGCCTGCGATTACCTGCAAATGTTTGAATTAACACAATAGAAGCCTTTCTCACCTCGAGCATTTTTTAGAGTTTAGGGTCACTCCTCATCCTCCCCTACAGAAGGGTGATTGGTTTTGGTTTTTTGTGTCCTGCTTTCACATCATATCTTCCTAAAAGAACCAGCAGCACTGCTTAGCTAGAGAGGATTTGTGTAGGCTGAAAGACAGGTCACTGCCAGCAATCGGTAAATGTCAAGTCATGAACAGGCAAATTGCTTCCACAGGAAAGGGTATTTTCTGTTTCCTCATCCACTGAAATTTTGACATCTCTATGTCTGTCACAGAGCAAGGTGTTTTTTTTTGTTTTCTGGAGTCAAGCAGTCATGGAATTTTCTGTTTTAATAAAAACTCAGAGGTTTTGAAACCATGCCTACATTGCAGCTAAGGTTACCTGTCCTTTTTTTTTTGAAGGATTCAGCCTGCAGCCAGTCTGAAAAAAAGGCAAAGGAGCTATCCATTTGAAAAGGCTTCTGTCTTGAGGACTCCCAGGCCCATAGCCGTCTGCCAAGAAGCCAGCAGAGCCTAGGCTGATCTGTAGTGAAACATGGGATCCCAGACCACTTTGAGAGGTGACATTTGTGAAGCCAGCCTACAGAAGAGGTGAAGGCTGGTCTGTGGGTGCTTCCCAGGATTTCAACTCCTTGTCACACGGCAAGGAAGACTTCTGGGATTAAGGATAAGGAAGGAGTCAGCTTCCAACTGGTCTCTGAACAAATTCATTCCAGTAGAACATTTCAGTGAGAGCTGTTTCCCAGTGGAAAAATGTAGTGCTGGAACATCATCTGGCCAGCTTTGGTTCCTGTTTTATTCAGGGCTTGAGCACTCCAGTCCTAATTCTTCAGTTCCTTATATTTCATCCAGAGGTTTACACCTGTCAGATGTGAGTTTAATAGGCTTTGCTGTTCTGCTTTTATGCCTTTCTTTGTACTTTTCCGATATAAATAATACTAGAACAGTAAAAACAACAGAATAAATGTCTAGGAGAGATGGGATGCAATAGGAAACCTAGGTGTGTGTCATTTTCAAAAAAGTGAGATATGTTCAATCCACTGCCTGTCTACTTTCTAGGTACTGTTCACTTGATAAGGGAATAAGGTACACTGGAAAATTTTGGAAAATCAGTCCCTCAAAGGAAAACCAAGGATTGTACCTGCTGACAGATGGCTTGGTTTGCAGATATCTATGGTTTGTGCCATGTGCCAAGAGTTTTGCTGAGTTTGTTCAAAAGATTGAGATGTCAGGAGGGAACGGCAGGACACCCTGAATTCTGGAGTCACCTGAACTCGGCTTATTAGGCTAATACAATAGAGGACTTATCTGCCACTCTGTCCACAGATGCTCTGAAATTTAAGAAAGGTTTTCTGTCATCTTGGGGAGCACATACTCTAATCCTCCACAGCGTAAAAATTGAGTAGAACACTGTAAGGTTAGAATAATGTAGAGATTTCTTAGCAGCTCCTTGTGGCTCTTGATCTGTTAGTGGAGGATATATGGCTGGACCATCCCTGTAGCTGATGGATTTCCAGAGCTGGTCCTGGGAGCTTAGGCAGTTGGCATACTCTTGAAACAAGCTCATTTGTGATAGGGAGTTGACCAGGCACCTGCTTTTCCCTCAGGTTCTCTAAAACTCTTGAGTGCAGCTGAAGTGATATAATTAGCATTTTAAATGCAGTGCTTCAAAGAAATTATTTCAGGTAAGATGACCGTGTGGAAGGGTTGCGGTGGATGTTTTATGCACTCATGACAGCCTGCCTCATGTGAAAGACTGCGGTCTGCAGTAGCTAAGGCTTCTGGTGTAGTTCAGGTACCTCTTCAAACAGAAGTGGGTTATGTCAAGTCAGCTTAGAAATAAAAAGTTTGAATAACCAGTGGCAAGGACTGCCCTGTTCAGTGAAAGGGTGTGCTCTCCAGGTCATCCTAAAGTAGAAGAAATAATTCAATGCCACATTTGGCACCCAGAAATGCAACAGCAATGACATGCTACATCAAACCTCTGATCCAGCAAACTACTGGGAGTACCTAGTATGCTGCTCTGTATGAAACACAGAGCTCCAAAAGAACTTGTTTATTTCCTTATCTGTGGTTCATTGAGCTTATGTCTGTGTTTGTCCGGGCCTACTGGAATACACAGCAATGCCCCATCCCCATGTGCATGCTCAGAGGATGAAGTGTAGCTTGTTCCTGTCCTGACAAAAGGGAGAGCTCAATTCAGGAGGTGTCAGCACCCCATCAGAAACATGGCAGTCAGAAAGGGCATCAGGCGGACTGCAGAGAAGTGTGTTTGGGAAGTGGTGTAAGTGTCTGCAGAATGAAAGGAGGGCTCAAAGGAAAGGAAACAAGCAAAGAGTAATGGGAAAAAGACAATTCCCACCCAAACTGAATCAACAGGTAAACCTTCTGTAAGTAAGTCCATATGTTTGTAGCATCCATAGTAAGATAAAGCTGAGATAAAACTGTAACAAGGTAATCTAGCTCCTGAATCACTGAGTTGAATTTGGAGGAACTGACATACATGTACATTGGTTTAAGAGAGGAAAGTGTAGGTCTCTGAGTCTGTGGTGTATGTTAGTGGTCTTGGCATGTATCCTAAAGGCTAGACATCAACAGAAGGGAGGGACTTTATATAAACCTGTACATATACACCACCTTCTTGACACTAAAGCAAGTTATCTAGCCAGTTGAAATTTTTAATGTGCCTGAACATACCGATTGGTCATAAGATGAAAGGCTGTTTAAGGGGAGATGAGACCTGTTCATGCCTAATTAGATTACTGACAGCTGTATCTGTATGGCTTAGGTCTAGTGAGACCCAAGAACATCTGGTCCTCATAAAGACTGTGAGCACAAAGAGGGATTTTGGTTGATGGGAAGAATGCACTGCTCATGTGACTGCAAGGCAGATGGCAAAAAGTGTAAGGGTAGAAAAGTTCCTCTGGGAGTCCCTGGTTAAGGGAAGCATGTAAGGGTCAGTTTTGAAACATTGTAGGCCATGTTAGCTGGAGGAACCTTCTGCCCAATAAATTGTTTCCTGAGGCAAACTGTATCTGAACAAAATAGATTTTTGATGTAGCTTGTTTTCTTCCTGCCCTGATGAGACAGCTGGCACATATATCCACAGAAAGATATCATGGCTGTTGTATAATTTTCTGCAAGGGTTAATCTGTACTGAAACACTGGTCCTGGAACAGGGAGAACTTAGTCTTTTCTCCAATTTGTTCAAGAAAGCGGTTGTGATTAAAATAATGAATGAAGGAAAATAATTTGGACTTCCATTATTAAAATGTTCTATATTTCACCAAATTCTTTAATGCATTGAGCTTCAAATCCTGTTACTGCTTGCAAATAGCAGGACTTTCACTAGTTGTAGGCAGTCCTGGGTTGCTGGAGCTTTGATAAACAGAGAGAAAAGTCTAAAAGTTCAGCATCTGAGGAAAGAAGCCTGGATTCTTTTTCCGGTAAATAATAGCAATGAAGTGGTATTGTTCCTGTGTTTGCACTAGATTGTGGAAGTCACCAATACTCCCCTTGCGCGACATCATTTTGCCTTTACATCCTCTCAACCTGACTATTGCAGCTCTCTGGCCCAAATCCCAGCTCTTCAGCAGGAGCAGAATACTGCAGTCTGCCTTCATATTTATATGTTGGGAAACATGAATGTCAATCTCATTCTCCAACAATTATGTTGTCTCCCACCTACTTTAGAATCCAGCTCAAAGCACCTTGCATCTATTTAAAACTCTATCTGGCAATCTGTATATTAGCACAAAGATGCTGTTTAGCTTTTATTGAAAACAAAATACAAAGAAAGGAAAGAATTTTGTTGAAATATATTAGGGGATATTAAAAGCTGGAGCTTGTTTCAGCCATTGCGTACTCTATGCATCCGGCAAAAACTGTGTCTGGCTTATCTGTTGCAGAAAACTCCTGTGATCAAAATGTATTTCTGCTGCTGGAAACAGTTGTAATTTTCTTATGGCTCATTATTTACACCAGGAGAATGAATCCTAATTAATTTTTGTTAGTTACTTACTGTGATTGCTCTGATTTCTAAAGGGAAGACAGAGGTCAAGAATCAGAGTTCATGGAAGGATTTGCTTTTATGAGATGCTTTCCAAAGGTTTTTGTTGCACCTGGAATTTGTCAGCCATATCCTCTTGGGCTGTGCAGGAGGAGTATTATGCAAGAACTTTTGGAGCTAGTGAAAGAGGATGCTCCAGGATTAGAGCCTTAAGCAGTCCCACAAGCTTTTCTTCCTGTTCCATTTCCCCTTCTTCAGTCCCAGAACTCCCAGCCCCGACCTGCATTTCTGTGGCAAAGATGAGATTTTGGGGATAGGCAACGGCAGGATTGTGTAGTAAAATGTGAGTATCTTCTGAGACAAAATTCACAGCCTTACCCTGATTGAGCACAAATATAATGAAGACAAGGTGGATTGTCTTTGCGTTAGAATCAGGAGGAAGGCCAACAGGGCAGATGTCGTAGTGGGAGTCTATTATAGGCCACCCACCCAGGACAGAGAGGTGGATGAAATATTATATAGGCACTTAAGAGAAATCTCATGATCACTTGCCCTTGTTCTTGTGGGAGACTTTAACTTCCCAGACATCTGGAAATACAACACAGCAGAGCAGGACCAGTCCTGGAGATTCCTGGAATGTATGGAAGATAACATCCTGACACAGCTGGTGAGTGAACCGACCAGAGAAGGTGCCCTGCTGGACCTCCTCTTTGTGAACAGAGAAGGACTGGTGGATGATGTGGTGGTTGGAGGCTGACTAGGGCACAGCAATCATGAAATAATAGAGTTCTCTATTCTTAGAGAGGCCAGGAAAGGGGGCAGCAGAACTGACATCCTGGACTTCCAAAGGGCTGACTTTGTCTTGTTTGGGCAGCTGCTTGACAGGATCCCTTGGGAGATGGTCCTGAAGGGTATAGGGGTCCAGGAAGGCTGGGTACTCTTCAAGAAGGAAGTCTTAATGGCACAGGAGCAGGTGGCCCCCAGGTGCTGTAAGAGAAGCCGGCGACAGAGAAGACCACTCTGGCTGAACAGGGAGCTTTGGCTGCAACTCAGGGAGAAAATGAGAGTTTATGACCTTTGGAAGAAGGGACTAGCCACTCACAGTGATTACAAAGACGCTGTGAGGCTATGCAGGGCAGAAATCAGGAGGTCTAAAGCCCAGGTAGAAATTAATCTGGCTTCAGCAGTCAAGGATGTTTCTATAAGTACTTCAGCAGCAAAGCAAAGACCAGGGAGAGCCTCCATCCCCTGCTAGACACAGGAGGAAACATGGCAACAAGTGATGAGGAAAAGGCTGAGGTGCTTAATGCCTTCTTTGCCTCAGTCTTTAATAACAAGACTAGTTGTACTGAGGGAATCCAGCCTCCTCAGCCAGAAGACAGAGAATGGGAGAACGACTCCTCCACAATCCAGGAGGAGATAGTCAGTGACCTACTGCATCACATAGACATACACAAGTCTATGGGACCAGATGGGATACACCCGAGGGTGCTGAAGGAGCTGGCTGGGGTGCTCACCAAGCTGCTTTCCATCATTTACCAGCAGTCCTGGCTGACCGGAGAGGTCCCGACAGATTGGAAATTGGCCAATGTGACGCCCACATATAAGGGTCGGAAGGATGATCCAGGAAATTACAGGCCTGTCAGCTTGACTTTGGTGCCCGGGAAGCTGATGGAGCAGCTCATCCTGAGTACCATCACACAACACATGTGGGACAACCAGATGATCAGGCCCAGTCAGCATGGATTTATGAAAGGCAGGTCCTGCTTGACAAACCCGATCTCCTTCTGTGACAGGGCGACCTGCTTATTGGATGAGGGAAAGGCTGTGGATGTTGTCTACCTTAACTTCAATAAGGCCTTTGACACCGTTTCCCACAGCATTCTCCTGGCGAAACTGGCTTGGATGGTCGCACGCTTTGCTGAGTGAAAAACAGGGCTGGATGGCCGGGCCCAGAGAGTTGTGGTGAACAGAGTTAAATCCGGTTGGTGGCCGGTCACGAGTGGTGTCCCCCAGGGCTCGGTTCTGGGGCCACTCCTGTTTAACATCTTTATTGATGATCTCGACGAGGGGATCGAGTGCACCCTCAGTAAGTTTGCAGATGACACCAAGTTGGGTGGGAGTGTTGATCTGCTCGAGGGTAGGGAGGCTCTGCAGAGAGATCTGGACAGGCTGGAGCGATGGGCTAAGGCCAACTGTAGGAGTTTCAATAAGGCCAAATGCAGGGTGCTGCACTTGGGCCACAACAACCCCCAGCAGTGCTACAGGCTTGGGGAGGAGTGGCTGGAGAGCTGCCAGTCAGAGAGGGACCTGGGGGTGTTGATTGACAGCCATCTGAACATGAACCAGCAGTGTGCCCAGGTGGCCAAGAAGGCCAATGGCATCCTGGCTTGTATCAGCAATAGCGTGGCCAGCAGGGACAGGGAAGCGATCTTACCCCTGTACTCTGCACTGGTGAGGCCGCACCTTGATTCCTGTGTTCAGTTTTGGGCCCCTCACTACAAAAAGGACATTGAATTACTCGAGCGTGTCCAGAGAAGGGCAACGAAGCTGGTGCAGGGTCTGGAGCACATGTCGTACGAGAAGCGGCTGAGGGAACTGGGGTTGTTTAGTCTGGAGAAGAGGAGGCTGAGGGGAGACCTCATCACCCTCTACAACTACCTAAAAGGAGGTGGCACAGAGCTGGGGATGAGTCTCTTTAACCAAGTAACAAGTGATAGGACAAGAGGTAATGGCCTCAAGTTGCGCCAGGAAAGGTTTAGACTGGATATTAGGAAGTATTTCTTTCCAGAAGGGGTTGTTAGGCATTGGAATGGGCTGCCCAGGGCAGTGGTGGAGTCCCCATCCCTGGAGGTGTTTAAGAGTCGGGTTGACATAGTGCTGAGGGATATGGTTAGGAAGGGTCAGTGTTAGGTTAATGGTTGGACTAGGTGATCTTCAATGTCTTTTCCAACCTAGATGATTCTGTGATCAGATGAAATTAAAGCTTTACAGCTCAACTAAACTTAAAAACATTTATGGTTCTCTCTTGTGGGTCCAAAGACCATCTTATCTAAAACAGATGAGAGCTTCTCCTTGTATTTGGAATTAATTATTCTTAAAATTTCTGCTTACAAACAAATTATCAGTATTTAATGAAATGAACCCCTTTTTAATAATGGCATCTATACTGTACAGTAGTAAGAAATAAAACTTTGCAGTAGTGTGTTATTTAATGACCATATGAGCAACAACCCTTCTAACATATTGAAATGAGTTTAAGGAAGTGGGAGTTTTTGTTATGACTTTTGTTTTTATTATTTTTTCCTTTCAATGACATTTAAGCATTTAAATCTTGTGCTGCTTGGAAAACAGAAGTCTTAATCCTTTTTGGGAGAGAATTCAAATGGGGGGGGGGGAAACTGTCTGGAGCTGGACAAAATATTTCCCAGATTTTATAGAGAGTTTGGACTTGGGATTTTGATTGAATTTATTCTAAAGAAAGAAGTCAGGCAAGAAGTATATGTATTAAAATATTTGTATGGCTCTTATCACTAGTTTTTAAATGAATAGATTGGATCTGAATTGCGGCAATAGTCAAGAGTCTGGATCAAGGCTTTAATTTAGGGCCATCTTTCATTTTAAATGACTTCTGGGGGTTTATACTTGGGGTTTTGGGGTTTTTTTGAGACTCAATACATTTCAGACATTTCAGGCAGCACACTGATTTAAATTGGCAAAGTATAACAGAATTGTCCACAGATAATGAATTTGTGAATATCAGGGGAATCTGACACCTGTGATTGTCAACCTTCACCTCCAACCCTCTTTGCTTTAATTAAAATCTTTGTGAAAATCTTTGTCTAGTCAAAGATCTCTGAGGGAAGGGCAAAACAGAAATATCATTTGTCGTGAATGCACATAAAAGCTTAAAAAAACCCCCTCCATTTCTAATGGTGAAAAAAAAAAAGGAGAAAACAATATAAATATACCAGCTTCAGGATAAATTGTCTAGGGATATGGGAAAATCTGAAAAGGCAAAAAGTTCTGTGTCGCTTCCTGACATTTGAGCAAACAGGTTTTTGCAGCTGTGTGTAATTACAAGAAGTTAAAGGACTGTTTATTTAACAATGATATATTTATACACTTACTAGGAAATACAGCATTAGTAGAGAGGCTTTAAAATATCTGTTAAACTATCTGTTATAGTATCTGCAAACTGAAGTCTTTAAGAAGTAGTATTCTTCCACACAATCATTTTTCATTTTCCTGTAAACACAGCAAGAAAGGCATAATCCAAGGGGGAAGTTCATGAAGGTTCACACAGAAACAGAGATGTGCACCTTTTAAGTTTATTTCTCTCTCTGATATAAATTTAACACCTGTTTACATCTCAGGAGTTCAGAGTTGTGGGTTTTTTTTTAATATTTGACTTTTTGTAACATTTATTAGGTTAGGAAGTTGTAGAATCTCCATTTCTGGTTGGGGGAACTGAGCTCTGGACTGATAAATGCTAAAGACTTTAGGACAGAGGGGAGATTGAAATGCCCAAATCCAAGACTAAGGTCTTACCTGCACAGCTAGTCCTACAGGCACCTTTTGTAGTGAAGCTTTTTGTTCACATGAAGTAATGCATGTCCTGAATGGCTTCTGTTACATTATGGTAGAGCAATCTGCTGGACCTCTCTGTGGACCCAGGCAGAATCTGAACATCAGTTGTGCGTTCCCTTCATGGCCTGGCTCCTATCAGGATATCAGTCAGCGTATATCTCTTAGAGTAGGATCCACATACACTTAGCAGTGGCCTCAACATTCATAAGAAAAAAGCGTGGAGAAGGACTAAATGGTGATGGTACTCCAGTTTACACAACAGTCTCGCAGTTAGTGTGTTTGATGGTGATGTGATGCAGTCCCTTCCCTACAGTATGTGGGATTATAGTCCACGTGCTGTAGACATGCTGTTCTTGAAAAAATGCCCCAGCTCTCAGAGGACAGTTGATGTATTGAAGATTCTTGAATTTCAATTCCTCCTTTAAAAGTTTTCTGTTAAGTTAAATAGTACAGGGAACTGAAGCCAGTTTTTCAGTCACAGGCTAGCATCCTACCCATTCATATTAAAACCAGAAGATGGAATTTAGTTTTAATATTTTTCTTGGGTAATTTCTTTTCTTTCTTCATCTTCTTGAATTAATTTAGTGGTGCTGAAAAGTTCTGAAATTATTTCCTGGAGTAAGTTAATTATTTAAGACAATGGGACTTGTTTAGTTTACTTCACTGGGAATTAGAGCAAGTAATTTATTAAAAGGCAAGATACAGCACGAACAAGCAGTAGAGCCAACTCTCCCTTCTCTTGTTCCTCCTACGGAGACACACAGGCACTCTCACATGTGATTTCAGCTTTGATCTCTAATTGTGAAAATAGGTTGTTCTCCAGACTTTCTCATTTCTTGGTGATTTGAGGAGAGGTTACCAGTGATGATGTAGGCACCTTCCTGCTGCAAACTGCATTCATATAATGAATTCTTCTCACAGGTTTTAGCAAATAAATGCCAGAGCATAACATGCAGTATTTAGAATATTTTTTTTTTCCTGGTTTGAAGCAGTTATATTATGTTCATAATGTTTAAATGACTCCCTTGCTGGCACATATGCCCTGTAGATTTTAGGCATGGGGAGCAAAACAGAGACTGTGGCTCGAAATGAGCAAACAACCAGCGGCATGGATTTGTTATAATACAGCATCTTATTAATAATACTGAAGTGCATATTGCCCCTTCAATAGTAGACAACAGAAGTCATTACTGATGTGTTATCACAGCTGCAAGAGCATTTACTAATAAATCTCCTGAAGTGTGCAAAGCCCCCACACCAGCTAGCTGCTTTATGTATGTGAAGGGTAAATGTGAAAGCCTTTTTTTCTCTGCCCCCAAGAGCATAAGTACTTACCTTAATTAGCGATTAGTGCAGATCCTGCTCTTGTTCCCCTCGGGGTCAGATCTTTGCAGCTGATTTCAATGAGAATGTAATCAGAGCAATAGAGAAGAGGGTGCCTCACAAAGGAGAGAAAACCTTTTATAATAAACCTGAGTAAGTATGAGGGATGTTATAGCTTTCTCTTCCTTGCAGAAAGTTGACTTTCAATTTAGTATAAAAGGCAGACTATGCACTCTTAACCCATTCTAGGACTTCTTCCATAGACAGCAATCTCAGAAGATAAAAGATGTGAACCTGAGGAAATAGCACCTGCACAAAGGCAAGGAGAGAGTATATCATATTTTGTCTTAGAGTGGAGAAAGATGTCGATACTCTACCTGATGCATTCTGTTGGGCTAGAGTTAGTAAGACTGTATTTCTTTTGATGCCACCAGTTATGGTTAGAAACCAGCACTGAACAATGATATGACACTAGAGGGAAAAAAAATCCCTCTGACCTTTTCTTTTGTTCTTTTAAGCTTTGCTAAAGAGGAATAGAACTGATTGGAGTTAATTTTATGGAGAAACTTAAAGAACATGCCTTAAGGCTTTTGCCTCTTTCTGCTGTTAGCAGTACTTTTAGAAGGATGCATGTATTGCTCTGCTAGAACAAACATAACTACCCATTGACTTCAAGTTCCATCTTACTTCAGTGATAGTGACTTGTGCAAGCATGATGGAATTCAGACAACGTATTTATTTGCATGGCATGTTCTGCCTTAAAATTATCAATGTCTGCTTATTCTCCTTAGTTTTAAACATCATGATGCATTACCCTACAAATATCTTTAATATCTTTATTGATCATCTAGATGAGGGGATTGAATGCACCGTCAGTAAGTTTGCAGATGACACCAAGTTGGGTGGGAGTGTTGATCTGCTCGAGGGTAGGGAGGCTCTGCAGAGAGATCTGGACAGGCTGGAGCGATGGGC
The DNA here is from genome assembly GCF_031877795.1 of Strix aluco. Taxonomy (NCBI): domain Eukaryota; kingdom Metazoa; phylum Chordata; class Aves; order Strigiformes; family Strigidae; genus Strix; species Strix aluco. The sequence goes on from NC_133935.1 coordinate 21,838,601, forward strand.
TAAGGCCAACTGTAGGAGTTTCAATAAGGCCAAATGCTGGGTGCTGCACTTGGGCCACAACAACCCCCAGCAGTGCTACAGGCTTGGGGAGGAGTGGCTGGAGAGCTGCCAGTCAGAGAGGGACCTGGGGGTGTTGATTGACAGCCGGCTGAACATGAGCCAGCAGTGTGCCCAGGTGGCCAAGAAGGCCAATGGCATCCTGGCTTGTATCAGCAATAGCGTGGCCAGCAGGGACAGGGAAGCGATCTTACCCCTGTACTCTGCACTGGTGAGGCCGCACCTCGATTACTGTGTTGAGTTTTGGGCCCCTCACTACAAAAAGGACATTGAATTACTCGAGCGTGTCCAGAGAAGGGCAACGAAGCTGGTGAAGGGTCTGGAGCACATGTCGTACGAGAAGCGGCTGAGGGAACTGGGGTTGTTTGGTCTGGAGAAGAGGAGGCTGAGGGGAGACCTCATCACCCTCTACAACTACCTGAAAGGAGGTGGCACAGAGCTGGGGATGAGTCTCTTTAACCAAGTAACAAGCGATAGGACAAGAGGTAATGGCCTTAAGTTGCGCCAGGGAAGGTTTAGACTGGATATTAGGAAGCATTTCTTTCCAGAAGGGGTTGTTAGGCGTTGGAATGGGCTGCCCAGGGCAGTGGTGGAGTCCCCATCCCTGGAGGTGTTTAAGAGTAAAGTTGACTTAGTGTTTAGGGATATGCTGTAGTTGGGAACTGTCAGTGTTGGGTCAATGGTTGGACTGGATGATCTTCAATGTCTTTTCCAACCTAGAAAATTCTGTGATTCTGTGAAATGCTCTTACCCTACAAATCACCCTGAATCTGGTTTTGAACACTCCAGTAATTTTAATAACACATTCATTTTCATAGTGTTAAGAATCTTTTAATCTCACTTTGCCCTAGGATATGATTTTCACAAGCACTCATCATTGATCTAATCCTTCTCCCACTGAAGTTAACCATAAGGCTTCCATTAAATTCAGTGGGAGGAAGAATTAGGCCAACTTTAATCCTTTTCAAAACAGTACCTGGTTCATAGACCTGCTTGGTGCCTGAGCCCTCAAATAGGAAATTACAATTGAGATTATAGTTTGATAATAAACCTCTTTGCCTACAGTAAACTAGATGACAGGCTGGATCCCAATCTTAATGATAAGGGAAGTGTAGGTCCCTACTTGTCTGATGTTTAAATCTTCTGCAAAGCAAACTAAATAATTTGTCGCTTTTAAGAGCCAGAAATCTGTCTTGTAACTCTTTCTTCTGTTTATTGCTTCCATCTTTACATTCAGTGCAGATAAAAACTCCTTTAAGTAAAGACTCCAAACCTCTTCTTTTCCTCATAGTAATCCTAAATCGACTCCGTATTTTCCTGGCTGTATACAGATATGGGAATGTAGAATATGTGGTGGACTGCTGTGAGGTTACCCTGCTGATGATATTATCATGCTAAAGATATATTTCTACAATATAGTGTCTGACTCTGAGCCCCTAATTCACTAGGAGGACACAATAAATTCTGACTCTTCCTATAGATTCCAATAATCCTCAAAACCACGGGCAATCTTTGATTTTCCATCCTCTTTAATATTCAGTGGTCCTATATATTTTGCAAACAGTCAACATTCTTATTGCTTGATCGTGTTGCTGCTTTCTGACTATTTTAATTCTGCAATTAGTCATGTGTCCTCCACAGAGCTCTGTAGAAACATAATAAGTTTTTCTGCACAGGCAGGGGATGAGTTTTGCAATTGGCGTTTTGTGATGAGTCTGTTTGGGACCCTAATGAATATATTAAACAAGTTGGAGGAGATGGGAACTGTTTTGGATTTATCTGAAAACAATCTTTGGAGCAATTCAGCAAAACAAAACAAGAAGAAAAATAAAAATGTTTTCAGCGCTTCAATTGTGACATTGTTTGCTTCAATATGAAATGTTTCAGTTTTAGATGACTTAAACTTCAGGCCCAGTTCCAAAGAAAAACATCTTGGTTTAGGAAAGAATATTTTAACAAAACTTTTAAATTGTTTTGATTCACTGCTTCTTCTTTATGCCTTTCCCTTTTCTGTGTCTGAAACTGCTGAAGTTGTGGCATTAGAGCTGTAGTCTGACCTTTACTGTTTGACGCTGAATTTTTTACATAGTTCCAGTTGCATTGTCCTCACATCACACCAGAGTGGAAGACAACACTGAAAGCAGAGCCTAGACAGTGAGAGTTTCCTTGAGTGCCCTCACAGACCTTGAGTCACATTTGAAGCCACCTCTCTGGGCTTTGTTATGTCATCTACAGAACAAATAGAATAAAGGTACAGGCTACCAGAAATTGCATTCAGGAAAAATGTCCTGGAAGAGATTTAAAAATTCCTGGCTTAAGGGTGTAACCCTACTACCACTGGAGATGAAGGGGTTATAAACTTCTCAGTGCTTATCTTCCGGTTACTGATTCTGCCTCTGGAGCAACTGTGCTGACCGCTGTAAAGAGTAGGAACACTTAACTAGATAGAATACTAGTTCAAGCTGGTATGGCCGCTTCTAAAAATCTTCCCTCCATAGCAATATGGTTATAATTAACTGTCCTTTCTGGTGTTTGTGAAGATACTCAAATTAAAAAAAAACCCCAACATTATAGAAGAACAAAATGTTATCAGTAGGTAATGCTGATGAATACAGTTACTGGTTCAACAGAGCACTCATGGAAGTTTGACCAGGATTAATCTTGAAGTCCCAGCACATTTGCAGGTGAAACACATTCTGAAGTGAAATAAGAGGTTAATCACTAGAAGACAGCTGACTGCTCTAAGCAACAGCCTTTTTTCATCAATGCTTGTGATGCAAATAAAAAAACCCAAACAACCCTACAACTAAATATAGCATAAATGTCCTCAAAAGCCAGTCAACAAACAGTAATTATCTGTCACAGCTGGAAGCATGTTTTGCTTTGAGTGTAACCAACAAACTGTGCTTGACTGTGTGATGATTATTTCAATCAGGTTATAAAGGAGAATGTTATTTGGGAGCTGCTCTCTTGGAAGGTGTTCTTGTAAATGTGAGCATATTTCTGAACTTTTCTCCTCCTTTCCAAACTGCTACAGACCTTGATAAATGGTAAAGCCTGGCTGATTTGAATGCAAAGTCAATTTGTGGGCAGAGCTTCATCAGATCTCTTCCCTGCGCTCCCACTTGCTACTCCCGTGCAATCTCTAGGCTCAAAATCGCAAAGCAGACTTTCAGTATTCAATCGATCCTGCCAGATCCTATGCATGAATGCCACTTGAGAGATTGTGGATCACAGTATTTTGGGAGGGGGGAAAAAAGAAGGGAAGAGGAAAGAAGGCAGCTCTTGGAAGAGGAGTTAAAAAATAGGCCTGGCGTGTTTCATGGTCCCTGACACAGTGATTTTTTTCAGACACCTCAGCAGCATTGGAGAGTGGCCTGAATTATGAGAGCTTGAGAAACATGTTCCTCATGACTGGTTACCCTAATGCTGTCAAACTGAAGAACAAGTTTTAATTGATTCTCAAAATTAACATATCAACAACCAGATTGGGAAACTGAATTTTGTATGTTCCTGTAATGCATCCTTCTTGTCCCAGGGAATTAAATTCTCAGTGTCTGACTCCCAAACTGTTCATAGAAATCCTGGGCTGGTATACATAACTCCCATTTCAGTAAAAGCCACATTTTTTAGCATCATCTTGATGATGTAAATCATGGGACCTGTTGTAGAAATCGCATGACCTCTGAGGTTTTCTTTCAGAAAATAGCATCTATTCTGATGTTCATTCTCCATTTCTGACAGTATCCACATATCTGGTTGTTTTCTCAGTGCATAAATAAAATATTGCAAGGCCCTTGTAGATGGATGTGCACTACATGTCCGTACTCCAAATTGTTATAGACCTTCCTTTATTCAGTGTGCTGGGTTTTGAAGAAATTTCTGCTTGAGATGCAGCTGCAGCTTTTAGACAGATACTTCATATATTCTCATTTCCTTCTTCCTAACTGGTTTGGTTGAAGCTTTCCCATTTGTTTTCATATCTTTGGTATATTTGAGAAAGAAAGGAGGCTGCCAATCATTTTACTTATTAGTTAAGCAGATCTCTGTTTTGCTAGAATGACGTGAGCAAGGAAGAAATTTTGAACTCCCATGAGGGATATTTTACGTTGTTTGGTTATTTTTTCAAACAATGGCCTCTTTTTCTTGGAAGACATTTACATTTTCATAACTAGCAGTCTAGGATGCTGAATGTAACTTTTACTTCAATGTGCTGTTCAATTTGTATTTCGCTACTTTAAAAGTATTTAAACTGTTATTAAAATTTAGTTGAAGGTAAAAGCTGGTTCCTTTCTAGATCAGGTGCTACTTTCTTCTCTCTTTTGATTTTGAATTATTTGGGCTGTGGGTTACATATGACATTACTTCAGTTCACACAGGGAATAGAAGGCTGAGACATATTGTGGAACATCTCCAGACGCAGTGTATTTTTTTACCCCTACTATAGCCAAAAGGGAAGGAACCCCACTGTAGTTAAAAATGGTGTTTGACTTTCTCACTGTTGTATTCTGTCTTACTATGCCTGTTCTAGGGCTCTTTATAAACTAGTACCGAGCAGCAATAACAGAAATGATTCTCAAGACAAAAAGAAGTACAACAGCAAAGAGAGCTGTTGATTGAGGGGTAAAAATTCATGTTGCTTCCTATAAGATGTTGTGTGACATGCAACTGGATGGCAGTGGAGTCTTGTTGGGATTTTTTGCTAAACTAATCATTCTTCTAAACAGCATGTCAAGCAGGGCACATTACATATGTCTGAGGGTTTTGCAGTGGTGCCATTCCCAGTGTGTACCTGATCTATCCTTGAGAACCATAAAGCTTGCTCTATATGAGAGAGGTTTTTTTTCTTTCTTTTTTCTTTTTTTCTCTTTTTTTTTTGGTAAAGGCTCGTAGATCGAATGACTCTCCTTCAATCAAAGCCACTGAGGAATAGGATAGATGGGAGTTGGGTGGTCATAGGTTTAGGTAGCCCTAAACATTACAAAAGTGTGATAGAGTGCAAAAGTGTGATACAGCACAGACATTGATCACAATCAAAAGAGGTTCTCCCAAGATTAGTGTAGAACAACATATCTTGGTGTTCAGATGTTCTCTCAAAGACTACATTCTTGACAGCTGCTCAGTTTGGCTGATCTTTTTGTTTTTCCAACTGTATATGGACTTCTTTTGTTTCAAATTAGTCTGTTGATTGACTGCAGATGTACACCAAAATGTCCTTTGTTTTAGTGTACATTTTCAAGTGACTAATGATTAGCATTGGTTGGAAACTTTTCTGTTGAAATGATTTGACAGACATTTGTGGTTACAACAAAATTGATGGAAATGCATCACTTTTGCCAAGGGAAAAAAAAAATAAACTTTTTTGTCAAGTCATCCTGAAATTCGTGGTTTATTTTAGGTCAGCTTGTTAATGGCTCTAAGTTCTTGTATTGTTTCAGGGCACTACTTAAGACTTCTTTTTTATGACCTCTTCTTTTGTTGCTCCCGGCTCCATTACTGTGTCTCTACTTAGTATATCAGTATCTCCTGTTGGAGATGGCATGACAGTGATCTGGGACCTGTAGTAGCTGTGATGCCTTCAGAGAGAGAAAATGTCTCATAGAGGAGGTTGTGGATAAGATCGCAGCTCTTGTGGGGAAAGTGCAACAGCACCAAGTTTGCAGTTACAACTTGATAGGGGTTTGGGTGCTTCCTGAGCAAAATGTAGTTATGGAAAGCTTAAAGCTTCCTTTTGAAAACATTCCTATCCAGTCCTAATAGGATTAGAATCTTATTTATATGATTCCTCCTGTTAACATCTGTAGTTTTGGCACTTTCTTTTTTCAGAGGTGCTTTCGTGCTCAGTTTTAAGACTTAAAAATTAAAACAACAACAATAATAAACTCTTTTGTTTCTTTTTATTTGAATTTTGAAGGTATTTTTATAAAGCCTTTAAAATGTCAAGTCCCATTTTCAAGCTCTTCTCTACAAGTTCAAGGGCTTGAAACTTAGCTTTCATTAAGAAAATAAAAGATCATTAAGTAATTACTTGTTTTCAGGAACTGTGCCTCTAAGGGAAAAAACCCAACATCATAAGACTTTCATCAATGTCATGAGAACTGGCAAATATGGGATAGTGATAGTGCAAGCTTTCCAATCACATGTAAGGGCCATTGCACAAGAGTAGTTCTGATACTTGTTTTGGTAATGATTGCAGTAGATTTCAGGCCTTTAGGAAAAATCAGAAGCACCTTTTTCATTATCTTTCTTCTTGCTTCATGGGTGTAGTAGTCTACACACAGCACTTGTGTGTATTGTGTGTCAGTATGCTTGTGACAAGACCAGATCTGTCAAAGGAAAATCCGTTCTCCCTTCTTTCCCCAAGCAAAAAAATGGATGGAGAGAGAAAAGAAAGGAAGGAAGGAAGGAAGGAAGGAAGGAAGGAAAAAGGGACTGTGGAAGGAATTAGGAAATTAGTGGGGACTGGTGTAAACTGTTTTCACTGACTCCAGTGGAGCTACACTAACTTGTCTTCCATAGGGGAGACAATCACTGAAAGCGCACTGGTTGGCAGGTAATGTGGCATTGGTTAATAACTGGAAAAATGTAAGATAGAAATCCTTCTGGCAGTGTTCTTCAGCGCACCACCCCCACCCCCAACCCGCTGTGGTCATTTCAGAAAGCTTAATGAATATCTGTAGTTGCCCAAGATTAAACCATTAAGATCACTTTACAGTATCCTTTTGCCTTCTCCCACTACCATTTATTTCTGCTCGTAACTACAGCTCAGACCTGCCGCGAGCTCAAGTTTGTTTTGAGAGTGAGAATGTACTGAATACAAATAGTTTTCCTTGAACTCAACAGTGGGCCAATGAAATTTCTCTGAAGCCTGCAGTGATATGCCTGGGTTTAATTGAATCCACCAAGTGTAACCTGGGCCAGTGTGAGGTAGGATGTAAGCAGGTGAAGAACCAAATTCATTGGAAAACTTTTTATCTCCAACATGTCAGTGTCCTCAGGTGAAAGATTTCTAGTATTTTTCAGTCTGAGTTGGAGCTAAGCTCATTTCTTTATCATTTGTATACCTCACAGGGAACTTTGTTACGGTTTGTGCGAGAGAGTGTCTTTTTTGCACTGAAAACTTACTTTATTATAAAATCTATAACCTTTTTATAAAAAACTTTATTTTTCAAACAGAAAAAAGGATGCATTTTTCTTTTGCATCCTTTCTAACGCATTTGCTAAAATGGCTGTCTCTAGCTCTGATTTTTGCAGTGGCTTCCATCTTTATGATTGTAAGTCATTAAATGTTCACAACAGTGAATAAGCTGCTTAATGTCCTGTTCCCCTGTGACTTGAGACTTTATCTAAAAAATCCCCTAATAAACATCCTCCCAATTATTTAAACATCTGTCCTAGTACCATGCAACTGGAGCATGGAGAAAACAGAAGGGGCACACTAACCAAATGTAATTCTTGTAAAACAGGGACATAAAGAGATCAGATTGATAACTGAGCACATAAGGATTTAATGTTATCCAAATACTTAAAGTTCATGCTTACACAGCTACTAATAACCTCAGACAGTATCTACAATATCCTTCATTTGAAAAGAGAATAGAAAAGCCCACTCATTTGTACCCAGTAGTGTGTGTGCATAGGAGCTCTAACTTATTAAAATTAATTCTATGATTAGAGAACGCACTGAATCTGTGAATTAGCACCGTAACGACAGGAACAGATGTCACTTGCTGCTGAATGAGCAACAGAAAATATCAGGATTGTACCGTGCAATGCTGCCTCATGCTTTCTGACAGCCAGCTCAAACTCCCAGAAGTCAGCCTGCTCCTTAAAAACACTATCCTAATGTTTGTCTAGCCAGAGGCATATTGCAGTGGTGACAGAAGGCACCCCCGCTGCAAGGCCTTACCCCCTCCATTCCCTTTCCTCACTCTGCCAGAAACCCTGGGCAGAGTCTATTCAGTGTAGTTATTTCCCTGAGGGATGTGTCAAGCAGAAAATCAAAGTTCATTCTCCAGAGACCTCTCTTGGACTAAACCACATACAGACCTAATCCTAATTATATAATTTTCTATTGTCAAACTTCATTTCACTGGGTCAAGATGTTCCTTTTATCTCATGAGAATGCAGGGGTTTTTTAAGCATTAGGTTACTTTAAGGCAGAGGTGTAGATTCTTGGTCCCACAGCTCTGTGATGACAGCAAAATCATAGGAAGTTTTTTAAAGGAAGGTTAGAAGGATTGAACAGATACTTTTCTGTGATTACAAAAAGAAAAGTGAAAATATGATCACTAGAGTGTAAAGGGTGAACTGTCTACAGGTTCCACTAGAGCTGACATTGCTTCTGCTTTGGTGATGGGAATGATCCTGTGGCTTTTGTGTGTTTGATTAATAAGCAAGATAAGGTTGGAAGGGTTGAAAAGTTATGTGTAAGGTAGGCATGCATAGTTGACTGCACATTACTAAAAATGTGAAAAAGGGGTAATTGATAGCTGGTGGTCATCTGTAGGGTATCTGAGAAGACCTGGTGGAAAGATTAGCCATGCAGTAGTTCTTCAGCGTCATCAGCATTACTAGATCTCTGCAGAAGGTTATTTCTGTTTTTTTCCCCTCCTTGTGACTTCACAGCAGAAATGGTACAGACAAATTACCACCAAAAACTATGTGACAGTTTGATACTAGGCAGTTTTTAATTCAGTTGTGTTATGGTGAGATTCTAAGAGGGGAAGACCTCATTCCCAGTCTGTTTACAGAATTACATGAATCTGCCATAGACATGGATAGTCATATAATCCAGATCTACTTTTTGTGAACAAGCCAGAGTTAAGTTGCTTCCCATGTGCCCTGAAAATGGGAGTAACGGGGTTTTGTCAGAGAGTGCCCTTTGCAGCAGTATGATGTGATGTTAGGCACTTGAGGTTTGTTGGTCATACAAACCCTGTTCCCATTTTGGTTGTTCGGTTCGATGCAAGTGATTTTGTGAGGAAGTAATTAAATCAAATGAAAGTGCTATGTTCTCCAAAGAAATAGTGGAAAGCTATCATACTATTTACAAACCATATATTCTTGTTGAGCCTTGAGCTTGTTCAGGAATGCTTTTCTGCTCTAATTATTTTCATTTGCTTTGGTGAGTCAAGCAATTGTGTCACTTAACAAGTGTTCCTGTGGACACATACCCATAAAGGCCTTGGATCACATGTGAGTTAAGACACTGAATTCTTGTGAAACAATGGTATGGTTGAGATGGAAGTGTTTTGATCCTGTCTTGAAATATTGAGCTTAAAGCTCCATGTTTTGCAGTCAGTGCTAATAGTTGCCATGTCCTCATTTCTTATCTTGGAAAGCTTGGTTTCCTCTACAAATCTTTCAGATCTTCCTTAGATATAAGTAAAAAATTATTTGCTGTGAGGGTGGTTAAATACTGAAACAGGTTTCCCGGAGAAGCTGTGGCTGCCCCCTCCCTGGAAGTGTTCAAGGCCAGGTTGGACGGGGCTTTGAGCAACCTGATCTAGTGGAAGGTGTCCCTGCTCATGGCAGGGGGAATGGAATTAGATGATCTTTAAGGTCCCTTCCAACTCAAACCATTCTATGGTTCTATGATCATCAGTGCAGAATGGCTAGAAGGTGTCTTTTGATTCCAAGAGAGAATCGCAGGCATGATCTCTAGGATCTGGTCTGTCCAGCTTTAGATTTTCTGCTAAGGCATGTTTGCAACCTGAATATAGGAACACTGTATTATTGTAGCCCACCTTTCCTTATCACTGTTGCTGGGGGAGTAAACTTAACTGTTCCTGGTTCCTGTACCTTTCTTTAAGCTAGTTTTGTTTATAGTACATATGCATTGTAATGTTGGGAAACCATATAAGGCTTCAACCTGTTGAGACTGCTATCAAGCAGAGTTTTGCATTTTAACTTCGGTGAAAACCACTCCGGTCCCTTAACATCGTTCACTGTAATTTATAGCAAGCTCTGGCGGGCGAGATAAGGAAAGCATTTTCTGAGATCTATTTTAAAAGACCTTTAGGACATGCGGTTAGCAATTTCTTGTATTTTGCCCGTAGTTTAAGCGAACTACCTTCTGCCCCGCTCCTGCTGGGGCGGGTGCCCCGTACCAGGCAGGACCACGAGAGGGCACCCGGGACACGCCGCTGCGGCGGCGCCAGCGAGGCGGGGGCAGCGCCGCGCACCGCGCCCGCAGCCGCGCTCCCTCTGCTCGCAGCGGGAACTTCGGCCAGAGGGACGGACGGACGGACTTCCCCTGCCTGATCTCATCCTTCCACAGGTGAGGGATGAGCCACATGCGTGCGCACTCGCATCTCTGCACGCTCAAGTCAGCGGTTTGTACCGTGAAAACACTTAGCCGACCAAAATTGAGTGGGCAATCCTAGGTCAATAGCCTATTCTCATGCTTGACAAAGCATAAAAGCAACAATTTTCTACTAAAGTCAGGAAGCTCAGAGAAGTAGTCAAGCTTGCTAAAGCTTAAAATGAAATGAGACTGAACTGTTTTGAATTTCCAAGTTTAAATGAAGTTTATTCTTGTCTTACTGGGCAAACTAATGATTTGCCCGAGGTACTCTCATACATGCCATTAGTTACAGCAATCATTCTCTACCTCCTAGTTTGGGTAATAAATTTTCAAAAAATACATATACATCCAGGCATCTCTTATGAGAAGATGTAAATCAGATAATTCCAGTCCTTTACATTTTTTTCTTTCCCTATCTCTGGTTGAAAAGGGCTATTGCTGGAACCAGAAAGTTGTCAGAAAGGTTAGAATATGCTTCTATCAGCTCCCCCTAATTTTTTGGAAAGGGATTGATGAAACCTCAGATTAGCTGCCTAAAAGCTGCAATCCAAATAAGTCATCAATCTGCCATCAAACTGTCACAGAAAGTAACACCTAGATATCTGTTCTTCCTCTTTATCTTGAAATAGTCTTGTTCAATGGGAAGAATTGCTCTTGAATGTTCTTGCTGATTTGGTTTTTTTTTTTCCGAGAAATGATAGAAAAAGCCTAGGGACCTAATTTTTAGATGGCTTAGCTGGCCAGGATGATTGTGAAACTAGAGAACCATAACTGGCTAGCAATAGGTAGGTGAAGAGAATCAGAGATCCTTGTTGTCTCCCCGACGTTACTGACCTTGTCATGCCATGCCCAGCAGGTAGTCTGTGAAAGCTGCATGAAGTGATATTTATTTGTTTGATACCATTTTTCATTCTGGGACTCTCCTTAGTCTAAACATATAGCTTTTGGTTTGATTTTTATATAAGAGAATGGGTCTCAACAAAGGAATAACTCATACATAATGAATACATCATCTGCTGTTACTTTTTCTGATTTTTTTTATTCTTTTTTTTTCTTGTTTTGCCAGACGTTTTTGAACAAAATGTGATGGTGATTTTAAAGCTATGGGAGACTTCACAACTTCAGAAATAGGAAGCTAAACTTTCAGGCTGTGCTGAGACTGCATAAACACTACACAGGAGTTGAGAAGACAGTGAATGTCTTCTGTGGCCTGAAGGCAGGACTGACTCTAAACTTTCTACACTTTTCTTTGACTGTGAGTTCCCTGGGCAAAGCCTGTCTCTTTGTTATATAAAGATTTGGACAACACGAATGGAAACCCAACAGGACTGGGACTTTTTTTGTGATCTTGTAATAAGCGTTCTCAGTGGCAAACCACATAGATATCTATTGTGTCCTCCAATACAATAGCATCATGGTTATCTTGTCCTGGGTTAGGCACAGAATAATTTTCATTTATATAGAGAGTTTTATAGATAAAAAAGGCCATCAATATGCATAGAAAGTGCCTATTTATTAAAATATTACCATTGCAATTTTGTTTTCCTTCTGAAAGTTGGATATTTTCAGACAAACATTATCTAGCCTTCTGTCATGTTTTCAGAAAGTTTCAAAACACAAGATTCAAGAGATCTGTGATCACATTTTAATTAATTACATCCTTTCTGTAGCTTTAAAGAAGTTTTCTTTACCTACTCCTTAGTTTAGTTTCTCCATTTGAAAAATGTAGGTAACTCCTTTTTCAGGGGTGATGTGAGTGTAAAATCCATTAATGATTTTGAGACATTCATATTAAAGTTGTGAGGACCATATAAGTACTGAGATGTCAAGAAATATTAAACAATCTGCTGAAAGCATCTCTGCTTTTTTCTGTGTGGTTCATTAGTGTGCACTTGGAGATGACCTTAGTGTTGCTGGCGGCACCCTTTCAGATCCTGTTTAAAACAACTGTTGAATGACTCACTGTTTTAGGAATATGGAAAGTTTCCCAGAGTGCGTTTATGCTCTACTGTCTTAGACTTCTGGAGATGGAGCTGATCAGGAAGGCTGTTAGAGATGACTGAATGTGCTTAGAATAGGTGGACTATTCTCCCCTACTTTGGAACATCTGATGATGATTTTAAAAATAAAAAAAAAAAAAATCTGTGGCTGTGCTTGGTAGAAAGCAAATACAGGTTGTTTTTGTGTTACTGATGATGTACCTTTAGAGGGTTACACATGCCAGTTGCTTGACTTCAAGGAAAATTTTCACAGTGGAGTGATGACATGGATGTTGTGTTGGTCTAGAATAATTTTTCTTTTTTCCAGTACTTCTGTTCTCCCTTTGTTACTTTAGGCATGGTGCTAAGCCTTACAAATCTGAACTCCAAGATTCTTAAAATGTGAATTAACATGTAGGTTTTTCACATGAGTTGTTTTCAAAATTGGCACCTGCTTCTTCCCCCAGCCAGGTTATTTTCTTCTGTTTGTTCCTTCAGTGAAATTTATAAACTCATGTTTTTGTCATGGCCTGCTGTCACCATGGAAATTAGTATGATGTCATAAACCTGATATTATGACTTCAGATTCAGTGGAAATAGACTGCCAAGAAGCAAACAGAAGCTTGTTGAGTATATAGTTGTGTTGAAACACATGTGTGAAACTTGAACTGAGGATGCAGAATCTAAATTCTTATGGGAATTTTCCCAAACCAGGAAAGAAAGTCAGAATGTGGTGTCCAGGTCTGTTTCTGACACAGTCCTGAGTGTGGTGGATATGGCAGACCATATCACAGTCTTCTATTTTCTACAAGTTTATTTAGATGAAAAAAGGAAGTTAAACAGATATGAGTGGCATCTAAGATGTTAATTTGAAAATGAAAAGCACTTGAGATTAGTGGGATCTGATTTCTTACTTGAATTGCCATTTTTCTTTGTAGATTACCCTTTTCTCTTTTCCTCTTCTTCCGCTGCCCCCCCCCCCCGCTCCCCGAAAGTCTTTAGTAATTTAGTTGGGAGAAAAACTTTGAAAAGATTGACAGAAGTGCTCACATCTCCCTGAAATGAAGGTAATATGAATCACCTGATCTGGAAATTAACAAATTATCTTATCTGGATTAAATGTAAATATCTGGTTTAAATACCAACATTAACTATTTTACTGCTGGTCAAAAAACTAGAGTCAGATGATCAATGGAGGAAAATTCACCTGAGATCTTCATGAAGCCAGTCAAAAATACCTACAACACTGAGTGAATAGATTTTCTGAGTTTTGTTTATTTTTCTTTATTGAGCATGGAGGAAGAAAAGGAAAATGGTGTATCCTTTGGACCAACTAATTAGTAGATGATGTTATATATCTGAACATAGCATCCAAGCTCAACAGAGAAGCAAAACCCCTGATGATCCTAAGTTCTGCTAAGAGTTAAGGATACTGAAGGTGAATTATGTACATCTGTCATTTGAACATCTGCTCTTAACTAGCACTAACACTTTTCTCTCAGTTGAATTTGAATACTGGAATGCAGAATCACAAATTCATATATTCAGCTGTAGCAGCACTCTGAGTGGGTAGATTGAGGGAAAAGATGGGCTTCACTGATAAAAAATATCTCCAAAACTGGAAAGTTAAAGTATGTTGTGCTTTCTCTAAGATACTCCTATTACATGCAGGGTACCACTGCCTGGACAAGACACTGGAGTAAAGAGACTGGAGATAAGAAGATCACAGTGATGATTTATATTTTACTTTACAGTGAAAGAATTAAGATGCTTGTATCTTGTGAAAAAGAAATGGCTTTTTCTTGATATGAGTGTTTGCATGGTGGGAAGATAATGACAGGTTCTTAAACTTAGCAGGCAAAGTTATCACAAAATTGTAAAAAAGCAAGAACCCTCTTAAATTAGATATAGAGTAGTGCATATGTTAAGAGCAAAGATGCAAAGGCTATTTAAACACCAAATGAGTAGTAAAGATTCTTTCACTGGAGGGCTGTAAATATCCATGGGATGTATGTAGTTCTTAGTGATGCTTTAGTGCAGTCAGAAGTATTGGACTTGATAGAAGGTTTCATCTAAGAAGTCTGAGGCCTAAGACACAAACTAGTTTCCATGTTTCCCAGCCTTGCAATCCATGAGTCTTAAACACATTGTTGGTTTTGATAGAGCAGAACCATGTTTGTATTGCAGGAGGAGAGCTATTCCTATGATATTGTATCATTTGTGGATATGATTTACCAATGTATTCTTGTACTTAGGAAGGGGAGAGGAGAATTAGTCTTTACTATATCAGAGATATATGAGAAAATAAATTCAATGCATGATTTTGAATGCCCTTGTTGGGCTTCGTTGTTATGCTGCATCTCTTTACAATGGTTTTGATTGCATTCTAGGTCACTATTTTGTTAATTAATCATAGTTTTATTGATTTTTACTGTTATTATTATTGTGGTTGTAAAACTTTGCAATGTAACACAATAAAGACTAATGAGCTGTTGTGAATAAAGTATCAAGGCTACTCATGAGCTGCTATGACCTGATTTTTCCCTACATATGGTTCATTTTAAGGTAGTGTGAGGCTATATGATTTGTTTAAATGTTAGCAAGGTACTAGTTTTAACTTGCAAGAAGAACCTCACTGCTCTTTCAGAGACATCTTTCTCTCTTCATCTTTGATCAATACATTTTATTTTTGAACTTTATATATATAATAACTATGTATGTTTATGTGCATTTAGAAGTTAAAATGTTATTTCTGTTGTAAAGAGTGTATTTGTGAAAAATGTTCCAACAGTCCAAGAATAAATAGTACCCTGCAAATAGCATCAAAGACACATCAAGGACATGTTCTTGGATGAACTTTTTCTGTTGCTGTTCGTTGATCTTATGTTGTGAAATGTTCTGGCAATCTGTGAAGCAGTGGACAGATGAGTTTCCTGTGGTTCTAGGAGGTGTCATGGATATTGGACCACAGCATTTCTTCTAATTACAGCTGAACACATTGGTGCCTTGTAGTCAATGTGACTTAAAAAGGAGAAAATAGATATGCCAAGTCTTTGTGCATATTCGTTAGACTGATATACTAAGAGAGAATTATTTATGAGAACATGCCGTTTCACTGAAGTTATCAGAGGTCATTTGGTGGGGTTTTTTGTTTTTGTTTTTGTTGTTTTTTTTAAAACTGTTTTTTTCTAAAATGTTGCCAGGAAAAGAGACTTTCTGGTACATGGATAATGAGGCATTGCATCAAGGGTATTTAAGTGCAAGTAGTTATAATAAAAATTGCCAAGAGTGGCAAATTATCTGGAACACTTGCTTTTTAAAATAGCACCCTTTGCCACACACTCATATAGATGCACTCAGGAAAAATGCTGTGGTCCCACTGATCTGCATTACAAAAATCCTGCCCTGGATTTCCTTTACTTCTGATTAGGTTTGAAGAGATTAATGCTGTTGCATAGACCGCAGCGTAAGGCATCTTCTTGATCATAACCTTTCCATGGCAACCCTAAGTGTGACAGTGAAAAAACTGTGGTTCCTATGGAGTAATTTGTACTGAAAAGATATTTTCATAGGTTCAGGACTACAGGCTGTTGAGTGCCATGAAGCACAGCCAGGGTTCTGCCCATTTCCCACCTGCTGACAGCAAGGTTTGGGTGAAATAGGGACCCTTTGTGAAGTTGGCTGCTCTTTATATCTTATCTTTTATTCGGTATGGACTACAGGTTGTCCTCTGAAATCAGCAGGAGAGCTGATGGAGGGATGTGCAACTCATGTGAATCTGGGGAGAGTGGGGGAAGAGAATCAGGTCAATTGCTGACATTTTTAGCAGCGGCGCCTAAGGGGCTTTTGAGACTGAATTCCTTTTTTGGTTCTGCAGCTGTCTTGGCGTGGTCTCAGTCGGAAAATATAGAGATGGATCTCATATTAGAGCTTGTCTTTGGAGGAAAAATAATTTTAAAAATAAGGTATGATCTCAGGTCAGAATCATTATTCTGCAATATCTTTCACATAGATACTTGTCTTACATTTTAGCTCATGCTAGGTTTGGATACAGATTAAATTAAATAGTGTGAAGGCAGGTTTACTGTGAAATAAGAACATCCATATGGTGACCTAGTGCCAAGTTAATAGTTAGAGCCATTTCCTAATATTAGACAAGCTCTTACAAGTGTTTATACAACCCCTCTCCTGTGAATATTCTTTAGAATATGGGTCACTAGAGCTGTCATTCAGGCCTCTTCATTCTATTAATTTCTGGTGTTACTAAAAAGTTTTTTTCAATTATGAATTGAATGTGATGTACTAAAAACTCTGATGAAACACATGGTCTAAATCTTCAAGCTGCTCAAACATCCATTTAGGAGAAAGAGTTCCTCTTATTGCAATATATGTGTGCAATATTTATACTGAAAATGGCACATTGGAATTTTAGGTAGATAAAGAAGTTATTTATACAGTTGGTCTAAAACACATGAGAAATTGAAGCTTATAGTGTAATCACAAATACCTGCAACTGACTGGAAAAACATTTGCTTCTAAATGGCAGCCCAAAATATTTATTAGAGAAAAAGATCATGTTTTTTTTCCCATCAGAAATACTGAAACATATCAAAAAAACTTTTCATGTTGCTTCTAAACAGCCTTTCAAAAATGGTTTTGAAGAGTGTGTAAGAAATCGGAGAGAGGAAATCTAATTTTATATTTCTTTTTTTCAAGGAAAAAAATGCCTAAAGAATAAGAAAAAGAGATTTTTCATCTTCTCCTTCACTACTGATTGCTATTTCAGGCTTTTGCTTTTTCAACTTTTCCTTTAAAAAAGAGGAACAAATGAGTGGAGAGAGAGGGAGAAAATATCATAAATACCATGTGAAAAATTTTAAGTTTTGCATTTCTGCAAACTATGTTCAAAGAACATTTTCAGATTAAATGCAATGGTATAATTTTCTTTTCACCTGCAGTCTCAACTGAGGTTGAAGTGTTGAATTTTTTGTTCAAAAACTGGAAGAATTAATCAAAATTACTTTGCCTAATACAGGATGTGAAAGTCACACATTTCATCCTGGCAATTTTTCAGTACTTCTAGCAACTTGCTATGTGAAGCTTTGTGTATATGCAAAGTTTCTTACCTGGTACATTTTGGTCAAGTTTGTATAGTGGTTTTTTTGTATGCTGTAGTACAATTCTAGAAGTGCCAATTTTTATGTGGAATGTCAAACTGAGTTTCTTCTTGCTTGCAGTAACTGAAAATATCATGAGCTGATCCAGTATAAGTGAGCTATTTACCTGTCAGTCCTGGAAATTGCCAACTATGTGATTACCTACTATTTCTTATGACATCTTTTTTATTTAAGGGTAACGTGTTTTACTGGCAAACATCTTATGAGCAGAGGCAATAAGCTTTAGAAAAGTGGAGAGGTCACAATTTCATAAAGGTATTTGATTCTTCTTTGCCATAACCTATTTGTTCAAGGTTTCATTAAGGCAAATTTAACATCAAAATGAATTTTGTAGAAGTAGATACAGATACTTTTGTCTGTGAACACAAAGTTCTTTAGACATTGAAATAGGATTTAGTTGCCCAGAAACCTTTGCAAAGCTTGGTCTTTAGAGAACTGGAGTTCATACAAATTCTGCACATCTTTCTCTGGTTAAGTCTGTAAAATGTCTTGAGACTCTTTTGATCCCTAATAAGCTGATCTGCTTATAGGAGAAAGACTGAGGATGGAAATAAAGAGACATAAGAAGTATAATAAGCACCCCTGGTACTACAGCATGAGAGAGAAGAGGTGAAATGTCTGGCCATATGAAAAAGATGGATCTTGATATGGGAGCTGAAGAATGTTGTAGGGAGGCTATCTTACATGCTGAGAATAGCAAATAAAGACCTATATTTAGGAACCTGACACATTCCTGAAATGTAGCTCAGTAATTATTTTGTATGTTATTGTACAGATTCTTAAAAATGCATCTGATGTTGGATACTAGAAATGCCAGCTGTCATTCTGCAATAATAACAGTAAAAAATTGTTGGTAATAGTTAGCTGTATGCACTGTTGTTTATCTACTGATCTCAGAGCAGTTCATGAAGATCATCTATATTACTGTACCAACTGGGAAAGTGTCCTTTTTTTAAGGAAGCCAGGTCTTAAATTAAAATTTTCCTAGCTCTTTGTTGTAGTTCTTAACTCGCACTGTCAGGACAGTTTCATTTTAGCTTTTTACTCTAGCCTCAAAATTCTTTCCTTCCATCCCTCCTTACTCTCTTTTGAGTGACTTCAGTTCTTTTTGTCCCTCAGTGGCATTTTTCTCTGCCACTCACCTCTGAGAGTAACCTACTTTTACCTCTAACAGTATCCAGGCTTAAGTAATACAAATTCTGATGTCTAATGTCAAGCAAGCAATGTTTAGGCCTGGGTAAAACACCCTTGTACAGATGTGAGTACTTTCTTAACTGATTTCTGAGAGGGTGTTCTTTTGGTGTATTTAGTATTTCTGAAAGGTTTTAAGTAAGTGGTGTAAAGTCTTTCAGATGCTCCCAAACCATCCTGCCAATGTGTTTCACAGCTCTTATTGCAGTGTTTTCTTACTGAGTGCCTTGTTTATAGGTAAGAGGTTTAGGAGCAAGGCATATTCAGATCTGGACGTTCTCAGCTGAGACTCCAGCTCAGTCTAAAGTGAATTCTAGTAGAAATAGTTATGGATATCATCTCCCAACAGTTAAGAAGTGGTCTGATTGATAGAGTGATCTGTCTTCATTGACTCTACTACCAAGCATCAATAACTCTTGATCACTATTAACAGTGTCTAACGATTTAGGAAAAATCTCAGTTTTGTACTGTGGAGTGATAAATAGTTCAGGAAAGCAGCAAATCTTATGAGGTTGTCTAACACAATATATTGATCCAACCTCAGAAGAATGTGTACTGGCCAGAAAGCAACAGTAAATTCATCTGGGGAAAGGAAAAAAAAATAAAATACCAGGATTAAGAGAATACACAAATGGTGAAAAAAGCTATACTTCTGGAGCAAGATATTTGATGCCAAGTATTTATTTAAAATTTCAGAGCAACTATCAAATTACTCCTCAAGCTCAAATTGGAAAGCTTTTTTTCCTGGCACATGTTTGTGGACCGGTACAGTTTAGAAGTCACAATAGTTAGTGAAAGAGGATTTATGTTGAGAACCTAGTCGTTTCCCCAGTTCCTAGTAGCACTCTGGACACCTAAGCTGTTATATAAAATGGGTAAGATTTAATCATCTGCTTGCAGATGTAACTGTCATGGTCTGATATTTTAAGATCCCATTAATTTGGAGTACTATGGAGCTGTCCCAAACTACTTTCTTTAAGCTTGTTTTGGCATAAAATGTACGACAGAGACACTGGAGTAAATTAATTCCATGTAGACTTTACCTACAATGTTTGTTTATACTCATGGATTATAGAAAACTTCTTTGTAACACTCTGTCTATTGTCAAGATGTTGGTACTTTGCTAACTGCAATTAAAAGGACAAAAGTTGATTGTAGCTCCAATTTATTATGTATCGGACACTTCACAGCTGACTTCATAGAGGGACTGTTAAAATTTCTGAAGTAACATTTTGGAGAAACATTATTTGTAATATTTGGCTATTTTATGTAAAAAAATATTTATGATTTGAAGAAAGAACCTGCATATATTTACCCAGCGAGACAAATACAGGTTTGAGATGTGTGTTGGATAAAGGCATTGTTTTCTTTGAAGTTCGAACTTTAAAATTCTGTCCTTACATGCATTTCTCCATGTCACATTCAGAAATGGAAAAATCCCTTGTTTTCATGGATCCTGTGTTGTAGTAACTGTTGTTAAAGTTGACTTTTGAGTAACAACTGTCGTATGTCTGATTTTATGAAGTTCATGTTCTCATAGTTGGCAAAGAAAGTTACTAGACTAGACTTTTACAGCTAGGAAATTAACTCCAGCTCTATCTGAGCTTTCCGATGAGTGAATAAAGTCATATATTCATTAAATTGCCCTCACTTACGTTGTAAGTAGAATTATAGGGATTGACTGCAGTGGTCACTGAAAGGAACTAAAGAGAATATTTGTGGGAAGGAAACTTTATGCTCATAATAATGACTATTTGCTCTGGAAAATTGATTCAATTCTGCTCATCTGAAAAAAATGGAACATGTGACCTGTATGTTAGTGCAGTGAAGGTGGTTTTGAAAACCCAAATGTTACAACAAACTTAAACCAGAAATTTTGTGCTGAAAGTGCCTGGAAGTGTCTAGTGTTTAGGTGAAACATCTCGTTCTTGTTTGTGCATGTGAGTTGTTGCTTTTGCTTTGTTTGAATCAAAGCATAAGGCTGAAATAAGACATACTTAGGAAGCGGCTGATTTGAAAACTGTGCTAATAGTTGTGCATCCAGCTCTTACTGAAGTCACTTATACTCTGTAGCCACTACATTTGATTCTTGGGAAGTACTTTCTCAGGAGACTAGTCCCAGAACATCTAAATTTGTGAGCATAAATACTGAACTGTAGTTATTCAGTAGATCATAAATGATTTTATAAATGATGACAGCATATATAGTAAGATCTATATTTTTGGTCTTAATACTGTCTAATAAAGAATGCTATTACATGCTGACCTGTTGTAATATATGTAATGTTATAGTGACTAGAAGCTTCCAGTTAAGAATGTGATTTATGTGATTTTTCTCTACTAGGTGCTGTTGCAAAATATAAAGGAAGATCCCTGCCAGAAGTGTTTTACAAACTTAACCTCCAATTTGAAGTTCTGTATATTGTTCAAATGTACTCTTCCTGCTACTGAAGTCTCTATATCCTTCCACTAGGTTCTGCTTTCAGAATTTAAAGAAGCTTAATTGATATGTAAGCTTCATGATTGTCTCTCACTGGCTTGCAAAAACACACGGCTCTGCAAAATACATTGTAAATTCAGTCACTGCTTGCAAGACTCCGTTACAGCCCTCCATACTTCCTGTGACTTCATGCAGCAATTGGATTTTGTTTTCCAGATGTATATGCAAATTAATGTTAAGTACCTATGGGAAATTAAAGTAATATTTTTGCAAAACTTCTATTTGCAAAGTTATTTGAACATTTGAAATTATTTGATCTACTGAGAAAGATTCAGACCAACTGTTTAATTATGAAATGATGGCATTTGTTCTGTCTGAGAACATCTCGAGGATGCTTTGTATAAGCTGTTTATAAAACCTCACTGCTTCAGAGACTGTATCAGCATAACAAAGGCTTTGTTTGGTCATATGTTTACGGGAACATAACCTATGCTGTCAAAGATCAGAGATTTTCCCAGAACTATAATCCTGTACCGTAACTGGCAAATCTCCTAGAGTTTAAAGCTCTATGTACATGGAGATAAAATGTGTGTGTAAACAAATACTGTAAATTGTATGACCAGTACTTTTCTATCAAATGCTGTAAATAGGTATGGTAACTTTTCATTGTGATTACAGATAAAACTAGGCTGATAGGTGGTGTTTTCTTATATCAAGGACATGGTAGAAAATGGCAGTTACTAGAGAAGTGTTTGTTTACCACAGGCAAAAAGTTCTGAGAAATCCTTTAAAAGAAAGATACCTTCTGGAATACCTAAATGCTTTCAGAGTTGGATTTTTTTCTTACTATCTGGCAAAGAGGAATGTAAATGGATAACTGCATGGTTTTGCTTTTGTAATTGTTAAAAGTTTGAAAAGACCAAAGGTACAGAGCCCTACTATGCTCCACAGTGAAGACCCCAGTAGTATGATTTACCATGATAAATGTATCCACACACTATATATAGACTTTATAAACTTACCTGCAGCTACATATTTATGCCTTAAAAACAGGGCAGATTTTTCCCTTGTGTATTTGTCCTGGCCATGAATGCTGAGGCAAAGCCATTCCTTTCAAATAAGGACAGTGCTTCTTGAGGCAGGCAGATACAGTTTTCCTGCAATGGAAGTTGTTGCTTTGCCTAAAGCATCAATGTAATCCTCTTTAAGTGTATGCTGGCTACTGTGACAGTTTGAGTCTGGGAGGCAGAGGGTCTAACAACATGCTTTGCTCCAAGTTTCCCCACTACACACTGAGAAAATCAAGCATTTAGCCTGCTTTGCTGTGTTGCTGTTAAATACCAATACCTCTTCAGTCCCTCATACCACTAGCGCATATCTCCAGCAAAGACCAGATGGCAGTTTATTGCTAAAATCTATATATTCAGAGAGATTCAGACCACTCTGGTGAGAGAAGTATAGGGCTTTCATGGCTTCATCCGCCTGTTTTCCTGTTAGACTTGCATTCAGCAGGCTTTTTTTCATTAGTTCTGATGAAAAATGGGACTTCCAGTCCCATCCTAAGAGGCTGTTAAAACTGGTCAGAGGAACAGCAATCAGCTGTGGTGGTATAGCTAAAAGCAGAGAGCAAATCCTCTTGTACCTCTTAACTATATACTTCTAGAGAGATTTAAGCCTCAGTAGATGGGGTGAGATGGAAATGAAGAAGGATCAAACATTGTTCCTTTTCAGCATATTGGAAGAATTGTGTACAGTTCCTGTTCAGCCAGTCCTGTTACTGTTAAAATCAGTACTCAAGTTCTGTGAAGAAAAGTTTGGCCCTTCTTAGTGCTCTGCAAGTCTAATTAGATACCATATGTTACCTAGGTTGACAGTTTCTCATGCATCAGAGGAGTCTGATTTCACTCACACTGAAACTTCCAGGAGACTTTCCATTAAATTCTATGGCAACTAAATGAGAAACTGCTTTTAACAGGTACTTCGATACTTAAAGTATTGATTAATCTGAAGGGTGTTTTGAGACTTGGCATGACAGAAGAGAAAAAATTTGGTGGTAACAGGAAAATATGCACCCTGAACAGTCTTGAAACAATTAGGTAAATAGTGAATAGTAATGGCAGCTTGAAAAGGCTCTGATTGTCAAAAATGGAACTTGAGATGTTTTACAATGAATCAGTAATGAGGAACTGGTTTATAGACCACAAAATTTTAAGACTTACAAAAAGTGGGATTCTTGGCACAACGAAGTAGTATGAAGTATGATATTCCTTTCAATCTGCTCCCAAGGGGACTGATTCTGCAACAAGATCAGTGGTATAGATATCTTTATAACTGCATAGTATTTCTCAAAGTTATCTGTACTCAGGGGTGTGAACAAATGGCTTTAGTTGCAAGGCTGAGACCTATGCTTATAAAACTGAGGTCTCATCAGATGGACCAAGCATCGGTGCGATAACCCGGACACACACACAGAGCAAAACATGTAACTGAACTCAGAGCAAGTAGATATTTTTAAAGACTGTTTACTAGCAGGCTCGAAGGTCAATAGTACCTACCACTAATTCATTACTCCGTTCTCTTTAAAAAACTTTTAACTGGTTCTTCACATATCAGCTCCTGTACAACATGTATAGGATAATATTATCAGAGATGGTTCTCTCATGTAGTTTTGGTGATTGTAACATTATACATAGATTTATTCTGTAACACACTAAACACCCTTACTAGAGAAGAAGGTATTTCTGATATTTCTCCCAACTCATATGTATTGCAGTCATCATGCAGAAGACAATAGTCAGAGACTATTTTAAACTACTTCTTTAAGCTTTTTTGTTTATTAAAGAACAAACATGTTCTTTCTGCAACTTGGTAACAAAAAATGTGGAATGGAGAATGATTACAGAGATATTCTTAGAAACTGGTATCGGTTCAACCAGTAGAGCTGTAATATGTGATACTTCAGTGAAAGGACAGCAGTAATGCTTCCTTTTCAGTAAAGACACCTATGGTGGAAAATGAATCTCATTTAATCTAGCAGTTCTTACTTCAATACACCATATTTCAGAGCCTTTACATTTAATCCTAATAAGCTCAAACTGAACCCTAATGAGTTACTGACGCTTTATTGAAAATGGTTTCCAGGCTCTCTTTTTCCATGTTTCCAATGTGGTTATTTTTCCTGTCAGATAAGGATGTATTGACTGACAATCTAATCATGAAATGTTGTTGATACAAGTAAGTCAAAAGAGATCTGAGACTGATAGATACAAAATAACACTGCTGATAACTTGCTCAAATATTGTATTTGTTTTACTTTGTCTTTGCTAGCTTGTATATTTGAGCATTACAAAAGATTGAGCACGTGTGAGCAAACAAGCTTCTTAACAGTGATCTATGCTACTAATAGCCACTGTTTGTAAATGTTTGCATTCTGGTTTGCTAACACTGGAATATATTTCAGAACTCCGGTTCACACCTTTCCCTTGTTCCTGAGGGCTAGCATTTACTGCAAGTGAAGCTAAGATTCTTGCACAAATTTCAGCAGCTGGAGCTTTGACAGTTATCAAATCTTGTGAGATTCTACAAAAACATGCAGGAATGGTTATCAGCAGTTGTTCCTTTCTTTCCTTAGGAATATTTTGCAGGAAATTTGAGCTATGAAGTTGTGCAATCTTTGGAAGTCAGTGTGGATTATAATGAACATATTCTACTTAATCAGGACCAGGAAATTAGTGAGATCCCTAAGGTGGCCCCCATGGATCACCACATCTATAGTGCCAGAGTGAAACAAGTGAAGTCACCTGAACCTTTCACTCTTATGAAAGACTGGGAAAATGAGTACAAGGCCTCCATACTTTCCTAGAAGCAAAGAAGCCTGAGTGGCTGATTGCCAAGTGTACCATGCCAAGAGTTGCTGGGATGTCCAACACATTCCAGTGGGAATATTAACAGGTCTGCATATTGCTGGGTAAAGTCTTCCAAACTTTCAAGAGTGCTGTGAATTTCTACTGTTTAATGTATGTACGGTTTGTGGTCCCTAGTTATCCAGAAACTCTCAAAACTCTGCAAATGCCTTATGAAACTCTCACACCCAGCAGCTCTCCAAACATTCCTTCTCCCATCTTTGAGCATATGTGGTCTCTGAATCCTAAAACCATCTGGAAGTATAAGCTATAGGCTTCCAATCATCACCTTGTAATAGGATTAGCACCCCATCAAGCTCACAGATGCTGGGCATCTGCTGAAATAGCTGTAATACTCTGAAATAGAAAATATCATTAAAGGGGTGTGGGGAGCCTGATCCAAAGCTCACCAAAGTCAGTGAATTCTGCTACTCCGTGTATTTCAGTGGGTTTTGGGTTAAACCAAGGTCGATAATGGCTTTGGATCCTCTGGGTCTTTATCCCATCTGAATATACTCTGAAGCAACTCATAAAGACCAACTGAGAGATTTTGTCCCTTTATGCTGTGTGAAAAGACTGAAATAATATAAAATGGCTGCTAAAAGTCTGCTCCTTGACAGGGCAAAGACAGTCTATGGAGAACCTCTAGAAAAGCCTTTTTAGTCCGTAGCCTTAGGAAGGCAAGAGAGGAGTGTGTCAGGTGTAGACAATGCCATTTTTTACTTGACTGACTCCTAGCAGCACTGTAGCCCACAACAAGGTAGAGTCCAGAAAAATTCTAACTTAGGTTTTGGGTTGTCTAAATTATGTTGCAGACAGAAGTCCAACAGCCTAGAATTGGGATGTTTGAAAGCTTCCTTTGCTCTCTGTCCTGTTGTACTGTGGGTGCTGCGCTCCACCTCCCAGAAGGGCAGTGAGGAAATTTGTCCCTTGGCACCTGTTAAGATTAAATTTGCTTTGTAATTTTATCACAGTGGCAAGACACCTCAGTTCTAACATTAAAAAAGAAGTTATAGTTGAAGATGTGCCCTTTACTATTTTGGAGGCTCTGCCTAAACCCTATCCATCTTAAATGTCAGGAACATTTATAAGTTACTTGTAGCTTCTTTGTCTCAATTTGGTAGATTTATTAGTTTTCAGTTCTTGTTTGCCTTTATTCTGTGTTCCTTCTTGGACATTCCATTAAAAAGTGTGACCTGTGTTGAACAATCAGTCTTTCCAGCAAATTATAAGCTGTTTGGAAAACATCTAATGTAGTGCCACTTTTGGCCAGGAGGTGACAACGACTCTGTCTTCCAAGAGGCATAAAAAAGATTATCAGTTGTTATTACCTGCCCACTGAAAGGTTGGCATGAGTTCAGGTGCTTTGCTGGATCTGCAATATACTGAAGAAATACACATCCATCACAGTAGGATGTTATGGGGCTGTTAGATTATTCTCTTTTTTCAGTTAATATTAATAATAATTAATATGGCATTTCTGCTGGAAAAGTGAGATATGAGTCAGGATCTAAACTTCTGCAAGTAACAACAGACATCTGTTTTTTTTTTCTCAAATTCATGTTTTCATTTCACCCACCAGGGGAAGGAATCTAATGATGCTTGTTCCCAGATATGAACATCATATGAGGACATTTGAATCTCTG
Organism: Strix aluco; assembly: GCF_031877795.1. Taxonomy (NCBI): domain Eukaryota; kingdom Metazoa; phylum Chordata; class Aves; order Strigiformes; family Strigidae; genus Strix; species Strix aluco. Next base: position 21,865,302 of record NC_133935.1, read on the forward strand.
TCTTTGGGGTGGACTCATCTAGTCTTTAAAGTGAGGTCAAGAGAACAGTAAAGGACTGGAACTGAAAGTCATATTAGACATTCTTCAAATGGGAAGGCATGCATTAGCTGACAGTAAATGAATTTTAAGAGGCAAGCACCAGCTGTTACACTAATGGAAGAAAGACACAACACATTTGACCTGGCAATTGCTTGGGGACTTTATTGTAGGAGAACAAAAGGAGAGCCTGAAAGCACATGAAAACTCTTATGATTGGGAGGGGAGGGAGGGTGGGTGGTGGAGAGAAGGGGAAAAGAAAAAAGGAAATTACACGTGCCTTCAATTCTCATTTACGAACTGGCCTGCTCCCAAATGAAAATTAAGATGCAAATTGTTTTGTCTTTTCTCATAGACTGCAATACTTATAAAAGCAAATTCAACTCAGTGTATTCACATTGGGCTTAATTTGCTCACTGAATTGTGTTTTCCTGGAACAGTAGAAGTGGGTAACTACTGCTCGAGATGTCAGCTTCCCTTGAGGTTTTATGCCAAGGTGGCTACTTTTAAATTGTAGCCATAGGTTGCCCACAGGATGAATTATATTACTGCTTCCCCCTACACCTCATCTGCCCACAGCAGTTTTTTGGTTGTCACTCCTTCTTTGGGATCAAACTGGGTAGCTGTGAGCCCTCAGCAGAGGCAGGTGATGGAGATGCCAGAAAAGCATGTGCTCACCATATCCTTAGAGCGGCTTTCTGCCTTCTGAGTTGTTGTGGCAAATATCACTAAACTGAGGGGTTTAGTCAGAATTTAAGATTAGGATACTCCCTGAATGACAAAGAAATCTCTTGCAAAACTTGGATCAGATTTCTGGCTTAAATTTGCCATTATTTTAATCTGATATTTTGGTCTGTATTTCTCTGTAGTAGAAATGAAGAGAAATTATTTGAACAAAATGAGAAAGAACTCAGCGTTCGCTCTCAAAGTGAACTGAAAGAGAATCTTTTCTTGCTGTCTCAATTTGCTTTCACTTTACATTATTTGAAAAAAAAATTACTTTTCATTATCTTTTTTTCCAGATTTGGCAATGAAAATTGGCTACCCTTGCAGAACGTCTGCTGCACTTGTTTTGTTAGCCAGGAAATGCAGAGTCTTGTAATTGGTAAATAATGTTGCTTTGCTCACTTCATATTTAGACTGGTCATTTCTTCTTATTATTACTGGTAATTAATTTAATAATTTGGCAACTTGAACAATTATAAAGCTATACATCCAAAATGAAAATAAAAAGTACAAATATTAGAATAAAAAACTTTGTAATGAAAGGTAACTTTGAGATTAAAAAGTTGAAAATTGCTGTGATCTATTGAGAATCAGCCCTCAACACAAGCTTTTGTTTGGGTGAAAAACTGGCTGGATGACCAGGCCCAAAGAGTTGTGGTGAACAGAGTTAAATCCGGTTGGTGGCTGGTCATGAGTGGTGTCCCCCAGGGCTCGGTTTTGGGGCCACTCCTGTTTAACGTCTTTACTGATGATCTAGACGAGGGGATCGAGTGCACCCTCAGTAAGTTTGCAGATGACACCAAGTTGGGTGGGAATGTTGATCTGCTCGAGGGTAGGGAGGCTCTGCAGAGAGACCTGGACAGGCTGGAGCGATGGGCTAAGGCCAACTGTAGGAGTTTCAATAAGGCCAAATGCCAGGTGCTGCACTTGGGCCACAACAACCCCCAGCAGTGCCACATGCTTGGGGAGGAGTGGCTGGAGAGCTGCCAGTCAGAGAGGGACCTGGGGGTGTTGATTGACAGCCAGCTGAACATGAGCCAGCAGTGTGCCCAGGTGGCCAAGAAGGCCAATGGCATCCTGGCTTGTATCAGAAATAGCGTGGCCAGCAGGGATCTTGCCCCTGTACTCGGCACTGGTGAGGCAGCACCTCTATTCCTGGGTTCAGTTTTGGGCCCCTCACTACAAAAAGGACATTGAATTACTCGAGCGTGTCCAGAGAAGGGCAACGAAGCTGGTGAAGGGTCTGGAGCACATGTCGTACGAGGAGCGGCTGAGGGAACTGGGGGTGTTTAGTCTGGAGAAGAGGAGACTGAGGGGAGACCTCATCGCCCTCTACAACTACCTGAAAGGAGGTTGCAGAGAGCTGGGGATGAGTCTCTTTAACCAAGTAATAAGTGATAGGACAAGAGGTAATGGCCTCAAGTTGCGCCAGGGAAGGTTTAGACTGGGTATTAGGAAGTATTTCTTTCCAGAATGGGTTTTTAGGCATTGGAATGGGCTGCCCAGGGCAGTGGTGTAGTCCCCATCCCTGGAGGTGTTTAAGAGTCGGGTTGACATAGCGCAGAGGAATATTTGGGATATCACTCAGGGATATATGAGGTATAGTTGGGAACTGTTAATATTGGGCTGATGGTTGGACTGGATGATCTTCAAGGTCTTTTCCAACCTAGACAATTCTGTGATTCTGTGAAAAATGCTTAGAAACAGTGACACTTGAACAAGCTAGTATTTGTAGTTAGAAAATATTTCAATGAAGTATCTCCACTGAGCTCTGATAGCCATATTTTTTTGTAGGTATTCAAAGTAACAATGTTATGTATAGAATATTGAATTGATGGATAATGAAGTCAGCCACTTGGTTTCAACTGATTGTGAATCAAGACCTAAATGCCTGTAGATCCTTTCTAAAATGCTTTTGTACATCATATATGGCAAAATGAATCTTTTCAAGGGTCGCTGGTACTGAGTTAAGACAAATAGTTTTAGAAATGTGTGAAGTTGTGAAAAGGCTGCTGTCTTTTTCTGGAACTTAAAATGCCAACTCTTATGCTGGGTGAGATGGTAATTATTTCTGTGCAATAAGAAAGTGAAAAAATAAATGCAGGATGAGTGAATATGGGAGATCAAAAAAAAAGGATGCCATTAACATCATTTAGGAATAACTTTGTTTCAGAAAAAGGAGTGTTTTTTTAAAGTGTATTAGGAACAGAAAAGCCACTCATTTATTATTTCAGTGATATATTTGAGACAAAACAAATGTGTCTGGTAAACTGAAAAAATCCTGTTTAACATGCAACGATCACTGGAATAATGTGAACCTTTGCTTTATTTATTTCTGTGGTACAGTTCTTTTGCAAGTCAACATTTTTCTGACAGTAACTTGTTATGAGGGGCATACAGGCTACTAATTATATCACACAGCTACACAAACAAACTAAAACTTCATAGTCTTTCAAAGAAACTACAGTTTATATTCTTCATTTGGTGTTTGTAGTGTAATGATCATGTTGTTACTCCTTTCATTCCAGAAGGGGCTGATTCAAAGCCCAAGGAAGCTGTTGAATGAAGTAGTGGTGGTCTCTGATGTCCTAAAAAATTGCAAGCATTACAGAAAAAATGTTGGTTTTGATTCAGTCAAGTCATCCTATTTCTAATGTCACAGTAAGTTATATTAGGTGGTTGTTTGACCTATTTGAATGCCAGAGATGAACTTGAAATTGTCAAATTATTCAGGTACTTGTATTGATGAAATAAAGATGAAAAAAAGGAATCCTAATAAGCAGGGAATTGGTTGAGGCTAGAAAGGCAAAAGTAGCTAGTGAAGTTGGGCTGAGGTTCTGAGAGGCCTGAAGTAAGGTAAACTACCAGAGAGGGAAGAAGCGTTCATCTATGCCTGTTGAATTGGATTCCCATCAGCAAGCCAAAATACATAATTTGTGATTTCAGTGTTGAGTGGAGGGAAATACAGTATCAGCAAAGAACTAAACTGGAGGAAGAACATGCCATGGGCCCTCATTTAGTACTTAAAAAATATGAGTTTTTTCAGTCATGACAGGATATGTAGCTGGATAATGGTGACCAAGGAAGTAATGTAAAGCTGTTCCTGACCTTTGTCCTCAACCCATTTGGGTGGTAGCAGTTGTCTGGGGATAACGCACTAGGGTTCAGCTGTCCTTCTCCATGGGGAGCAGCAAATTTGTTGCTGAAGAAGGTTTGAGGCAGGCAGGTTCCCACCTTTCCATACATCATTTGGGGATTCTCCGGGGTTAGGGAGTCTCCATCACCCTCTGAGACTCAGACCAGGGGCAGATGGCAACAATACCTGGGACAGCAGAAAGAAATGTTTCTTGGCAAATGTAAACCCATGTACTTGTGATGAGCAGTAGGCAGCTTCTATCACAAGATAGAAACTATTTCTATCTAGTACTCATCCTCTGAATGATAATTTTGAACAGGCCAGTTACACTGGGAGAAAAAAAAGACAGGCAAAAGAGGTAACAGTCTATCTTATCTGCAGACTTTTATTTTTGCCTTTCTTGTACTATCCCCTATGTCTTGCACTTAAAAGATTTTTTCATTTGTTTCTGTCCAGGTGGGAGGGAGGAATATGTCACAGATACTTTAGGTATAATAGAGTGTTCCTGGACTAAAACAATTAAGGATTGACACATTGATCTTTTCCACAGCTCTGCCTGGCATTAACAACTATCAGCTGCTTTGAAGGGAGTTCCAGTGAGACTAATGAGATGGCAGCCCCACTGCAACCAGCTACACTGCCTCAAGTAACTTTTTGTCAGCCAGTGGTAATCTGCTTTATGGTAACTCTCTTTTCTGTTCCATAGCCAATTTTCAGTTGATGGAGACATAACTTCTTTCTTCTGTCCCCACTGTTCAAGATATTTATTGCATCTAAAACATTAATCTCTTGTGAAGTTTGTTAAATGTTTTCTGAGTATCTCAGGAAATGCTCTCTGCGCTATCCCCTTGTACATGTACCCTGGCTGACATCCCCTGTGAGAACTCCAGCCAGTTAGCAAGATGTGAACTCCTTTTCCTGACACCTGGTTGGCCATCATTAATCAAGCTGTTCAAATAGCTTGCTTTGTTTTAAAATCAACTTCAGCTAATGCATGTATAATTTCCTGCTGCATCCCCAGGCTGTCTCAGAAACAGTGACATGATCTGGGGGCTTTTCTAGATGCCCAGGCTGCTGAGGGATCTCACATGTTTTAAAAGTCATTGCTAAGGGAGCAGCACCCTCTCCCTCAGCCCTACATGAGTGGCATGCTGCAAGATGGTGATGCTTTTCTGAGAAGGGAAATAAAGTCACTTGATTGCTGTGGGGATTCAGGGTATCCTGCTCATGCATGCACCAGCACTTCATGAGAAAAACCATGCTCTTTGTATCATGTTTTGGGTCACTACCTGCCTCTGATGGCTCTGTGGAAAATTAGTGCTAACTTCTCTGAAGTGACTAACGGACATATGTTAGGATCATTGATGACAGAATCTGTTTTCTGTTGCTCTTAGAGCTGCGTTAATGCCCTAACTGAGGGTTGTGACAAAAAATAGTTAAATCATGGAGAAAAATTATGCAACTTTTATGAATCTTTGAGATTAATCTTGGCAGGAAAGGGAGCCTAAGGTGGCAAAAGTTTCTCTCTTACCCCTAACCTGGAGTCAGAAGTAGACAGTGTAGGGAGGACTCACCTCAGTTTTACCTTTTACCCACAGGATTTCTGACCTTAATAATGTATCCCAGAGTTCTAAGTGGTAGGTCATTTTGCTAGAGATGTTCCACTTTGATACTGTATATTCACTGAATGAGTCAATGGCAAAACTTCCTCACCTGCAATAGAAAACCAAGTATATTCCATTTATGTGATATTCTCTTTTTGCAATTAAATATTCAATTACTGAAGCAAAACAAAAGAGCCTTCTTGGGAGAAACAAAAGTGTCTATGCAGTAATAACCTAAGCTTAGATGAGAATATGCGAAGGTAGCATTCAGACGTGATTAGGAAACCAGAGAAGTGAACCTCAGTCTTCAGTATCCTGGACATGTCCTGTAGTTCCTCTGTTCTTGGGTGAAAGCAAAGCAATCAGGAGAACTTCAAATGTGACTCTTTGTCTGTTTTGTTATTCTTGGTCCTGAAAGAAAAGGTTTCTTATTCAACTGTAGGGGATGCTTCATTTGACACAAACCAGGTTTTTCTCACTCTCATCCCATGGTCCCCCTGCCCCTTAAGATACTTTAAGTTTTTTCTATAGTTTCATCATGAGTATGTTTTTTGAAGAAGCATTTTTGATTCAAATGCTGAACCAAAAAGGATTTGTGCAGCTCTGCTTAATATATTCAAAATATTACTTTGGATGAAACTGGTAATTTAATAGCCTTTTTTTAGTCAATGAACTGTTTTTGCAGCCTTTGGATGCTCTCTCTACATTCTGCCATGCAGTGCAATATGTTCTAATGCTTTTTATTTAGTTCATTATTAGTTCCCTTCCAGTTATGATCTTCATAGTCTGTCCTGCAAGGTAGCACTAGTTCTAACATAGTGCACTACCATTGTGCCAATATTGACCAAATCAATCTGTCAAATGAGCTATGAGATCATCTTTGCAAAAAAAATTTTAGGAGTGGGTTTGGTTTACAAGAGTCCCTATTATTTGCTTGCCTTTTTTTTTTTTTTTTTAAATACCTATTTTTTGGTGATAAAAGAATTAAAGGAGGCAAAGATGTGATACTGTTAGACAAGTAGGATGGGTCCTCTTCAAAACTCTCCAGTTATTTTGCAAGATGATGTGGTGTTTTGCATCAGTAGAGATGTAGCATAAGAGAAGCTTCTTTTTCTGTAGGTAGATAATTACCTGTGATTAACAGTAGAGGAGGCAAAACTTAAGGCAGTATCAAGTAATTTTTAAGGTGACAAAAGTCTGTCAATGTTAAACTTTTATCTTATATCTATTCGCTTTATGTGTGAAGCTCCTAGATTTTAGAAAGATCTTTTAAAAATATAAAGCTGTTCTTATGTGGAGTTTTTAAAACTCGATTTCCTCTTAACCTTTCATATTCTTCAAAAATCCCTCTTTTAGAAGGCTGTAAAATATCTATCAGTCTTCTGCATCTTGTCCTGTTGCTTGTCGAGCAGCTTTTAAAAAAGTAGATTATATCAATCCATAACATCTTCCAAAGTAATTATATGCATTTTATGTAACTGAGTAAGTGCCAGAACTTTTATGGAGCGTCACGAGGGACACCGCCCCCATGACAAATGCCTGTATGGGTGAGGTCTTTTATGGCAAAAGGATGCATGATCAGCTTACAGGCAAGGGCTGCATCAGGGATCAGCTCAAGGTTTTGTCGAGGCAGTGAGTTGTCAGAGCTCCCTGATTCCTTTGGCGGTGTTGCAGGGAGACTGAAAGTGCAGGTGGGAGCTCCTTGCTGAAGCTGCCACCTCGTGCTGCCTTCCCAGGTGGCAAGAGCGGCTGCCAGCCTGACCCTCCAGAGGCCTCCCTTTGGCTTGTTGCACCTTCCCATGGCAGGAACAGCCTTGCCCAGGTTGATAAGGCTGAGCTGGTAAGAAGCCTTGAGTTCACTCTGCCTGTGAAGAAAGCTTTGACAGATCCACAAAGAATGGAAAAAGTGGAGGGGTAGCCCTTTCTGGGCTGAGGGTGCTGAGCTCTTGTCAGCATTGGCTGCAATGGGGCAGGTTAGATGGCACCAATGGGAACTGGAATTGGTTTTGTTGGGCTGAGCAACCTCCATGGGGGACCCCAGCCTCCAGTCAGACCTTCACATAAAGAGAGAAAGGAGACGCCAGCAGAGATGTTCAAGGAGGAATTAGGAGAGTAAGGCACAAAGCTCCAAGTCCTCCCTGCATGCTTAGCAGTGAGATGCTTCTGCTTCCTTGCTGAGTGCAGTGTAGCTTCCCTGGCACTGCTGGGGACAGTCCCCACAACCACTCTTCTCTTAGGGAGCCTTTTCTTTCTTCTGGAGATCTTTTTCTTTGTGCTTAAATGCTTATCAACTGCAAATATGTAGGCTGCTCTGTATGGAAACTATACTACTGATTGTATCAAGAGGCTTTGTTTACTAAACCAAATAATAGTTATAGATAATTTATTATAATTATTCACCAGCCAGTCATTTAAAAACAAAAACCTTGGTACTATGTGTCTGGTGCCTGAAGCTGTTCAGTTTAAACCTTTATTAATAACGTTCTCATGGCTTTTTCTTTTAGTTCCCATAATGGCCGGATACTGCGCTGCACATCAAAGGAATTTTGGTTTTAAAAGCAATGGTGACTGCTACGCTCTGCATTCAGTCCCCTTTGATCGTCATCCACAGCACAAATAAATCTCATTAATCAATATTTTCTCTATTTCCTCCTTGCCTTTCTGTCAGTGCCAGAGATCTGTTTCCGATTTGCTATGCTTTGTTTTAAATGAAGGGAAGATTTCTATGGCTATCTTCTGTCTAAAAGGTAAATTTCTCATTACTTTAGGAATGTAACTGTATCTGTTGTAACTAGGGCTTGATCTAAGCCTCCTCAGCTTGAACGTCAAAGTGGGAATATTGAAGTAATTAGAACAGACATAAATCTGTGAGCAATCCATTGGCCAGGAGTCATTCACATAAAATATTTGGTGTACCCTTGCCAACTGGAGACAAATTAATAATAGTCACACTCTGTTCGCAGACAATTCTTGAGAAAAGTGATAAATTTGTTGAACAAATTGTGACTTGCTCATCCATTTCCAGTTGTGACCAGAAATTACTATGAGTAACTGGTGTACTTTCCACACAAGCCTCTGAGACACAGTCCTGTTTCATTTTCTCCTAAACTGCTTTGTAGTTTTGTTGTGTGACTCCACACACTTGCTGGGAATAAACAACCTGAGGAGCAGTTTCACTGTAGCTTGCAAGTAAATGTGAGGAGGAACTGGAGACCTTTGGATGAAAGCCTCTGTTGAAAACTCCAGTCACTAGCAGTCTCCATCTCTACATTACCCAAATCCTAACTTTCATCAAGTCATGTATATGGGCCATATATATCCACAGTATATGGGATCATTGGGTGCTTCAAAGCACTGCCTGCCCTTGAGAACTGAACATGACAGAGGGAATCCAGTGGTGGTAAGGAGTCACATCTGCAGAACTAATTTGGGGACTGGGAGTACACAGTGACTGAAATACAATGTTTTTAAGGTAAGTTAAACTGCTTCTAGCCTCAGAGGTGCCCTATTCCTAACCTATAATGACCATTACTTCACTATTTCAAGTGTGTTATCTGTTTTAAGACTTCAGTGTAAAACATGAAATGCAGTTTCAGCTCTCTGCATTGCGTACACTTGTGGGGTTTTTTATGGTTTGTTGTGTTTTTTTTTTTTTTTTCTGTTTCCCCTATGTATGTTTTCTATTTGTCTTCAGTTTCTTGGTGTCAGACATTTTGGTGCATCTGCTGCCACCAATGAATGGCTGTGCCGGGAAAATCCTACTCCTTGGGGGCAGAAAGGGAGAGAATGGATGATTATTTTTCCATTCTATTGAACAAAGCTGGCTTCTGTTGCCATTTTTAACACTCCAGTATTACTGGTATTAATTTGATGCATCTGTTCCTGAATTACCTCCCATAGTTCTAGTCCTTCCTAGACTTCCAAACCAGTGTTGATTTAGGCCTGTTGGTTCCAATCCATATTGTATTCCCATAAACTCTTTGCTATTTTAAAGCAGTTTAACTGTTTTTAAATCCTTCGATATTAAAGTTACAATAAATTTCAAACTTCATTATGTTATTAAACATATGTCTCTAGATTCTCTCTAGTGCTGTATAAAGCCTGACACATATCACTTTGTCCAAGTAAGTTGTGAATATTCAGGTTCCAGAGCCTGGTCAGGGATGATTTAATGGGAAATCCCCAGTGTGTAACACTCTTTCTGTAGGGATTCTCCAGATCCCAGTTTAACTTGAACCTATTTCTGTTGACTTAAACAGCATAAATGTTGAGAGAATAAATATCTGTTAGTCACAGATAACATTTTCTTCAAATGAACACTTTCAGGTAGCATGCCATTGACAGTTGCTTCACATTAAATTTAATGTTTTTGTACTTAGAGCTGCGGGGAGATAAAGATTAATTTAATCAATATATATTTGAACTGATCTTGGTGAACACACATAATTTCATTTGACTGGTGTCACTGTAACTTATCTTCTGTGAGTTTTCAGAGTTGCATTTCCTCTTCGTTCTTATGCATGGATTAATTCAGAAGCAGGAGAAGCAAGGTGAGAGAGAGTATCTTGTAGAGATGGATTAAAGAAACAACACTGAAACTCCCATTAAAAGTAAAGGCATCCTATTAAAAATCAGTCTTTAAACATGCTGCTGGGGACATCCATATTTTCTGCCTTCTTCAGGTTAAATAAATTTAACTCTCTAGTCAGTATTTCTCCCTTCCTCTTCCCTTTCCCCAACCCCAGGAAACAGAGCTAAAAACACAGTGGGAGACCTAAAAACTTCCCCTAATCTTGGTCCAGCCTGGGAAATAAATTTAGAACAGCATTACATTACACTTCCTATGGCCCCGAGAGGTTGATACAATGGCCAAGAATAGCTGAAATAGAGCAATGCTCTGGCCATGTTCCCTCAACCTCTCACACTGGGAACCGAAGAAGGAGAGGTACCGAGTTATTGCAAAGGTCCCACGCTACCCAGGGAAGCCAGCTGCACTGCTGGTGCCCTCCGTCCCTCCTGTGTGTACTGACGCAGATGATTTACACCACCAGTGTGTGCAACATGCTGAGTAGCTGCTTTTAAATAGGTTGGCCATATCAGGAGTGAGAACAGTGAGGAGTACGGAGGCAAAAGATTTATTTTAGGCTGGAAAGAGCTAAAAGAATGTAGGTTTGATACATACCTTTTCCTAACATTTCCATTAAATCTAGCCAGTTTCACGCTTGTCATCGTTAGGCTAAAACCCATTGGAGATTCTATTTTGGTTTTTGTTTGTTTGTTTGTTTCCCTATAACTGGAGGCAAAAATAACCACTTTATCCAGTAAAAAGCATTTTGAATATCAAGTGATTAGGCTTTTTAATGAAAGAAAGCACATGGCTTATGTAAAAAACAAACTGTGAAGAAAATAATTTTAGCTGTTTCAGTTCTGAAACCTGATATTTTGAAATCAAGTAAAATACATACCTGTATTAAGGTATTTTGGTTTGAGCTTATTTATACTGCTTTTCCTTTGTGTGCATGAATGAAAAGTTGTTTCAGATAGTCCACTTACAAACAACTGTAATGAAAGCACCCACTCCGCTGATACATCAAGTCATTCTATTTAAGGGATAAAGTCCTTGGCCTTAAAACATTCCCTGAGAGTCAACCACTTGAGCAAGAGTGGAAGAAGAGGTGGTGAGGTTCCAGATAAACATTTCTGCTCTCTGTTCCACCCTTTTAAACTCTAAACTAGACTGGACCTTTTCAGTATTGCACTGATTTTGAGCAAAAGCGGTTCCTATGAATGAATGGAATGACTTAATTTTGTTCTTGTGAAAGAGGAATGCTGATGCTTATCCTTCTGATATTGTTGGGGAAAGCAATAGTGAAAAACTATTGGTAATGATCTACCTGGTTTTTATTCTGTTTCTGACTAGTCCCATCAATGAATGAATGTTTCCTCAAGCATCACTTACACTCTGTATTGCAGGAACATTGAGAGAGAAATTCTTCTTGGTCCTTTGCATCAGAGCATAATCCAGGATATGTTTGATCTAGCAATTTGACTTACGGAGAAAAATGCATACTCTGGGTGATGTTCACCTATACTTTTTGTGCATGTAAACCCAGGCAAGATACACCAATTTTTCTTTCATGTGCAAAATATTACAATGCATCTTCTCTTTGAGGAGACAGTAACCTTCCTATTCCTTAGAAACTTCAGAAATTTTGACGTGTTGCTGTGCTCGACATTTTTTTTTTTTTTAATTCACCCCTCTGACATGTTATCTTTCATATCCTCTTTCCCTCTCTCCAGCAGCAGAAGAGATTGGGTTGTCTGCATGGATAAGACAACACAATTCTGCATTTAATGTAGTTGGAATGACTCCGCACTGGCTGTGGCATCCCCTTCTAACTGAAGGCTTCAGGTATGCTCTTTGTAGATCCGTGCATTATGATGGCATGGTATATGAATGAGGTAAGTACACAAACTGGGGACTACATGAAGTGTGGGTGTGACTATCCTTAGATGAGCCAGAAAGGATGTAAATTCATCTGGAACAGCACTGCAGGGATGTGAGAGCACAGTGTGTGGGAAACAGCACACAGGGATTGGTTCCCTCCCAGCCAGAGAGAAGATCATGGTCACAACACGACCAAGAGGCAGAGTGATGAGGAATGTGGGAACCCAGAGAGAGGTCTTGCACAAACAGGCGGTTGTGCAGGTCTCTGCCTGCTGAGAGTGCCTGAGCCTAGCACTTAAACCAGAGGGAGTCAGAGACACCGTTTGTGTGCGGTGTGATCAAGTAAATGATCTGCTCAGGCAGGTGGTTGAACTGAGGGAGGAGGTAGAAAGGTTGAGAACGATCAAAGAGTGTGAAAACGAGATTGACTGGTGGAGCCACACTCTGAGACAAAGGCAGCAGGTAGAGGCTCTACAAGGAATACATGACTCCCTCCCCTCCTCTCACCAGGCAGAAGGAGGGCATGTGGGGAACAGGGGGGAATAGAGCCAGGATCTTCCTCGGAAAGGCAAGCGAAAACCTTCTCGGCCCCCCTCACCTTCCCAGTTGTCATTATACAACAGGTATGAGGCTTAGGAACTGGACGGCCAGCTGAATGAAGATGGAAACGAGGACCCATCCGGTGAGTCACCCACAGCTTGTCCCTCAGCCCCATGACTTGTGACTTCTTCAATTAAGAAGGAAAGGAGGGTAATTGTAGTAGATGACTCTGTTCTGAGGGGTACGGAGGGGCCCATATGTTGACCAGACCCATACCAAAGGGAGGTCTGCTGCCTCCCTGGGGCTCGGGTTAGAGATATTAAAAGGAAGGTCACTGCTCTGGTGCAGCCCTCTGATTACTACCCTTTGCTGGTTATCCAGGCAGGTAATGATGAGGTGGTAGAGAGAAGTCTAAAGTCACTCAAAAAGGACTTCAAGGCACTGGGGTGGCTAATTGAAGGCTCGGGAGCTCAGGTTGTGTTTTCATCAATCCCTCAAGTGGAAGAGAAAACCACTGAAAGGGTGGAAAATACATCTGATTAACACGTGGCTCAGAGACTGGTGCCACCGTCGGAATTTTGGGTTCTTTGCTCATGGCAAAGTTTATAAGGCACCTGGTCTGCTGGTGACAAATGAGACAGGTGGGATGCAGCTGTCCTAGAGGGGGAAAAGGATTCTGGGGCAGAAGTTAACAGGGCTTATTGACAGGGCTTTAAACTAGATATGAGGGGGAACGGGGAGATAACTGGACCTGTTAGGAATAAGCTCAAGGGAAGCGTGCCAAAGCTTGAAGGATGGTGGACTGGTGAGGGCTCTCCATCTGCCATTTCATTTGAGAGAACGGAAAGATGTTTAGAAACCATGGAAGCAGCTGAGAAGGGTCTGGTAGGAAACGGGGCCCATGCTCACAAAAAGGTGTTGGATTCATTAGCTCATCTCAAGTGCATCTACACCAATGCACGCAGTATGAGCAACAAACAGGGGGAGCTTGAAGCCATGATGCAGCATGAGAACTATGACATAGTAGCTATAACAGAAATGTGGTGGGATGCCTCACAGGACTGGAGTGCTGCAATCAATGGCTACAAGTTCTTCAGGAGGACTAGACAGGGAAGGAGAGGTGGTGGAGTGGCCCTATATGTTAGAGAATGTTGTGAGAGCTCAGAAATCAAGTATAGTGATAACGGGGTTGAGAGTGTTTGGATTAGGTGGGAGTCTGCTATAGACCCCCCAACCAAAGCAGTGAGGTGGATGAAGCTTTCTATAAACAGTTGGGAGGAATCTCGCAGTCACTTGCTGTTGTTCTTGTGGGGGACTTTAACCTCCTGAGTATCTGCTGGGATCACAGCACAGCAGAGAGGGAACAATCCAGGAGGTTCCTGGAATGTGTGGAGGATAACTTCCTCACACAGCTGGTGAGTGAGCCGACCAGGGAAGGTGCCCTCCTGGACCTGCTTCTTGTGAACAGGGAAGAGCTTATGGGTGAAGGAAAGGTTGGAGGCCGTCTAGGGTGCAGTGATCATGAGATGATTGAATTTTTGATCCTTGGAGAAACAAAGAGAGGGGTTAGTAAAACTGCCATCTTAGACTTCCACAGGGCAAACTTTGACCTGTTCAAAAGGCTGATTAACAAAATCCCTTGGGAGGCTGCCTTGAAGGATATGGGAGCCCAGGAAGGCTGGACATACTTCAAGAGCAAAGTCTTAAAGGCACAGGAGCAGGCTGTTCCCGTGTGCCGAAAAACAAGCGGGCGGGGAAGGAGACCAGCCTGGCTAAACAGGGACCTTTGGTTGGATCTCAAGAACAAAAGGAGAATCTATCACCTTTGGAAGAGGGGGCAGGTCTCTCATGAAGACTATAAAGATGTAGTGAAGTTATGCAGGGAGAACATTAGGAGAGCCAAAGCGCAGCTAGAGCTCAACTTGGCTACAGCTGTTAAGGATAATAAAAAGGTTTCTATAAATTCGTTAACATCAAAAGAAGGATTAGGGAAAATCTCCCTCCTTTATTGGATGTAGAGGGAAACATGGTAACTAAGCATGAGGAAAAGGCTGAGGTGCTCAACGCTTACTTTGCCTCAGTCTTCAGCAGTGGAACTGACTGTTCCCTGGACACCCAGCCTCATGAGCTAGGAGATGGGGAGGGGAAGCAGATTGAGGTCAGCACAATTAAAGAGGAAGTGGTCAGAGACCTGCTACACCACTTGGATGCACACAAGTCTGTGGGACCAGATGGGTTACACTCAAGGGTGCTGAAAGAGTTGGCAGATGTGCTCACCAAGCTGCTTTCTATGATTTACCTGAAGTCATGGCTAACTGGGGAGGTCCCATTGGATGGGAGGGTGGCAAATGTGACACCCATCTACAAGAGAGGCAGAAAGGAGGATCCAGGAAACTATAGACCTGTCAGTCTGACCTTGGTGTCAGGGAAGGTCATGGAGCAGGTCATCTCAAGTGCCATTAAAAGTCATATAATGGACAACCAGGGGATCAGGCCTAGTCAACATAGGTTTATGAAAGGCGGGTCCTGCCGGACAAACCTGATCTCCTTCTATGACAAAATGACCCGACTATTGGACGAGGGAAAAGCTGTGGATATTATTTACCTGGATTTTCGAAAAGCATTCGACACAGTTCCCCATAGGATTCTCATAGAAAAACTGGCTGCTCATGGCCTGGATGAGCGTACGGTCTGCTGGATCAAGTACTGGCTGGATGGACGGTCCTAGAGAGTGGTGGTCAATGGAGCTAAATCCAGCTGGCAGCTGGTCACAAGTGGTGTTCCTCAGGGCTCGGTGTTGGGACCATTTCTGTTTCTAAGGACATAGAGTGTATCACCAGTAATTTCGCAGATGACACCAAGTTAATCAGGAGTGTCAATCTGCATGAAGATAGGGAGGATCTACAGAGAGACTTGGATAGATTGGATTGGTGGGCCGACGTTAACGGGATGAGCTTCAACAAGGCCAAGTGTCAGGTCCTGCACTTGGGCCACAACAACCCCATGCATCGCTACAGGCTTGGGGAGGTGTGGCTGGAGAGCTGTCTGGAAGAGAAGGATCTGGGGGTTCTAACTGACAAGCAGCTGAACATGAGCCAGCAGTGTGCCCAGGTGGCCAAGAAAGCCAACGGCATCCTGGCTTGTATTAGAAATATTGTGACCAGCAGAAGTAGGGAGGTGATAGTCCCCCTGTACTCTGCACTGGTGAGGCCACACCTGGATTATTGTGCCCAGTTTTGGGCACCTCAATACAAGAGAGATATCGAGGTTCTGGAGCAAGTGCAGAGGAGGGCAACGAGGCTGGTGAAGGGCCTGGAGAACAAATCCTATGAGGAGCGATTGAAGGAGCTGGGACTGTTCAGTTTGAGGAAGAGACGGCTAAGGGGAGACCTCATCACTCTCTACAGCTACCTGAAAGGACATTGTAGAGAGGTTGGTGCTGGTCCCTTCTCACAGGTGATTGGTGACAGAACAAGAGGGAATGACTTTAAACTGCAACAGGGGAGGTTTAGACTGGACATTAGGAAAACATTTTTCACAGAAAGAGTGGTCAGACAGTGGAATAGGCTGCCCAGGGAGGTGGTGGAGTGACCATGCCTGGATGTGTTTAAGGGTCATTTAGATGAGATGTTGGGGGGTATGGTGTAGGGGAGAACTTTGTAGAGTAGGGCTGATGGTTGGACTCAATGATCCCAAGGGTCTTTTCCAACCTGAATGATTCTATGATTCTAAAGGAAAAGCAAGTTCTGCTGCCAGACTGCTGTCAGCTCTGTTCTTTTCAAGTACTTTTACCCTACCTTTTTGCCTGTGAATGCTAAAGATCGGGGTGGTACTGGGTAAAACAGAAGGGTTTTAAATTTACTTTTCTTGGAAGTGAGTGACTGTGCCAGGTGCAGGAGAGGAAGTAGTCAGGCTGAGATTGAAAACAAAATCACATTTTTTTGTGTATTTTTGGTCTTTAGAAGCAGCTGATACCTTTTGGCAACAAGCAGAAAACATGAGTATTGTAAGACTTTAGTGCCCGGGCGTTTAGGAAAATGAGTCCCATCAACTTTCACTGAACTTGTTCAGCTCAGTCCTAAAGATATTTTGGATATTTTTCCCTCTAAGAGATGGTCCAAAAAGTTCCATATCATACTCAGTGGAAATACTGTTCATGTTTTCTTTATTGTTTCTACAATTTGTGGAAATGAGCTGGTGTGAAATTAAATCTATTTCCTTCTGTGTCTCTGTCCTTGCCCTTGCCAGTTCTTTTTGCCATTTCTTCCCTGGCCAAAGCCTATATTACAACAAAAGCATGGTAGTTGTCTTGCAGCTGGAGGAAACAAAATATTAACTTCAGTCCTGCCTTTTAGGAAAACTTCTTCTTGGCCTTATGGAGGAGATCATAACTAATCTTTGGCTTCTGTTTCAGCCAACAGTTTACCTGAGAAGCTCAACTATGTACCTGATTTCCCATTTTCTATGGTTGTTATTAGTAGAAGACAGAAACAAAGCAATAAACCCACTGGGACTACAAAAATGCTAGAGAGCGCCAGGAAGTGGAGGGAGGTTACAGAGAGAAGTGTCCTCTCTAATTGTGGTTTATAGTTCTTTTTGTGCATGAATGCATTACCAAAGAGCACTTGTCATGGAGAAGCACCCTCTGGTCTGGGCGTAGTGCAGTCCTGGCCAAGGGATGTGGCACCATGCACATCCCAGCTGGGGATGTCTGTGTATCGTACTGGCCCACAAAGTCTTGCAGTCTGGCTTGGCTCTGCTTGACTGTTCTTACTTCTGGTTTACCTCTGTGTAAACTAAACCACAGGGATGTTAAGTTCATCCAGGCTGAGCAGTTCATTTGCTTTACATTAGCATAAGTCCTATACAGAAAGTCCCTGATTCCAGACTCACAGTAAATACAGCACTGTGTTATCTCTCACAGCTGCTGATTGATGAACCAGTATTGAGTGCTATTATACCTACTCTGACTTTTGGATGATTAAGGGGGTTTGGGTATTTATAAAGTTAAATTAAAACATCTTAACTGTGTAGAAGCTTAGCTTAGGAATTGGTCCCTTTTTCTTTATACTCTTTATATAGTCGTAGGAGAGAGAGATAAGTTCACGCTTTGCATGACTGTTTGAAGAAACAAACCATCAAATCCTATCAAATCAGAGTAGGCTTCTGGCTTACATATCCATATTTAGAAACTTAACATAGAAGGTGTGAGGAATTAAGGAGGAATTTATCTATGCTACTAAAACACATGCCTGTTTAGCTAAGTGCATTTTGCTAACCAAGTTTGAAACTGGTAGCAGTTGGGTGTCCAAACAAAAGGATGATATGAAGATCACCTAGAGTAGGAGCAATTTTGGTTTTCCAAGCAGAAAGATTAATGTGTCAACTTCTTGCAAGCTGAATTGTCTGTTTAGTGGTTTTTTAAAAGTCTGCTGAAATAAGATGGTTGTGTTCAGGATTCCACCCACTGAAATCTGTGGATTTCTGTAGTTATCTGGTCCTGTATCTTATATTTTTTGTGAGCTGGAAAGAAAGCAGAGCTTGTCTGGAAGGAAGCTTGTACTGAAGTTTCATTGTCTTCTGCTGATTTAGATTCACTATTTGGCTATGGAAATGATCCCCAACTTGTCAAAAAATTTGTACACTGACAAACCTAAAATTATTTGAAAGAGTACTGATTTTTTATACACACAGTAGATTCTAAAGTGCTTTATATATAGTTCAGTTCAAACAGTTAAAGAGAGAAAGCATGAGAAATGTAAGCATTGTTGACATGAGCTGTTTTCTATTGATTAACTTAAGCATATCAAGCAGAATGTTGCCAGCACTTTGCATGCTGTTCCCTTTCCCCAGAAGCTTGTTTGCCAATACAACACAGGTTAGATGGTGGGAAAAATAATCAGGGGAATCAGGTCTTGATCTAAACTTCTACTGCTACGTACATGTCTGGCACCAGCACACCTGTGAACATGTTTACAGGAGCAGCTATGTAAACATAAGGAGCTAGATTGCTGAATTACCTCACTGAAGCTTTCTACTAAGTGTATTTGGAGGTCTGGGCTAATAATGCTAAACAGGATCTCTACGCTGCTTTATGCCTTCTTGGATAACTGGAAATCGAAGAGTGTGTTGTTGGCTGGGTACTTGCAGCCTTGCTCCTTGGCATCCAGCCCTGGTATTCTTTTGTCTCAGTTCTGCATAGCGGTTATCACACTGGCTCAGCACAGAGAAGGAGCAAAAACATTTTTAAAAAATGCAAAGGAGGAAGTAGAATTAAGATAAACATTTACATAACTGGGGAAAATTACCCAGGAAGGACTGGAAATCTGATGACATTCTGTTTAAAACAGTTTGTGAGAGATACAAAACAGAACCCTTTGTATAAATCACTGTGAATGTAAGGACCTGTGAAGTGAGACAGTAAACACTAAAATTATCAAGCTGGCTCAGCATAACAGAATTTACTCAAGCAATATTTTGCACCTTTACTAAAGCTTTCTTCAGAAGAGAAAAGAACAAGATGGTACACAGCTTCATGTTAAGAAAAGATGCTATATACTCTATATGTAACATCTACAAACTCTTCTAACCAAATCTAGACCTTGCTATTCCATAAATGCAGGTCTTTCTGAGACTAGAAAATGCATTCTTGCTTCATTTTTCCTAGGATATTTTTACACATGAGATAGTCATAAGATGCGTTTGCCCTTTTCATCCATTCTAGCCAATAGAGGTAAAGTTGTGCAGAAATCTAGGCTTTATATTGACCAGTTCCCTTGTCTGCTTGATACAACCTGACTTTGGTGTCCCAGAAATGTATTCACCTTCTGAGAGATCAGACCCCATCCAAGAGATGCACCCCGTTTTTTTAGAAACAGAGGTTTCATTTGGAAAACTACCACAATATTTGGCTCCTCTTTCTGAAGCTAGTCTGAATTTTTCATGTCCTTAAATTAGATTAGATGCATGTTTTCTCTCAAGATTTCATTGTAATCCTAAAGAGGCTTTTTCAAGAGTTAGGGTTCAATTGCAATATTAGAGGAGGTGCTAGCAAGTGTGGAAATGGGCATTTCCTCTTTTGCCTGGGCTAGTCTAGCAGCCCTCTTGATTACAGCATGTGGCATGTGAGAGCAAGCATCAAATAGCAATCAGATAGACAAGTCTGAAAAGAGAAGTAGCTAAAGAAGTCTGGGAAAAATCCAGAATTGAGAGATCTGAGCCAAAAAGAAGTTGGAGAATTATTAAGGTATAGAAGGATTAGAAATCCTTCTCCAATGGGAAAGGACCACAGCAACCACAAATTTCACAATAAAATACAAAGATCACTGCTTTAACCAAAGCTGCTCAATAATAACATAAGACAAGTATATTCATTAAAATAACATAACCACCCTTCTCACTGCCTGGGAAGAGAGAGAGAAATAGTTTTGTGCACAACTTCAATTTTGTAATAAATACTGTATAAGAACATAAGCTAGATAACATATGTCATGATAAATAGAGTCTAGTCTACCAGAAGGCATTTATTAATAAAAACTACAGCGACAGCCAAAACAAACAGGCCTCCACAGAGCTCAACTTTCTGCTCCATGTTCTTTATTTGCCAGTGATGTCTAGAGCTCTGTACACGGCAATGAGACATATAGTAGCTGAGTCACAAGCTACAGTTATGCCAGTAGATATGGAGACATAAGAAAGAGTCTGGCACTGGATGAGATGGGAGAGCAGAGAAGAGAAGAGGAAAGTAAGGCTAATGAAGCACAATGAATACAGAAGTGTGAACTGTAAGAGGAGTCCTGGGAGAAAGAAGGATGAGTTGCTTGTGTGCTGGAGCTGATTTATTCACATTTTGTAGGAATGAAAACTAGCTGCAGATCCCAGTCCACTGTCAGTTCTGAACATCTGGACAGATTCTGGATTTACATCTAAACACTGTGATCCCCTTTCCTTCTTGCAGTTTCTTGCGCTTCTCTTTGTCTTTCTCATGTGTCTCTGCTTGCTCTGGTGGCAGATATACGATCCTTGAGGATGTACTGTTTGAGGATTTCCCCATGGGAAATGTTTCTGGAATTTCTCAAGTCAATGGGGAGCTGCTTCTTGGAACAGTACCTGTGATCAACATGACACAGTGCCCAGCCCTACTAGCTGGCAGCAAAATGTAAAAGCACCTTTCCCCATTCTATCTTTGCCCAAACAGGAGTGTTCAGAACACCAGGAGGATGTCCAGGTGCTCTAAGCATGCTCATATTGTATCTTATTTTATTTAGTTTTATTTTATTTCATTTCTTTAACCTTTGGAAGCAGATTTTATTTTCTTCCCTTTTGTAAGCAAACAATTGATTCTAAGGCCAGTAAAAATGTCATCCCTTCATAAGGCCTAAAGCTGAGCCTTTCCTAGTAATATTATGGAAGGTTGTTGTTCTGTCGTAAGATTATAAACTTTTTTTGGGTTAAAATATAAATAAATAAATAGGAAAGTTGTATGTGCCCACAGGGCACTTGCTCAGCTAAGAAAACACAAAGTACAAGTACATTTCTCATCATAGAAAGGAGAACGGGGACATGTTCGGAACAATAGTAGTCAATTTTGGAAATGCTGTGGTTTATTAGGCATGGCAGCTTCAGATTTTTGAGGCATGCACAATATAATCTTTCTCCCCCTTCCTTTTCCCCAAGCAGATAAAATTTTTGGTTAAATTAGGACACAATTTGCACGATGCTGTATGCTAGAGCAGCAGGGAAACATTAATTTGTAACTATTTGCTCTGTTCTTCTCTGAAACAGATTAATAATTTATTGTTTTACCAAAAATTTGGTGTCCATTTTAATAACCTTTTTTTTAAAATATGGTTCATCACTTCCCCAGAGGTTAAAAGCCACGCACATACCACGAAGAGCAAGATAAGAATTCTTGTCTCTCAAGCCATTTTGTGTTCAGGTACCTGACAAATGCATGCCTTTGTATTTCCTTCTTAAAACACAGAGTGTCATAGCTCAATTTATTTTCTACTAGGATGGTGTTAAGTACCTGTTATCAATACATAAATTAAGAGTACTGTAATATAATTCTTCCATAGAAGTGACATTTGAAGAAGTTTCTTCTTAGATGGGAAGGCTTCTTAATCCATAATTTCCACGTGTTCATTTTTCACAATCTGAGCTTGCTGTTGGAGCCCTGACTTACTGGTGTGTTAACAATTTTTGGCACTTGGAAGTAGAACATATAAAACTGATTGGTGTTGAGGCTTAGGTTGCAGAAAAAAACCAATTCATATCTGATCTCTTGCTCAGCTTTTGCACTTGGGAGGTCTCTGGCTTACTATAACAGTCAGATAAAATTGGCTGCCAAAATCAAAAGTCATAACAATCTACTTAACAAACTTGCCAGATTTGCTGGAAGATCTGACAACTGATTTTCAGACATCTGCCTTTACTCTCTCTGTCACTCAGTAAAAGAATATCGTGTTCCTAGTTACGGCTGGTTCTCCCCATACTCAGCAGGGCCATTTTCATTATGCTACCAGAGACTTGTGGCCTTACTTTGGTGGCTGTGGCTAAAAAAGATCATTCTGACTCTTATACATGTGAAGCTGCCCCCACCAAAAACGATAGCCTGGACTTTTGCCTTCCTTTTTCACATGAACCCCCTAGCTGTCTCTAGCTCACATCAAATCCTGATTTGCCCCACTACAGCTGCTCCCTGAAAGCTTGCTGGCAGAAAACCAGTTCTTATACTTGTCACCTATTAAGAGATTATCTTCTTCATGTTGAAACCATTACCTTTTGGTCAAAGGTTGTGATCTGCCACATTCACTCTGTACTTTCTCTCTTGCTCCAGCCTTGGGCAGGGCAGGCATGATACCAGCAACCAGAAGGGTTGTTCTGGGACAATGGAAGCGGCAGATGTAGCCAGCAGCAGGCTATGACTCACTGCACAGAAGAGTCCTCATGCCGCGCTGGATGGGGTCCTGGCATGCTCCGCTCTGTGACTGGGAATGTCATGGCTGGCTTTGGCGAGATGTGCACAATAATTACCAAGTGGCTTAAGGAGGAAACAAAATAGCTGGAGCTTCGGCCTTAATGAAAGCAGGGCTATTTTGTTTCAGTGTAACTGCTTTCCCTCAAGCTAACTCATGTATGGCTTTTTGTAGTTGTAACATGACGCTCACCCTGTTTCACCCCAGAAAGCTAAATCTCCTTTTTACCATCCACTTCATCATCTAATTGTTGCCTGTATGCATTATGTGAGAGTGCTTCAGCACAGCAGGCAGAACTGATCCCTGTTGCAAGTCCATTAAGTCAGATGGAGCTACCACCAGAGATGAATGTGTATAGAACTTTGGCATTACTTTAATCAGAGTATTTCATATTTATGAACCTGTGTGAAAAGAGAGCTGTGCAATTAAGATCATTCATAATGCTGCAGGGTATTCAGGCTAAGATAAGGAAGGTAACTTGTTTTTTAAGGGCACAAATCGATCTCCTGTTGTGATTAGGAAAGCTTGATCCAGTGTGCGTGTTCAGAGAATTTTTAATGGTTGTGCTGCAGTTCTTTGAGTGCATATAACAAGTATAACATTTTCTGATAAATAGCATGTTCATTTTTCTCAGTGTTGTTGGCTGCAACCAAGGTTAAAGCTCAGTAATATGCATAAAAATTGCATTGAAAGAATGCAGTGCTTGTCTATAGCCCCCTACTGAATACTGGGAAAGGACAAGATTTTCAGGGATAAACTACTGTTCCTTTCCCTTCTGTCAAACTCATTAGAATTCCACAGCATGTGAAAATACATGCACCTTTTTCTGAAGGGGAAAAAAATCAGTAGGTATAAGGCATATGCACAGTCTCATAGTTCCTCGCTGTTTGCCTGATTCATTCAGAGCCTAGGAAACTCTCCACCTAAAATATAACCTGCTGTGGAAAAGCAGTTTTGTCGCTGTAAGTCTGCAAATGGTACTTATGGAAGAGGTTTAAAAATACTTCCTCAGTGTTTTCAACACATCATTCAATTAATAATTATCTCTGTATTCCCTTCTGGCTTAAGTTATGAAGGAAGGGGGCATTCAGCAAGGCTCTCCTTGCTTTCCACAAATGTCACAGCAACTTGCCATGAAATTGTTTGGGAGAGAGGCCCAAGAGCTGATCTGGGGAGGCTTGAGAAGCAGTTTGTCTGTTGTTGTAGACTGAGCCCTCTGTTTTTTAGGAGAATTTGGCATTTTCCTTAAGAAAATTCATCTGAGGGAGGGGTGTTGGATAGGAAAACACCACAACCTCCATCTCTTGGTGAAGTGCAGATTCTACCTGCAGAGGGAACAATTTTTTTCTCCCATTTCCTTTCATGCTGGTTCTGAGATCCAGGAGACAAACCTCCTTCTCCCATGACAGCACCTCTTAATCTATTGTATTATCCATCCTTTCTCCCTCTGGTGTGGAAATCTCTAGGGGACTTAGATGTCCCACAGCCTGCACCAGGTTCCTGACTCAGTCCCATGTAGTCACCAGTGTGGTGGTTTAGTCCCTGCCGGGGTCTGAGACCACGCAGCCGCTGGCCCTCCCCCACAAAGGGAGTGAAATACAAAGCCCCGAGACTGAGATAAGGAAAGGTTTAATACAACAGAGCAACAGCAACACAACAAACAATAAGAATAAGAATAACAGTGATAACAATGAACAGAGCAAAGTATATACCAATACAGCAGTGAGAGAACCGGCTGCGTCAACTCACGCGATCACCGATTCTTCCCACGCTCGCGCCAGGATGTGACGTCAGCATGATATATGAATAACCTGGCTAGAGCTTCCCCCCACTGCTGGGGAAACTTAACCCTATCCTGGCTAAACCAGGACACACCAGCTTTAAGCATTTTGTGAAAGTGGAAATGGTTTTGCCAGATTAATCACCTGGGAAGCTCTGATCCGAAGGGTTTGCTTGGGGTTTAGATTTACACAAATGCCCCTGCACTCATTTTTGTATCACTTCACAAAAAAATAGCTTCTTGAATTTGATTTTGGTGTGCCATTCTTATTTCCAGTCTACTAGTTTTCTGACCTCATGAATACTCATTTCCAGTTTCAGTGAAGGCTCACTAGCAGTTTCCCTGGTGCTGTACTTCAGGAAATGTAACCTGATTTTTGCTGTATTCATTTCTATATCTGGCACAAACACTGTTTGAAATTACATTGGGAGGCCTGAAAAACTGATATAATTTGATATAGTAATGTTTATATCTCTGCACAATGAGACAGGAAGAAAACCACTGCTCTAAAAGTTTTGCATGGATGAAAGAATAGGTTTCAGTTTAAGTCTAAGACAAATTTGGGTGCCTTAATATAAAGGTATTGGCATGTGAGCTAGTTTCCGTTTTAATCAGTATAGGTTTAATAAGTGCCATCAGGAATGTCTAGAGAGCTAATCAGTTGACAAGTCACCAGAGCCTTGTTTCAACACAGGCACCAGTGTCAATGTGTATTCCCATCAATACCATACCTGGCCTCCAGCTCCTTCAGGAGAGCCTGTGTCTTACCTTGCCCCTGTGACACATCAGCCAGCCCCACCTGGAAGTCTCGGGATGGCAGTAGGCATCCGTACTTGGACAACTTAACTGAACCCTAGATGCCTACTTTGGGATGAGCTGAGATTAGTGAGCTACTTCAGTGAATGATTTGGTTGTCTCTGCACTAGGCTGTAGGTAGAGTTGAGTCTTACTCTGCAGCAAAATGCCACCCGGAATGTCAGGAAAACTCCAAGGTTTTTCACAAGAATAATCATATTGCCTCTGATGCTTTTGTCAAGTTCAAACAAGATTGTTCTTGATTTGTGAAACTTGCCAGATGCTGTTAAAATAGCTGTCACCCCTTATTGGTCATGAATTCACTGCTGAATGAACTGACCCAATGTTTGGCTCACAGAGCAGTAAATCAGGTTTGTAAAGGAGTTTGAGATTCTCTAAAGAAAGAGACTGTTGGATATAAGATTATAATGTTGAACAGAGAAATCCTTCTGAATACACTACATGTTTCATCCAGAAAATATACAGCAGCTGAGGAAGAACAAATGATGGTTGTATATTTCAAAACTTACAGAAATTTCCATTTTAATAAAAATAAACTTCTGAACTTTTTTATTGACATGTAAATCCAGTAGTGGTTTAACTTTCAAATATGTTTTCATGCCTAGAGAAATGCCTTTGCAATTTATTAGGGCTAGATGCTTTGCAAAGCATAAACTGGCAAACGAGAATGATTATGTGTATGGCATTATGCAGCAATGAAGGTTTTGACTGAAAGTGTGCTGGGTTTGTGTGTATGGTGGGGGGGTTTGGTAGTGGGGGAGGGAGCTACAGCGGTCACCCCCTGTGAGAAGCTTCTTGAAGCTCCCCTGGCTCCAAGTTGGATGAGCCTCTGGCCAAGGCTGAGCCAATTAGCGATGGTGGCTGTGCCTCTGTGATAACGTATTTAAGAAGGGGAACCTGAGAGGAGGAGTTGGAGTTGTGAGGAGAAGTTGCAAGGAGAACACTTATGCAAATACCAAGGTCAGTGGAAGAAGGAGGAAGGACGGGGTGTAAGTCAGAGCAGAGACCCCCCTGCAGCCTGTGGTGAGAGGGCAGGCTGTGCCCCTGCAGCCCATGTCCACAGTAGAGCAAATGCCCACCTGCAGCCTGTGGAGGATCCCATGCTGGAGCAGGTAACTGTGCCTGAAGAAGGCCAGGACTCTGTGGAAAGAAGACCCTGCTGTTACTTGGCACTGGGAGGATTGCAACACACAGGATGGACCCACGCCGGAGCAGCTCATGAATGGCTGCAGCCCATGGGAAGGACTCACATCAGAGAAAGTTCATGGAGGACTGCCTCCTGTGAGAGGGACACCATGCTGGAGCAGGGGAAGAACGTGAGGAGTCCTCCCCTAAGGAGGAAGGAGCGGCAGGACTGACTGCACCCCCCTATTCCCTGCCCCCTGAGCCCTTGGGGTCGAGGAGGTAGAGAAACTGGGAGCAAAGCTGAGCCCGGGAAGAAAGAAGGGGTGCAGGGAAGGTATTTTTAAGACGTGGTAATGCTTCTCACTGTCCTACTCTGTCTGTTAAGTGTTGTTGTTAGTGTTTGAATTAAGTTGTTGTTCTTTTTGATTCCCTTACCAAGTCTGTCTGACTACCCACCGTAATGGGTGAGTCGTCCCTCCCTGTTCATATCTTGATTCCTGAGCCTTTTGCTTTATTTTCTCCTTCCCATTCCTGACGGAGAAGGGGTGAGCGAGTGGCTGCGTGGTGCTCAGTTGCCCTCTGGGCTCAAACCACGACAGATAGATTTTGCCATAGAATTTTCTGTGAATTGTAATAGAAAATGCATGGTTAAACTGCAATCCTTATTCTCATTAGAAGTTCTACCACTGCCTTTTTTTCTCCTCTGTACTGAGCCTCTTTAATCAAGTAATAAGTGATAGAACAAGAGGTAATGGCCTCAAGTTGCACCAGGGAAGGTTTAGACTGGATATTAGGAAGTATTTCTTTACAGAACGGGGTTGTTAGGCGTTGGAATGGGCTGCCCAGGGAGGTGGTGGAGTCCCCATCCCTGGAGGTGTTTAAGAGTCGGGTTGACATAGCGCTGAGGGATATGGTGTAGTTGGGATCTGTCAGTGCTAGGTTAACGATTGGACTAGATGATCCTCAAGGTCCCTTCCAACCTAGATGATTCTGTGATTCTGTAGATAACCAATAGCTGAAACAATTATTTTTTTTTTTCAGAGAACTCCAAGCAAACCATTCTGGAGATTCTAGAAAGCTCAAATAATTTATTTCATAGTAACTCATATATTTATATCCCTGGGCATCTCCCAGTTCTAGAAAGAGGGAGAAACACCAAAGTACTGTGGCACTGTCATTTTTTTATGACATTTCTGCTTTAACCTCAAGTGGGAGAACCTGCCATCTAGACAAATGTCCTAACCACCTGGATCTATTCCAGTATGAGGTGCTCTAAGTTTCTGTGAGAAGCTTTAAAGTCCTGGGGTTTGTTCTGAAGAAATGTTTTAATGTTTTTAACATCCTAAGCCATTTCAGGACAAAGAAATGGCTTTTCACACTCTCCAAACCTTTCCTAATATTAGATTTTATAGGTAGGTGGATAAATACCTTTTTGTTTCTGAAAGCAATAATTGTTAAAATGCATTTTTAAGTAGTTTTCCAAACAGTAAACATATTACTGGCAAACTAGTTCAGCGTAAGCAAATAATACCTAGCTAACAGTTTATATTATTTTGGTGAATATGGGATAGTGAACAAAGATTTTATGTAAAGAGCTGTGCTTTGGAAGGAGATAAAATAGAGTTTCTCTTCTGATTGCAATTTTGTTTTGCTTCAGTGTTTTTCTCAGGAGGATTTGGATTATTATAGCTGAATAGAAATACATATTTTCCCGCTGATTTGAAAGCAAAATGTAAAATAAACTAGTGTTGTAATAAAACTTAGTCCGTAAATACAGAAAAGGAAGAAGAAAGGAATACCCTCAAACCAACCAACCAAACCCAATATTCTTTCTGTTCTTTTTTTTTGGTGATGACATTCAGTGGTTGACTAATGTTGCATCAGGGCATGTTTTCACGCCTTTTTGGATGGTGACAAGAGCTTGGATTTTCATAGTGATGATTAGTGTCTTGGGGCTCTTCTCAATGTGGTGAGTGATGCTTTGATTGTCCATTCTCATCAGGCAACATTAGAAACTAGTGCTTTCTATGGAATATTTCTTATGCCAGAGGGTGTGCATTATTACTCCAACTTTCTGGTTTCTCTCCTTCATTGATACTCATTTGAATCTGCAGACTTGTCCCTTGAACGTGAACACTCTTTGTGCAGTTGGATATACCTTATTTCCTTCTAATCTCTCCCTTTATACATATTTGTACAAGACATGGTTAACATTCACAAAAAAACATTGTTCTTTCTCCTATAGTTTAAGCACTGAATCAGGCTAGGTAGATTCTGCTAATGCTCCTGTCACTTTTTTTTTTTTTTTTAATACGTTCTAGCACAAGTGACCTGTCCTTTTCATATCTTAGTTACCTCATGTCTCAAATAAGGATAAAATGCAACCCTGCCTTCACTCATTATTGTTATTTCTCAATTAGACCTGCCAAGTCTCTGAGTGAGGGAACTGGGTAATTTCTCAGGGTAGAGTCTCAGTGACAGGGAATGGGAATAAAGCAGCAGCCTGAGTGAACCTGAAAAGGAAAAACAGAGAAGCCACATTTTGGTGTTCAGCCTGCATGGTGAGCTGGTTCTCCCAGACAGCTCACCTCTACTCCTTGTTGCACTCCCGTTCCTGCACTTTGGTTAGACTTTTTGTGCAATGTCTCACCCAGAAGCCATACGGGGCTACCTGCCTACTTCCAGATCTGCTGGCACTGGGGCCTTCCTCATGTGTTCAGTAGCAGTGTCTGTGATGTGGAATATGTCAGAAGAACAGTAAAAGTCAGTATGTCTGCTCACGTAGTACTGATGCATGGAGTTCAAAGAACAGAGAATTATATATGTGAAGTGTAATTTTTCAGAGGCCAACAAAAAAGAATTGTAGAAAGCATATAATATACTCTGAAGTAATTATTTTGTAAATTACCAGAATTTTATAGACCAGTCTTCAGAAATTACATTTGAAGGTGTCTTGATTTGGTTTATTTTGAATACTCTAGTTTTTTCTCTTTCATTTTCATTGTATGGTAGAAAATCATAAAAGTTTGTTTCAAAGATTCATGCTGCTTCATTTCAGTATTAAATA
Organism: Strix aluco; assembly: GCF_031877795.1. Lineage (NCBI taxonomy): Eukaryota > Metazoa > Chordata > Aves > Strigiformes > Strigidae > Strix > Strix aluco. The sequence continues at coordinate 21,894,557 of NC_133935.1, forward strand.
TAAATGCATTCAATTTTTTTAAAAAGAAACATATTAGTTTAGTACATTATTTCCTGCTTACCTTATACTAGTATGTCTTTTGCAGCATCTGTTTCAGTACCCTTGTAAATAAGGATTTAAAATTTGAAAAAAACGTAAAAGATTTGTTCCCACAGCAGAATCACAGAGTGGAGCAGCATTCACAGAATCGCAGAATAGTTGAAGTTGGAAGGCTCTTCTGGAGATCATCCAGTTCACTGCCCTGTTCACGGTAGGGTCAGCTACAGCAGGTTGCTCAGTGCTATTTCCAGTTGTGTTTTGAGTATCTCCAGGGACAGAGACTCCACAACCTCTCTGGGCAACCTGTTTTAGTGTTTGGTTGCCCTTACAGTAAAAATATTTTTTCTTATATTTAAATGGAATTTCCAGTGTGAGAAGAGTCAGACTCTTGTCTTTACTATCTCCCACTGGGTAAGATCCTCCCATATTGGTAAAATCCTCCTAAGCCTTCTTTTCTCCAGGCTGAACAGTTCCAGCTCTCTCATCTTCTTTGTGCTGCAAGGGCATGTTGCTGGCTTATGTTCAACTTTGTGCCCACCAGAAGCCCAACTCTGCCAAGTTGCTATGTAGTTGGTTGGTCTCCAGAATGTCCTGGTGCATGGTATTACTTCTCCCTGGGGCGGGACTTGGCATTTCCATCCACTGAACTTCATGAGGGGCCTCTCTGCTCAATTCTCTGGTATGTTCAGGTCCCTCTGAATGGCAGCAAAACCACCATATGCATTACTCCCTCCTCCCACTTTTTTTAATCTCTGCAATTTTGCTGAGGGTGCACTTTGCCCATCATCCAGGTTGTCAATGATAATGTTCAATGGTATTCACCCCCAAAACAATGTCTGGAGAACAACACGGATGACCAGTTTCCAGCTGGGTTTTGTGCCACTGATCATAACCCTTTCAGCCCAGTAAGTCCGCCAGGTTTAAATCCACCTCACTGTCCACTTATCTAACCTGTACTACTTCAGTTTGTATATGAGACTGTGTCATGGGAGGCTGTGTCAAAAGTGTTGGTAAGGTCAAGTTAAACAACAACCACTGCTCTCCATTCATCCACAAAACCAGTCATCTCATTGTAGGAGACTATCAGGTTGGTTAAGCATGATTTCCCCTTCATAAATCCATACTGACTACTCCCAGTCACCTTCTTATTCTTCCTAGGTTTGGAAAGAGTTTCCATAACTATTTGCTCCATCACATTCCAATGGACCTAGGTAAGGCTAACTGGCCTGTAGTTCTCTGGATCCCCCTTCTTGAAGATAGAATTGTTTTTTTATTGTTTTTCTTACAGGCCTCAGGAACCACCCCTGGTTGCCATGACCTTTTGAATGTAATTGAAAGTGACGTTGCCATGTTGTCAGCTATCTTCCTCAACACTCATAGGTGCACCCCATCAGGTCCCATGTACTTGTGTATGTCCAGTTTGTTTCAATGTTTTCTAACGTAATCTTCATCCACTGAGGTTATGTCTTCCTTCCTTTAGACTTTCCTGTGCATCTCAGGGACCTGAGATTTCTGAAGCCAGGTCTTTCCAGAAAAGACTGAAGCAGAGAAGGCATTGAAGTCCTCAGCCTTTTCCATGTTTCCTGTCACCAGACCTCTGAACCAGTCTACAGTGGACCCATATTTTCCCTAGTCTTCCTTTTGCTGCTGATATACCTATAGAAACCCTTGTTATTTCCCTTCTTGTCCCTCACCACAGTCAAATCTAGGTGTGCTTTGACTTTCCTCACCCCAACCCTGCACACTCAAAATGCTGACTCTTTATTCCTTCTGAGTCACCTGTCCCTGCTTCCACCTCTTATATGTTTGACTCAAGTCAGGAACATCTTGTTCATTCATGCAGACCTCATGTCACCTCTGCTTGATTGTCTTCCTGCCAGGACAGACCAAGCCTGAGCTTGGAGGAGGTAGTCTCTGAATATCAACCAGCTCTCCCAGGTCCCTCCACGACTGTCTCCCATGGTATCCTCCCAGGCAGATCCCTGAAGAAGATAGTATGCTCTTCTGAAGTCTGGGGGTTGTGCTCCCACTTTTTGCCTTGTTTTCTTTTTACAGGAGCCTGACCTCCACCATCTTGTGGCCACTGCAGCAAGGCTGTCCCTGACCTTCACATCCCTGACCAGTTCTTCCTTGTTTGCAAGTATGAGGTCCAGTAGAGCATCTTCCCTTGTTGATTCCTTGATCACATGTGCCAGGAAGTTATTACCAATGCACTCTAGAAACATCCTGGTTTGCTTGTGCCCTTCTGTGTTGTCCCTCCAGCAGATGTCGGTGTGATTCAAGTCCCCCATGAGGACTGTGAACATGAGGTTTTTTTCCAGTTGTCTGGAAAAGGTCTTATCTTCTTCTTCCTGATCAGGCAGTCTGTAGCAGAGATACATCACAACATTGTCCATCTTGGTCTGTCTACATACTCTCAGCTGGCTCATCATTCATCCCAAGGCACAGCTGCCTGGATTCCCACTCTTCTCTCATATGAAGGGAGATACTTTCATCATCATCTTATTTTGTCCTTCCTAAAGAGCCTGTATCTGTCAATAAGCAGGACTATGGTCGTGTCCTGTCCCACCACCTCTCTGTGGCCTCAGTAAGTTTGTAGCTCTGCAACTGCACCCAGACCTCTAATACTCTTTGTTCCCCACACTGTGTGTGTTAGTGTACAGGCATTTCAGAGAGGCATCCACTCATGCTGATTTCCCAGAAAAAGTGAGAGCTTCCCCCATAATGTCCTCTCATTTGTGTGATTGATTCACCTGTGTCACTTGGCATGAGCCGCTTTCTGCCCTGTTGGGGTGTTTCAACTGAAGAACACTCAAAACAGAAATGCTAATTGCTGGTAGGCTTAAATGTGTATCGTAAATTAATTTCTAATTATAATACCACCACTAGATATTCAGGAAAGGCGACTGACTTGCAATTGCTTATTGTGGCAATCGTCTTTAATTTTTCTGTCGTTCCTGCATTTAATACTCCCAACCCTATAGCTAAGTTGATTAGAACTAGCTGTGGTAAGAACTGTTCTGCTGGCTCACTGCCAATAAATAATATTCCATCATTTCCTGAGGGCGAAAAAAGTCTTGTAGACTCGTTGCCATTTGTCCTCACATCTATTTGCAGCTCCTTATTTCCCTTGAGAAGCATCCAAGACCATTTGGAAGTTGAATTTTCCAATGTCCTCACTGATCTCCGCCCCCTTCCCCCTCCATTTCTTGGAAGGTCAGCTTATGAAGACAAATCTCCCACGTTGTCTGATTCCATTATTCACTACTATGTGTCCATTTTATTTCTACTCATCGCACAGTATTCTTTAGCTCCTCCTTTTTCTGAAATTATTTGGAAATCAGCCCCCTGTAACACTTAAAAGATGCATAAACATAGAAAAATTGGACACTTTATCATGTTATAGATCTTTTCTTATTTAACAGCAGATTCAACTATCAGATTATCATTAGGTAATGTGCTGACATACACATCCCTGAGGGAGATGATTGTGAACTGCTGGAGGAAAAATGGTCAAGATTAGTTTGCCAAATATATGGTAGGTATTAATCATCATAAAATAGAAGCTGAAACAGCGTTTTTGCTCAGAAAACAGCAAACTACAATTAAAAGCTTGTCCTTTTCTCTGCAGAATTACTGTAGCATGCGGTGAACTGGGTTTTTTTGACTGAATCAATGTTGACAGCATATTGATCTAATAATTTCACAGTTGCTTTCTAGCATTTCAGTGTTTTCTAAGAATTCTCCTTCAACACATAAATGCACCGATTTTGATAAAATTGGACTGAATTCACATGCAACTTGCATTATGTCCATTAAGAGATTTCAAATAAAGTATTTTCTCTCTTTCATTGGTATTTCCCATTATTGAAAATACCAAAACCTACCGGACCTTTTTGATATGTGTGCACCTTATACTTGGAACAGAGCTTACTTAACATTGCATCTTTGCATTCTATATCCACTACTGTGTATATAGAATAAATGTTAAGATGCTCATATGAAGTACTTAAACTTAAATCAGGACTTGATCTCTTGAGTCTAGTGAGATCCAGATCCCCAAACAATCAGTGTTAGTAAACTGAGGCTCTACAAGCATGGCATTAGACTCTGTTAAAATAGTCTCTCCCCATCCCCCGAGAGATATTAGTGAATAATTCTGAAACTCAAGTAGATATGTAGAGAAAAAAAGATGCAATAAAGAACTAATACAGTTTTTATGTGATCATATTCAAATTTTTCCCTGAGTAGATCGAACTAAATCTTGAATGCAGTAGATGACTTAATTGTCCCCTTCTCGCTATAACAATTTTGCCCTCACTACAGATACCAGTCTGCCTGCCTTTAAATTAAATGCATCAAGTGTTACATATGGAGTCAAAGAGGGAGCTCTAGTCATGCTGATCATGGTCTAAGCAGCATGATGCAAATCACTGTGTAACATCAGTAGAAAATAAAAAAAGTTGTTATCTACTGCCCTTAAATTTGTAACATCTTTAAATATTTATTTATCTAATAGATTGATTAAAACTGTGCTGTGGGCACCTCTCAGGACTGGGAACAGAGTATAGTTAACAATTTGCCACTAAGACTTTTCCAGGACTCACTAAATGGCACAATTAAATTTGTCATGTTCTGTCAAGGTTCATTTCCTTTCAGGGAAAGATCACTGTCAAATAGAACAAGAGCTGTTCTAGAGAAACAGGATAATCAGTTAGTGACTATTGGAGCATTTTTAGCCAAATGATCTTATCTATTAATATTTTTCCTAGCACAGTTGAATAACGCTGTTTTATCTGAATAGTTAATGTTGTTAAACTTCAGAGGCCAGATGAATTTGTAGCTTCAGACTGGGGACTGAACATTGTCGGGACCATAAAGCTAACAATTTTGGGAGTCTTGACCAAGAGAGAGAGTCAATTTCTCCAGTAAATTACCCTTTGAGGATAGTATTATCTTCTGTATAAAAAATGCTGAAGTACTAACATAATGCCATTAAAGTTCTTTTAGTTCCTGCATATCAGTTGGCATAAAGATCTTATGTTACTCTGCTGACAGCATTGCCATAAACAATACAATGCAGAAGTATGTCAAATACATTACTGTTTCTATTTAGATTTGCAAGCACTTACATCTGAAAAGAGGAGGTGAGAGGATGGCTATTTAAAATGCTTTTTCCTTCCATACATCAAATATAGTATGTGAATCCAGTGTTGAAACAGAGGAAAGTATTACTGTATTGTTATGAACACAAGGTACCACTAAGCACTGCTTTTTTAAAAAACTTGTGTAGAAGACCTCCTGAGAATGAATTAGGGAGTGTGTGATCACATTACAATAGAAGGATTTGTGTAGCAGTAGCTGGAAGAAGTTGGTTTGTTTTCCTGCAAAATGGATATATATTGACTTGCACTGCCCTTATTCAGTACATGGGAATCAAATCATGTTTTTGTTGAAACCATTGACAGAACTCCCATTGACCCGAACAGGATCTGGAATTAATGCTCTGTTTCTCTGTAACTTATGTTTTTACATCATTTACAAGAGGGAACTTTTTCTTCTTGGTCAACATGGTAGGAACTTGTCAGAACATCATGGAGATCTATGAAGTAACTGCAGATTAATGTGACTGGAAATGAGAGGAGAGTTTGACCTGCTGTCTGTTGAAGAGGAAACTTGAAGTAATGAAACCAGAGTGCACTAGAGCTGGAAGATGGGCTGCTGTTTGGAAACAGTATGGCAAGATTGTAACAGCCACTGAAGCTCCAGGATTGCTGTAGTTAATACGTGGTTTGGAAAGGGGGGAATTTTTTATCCCTCATACTTCCTCTTAACTGCCTAACACAGCTCCTGAGAGAGAAAGAGCTGGGCACATAAAATTGCCTGAAGGCAATTAAAGCTAGAAAATGTTTGGCTGTAATATTTCTTTCTAAAGTTCAGGCAGGAATTGTAGCAAATAGGTACGACTAGTGTCTTTCCACAGCAAATGGAGTGATACGTCAGCTGAGCTTTTCCTGCTCTCTCAGTTCCCTGGAAAATTATGTACATCATAACATGTTCAGAGATGACATTGATGCCAGGTCACACAGCTACGGGCTGAGAAGTGCTGATGTGAAGTCTGGGAATGGTTAATGTTTCTTTTCATTGCATAGCCAAAATAAGACAGAGCTATACTGCAGACTCTTTCCCACTTATACTCTGGGGATTCTGAAATATTTCACTTTTCCTGGTGGCTATATGCAGCAAAACAAAACATTAGCCGGTAGTTTACATTCTTGCTGCCTGCTTTATTTAGCACCAACACTGAAGTGACTCTGGGCATTTATAAAAAGAGCACTCTCACAACATTAAGCCCATGTGAAAGATGGTGTTGGCTTTCTGCTGTGGAGATTAAAAACAGAGGGTGTGCTGTACAGTGCCAAGCCTAACTTCTTGGCTATGGCAAGCCAGGGAGCCTGTTTTCTGTCCCATCTTTGACTGTGTAATGCTCTCTGCAAAAGTGTATTGTGGGTTGATGGTATAACTTTTCCTGACAATCTTTCTTTCCATATGAATTCACTGGTCTGAGGATGTGAATGATACTTAAAAATGAGCCCTGAATCTAGATCAAAACAGTCCAGTCCTTCCCAGAAGAAGGAAGCATTGCAAAAATGGATCTGAATTGCCATTGCTCAGAACCTTATATTACTAAAACTAGTACTAGGTTAGAATATAAACATTTTATATCCCTAAAAATTAGGGACTTCTCAGTGTTATCATAATGAGACAGCACTTAATAGAAAGTGTAGGATATAACCTGTTTCCTTTCTATATTCCACTGTCTTCATGCCAATAAAAGACAGTGAATTACACATTAATGTTAATAAAACACTCAGGGGTTTTTTTACATGTCTTAACAGTGGTTTAACAGCTAAAAGGAAAGAGGAGAGACAATCTAGAGGAAGTTTTCCATAGGTTGCTATTCAGTAAAGGCCACAGTTCAGAACTTCCCTGAAGAGCATCAACACCACTATGAACAATGAAAAACAGCCTAGTGGAATGGAGGAGGATTACCCGATGGTAAGGGCTCTGAAGAAAGCATGCTCTGACAGCCTATTTTGCTTATAGATGTGGATGCTCAAAACAAGAATATCTCTCTGAGAATGGGACAGGGCAGAATACAAATAAATCAATACACCAGAAATGCTTGTGGGACAAAATGTTTCAGTCTTTCAGGCAGCTCAAGTCCAGACGTTCAGGGGAAGTAAGTTAAATAACTGGTGGTGCATTTGAATGAGAACATTCATCTTGTTTGTCAAAGTCCCACCGATATTCTTCAAAATGACAGAAGTGTCTGACCACATTTCCCTCCTTCCCTACCCTGAATGAACTTGTGAACTAGTTAGGCGCTGTCTGGGTTCCGGACATTTCAATAGTTTTGGCTCTATTCTAACATTCAGCCTAGAGGAATTCCTGTTAATTTTGTTTATGCCCTTTTTAAGCTTTTGTTTTGTTACTTCAAGCCTTTTCTGTGTGTTGAATGCACTAATGGGAAAACCATTTTATCTGATGAAATCTACATTTCCATAATTTTGAGCAATGGTTACTTTCTCTGAGAACATCCTACACAAAGATCCAGACTCCAAACATTCCTGGACTATGTGTTGTTTGGGTTGTTTGCAAGATACACATGGATCTAAACTTCAATTCTGCAAGTGACTTTTCTCTCTATATAATGGGGAGAAACAAAAGCTTAATGCTCTGCATCTGAAATTGTTATGGGTAGCTCTAAACCCCAAACAGTTTTGGGGTTTGTGCCATTAAATGTATAAGTAAGAACAAGTGACTGGGAGGAGTGTTTGCTACTTCCTTAGCAACAGGCAATCGAGTAAGCAAACATCTGGAGGGTGCTGGGTATTACTAAGTGGGAGCCTACAGTTAGCAAATCCAGAAACTTGTGTTTCAAGCATCTTGGCAAGTGTTATAACATCAGGACAACTACATTGAAGAGCCTAGAAGAGATCAAGGTTTATTTTGAAAAGCATGGTGTGGAAATAGCCAGCCATCCTCATGCCACAAGTATTGTGCAACCTGCACTGTTGAAAGGAACATTCTTTCAGCTGCTTTTCTGGTTAAGCATCATAATGCAAATATCAAGATAAAATGATGTCAAATCCATCAGTCTCATAGATCTTGGATTAGTCTGGAAGGTTCATATACTACCTAAATTAATCCTATCTGATATTTGTTTAATGTGGTGAGTCAATCCTGCTAAGCCTTCTGACTTTCTAAGTTTGTGGTTGTACTGACCAATTTACTGAAACTGCTCATCAAATGTTTTAAATATAATTCAAGGCTACCATTTTGCCTGATGAAACTTTTAAATATGCCCTGCTTTTTTATTTTTATTTTGGACATGTCATAAAGTTTTGCGAAATTTGTATTCAGACAGTTAACCTTGGGTCAGAGCCTATGACCAGTAGATTTTTTTTTCATGTACTTTCAAAGTCTATAGATATAGAGAGATTAAAAAGGTTGGGTTTTGCTTGACCACTGATTTTTTTCTGCCTTTGTTTTTATCTCCCAGAATGTCGGGCATAAACCAACATAATCATCCTTGGAATATAAGGAAGATCTTGAAGGCAGTAAAAAAATGTGTTTTGATGCTCTTTAAATTAAAAATATATATAATTTTACATGATCCTGCTATTCTCTCTGGTAGATAAAGCTGAAGTATAAAGTGTTAATGAGGACTGTACCATGTTCAGTGGAAGCTTTTTACTCTGGGTCTATTTCTACTTGATTTACCTGGCTAAGATCGATATTTCTGAGGAAGAGAAACACAGGAGAGTCTGCAAATGCTGAACCCTCAGGAATGGTACATGCTTTTTGAATGACATTTCAGAGTAGCTGAGCAGCAGTTGAGTGAGGAAGTGAAAAGAGTCAGTCTGATATTAATCTATTGTTTATGAGACTTGTGTATGTAGAAGCAAATTAATAATTTTGCTTGATGTATGTTAGCCTCCTGGCTGTGTTGAGTCATCTTAGCTTCCGTGAGTGGTGCCATGTGGAACACCACTCAGTCAATATTCACCTGAGCTGTTTGTGCAACATCTGAGGGAGGAGAGTCACTCCCTTCTCTCTCCCCCTCATACTGCATGCAGGAGCACAGAAAAAGCGGTTTGACATCTGTGTTGATTTTCCAGGTACAGTAAATGATACTTGTCTGAAGCTTTGAGATCAAACTGGGAGAAACAAATTCACTACAAAAAACCGAAAACAAAGCAGAAATATATTTCAGCTGATTAAGAACTATGTTTTTTCACCTCAGGTCATCAGACAGAATATGTCTGTTCTCCCCACAAAATAACTTGACAGTTCAGTTTGGAAACTGTCTTCTAGGAAAGGTGTGACTGTGCCACAGGCTATGTGATGAGGTAGCACTCTGATCGGATGGGAACTAACAGATTAACTCCATATATTGCAAACCGAATTTATAAAGTTGTCTTTGACTTTTCCAGGACAACAGGAGCCTTGTCCAAGCAGCTGTCACCAGGACTGGCACTAGTTACGAGACTGGGCTTGCTCTTAGTGTTTCACTGGGGAAAGATTTAGCACCAGGAAGTTTAATTTGTTTGCCTGCTTGTGTAATGGATGATACGTCTCTTTCCTTACTATTTCAGGTTTTTCCTGGCTCACACAACAGCATCCTGTAATATCACAACATCCTTTATTTAGACCCATGTGAGGAGGAATTCAGGTTGGTTGGTTATTTGTGCTTGGAACTGGGTTACCTTCTTTCTGCACGTCTTCTGTTTACCATAGTAACTCTGATTTCATGTCAGGCTACCTCAAATGATAACTTGATCTAATGTTAACTTGATCTACTGATTATTGGAAAAAATATTTCAAGAAGAAAAACACTTGACTTGGTTTTGTATTTAAAGTTATCAGACTTCTATCACAACAAACCTCTCTTAAAAATTTCCTTCCTCCATGGTTTTTCACATGTCTCTGCATTTCCTGATTCTGACCTCAACTGAAACTAACATGAATGTCTCCTCTTAGGAAGCTTGGATGTTACAGTAGGTACTGAACAAGAATCCTCAGCTGGTGATGATATAGGTAACCTATCATAAATCAAACCTTTTTCTAGTCTTAAGCCCATATCTTATCTTGTATGAGCAGTGTTCACAGATGTGTGTTAATGCTAGCGAATCATGGTGAAACTCAGGAAAACTACTGTGCTTCCTTTGTTATGTGAGGATCTCTGGTTGAATTGCTCAGAAAGAAAATTTCTGTGGTAAAAATTATAGCAAACCAAATACTTCAGAAGTAACTGACAGGATTAGTGAAAATACAGAATATCCCTGCTAAATAATTTGAGTTCATCAGTTTTAACTGTAAACACCATTAGTGTATAGCATGATTGACACTTCTGTTTGGAACTTGATATGTTTGTCTTCACTGACCCACAAGGATCTCACCAGTTTGATGCTTGTCCTTTGAACTTTCTGGAAGCACATCTGGCAATATGAAGCTGCCACTCTGGAACTTGATGGTAGGGCCAAGCTCAGTTGTCTTCCTCAGCTCTAGCTTTGGCTACAATTTGGTTTCTTCCTGCGTATGGCTGGGACAGCACTGGAACGGATCTCTGTTGTGAGCAACCTGATGCCACCTTCAAGGCTTCTTTTCTGCCAGTAGAACAATGCTCTTAGCATTTCAGATAACCATGGTGTGAAGGGTCTGCCTTGCTGCTCATAGGTGCTGGATTGTCAGGGAGACACAGAAGTCTTTAAACTATTCATTCTTTGTGGTTTTTTTGGTGTTAATTGCCAGAAAGCATCTTAAACCATTCCAGTTAGGTCTCATCCTGCTCCTGTTTAATCACAGCTGAGTCTCCAGTTGACTTAACTGGGGCAGAATCCAGCCCATTGTGCTTGTGGCTTTGTTTTCAAGAGCTCAATTGAGACCATAAATTCATTGCACCCAAGTCACGTGGTAGACTAAATTAACAGCTTTTGCAAAGGGAAAACTGGTCTACATAGGCTTTTTCCTGATGTCATCTCATACATGGTTTGTTTTGTTGTTTGTTTTTAAGTCTCTGTTTTTAAGATAAATCTGTTTACTTTTTTTCACTTTCTAAGAAGTATCTATATTTTAAAAAATTGTAAGCCTCTCTCCCCCAAAGTTAAATGTCCCAGCAAAGAGTGTGCTGTAACCCTTCAAAGAGGAATAGCAAATTACTTTGTTCCCAGAATGGCTTTGAAAGATCCAGGACCATCCTCCTGGTACAACCCTGCAGAGGTACTGCTCCATACGTTTGGAGGAGGTTGTTCCTTGTGGGCCTGAGCCAGCTTCCCTTGACAATAGAGGGAGCCTTTCCAGTGGCCGTGAGGGATCAAGCTCTAAAGGTATATTTTATCCCCAAACATTAAGCAAAGTCTTCGGACTGAATTATGACCTCAACCCCTCTTACTTACTCAGTGATCTTTGCAAAGTCAATGAGTAGTCCCATGGAAGTTTACTAACACAAGTATTGTCAAGGTGAAGTGTTGGACAAAAGTTACACACTGTAATACTTAATTTTTCATTGTGTATTTAAGAGTAATATTTTGCCTTGTGAGTCAACTGGTATGTCCTGGGGCCAAAATTTACACCTGAAAACATAGCCTGGAATGCTACTGATGGGGAAAAAAAGTAAAAATTGATGCAGGATCTTCAGCTTGTATAAACTTTCATAGTGTTTCTGACCACCTCAACTGTACTTCTCAAGGACTGAGTTTATTAAGGTTAAAAACCAGTGATAAACCCAAAGATCTTGATCCTTAAAACTAACATTTTCTTAAACAGTTTAACTCTCTGATCAGTTGAATTTAATATCTACATATATGAATTACATCTATAATTTTATGCAATAGAGATATCCCGTATTATTTTATTAATGAGATAGGAAAACATTGAGAATTAAAAACATAAATTGCTATAAAATAGGTATAGAATCAGGGCTATGCTCAAAAAATATCACTGCCATGGTAAATAGCCCTCATTGAAGAGTATAGCAGATTTTCTTCTCTTTCATAAGCCTTAAAGTATAGCTATGGCCAAAACCAACCAGCAGTAGAAGATTCTGATGTACAGTCTGCTTTGTTTTATGTAGTTTCACGCTATGTTAATACCACAATACCTTCCAGCATGTGTAAACAAAATTATTAACATCTGTCTTAGGTGGCTGTTCTATATCATCATGTCCTCAGGAAGAAACATGTGTGGTATTAAAGTGTTGAGGTTTTTCTTTTTAAAGTTTTCTCAAACAAATTCCCATGGAAGAGAAACTTCAGATGTAGTAACATTTTGATCTCTGTTAAAAAATATTGTTATTATGTCCAATAATTATAGTCTATTTTTATCTTAGGACATGCTTAAAAGGCTGACAGACAGAAATCATCTTGGTAAGTGAACAAATTTTGTCTTGAATTCCTTGACAGGTTATAAATATGGAGCTATGTGAAATTAATTTTAGAGTCAAATTAGGACTGTAGGCACACTTTAAATCCAGATCAAATATGCCTCCTAATATGCAAATATTAGGTAAAATACCAGTAGGTATTCAGATGTCCCCTGGTAAAATTTGATACAGTTCCAAAAAGGATGGCTCTTGATGCCAAAAAATCAAGAAATACTTGAGACATGATTTATTTCAAAAACTGACTTTCTATGAGAAATTCTAAGCCATGCCAGCTGAATCCAAGAAGAGAACCAGAGACCTTGGGGTGTGCAGAAGGAGAACATGATTTTATAATTTATGGTTCTAAATGCAACTTATTTGAGATACTACAAGTGAAACCATGGTGACATTTAAAGGGAATTTGTGTTTCATCTTGACATTTCTTGGGTAGATTATTTAGTACAAAAGTCACAAAATAAATGACCAAATCCAAGATATCATGTATTTTTCTCTGGATTTGCATCTACCCCTGAACCAAATGAGGAACCCTGAGTACAGTAAATTAGTTCTAGAATATTAGGTACTATATTATATATGGAAACCATGTTTTGCTTTTCATAATACCGTTTTATAAACTAGGACAGGAGTCTACAATTATCAGTAATATGTGTCCATAGAACTTAATGACTGTCTCCAATGAGGCAATTAACCCCCTTCTGTTAGAAACTTGATCCTGTGATGTAAAGTCTCCATCATGTTGGTGCTGTGTTGTATAAATTTTTTATTTGTAAAAAATAAGAACATCTCAAAATTTTCCACAGAAAGCAGCTCAGCTTTCTGAATGGATAAGTCAGTTGGTGATGGTCTTTCCTCTGCCAAATCACTCAGTGGATGATGCCTCTCTTGTGCAAAACCACTGGAATGGACAAGCAAGAGCTGATGGACTAGAAAAGAGGTCTTTAGATGGTCTCAAAAAACTAGAGAACATGGGGAAATATACAAATTCTCTTTCATAAGCTGTACTGAGCAAATGTTGTTTCCCAACTAGTACAAAACTAATTTCTTGAAGGGAAGGCATGTAACTGAACTAAGGTCATATATGGTGAAAATAACCAGGAATTACAACAAGGAGAAAGATCACCTTCATAATAAATCTTTAAAATACAAAATTGGAATTTCTACTTAATATTGGGTGAAGAAGTTATTGGAAGCTGGGAACATTATTACCTTCCTCTCTATGCAAGAGGCTCAGAATACACCTCTCAGTACATATTGTTATAGTTCTTGTGGTATTTGTATACAAGCCCTAGTATCTGTCAAACCTGCTGACACTGGAAAGCTGTTAGGTGCAATAGAAGCAGAGAGCAAACTGAAGCGGATGATGCTTATGCTGCACTATCAGCACTAGCCGTGCTTTGAGGGAGGGATTGCTTTGAACTGGATTTAGTCTGGTCCACTGTAATGAAAAAGTCCCCAGGATCCATGTGGTTTGAAGCTGTCCACAGTGCCAATCTTCACCAGGCCTTATGTCCCTGGTAGGAGTCGGAGTACATTTGGTGCACATCTGGAACAAAATTCAGTTTCCTTCTGAAGAAATTTAGTCTGTGTGTAGCAAAATCACTCTGTGAATTGAAGTAAGAGTCAGCAGGTGAGGATGACAGAAGAATTTATTTCAAAACTGCACTGCTGCTCTGAAACAAAACATAAACGTAGGAGTCATATCTTCTGTCCTTTGTTGAACTTTGCATTGGTAACTTGGTAAAGAAGGTCTGTCTTCACTATCCAGATAAAACTAGGAGCAAAACCAAGGGGTTTTTTGCGAGCAATGTTGCAAGACTGATTTGAAAACCAGTGTTTAATTTTGTTGACTCAGATGTTAGGTAGACAAATCCTATCTAACTTTGAACACGTCAGGTTTCCCCAGCTAAATCCCATGACTGAAAAATGTTAAAAAAGGAAAAGAAAACTTTTGCAATTAACCTCAAATGTGCAGTCATACGTAAATACAGTTATAAGACCTGTCTAAATGAGAAGCCTTTATATGTATTCAAATTTGTTTGCTTTATTTTTCTTGAATGCAAATGATCATACATGCAAAGAATTATTTCAACTGACAGAACTGCTATGATTTCTTTTGTTTAACTTCATATAATTTACTTCATTTCACATTGCAATAAGTAGGGATTTTTTCTCCTCACATGGGTACAACTCAGCCTTTTAGAATGATGTACAACAATGAATGTGGCAATTTACAGAAAGTTTTGCTGCTGCCCAATAGTATTAGAGGCAAAGAAAAATCTTTAGTGACTCACAGCCTAATTCTCACATATTTTTACACATAAAAATGGACTGGCATGTATCAGTGCTGAAACATATCCTGAAAAAAAACTCTCCAAAGCAGACATATCTTTTTCATTTATTATCTTTCCAAAGTTACTTTCTCAAATCTTAGCTATACCTGTAAAACTCCTCCCCCCCTCTCTGCAATATCTGGTTAAGAGAGAACAAAACATTTTTTACAAATTCATATCAGTCATGGTGAACTGTTTTACTCAGAAAAATCTTCTGAATTATTTTGGGTTTAAATTTTACAAAAATACCTTTTTAGTGTTCAAATGGTTTTAACACAGTTCTAAATACTGAGTGCACTACTAAGCACTTTAATACTACAGAAAATTAACTCAAATAGTAGATTAGTTTATCCTCTCGTTTGAACGTCAAGCAAATTAAAATGTGCTGTTTGTGTATCTCAATGTAAGCTCTCTTGTGTGCTTTCAAAAGATATTTTTTACAGAGGTCTTCATGTTGCCATGTGTGGCAACATGTATGTAGTATGTAGGCAGTATGCATGTGATATGAAGATGACTAATCACGGCTTGCTATCAGTTCTTAGTAGAGTATGGAAGGGAAGTGAGATACCTGCAAAAAGTGTGAAGGGCAAGTCCATGAAGCACCAAATGGGGAAAGTGTGGTGGGAAGTGAGATGGAAAAACATCTAAGTTCCTATCTGCCCCAAGGAGTCCGACAGTGTGAATCCAAGTGTTCTTGCAGTGAGCGTTTGGGTTTAGAAAGGAGATGACAGGGAATGCTGAGTTGTTCAATGGAGATCTTGACAAAACCTCTGGTCAACTCATTTCCCCAATAGTCACAGAGACTGATCCTGTCTAGTTTTCCCTATGCAGAGGCATTTTTTCCCCTGCCTTACTAAGGCCTTGAGAAATAGAAAAGAAGACTATGTCATCTCAAGCTAATTCTATAAACACTGATATCAGAAAAGACATTTTAAACTATCATAAAAAGACCCATTGTGCAACTGGAATCTTGGAACAAGCATGGGTTATAGCTCAACCATTGTTAAAGGTTAATGTTCCTATCATTGCATTCCTTTTTCTAGTTCCCATAACCAGGCTGTAATGATAGATAAATATATGAGCTATTTCTTTGTGTTGGCAAAATCACAATTCAGAAAGACATAGTTTCCTAAGTTATTTTTAAACTAATATGCTGGTTTATAGCTAGATGAACAAAACCATATTTTTTAAGGAAAAAAAGGAGAAGGATTTTTTTATGTTATGATGCTGTTGCAGAAAGCAAGAATTTTTGTCTATCAAAACAGAGTAACAGCTTTCCGAAGTCAACTCGTGAACTGAAAAGGAAACTAATTAAAACAATGACATTAATGTTGCCAAATGTTAATCAATCTAGTACTTACCACAATTATTTTTACTTTTGTAAAATAATTCAAATGTCTTTGTCATTGTTTTGTATTGTTATGTTCCTGTAAGTGTTGAATGCTGATTCCAGGGCAGAAATTCTATTTACTGTTAGCTGACTGAGCAACAGAGTCTGCACATATCTCTTCCTAGCTCTTGCAATTTTCATGCAAGTAGCAAAGTAATGTCTCCTATATTTCATTGAGTTGCTCTGCTGCTTGCTTAGTGCATAAAGAACGCTTTCTATCACTGAGGTACTCTGATAAAAAATTATAATTTCTAGGCAACTCTGCAGATTGAGGCCTAAAAGTTTTCTTATAACATAGCAGAGGGAGAGATTGTTAGCCCAGGCTTTCTTTAAAATTCAGGAGAGAGAAGATTCAGTCTTCACAGTCTCACCAGATTTAGACAATCTTCTGAGTTTCTATAAAATTCATCTTGCTCAACACTACTAGTCTGCTCAAACACTTTCCAAATTGCAGGTTCTTCTGAGCTAGTAGGTCCTAGTGATGGAGCCTGAGCATTGTTCACTCTGTGTTTTGAAGGGAATTTTCTGGTGAGTCCTTAACACAGCATGGCTGTGCTGTTCTCAGTGCCCGTTCAAAAATGTTGAATGCCATATAACTGTTTCTGGTTACAGGTTTTCTGGTTCAGGGACAAAATGAGAGGAAGGAGTAGGCCAGCTACAGCTCTCTCCTATTTTTGGAGTCCAATCTACTGGAACTATATGTTTCTGAACTCAAAGTAACCCCAAATCAGGTTTGTTTTTTTTTTTTTTTTCCAGGGAAGGAAAGCATTTGGTTAACTGTTTCCTGGCTTGTGGTGAATTTGGAGGGAAGTAAATAATTTCTTCTTTAACAATCTCAAGGAAAATACCTGTGAAAGGTAAGTTAGATGAGACTTTTTGATAGCATGGCTCCATGGCAGTGGTATATCCTAGTGAACAGACCCACTCAAACTTGGTCTCCAGATGGTGTCTGAGTAGATGGCCCTTCTTCCCTGCAGAGATTCAATGTATCAGATTGTTCTTTGGAGTGTGCGTTAAACCATCCTTAAGCAAGA